>NC_143141.1:32777218-33408388 GCF_059928025.1 Delphinapterus leucas
TTTTATGTTCCAGGTCACTTATGTGTTCTTCTGCCTCAGTTATTCCGCTATTGATTCATTCTAGAGAATTTTCAATATTATTTATTATGTTTTTCGTCATTGTTTGTTTGCCCTTTAGTTCTTCTAGTTCCTTGTTAAACGTTTCTTGTATTTTCTCCATTCTGTTTCCAAGATTTTGGATCATCTTTACTATCATTACTCTCAGTTCTTTTTCAGGTAGACTGCCTATTTCCTGTTCATTTGTTTGTTCTGGTGGTTTTTTACCTTGCTCCTTCATTTGCTATGTGTTTCTGTGTCTTCTCATTTTGCTTAACATACTGCTCTTGGGGTCTCTTTTCTGAAGGCTGCAGGTTTGTAGTTCCCCTTGTTTTTGGTGTTTGCCCCCAGTGGGTAAAGCTGGTTCAGTGGGGTGTGTAGGCTTCCTGGTGGAGGGGACTGGTACCTGTGTTTTGGTGGATGAGGCTGGATTTGTCTCTCTGGTGGGCCGGACCACGTCTGGTGATGTGTTTTGGGGTATGTGTTATCTTATTATGATTTTAGGCAGCCTCTCTGCTAATGGGTGGGGTTGTGTTCCTGTCTTGCTAGTTTTTTGGCATAGGGTGTCCAGCAGTGTAGCTTGCTGGTGGTTGGATCTGGGTCTTAGCATTGAAATGGAGATCTCTGGTAAAGCTTTTGCCGTTTGATATTACGTGGAGCCGAGAGGTCTCTGGTAGCCCAGTGTCGTGAACTCGGCTCTTCCACCTCAGAGGCACAGGCCTGACACCCGGCTGGAGCACCAAGACCCTGTGAGCCACATGGCTCAGAAGAAAAGGGAGAAAATAAGAAAAAAATAAAGAAAAAAATAAAATAAAGTTATTAAAATAAAAATTATTAAAAATAAAAACAATTTTAAAGTAATAAAAAAAAGAAAGAAAGAAGAGTGCAACCAAACCAGAAAATAATCCACCAGTGATAACAAACACTAAAAAGTATACTCAAAAAACCAAAAACACCGGACAGAACCCTAGGACAAATGGTAAAAGCAAAGCTATACAGAGAAAATCACACGAAGTCCGCAGCCTCTATGTTGGGATGATATTCCAGAGATGCAGGGTACATCAAGTTGATTGTGAAGATTTAATCTGTTCCTCCTGAGGCTCCTGGGAGAGATTTCCCTTTCTCTTCTTTGTTTGCACAGCTCCTGGTGCTCAGCTGTGGATTTGGCCCGCCTGTGCGTGTAGGTCGCCTGAGGGCGTCTGTTCTTTGCCCAGAAAGGACGGGGTTAATGCAGCCGCTGATTAGGGGGCTCTGGCTCACTCAGGCCGGGGGGAGGGAGGGGTACGGAATGCGGGGCGAGCCTGCAACAGCAGAGCCCGGCGTGACGTAGCACCAGCCTGAGGCACGCTGTGTTTTCTCCCAGGGAAGTTGTCATTGGATCATGGGACTCTGGCAGTGGCGGGCTGGACAGGCTCCCGGGAGGGGAGGTGTGAATAGTGACCTGTGCTTGCACACAGGATTCTTGATGGCTGCAGGAGCAGCCTTAGCATTTCTTGCCTGTCTGGTGTCTGCTCTGATAGCTGTGGCTCATGCCCGTCTCTGGAGCTCGTTTAGGCGGTGCTCTGACTTGCCTCTCCTCATGCACCCCGAAACAATGGCCTCTTGCCTCTTAGGCAGGTCCCAACTTTTTCCCAGACTCCCTCCCAGTTAGCTGTGGCACACTAGCCCCCTTCAGGCTGTGTTCACACAGTCAACCCCAGTCCTCTCCCTGGGATCTGACCTCTGAAGCCGAACCTCAGCTCCCAGCCCCCAGCCGTCCCGGCGGCTGAGCAGGCAAGCCTCTCAGCCTGGTGAATGCTGGTCGGCACCGATCTTCTGTGCGGGAATCTCTCCACTCTGCCCTCTGCACCCCTGTTGCTGCGCTCTCCTCCGTGGCTCTGATGCTTCCCCCCCGCCAGCCCCCATCTCTGCCAGTGAAGGGGCTCCCTAGTGCGTGGAAACTTTTCCTCCTTCACAACCTCCTGCCAGAGGTGCAGGTTCTTTCCCTATTCTTTTGTTTCTGTTTTTTTCTTTCTTCTTTTGCCCTACCCAGGTACATGGGGAGTTTCTTGCCTTTTCAGAAATCTGAGGTCTTCTGCCAGCATTCAGTAGGTGTTCTGTAGGAGTTGTTCCACATGTAGATGTATTTCCAATGTATTTGTGTGGAGGATGGTGATCTCCACGTCTTACTCCTCTGCTCTCTTGAAGGCCTCTCTGCAAACCTAAGTGTTTCTTAAGTTTTACTAATATACTTTAGATATATTAAAGTCTGAAAATTTACAATACTCATTGATAAATAAGGCTGATAATTCACGACGTTGTCCAAATTGGAATAAATTTTCTCTACATTTAGAGCTGATAGAATGGATTGAGAAATCCACCTGTTGAGTGATGTGTGTTTTGCTGTCATCAACAGAGCAAACCTTAAAAGTCAAAAGACAGTTTATCCCTTTTCTGTGGTATGCTTTCTGGATTGAAAATACAATCCTGAACTGATGAACAGATTGGTTGTTCACCCCTCTACTGCATGGATTCTCCTTTTTAGTGCTACCAGAATGTGGGATGAGGGGAAAGAGAGGGACCTTGGTTGGCAGCACAGTTCATTCTGTGCTGGAGAATACTCAAAGTAATAGTGCTGTACAAGAGCACAGATGGGAAAAGCCTACATTATTGTGGTTTTCATTCAGCTTAAGAAGCTCAGAGAGTTAAAACACTGGGAACTGTATGGTAGGAGAATGTTCAGCCATATTTCGTGCAAACTTAGTAGGCCAGTTGCTCGCTAGACACTGGCATTAGTTTGTGGATGGCCTTTGAAACAGCTTTGTACCTGTTATAAATTGCCACTTCCATAAGGATATTAGATCTATAGCCAGATGAATGGTGAATTGGCCAAAGGCAAACCACAAACCAAGAAGAAAGTACTAGTCTAGAAGGGGCTCCTTTTGCTCTAGATAGAGCAATTGGGAAAATGAAATAATATAAAACAAAATATGAGATCTGAGAAAACATATTGAATAAAATGGGACTGGGACTTCCCTGGTGGTGCAGTGGTTAAGGATCCACCTGCCAATGCAGGGTACACGGGTTCGATCCCTGGGCTGGGAAGATCTCACATGCTGTGGAGCAACTAAGCCCACGTGCTGCAACTACTGAGTCTGTACTCTAGAGTCCGCAAACCACAACTACTGAGCCTGTATGCCACAACTACTGAAGCCCATGCACATAAGAGGCCGTGCTCCACAACAAGAGAAGCCACCACAATGAGAAGCCTGCACACCTCAATGAACAGTAGCCCCTGTTCACTGCAACTAGAGAAAGCCCTCGTGCAGCAACAAAGACCCAATGCAGCCATAAATAAATAAATAAATAAATTTATTTATTTATTTAAAAAAAGGGACAAGGAACATCATCCTAAAAATTCAGAAGGAACATGATTGTAATAATGATTTTATAAAGGAAGCAAAAGGAAATTTTAGAAAATTGTTTGATATGAGGAAGACATAACCTCTGTGAAATAGGAACAAAAGTCTTTAAAAGAATATAGAAAAACAACAGAATGACATGAATAGGAATAATTATAAAGAAGTGATTATTGCATAATAGATAAAGTGTAAATATAACATAAAAATGATATCTTAAAATATCAATTAATATTTTACTCATACTTTTAATCAGTTTTCAAACGAATGCGTATTGAATGCCAGTCATGTGGCAGACATTGTTCTAGGGGCTGTGAACACAACAAAAAATAAGACAAACAAGAAACTTGTTCTCATGGAGCTTACATCCTAGTGAAAGGAGTTAGACAGTAAACAAATAAACAACATAATGTCAGATGGAGATATGTGCTATGCAAAGAATTAAAAGAGGGTTATATGTTAGGCAAAACATTCCTTTTTAAATCAAGTAGTAGAAAGATCTTCTCTAAGTAGTTGACATTAAAAGTTATATGTTGGGCTTCCCTGGTGTCGCAGTGGTTGAGAGTCCACCTGCTGATGCAGGGGACATGGGTTCGTGCCCCGGTCTGGGAAGATCCCACATGCCACGGAGCGGCTGGGCCCGTGAGCCATGGCCGCTGAGCCTGCGAGTCCGGAGCCTGTGCTCCGCAACGGGAGAGGCCACAACAGTGAGAGGCCCGCGTACCGCCAAAAAAAAAAAAAAAAGTTATATATTGATTACAAGAAAGAGCCTGACATGTCCAATATGGAAGACATTATTATCAGTCTGTCCAAATACATTCAATTCTTATTATTCATGGTAGTTGTATTCTATTGGGTTGGCCAAGAAGTTCGTTTGGCTTTTCCGTAAGACGTTATGAAAAACCCAAATGAAGTTTTTGGCCAACCAATATAAACTGTAAACACTTAGTTAATGAATACTGGACCATTGCTGTTAGGAGAAATACAGGGTTAGGTTGCTGTGAGCTTCTGATCACAACATTTTCATCAGCCAATCAACTCATAACCTTGTTTTACGTGTGTTTCTCATTAAAGATACCTTATTTAATACCTATTGTTGATTCATTAACATTGAATTCAACACTATAACTCATGCCTGAATGAAGCTCATCTAAAATGTATTTTCTCTGTAAGGTACATCTTGCCTTCTTGAGCTTAGGTACACCAGATAGCACTTCAGTACTATGTTTGGGGTTCATTTTAAATAGCAAAATCACGAACAAGAAGCACAAAAATGCAAGACACACAGGTGGCTAACAGGTACATGAAAGGGAGCTCTACATCAGGGAAATGCAAATTAAAATCACCTTGAGATACCACCTCACCTGTTAGAATGGCTATTATCTAAAAGACAAGAAATAACAAGTGTTGGTGAGGTTGTGGAGGAAAGGGAACCCTCTTACACTGTTGGTGGGAATGTAAATTGGTTCAGCCACTCTGGAAAACAGTGTGGAAGTTCCTCAAAAAAATAAAAATAGAACTACCATATGAACCAGGAATTCCACTTCTGGGCATTTATCCAAAGAAAATAAAAACATTAACTCGAAAAGATAAATGCATCCCCATATTGCAGTATTATCTACAATAGCCAAGATATGGAAACAACCTAAGTATCCATCAGTAGATGAATGGATAAAGATGTGGTACATATATGCACAATGGAATATTATTCAGTCATATAAAGATTTCAAATAAGAGATCTTTCTATTTGTGACAACGTGAGTAGACCTTGAGGTCATTATACTAAGTGAAATAAGTCAGACAGGGAAAGACGGACACTCTGTTGTAACTCACTTATATGTGGAATCTAAATAAATGAACAAAACCCATCTGGACCCATAGTTACAGAGAACAGATTGGTGGTTGCCAGAGGCAGGGAGTAGGGGTTGGAGGAATTGGATGAAGGTGGTCAAAAGGTACAAACTTTGTTATAAAATAAGTCCTGGGGATGGAATGTACAGCGTGGTGACTATAGTTAATAATACTGTATTATATATTTTCAACTTGCTAAGAAAGCAGATCTTAAAAGTTCTCATTACAAGAAAAAAAATCTGTATAACTACATGGTGATAGATGTTAACTAGAGTTATTTTGGTGATCATTTTGCAGTATACACAAATATTGAATCATTAAGTTGTACATCTGAAACTAATATAATGTTATGTCAATTATGCCTCAAATATTTTAAAAAAGCACAAAAATTTGAAAAATGTGGCACTAGATAGACCATGAAAAGAATAATTGTTTATAGTGTGTGAAGTGAAATAAGAAAGAAGAGTGTTGCTTTGTTCGGCCTCAGCTAGGAACATGTGCATCGGGCAACGCAAAATTTTCCCCACGCTGTGTACGTCCTTGAATGACTATGAAAGTGCCATGAGTATTGATTTTGAGGCTACACATAAATTTTAGCAGGTAGGCAAATTTGCAAATTAGGAAACCATGGGTAATAATCAACTGTATTTTCTTCTGATTCCTCTCTCATTAAATGATGCCACCAACCAAACTAGTTAACTAGGTTAGAAACCTCACATCAGCCTTCTTTCCTTCATGTCCTTTACCACATATATCCAATTGGCTTATGCCTCCTAAATATATATCAGATTCTGACTGATCTCTTTGTAGCTAATTTCCCCTTCCTTTATTCTACTCACTATATTACAACTTCCAGGTGTCTAAACCTAGAGTTGAAGTCCAAATATCTTAACACGATTTACAAAGTCCTCCAGCCTCGTCTCTAGTCATCCCTCTCCTTTACACCCTGAAGTTCCAGCCATGAAGAACTTCTTTCAATTCATGGGATATGTGATACCTTTTTTCTTTGAACTTCTCTGTGTCTACAAGGAACATTGTTTTTTTTTCTTTCTGTTTACCTGGCTTATTCTTCTGAGTCATTCTTCAATTATGAGTATAAATGTCATTTTTTTTCTGAGAATCTTTCTCTAACATTCCTCCCACCCCCTAAGTGCACGTGCACACACGCATACACACACACACTCAGACATACATCCCACTTCAATACGTAGGATTCTAATATAATTTTAATAGGATTTTATATAATTGCTTGTTTAATTTCTAGTCTTCCACCATAGACTATAAATTCAGTGAGGAGATTCTCAGTGTCTATCACATGGTGAGCACTTTATATACACTGTGACTAATTTTTCTGTGACATTGTGTGTATTAATTCATTCATTATTATACAGCCTTTGTAGCACTGTCATACTAATGACATAAAATGGAAAACAGAACAACTTTTGCTTGCCTGCCGATTGTTTTATATCTATTTGTTTATACCTTCAGTAGCTTTTGAGGTGGCTTTTTTGGTTTGTGTTTTGTTTTTTCATTTGAGTGATTAAAGGAGCTTGAGGCTGAAGTGGCAGAACTCTATAGTTCACTGTCTGTTGACTTATTTGTGAATAGACAGGCACTTCATCATTTACTCAACTGGATTGGTCAGACCTCTATTTCTCAAATTTCTCCTATAAGCATTGAGTTGACAAAATTGGCAAAGGAAATAGAATAATCAGAGGTGAGTTTATTTAGCACCCACTAGGGAAAATCTAGCTCATTTTTGTAAATGGGGAAGCCAGACCTATTAGATAAATTGGTCTTTTCTTATGTTTCAATTTTATTGAAAAAGCAAAATGTATATACTTTAGAATTAAGTAGAGGTTCATGATTTGGTTTTTATATAGAATTTCATCTTGTTTATTTTCTACCATTTACAACAAATAATTAAGTTAATATAGTGTGTTCTAATTAGAAGGCTTTCCCTAAATTCTCAGCTAAGTGTATCTTGGCTAGAAAGCATGTTGAAAGTGTAACGTCACACTAAAATAATAAAGGGCCTTTAGGGCTGTTAACCTTAAAATGAAAAGCCATTCAGTGTGTATAGAATGTAATTGACATTTAATAATACCTCTATGCTGTGAAATGGTGACAAGTGGGGAACAGCTTTAACAAACCAACAGACAGTTTCCACTTTTTATTTCTTAAATAGAATTATTTGCTACCTCACTAACTTATAGACTAAGAAAGCCTTGAAATAGCTGTCTTAATGTTTGTTTTCATTTTTTAGGCAGAAAAATTCAGATGTGTACAGTTATAATAACTTTAGTGTTTTAAAACCTTTGTTTTTAAGCTACCCCAGGGGTCATCAAACCATGACTTATGGGCCAAATCCAGCCTACTGCCTGTTTCTGTATGACCTGTGTGAACTTTTACATTTTTAAATGGTTGGTATTCATAAAAAAACTCATAAGAGGAGTAATGTTTCATGACAGGTGAAAATGATACGAAATTCTAATTTCAGTTTTCACAAATCAGGTTTTATTGGAACACAGCCACACTCATTTATGTATTGTCTATGGCTGCTTTTGCACTACAGCAGCAGAGTTGAGTAGTAGCATCAGAGACTGGATGGCTCACCAAAGCCTATTTACTGTCCTGCCCATTATGGAAAACATTTGCCAACGCCTGAGCTACACTATTGAGGCTGCATGATTTAGTACCTTAAACAGTTTTTCTGGTTTAGGGATCTAACAAAGAAGTCATATTGAGTAAAATTCTTCAGACTTTTGGGAAGGTGAAGAAAACTGAACCAGGTATTTCATGGAGTTTATGTTCATATGGGCTGGGCTTTCTGTTTCATCTCTGATTTCATCTTATTTATGTTTTAAATAAGTACTTG
Organism: Delphinapterus leucas; assembly: GCF_059928025.1. Taxonomy (NCBI): domain Eukaryota; kingdom Metazoa; phylum Chordata; class Mammalia; order Artiodactyla; family Monodontidae; genus Delphinapterus; species Delphinapterus leucas. The sequence continues at coordinate 32,785,382 of NC_143141.1, forward strand.
CATAGTGGTTATTATTTATCAGGTACTATTCTAAAAGCTTTATAACTCTTCTAAATCCTTATTACAACCATGTGAGTTTGGCATCTCTACAAATGAGTAAACCATAGCACATCTATTAGTGAAAGGTAAAGAGTTAAATACTGGAAGTTAAAATAATGAAAGGGAAGCTACATAGCTAGTCATATGAGTTATACAGCTAGTAAGGGGCAGAGCCATGGTTTGAATAAAATCATTTGGTTCTAAAATCAGTACTCTTAACCACTGTGTAATGCTGTCTTTCCCTTTCTACTCTTGTTTATTTAGAAAAGTCTTGGGTTGAGAGTAGAGTTTAATAATGGGAAGCATCATGTTTTAAAAGCTTTGAGCTTATATCAGTTTCTTATGGCTGCTATAATCAAGTAGCACAAACTGGGTGGCTTAAAATAAGAGAAATTTGTTCTGTCACAGTTTTGGAGACTCGAAATCCAAAATGAGGATAACAGAAGGCCATCCTCCCTCTCAGATTCTGGGTAGAATCTTTCCTTGCCTTTCTGTAGCTTCTGGTGGTGGCCAGCAGTCCTTGGTGTTCCTTGGCTTGCAGCTGCATCAGTCCCATCTCTGCTGGTGGCACCATATGGTGTTCTCCCTGTGTTTCTGCCTTCATATAGCATTTTCCTCTTCTTATGAAGACACCAGTTATATTGGATTAAGGGTCACCCTACTGTAGTATGACTGCATCTTAATTTAACTAATTACATCTGTAATGACCCTATTTCTAAATAGGTTCATGTTGTGAGGTCCTGGGAAGGACATGAATTTTGAGAGGACACTGTTCAACCCTCGTTATAGAGCTCATGAGTTAGCTTTTGTTCTCTAGAGCACCTTTCAGTTTAAGCCCAGAAACCCTAAATGAAAAGTAGAAACTGTGTGCTAAGACTTTTCAGGGCTTTGTTTCTTCCTTTTTGGCATTAATCCTGTGCTAGATTATATTCTGTCTGAGAAGACTGACTTAATGTTCTCAGCTCCTGCCTTTTTCCTGCCTCCCTTTGGCCTTTTGGTCATGATTTATTTGAGACTAGTTTTTATTCTGGAATGTTCTGTGAGGTTTTTTTTTTAAGAACCATTTTCTAAACTGTTATTATAACCTATGAGAATGTTGGTTTGTCTTTCTTGTGAATTTGTGATAATTGATTCAGAAACCAGCTTTGGTGTGTTGGAGGCTGAGTTCTGGTAGTTTCCTCTTAAGAATTTTTTGTATCCATCTCTATTGGTATTTGTAAGTAAGGTTCAATAAGTGATAATAGTTATTTTTATTTTTCCGAAGATTATCAGTGTTAAAATAGCAGATTTTGAGAAATGTGGGGCTGCCTCAATTCCTGACCTGGGAATTTCCCATAAAATACTAGAGTAATTGGTCCAAATGTATCAACCCATTTCCTTTCGTTTGTTTAACAGGGTGCCCGGGAAACGTTTGAGAACTACTACCGAAAACAGAGGCGAAAACAGGCTCGTTTGGTGCTCCAGCCTCCTTCTAACATGGTAGGATCACCACCTTTACTTTTCTCCCTTTTTCACTTTTCTTCTCTGGTATCTTTTAATTATTTTCCATTTGGGCTTCCCCCCCACCTCCACCCCACACTGTCACTCTGGGACCACTGGACGTGACTTGCATTAAGAAAGTAGCAACTAACATCTGTTGCTTGCTATGTGTCAGGCATTGTTCTAAGTACTAGATATGTATTATCTCATTTCATCCTCACTGTAATCCTATAAGGTAGGTACTATTATTATATTTACTTTATAGTCTTTGGAATTGAGCCTTAAGAAATTAATTAGCTGGTTTTAACTGTCTTAATGTGTCAAAACAGAAACAATAACTTTTTTCTCTTTGCTTTGTTGCAGCATGAAACTTTAGATGGCTACAGGAAGTATTTTAATCAAATTGTAGGGTGGGTATGTGTGTGTTTGTGTGTGTGTGTGTGTTTTAAATTTATACACTTTCAATTGTTTATACACTTTTTGTGAGACTTGGAAAAGTATATCGTGTTCTTTGGGAAGTTTTTTTTCTTTTCTGAATTCTTAAGACAAGATTTGTTTTGAATATCTGATGATTTTAAAGGAATGTCTATTCGTTTCATAGAATTATGTTGGGGAACATAATTCTATATTGTTGAGGAATCCTTTTTATGGATAAAGGGAGAAAAATATTGAATTGTAGTCTTATTATATGTGATGTTCTGTTTTTTCATTATTGTTAAGTGGGAACCAAATATCAGCAAAAGTTGGCAAGTTTTTTTCTAAAAGGGCCAAATAGTAAAGTATTTTAGGCTCAGCAGGCCATACGGTTTCTGTTAGAACTATTCAGCTTTGTTGTGGTACGAAAGCAGCTATAGACAATATGTAAATGAAAGACAATGGCTGTGTTCCAATAAAACACTGTTTATAAAAACAAGCAGTGGGCCAGATTTGTTCCATGGACTGTATAGTTTGCCATCCTCATCTGGAGTATATATACTAGTATGGAATTGCAGTTCCCAAATAAACATCCCAAATATAGACAGCTTATTCTAATTGCAAAATAGTGACTTTGCAGTTAAAAAGAAGGGAAATAAGTTGGATTGTTCCATGAAATTTCTTCTTTTTCCAAGTTTAGATTGTTGCAATGTAATTGATACCTTTGATTAAAATGTATCATAACAATTCCCTATTTAAAGAATTGTTTTAATTAGTATGAATATTTAGGCAAGAAAGCTGAAGATACATTTTAGATGCATAAAAATTAAGAAGCCACAGAAGAATGTTAAAAAATACGTGTGTATTTTTTTTTTTTTACCTTTGTAAGATATCTTTTCAGCACTTTGATGAGAGAGTTTATATAAGGGGAATTATTTTGGTATTTTGTGTGTTGGATTCTTAAAAAAAATGAGTGCTTTAACTTTCATTATCTCTTTAGATTCTATTCGTTTTTTAAAATGTATTAATGGGCTGTTGATTTTAATGTAGTGAAATTAGCCTTCTTTACCTATAAACATTTTTCTTCTTCCCTTTAAAATTTCTAGATAACATGGTTAACATTTAATAGGAATGTAACTCCAGTTTCTGTAGAAGTGGTTAAGATGATATCATGATCAGAGGTATAATTCCAAGTCTAAGAAATCTGATTTTGTTTGTGATACCAAACAGCTTTCTTTAAGAAAAAATGGCTAGTATTAACTTCCAATTTGATGACAACTCTTAATGTTTGTCATCCCCTTATGATAGTACTCAAACTGTAATTTCTGACAGCTGTGCTTTCTTTTTTCCTCAATCTTAGCTTTTTTGTGGTTGAAGATCACATTTTACATACAACCCAGGGTTTAGTAAATAGAGCCTACATCGATGAACTGTGGGAAATGGCACTTTCAAAAACCATCGCAGCACTCCGTACTCACTCGGTATGTAAGAAGCACGAGAGAAGTTCTTACTTCAAGCTAATTATCTATATGCTATTCAGTCTTCTACTGCTTTAAAATCATCATATGTGTATTGTTTGAAATCACCCATTTGGAGTCATCTTCTTCAAAGATGTATGGAAGTAGTCACTTCAAACTGCATGTTCTCTAACACTAAGCCCACTCTTGTGAATGCTCTTTGCAATAAGAAAACAGCAGCTAACATTTGATTGCTGTCTATGTCTCAGGCATTGTTATTATATTGTTATTGTGTACTGCATATATATTTCATCCTCACTTCATCCCTATAAGGCACGTGCTATTGTTATATTTACCCTATAGTCTGGGGAACTGAACCTCAGAGAGGTTAGGTAACCAGCCTGATGTCACCCAGTAAGTGGTGGAGCTTGGATTCAAACCGCGACGGTGTGACTGCAGAGCCCATGTTCTTAGCCACTACTCCATATTGCCTTCATAATGCCTATTAATACTGATTTGGAGTTCACAGATTTATTCTTACTCTACAACATTTCAGTAAGTTGCTTAATTATGAGTTCCCATGATCTATTGATATATTTTATGATAGCATCAATTGTTGATGATAATCTACTTTATTACAAGCAGAGAATGCTGGCTCTGAATCATTCATTCATTCAATATTTCTTAAACAAGGATTACGTGTTGGCAATGGGAATACAAGAATGAATAAGAATAAAGTCTTTGCTCTCAGAGAGTTATATTTTAATTGGGGAGATTCCCAATAAACAAATAAATAGGAATATCAGACAGTGATAATGCAATGTAGACAATTAAAATAGAGTGATAGATTAGGGCAACAAGGTGCCTGCTTTTGACTGAAGTTGATCTGAAGTGGCATTCTGAGATCTAAATATCAAGGAGTAACTATTTGTGTAAAGATCAATTAAAAGATCATTCCAGGTGAAAGGAACGGTAGTACAAGGACTTTGAGGTACTTTTATGTCTGAAGTGTTTGAGGAATAATAGTGAGGAGTTAATAATAGAAGATAATTTGGTATTTAAAAAATTTCAAGAATAGTATACATCTAGTTATGCTAGCCAGAAACTTAAAAGTCATTCATAACCCTTCAACTCTCTTTATCTAGTCATTAGCAAGTGTTCTAGAGTAAATACCATGTGTAAAATCTATAATTGAAGGGATTGTAGCCATTTTAGGAAACTGAAAGATGTCCTGAGTGGTTAGAACATAAACATAGAAAGCTAGGCAACTAAGGTAGGAAGTGAGAATAAAGAAGTAGGTAGGTGTCATATTATTTAGGACCTGTTTGACCCTTTAAGCAGTGGGTTGAGTGAGTATGTGTGTGTTGGGGGTAAATTGGAGTGAGAAAGTCAGATTTCTATTTTTAAAAGATTGTTCTGGCTAAATTACAGATAAGGGATGAGAATGGATGTGGGGAAAGCAGTTAGTAGGCTAGTCTAGTATTCCAGACAAGAGATGATGATTGCTGGACCAAGGTGATAGTAGATATAGAGAGATGTGGATGAGTTTGAGAGATTTTTAGGAAGTAAGATTAATTATACTTTCTGATGGTTTAATATACAAGAGGTAAGGTAGAAAGAAGTATCAAGCTAATGCCTAGGTTTATAGTTTCCTTCCTTGGATGATAGTGTTGGTTTTGATGGTTTGGAGTGGGGAAGTCATAAGTTACCTTTGGCTGTGATTACTTTGAGATACTTTTTGTGCTATTCAAGTAGTAGGGTCTAGGAGATTGATTAACGTATGAGTTTGAAACCAAAGAGGGTATGTCGTTATTGAATGTGTTGCAAATTTTTTTCTCCTTTTATTTTTGCTGGTGGTTTCTTATTTAGTATTTAAAATGTTAAATGTTTATGTATCTAATTATATTTATCTTATTTTAAAATTTCTCCCATTGCTTATTTGTGTCCAAGGACTTGACCTGACATTTTTACCATTCATATGCTTATGTCATAATAAAGTCTGGAACATTTAAAAATATTTTTTAAAAGTTCTGCCTGTTCTGAGACTAAAAAACAGTCTCAACTATTTCATGGCTTGATTGTTACACATTTATGTAGCTACTACCACCTATTCTTATTGTCATTTAGGGTATGATTAAAGATCTCGTTTTATTTTTTCTTGCAATAGTATATCCATTGTCCTAGGATCATTTTTTAAATGCTTTACTTTCCTCCATTGCATGGTGTGCTCTTACATAAAAAAGTTATACAAAGATAACATGGTTATTAAAAGATAGGAAATATTGATTATTAATAGTAACGAGTTTGGCCATGATCCCTGGCATGATTATTATTAGCTTTCTTATATGTAAATTTCAAGACCCCTTTTTCTGTGAATGAATACATGATATACAATATGTATTTTACGTAAAACATGCTGTATTTTTCATTTAATATCTAATGAATTTGTATTAGTTTTAATGTGCATTTGTATAATGTTCCATTTTTAGGAATGTACCATTTTAAAAAATTAATTCACTTGATACACTTTTTTAAAAAGTTTTTTTAAGTTGTTATAAACATTGAAGTAAATATTTTTATTAACATATCCTTGCACATTAATTATACTTAGGATAAATTCTTAGATGTGAATTTAGTGAGTTAAAGGATCTGTATATTTCTGAGGCTCTGGATGTGTATTGCTAATTTGCTATACAAAAAGATTGAACCATTTAGCATCACTAAGCATCATCTGTTAGAATTCCTATTTCCTTATTCCTTTTATGCCGCAGAAAGTTACGTTTAAAAACAAAAAGTCATTCCCAATATAGTAATAATGTCAGAAATTATATGTCAGAAATTAATTTAATGTTTTTCTTTAATACTGATATTAAAAATCTCTTCACATCTTTTTAGTTATTTGTATATCTTCTTAGAATTTCCTGTTCCTATGCATTGCCTTTATTTTGTATTTTAATCGTTTTATTTTATATTTATTAGTAACGCATGGATGTTAATGTTTAACATTAACCTTAGTCTGAATGTTAATCTCTAGTCTGATATATAGGTTGTAAATATTTCCTTAGTTTCATGTGTTTCTAACCTTTGATTTTCTTTTCCATGGCTTTACAGAAGTTTAAAATTTTTAATGGAGTTAAATTTATTGATCTTTAACCTTACTATTTATGTCTTCCTTATTCCAAATAAATGTAATTATTTGTCTATATTTAGTTTTAGTATTTCTGTAGTTACTTGTTTAACATATAATTCATAAACTAAAAGTTTATTTTAGTGTTGTGTGTGAGGTTGGACTTTATTTTGAAAATGACTCATCACCTCCAATAACATTATTGTGATAATCTGTTGTTTTATTCAGCTCAGGTTACCATAATGAAATATATAGATTGGGTAGCTTAAACAACAGAAATTTATTTTCTCACAGTTCCAGAGGCTGAAAGTCTGAGATCAAGGTGCCATCATGGTTGGTTTCTGGTAAGGACCCTCCTGGGTTTCAGATGATCACATTCTCATTGTGTTCTCACATGGCCCTTCCTCAGCATGTATTCTAGTGTCTTCTCCTTTTATAAGGACACCAATCCCATCAGATTAGGACCTTACCCATATGACTTCATTTGACTTTAATTATCTCTCCAAGGCCTCTTCTCCAAACAAGGCTACACTGGCACTAGGGCTTCAAAATAGAATTTCGGGGGGAATGCAGCATTCAGTTCATAAATGTCTGTCCTTTCCCAACCTATTTTGAAGGCCACATTTATCATAATATGTTATATAAATACTAAGATCTGTCTCTAGGCTCTGATTGCTGCCTGCCCCCTTCCTTCTCTCTATATGTCTTGAACCAGTACAACATTGTTTTGATTATTACATCTGATATAGTATGCTTTAATTTCTTATATGACATATATGTCCTATAAAATCCTCTTTTTAAAATATACTATTTACCTCCTTATTATTCTTCTAGGTTAATTTGAGAATCACTTTGTCACATCCCTTCCACCTCTTACCTCCCCCTAAAACTGACCTATAGTGTTAGTATGCAGTAAATCTGCAAATTTAAATGGAGATAATTGACATATTTCAGCATCTGGTATTTTTCAACAGGAATATATGTATTTTTCTCACTTATTTGCTTTTTTTTTTTTTTTTTTTGCGGTACGTGGGCCTCTTACTGTTGTGGCTTCTCCCGTTGTGGAGCACAGGCTCCGGACGCGCAGGCTCAGCGGCCATGGCTCACGGGCCCAGCCGCTCTGCGGCATGTGGGATCTTCCTGGACCGGGGCACGAACCCGTGTCCCCTGCATCAGCAGGTGGATTTTCAACTGCTGCGCCACCAGGGAAGCCCTGCTTTTATATCTTTTGGTAAAATATTTTATGTGCTCCCTATCTAAGTCCTATTTTTGGTATTTTATGGTTTATTTCAGGTAGTATTTTGAGGAAGGTTTGTTTCTCATTCATATTTATTAACTAGTATTACTGTCATTCTATGGGAGAGAAGTCTTTGATTTTGTTTGTTTATTTTATATCTGTCCATTTCCCTGATTTCACCAATTTTATTTTTTTCCTGGGAAAAGGTGTTTTTCTTTTAGAAAACTTAGATTTCTTCCAAACAGTTTCTTTTTTTAAAGCAGTGGTTTTTCACATTTGAGAATGTGACAAATCTATAGGAGCCTCTCAGCAGGAAAATATACTCTTTTCCTCATCATGCAACCATACTTATTGTCATGAAGAATAAGACACTTTACAATGTGCTGATTAAAGTGTATATCTATGGAGAAAATTAATCTTAATGGAATGTTTCCTTGTAGATCTACTGTGTATTCTTTTGAACTGAAGAATAAATGACAAAAATACCTTTAAAAAAATAGTTTAGCATCAGTCTACAGAGGCAGAAAGAAATTAGTGGTCTCCTAGGGCTGGGAATGGATATGAGGAATAAGTAGGTGATAGCTTAAGGGGCAGGGTTTCTCTTTGAGATGAAGAAAATGTTCTAAAACTGACTGTGGTTATGTTTGCACATGTCTGCAAAAATATTAAAAAAACTAAAAACTGTTGAATTACATACTTTAAATGGGTGAGTAGTATGGTATGGGAATTGTATTTCAACAGAACCATTAAAATAGAACTCAACATCACGTACATTTACTGACTGAATCATTTTTATCCATTATGAGACAAAGTAGTTGATGCCACAGATACCAATTCTATTTTATGACACTATTTATTGTGTTACATTATCAGCAAGAAAGAAAAATAAGAACAACCTAAACATCAAAGCAAATCTCAAAAGGAAACATTATATCTGAGTGGTTATTTTTTGTAAAAAATCTGTATATTTTTCTAACTTTCTATGTCACTAATTAAAACTTTTTATATTTTCTGATTGAATTATCAGTCATTGCATAAATTGGAAACATTTTGAAAGATATAATATTCTCAGTGCTGATTTCAAAACATGATAAAAATCTTATGCAATCTTATACAATCTATCTCACTTAGAATTCAAATTTAACAGTACCTGTATATTAATAATATTCTAATACAAAGAATTCATATCAGGAATGGTTTAATATTAGAAGATCTGTTAATATAATTGCTAGTATGACTACCAATAAAATGATAAACAGATCATCTGATAATACTAGAAAGGTATCTTTTTACTATTTAAAATTATGGAACAATATAATTTGTGTGGCCAAAAATCCTCATGTTTTGTAGCTATTAAATATTGGACATTTTTTCTTATTATGTGATGGGCAGACAAGAGTGTGTACTGTAATAGTGGGGTTTTTTTGTGTGTGTGTGATTGATAGATTGATTGATTTTAACATCTTTATTGGAGTGTAATTGCTTTACAATGGTATGTTAGTTTCTGCTTTATAACAAAGTGAATCAGCTATACATGTATATGGAATCTAAAAAAAAAAAACGGTTATGAAGAACCTAGGGGCAGGACAGGGATAAAGACACAGACGTAGAGAATGGACTTGAGGACACAGGGAGTGGGAAGGGTAAGCTGGGACGAAGTGAGAGAGTGGCATGGACATATATACACTACCAAATGTAAAATAGATAGCTAGTGGGAAGCAGCCGCATAGCACAGGGAGATCAGCTCCGTGCTTTGTAATAGTGGTTTTATACGCACCCACATCCATACCCACCCCCCCCCACACACACATATTTTCAATTTCTTTGAGTCAAAGGGTGTACTAAGCATATATGTCGTGCAGCTCTCTAACCAAATTGCTATTGAAATAACATGTAAGAAAAACTAAAAAGAGAAACACTGCAGAGTACCTCTATAGGCCAGAAGTTTTGAAAAATTTCTTTGAATTTAGAAAACAGAAGGAATCAGAATAATGACTCCACCTGAGAAAAGAAAATATTACATTAAATATGGCGTAGAGGGTATTGTCAAAGTAGGAAACATTGTTCCAAATGGAATCTAGGAACACTCTAAATTCAGTCAACAAATGTTATGAGCAGGAATGAGGCTGCGAGAAATCTTAAGTGAAATTATTTAGAGGTCTACCTTCTAAAAATCTTGGCTAGACAGCAGGTTACCCAATTCCTTTGGCCAACCTTACCATCAACATAAAGAGATGATAACATGATTAGTGAAGTTCTCTAGTACTACTTTTTGAGCAAGGTGATTCATCTGCCCCACCCACCTACAAAGAGCCTGTAGTCAGTTTTTGGAAAACAGACTTAAAAGCTGCAGAGGGTGAAACCCATACCGGTTATACATACTAGTCAATCTAGTCCTTCATTTCTAAACATAAACAAATGCCGAGTTGTAGAATATTTGAGGAAAACCAGTTACATCAAATAGAAGACAATAATAAACAAATTGCATAGCTATTCTTTAGCAAATACAAATAACTCATGGACTAGGAGATAAATTTATAAAATAATAATTATTTCTCATTTTAGGAATATAGGAAGCTAGGTCATTCATAGCAGCTGTTCAGCTTGAAACAACTAAAAGTACTGCTTTATGTACTGCATATAAGATGTTTAAGTCTAGAGTGCTTAGTAAGGTTATTAAGGAATTACCAGGCCAAATCCAGGGGAGATTGAGAGTCCAGAGGTCCAGAAAGATAGACTTAAACACTTAAGCTGCATTTGCCTTGAGGTTACTTGTTAGTCCAGGCAATTTGTACTCAGATTTGATAGTCTCTGGGGCCTATCTGGGATGGAGAGTCTAATATGGTGCCCTCCCCCACATTAAACTGGAAAGAACTATTCTTTTCAGGTTAAGACTGAATCAGAAGTAAGTAAGAGAGCAGTCAAAATTCTTCCCTTAAAGAAATCTTCAGGTCTAGGGAGTTTTTTTCTTGAATTCCTATCTTACATAAACTCTTGGAGAATAGAAAAGAGGAAACACCAACTCATTTTATGAGGTGTGTGTAATCTTGATAATGAAGCCAGATGAGGATAGTACAAGAACTCATAAACTCATAAATATACAGACTCATTCATAAATATAGATCAGAAATCTTAAATAAAATATTAGAAAACAGAATTCAGCAGTTTATAAAGAGCTTTAATATGTTGAGTTTATTATAGCAAATGCAAGCTTAGTTCAATATTACAAAGTTTATTAACATAATTTAATGAATTAATAGATTAAAGGACAAAAATCATGTAATCATTTCAATAGATACAGAACAGCATTTAATAAAACACACCATAAATTCATGGTAAGATCTCTTAGTAAATTGAAAACATAAGAGAATTTCTTTAAACTGATAAAAATCTATCCTCAAAAACCTATAATAAGTATCATATTTAATTACCATCACTCCTATTTTGTATTGTATTAGAAGTTGTGCTTACTGTTGTAAAGATAGAAACATAAATAAATTAAAAAATACACCTTTGAAAGGAAGAAACAAAATTGTCATTTTTGCAGATGATATATTTTTGTACGTTGAAAATTCAAAGAATTTACAGAAAATTTATTACAATTAATGGAAGAGGTTAGCATGTTCCCTGATACAAAATCATTATGCAAAATCAACTGTCATTTTATAAACCACGAGTAAAAGTTGAAAAGTTAAAATTTTTAAAAGATAAAATTGATACAATAGCATACATTAAAAGTAGTAGAAATATATCTAGCAAAATATGTTCAAGACCTCCATGGAGAAAATTCTAAAATGTTTTTGAGAGTCAAAAAGGAATTAAAGAGGACCTAAATAAAATTGAAATAGCATGTTCATTGATTGGAAGAGTTATTATTGTAGATATCTGTTCTCTTAAAATTGATCTATAAATTTAATTTAGTGGCAGTCAGAATCTCAATAATCTTATTTTTGGGAGGATGAGTACCTTTGCAATCTGATTGTAATATATTGGAGTGTAATTGCTTTACAATGGTGTGTTAGTTTCTGCTTTATAACAAAGTGTATCAGTTATACGTATACATATGTTCCCATATCTCTTCCCTCTTGCGTCTCCCTCCCTCACACCCTCTGCATCCCACCGCTCTAGGTGGTCACAAAGCACCGAGCTGATCTCCCTGTGCTCTGCGGCTGCTTCCCACTAGCTATCTATTTTACGTTTGGTAGTGTATATATGTCCATGCCACTCTCTCACTTTGTCACAACTTACCCTTCCCTCTCCCCATATCCTCAAGTGCATTCTCTAGTAGGTCTGTGTCTTTATTCCTGTCTTACCCCTAGGTTCTTCAGGACATTTTTTTTTCCCTTAGATTCCATATATATGTGTTAGCATACGGTATTTGTCTTTCTCTTTCTGACTTACTTCACTCTGTATGACAGACTCTAGGTCCTTCCACCTCACTACAGATAACTCAATTTCGTTTCTTTTTATGGTTGAGTGATATTCCATTGTATATATGTGCCACATCTTCTTTATCCATTCATCCGATCATGGACATTTAGGTTGTTTCCATGTCCTGGCTATTGTAAATAGAGCTGCAATGAACATTTTGGTACGTGACTCTTTTTGAATTATGGTCTTAAGCCAGTACAAAAGCCAGGAACAGCTAAGAGACTCCTTAAGACTGAGATAAGGTAGGTGGGTTTTCTCTACTGGATATCAAGACTTAATTTAGAAATCTTATTAAATGAGTACCAGACACTCCGGTACCGTCATTGGATAAATAATGAAACAGAATATAGGGCCTCCAAAAAAGATCTTTGATATTTATAAAAGAGATAGTATTGCAGGTCAGTGGGTAGAGGACAGACATTTCAATGAATAGTAATGGGACAGTTGAGTATCAGTATGGGGGAAATAATATACCAAAAAATGAGTTTCAGATTGATAAAATATCAAAATGTAAGGCCATAAATCTTTCAGAAGATAGTATAAGAGAATATCTTTATGATTCAGGTTAGGGAAGGAATTCCTAACTAAAATACCAAAGGCACTAACCAGAAAGGAAAAGATTCATACATTAAATATTAAGCTGCGTTAAAGCTGTAAGAAAAAACAAAAAAATGAAAGATAGTAGATAAAATAAGCTATATGATGAGAAATGATGTTTTCAACACAATATCAGCAAAGAACTAACATAAAACATACAAAAATTTCACTATTCATCATGACAATAGAGACAGACAATAGAAAAAACAAGCAAAAGATTTAAACAGATACTTCACTAAGGAAGGAATTCACTTGGCTGAGAAACATGTGAAAGATGCTCAACTTTAGTGCATCATTGAAATGCAAATTAAAACCAAATGAGATAACATTATGTAAGAATTAATAACACAAATGTTGATAAGGATATGAAGTATTCAGAACCCCTTTGAAAAAAATTAGCATCATCTTTTAAAATCGAAGATCCTCATGAACCAGAAATACTTCTCCTAACTATATTCCCTTGAGAAGCTTGCCCTAATGCACCATAATACACATGCAAGAATATTCATTCCAGCATTGTTGAATTTTCAAAATTAGAAATGACTTAAATGTCCATTGGTAATAAAATGAACAATCTGGGTTAAACTCCTAACATGGAATATTATACAGCATGAAAATGCCCACACTATAGCTATATACAGTAGCATGGATGAATTTCACAAGTATAATGTTGAATTATAAAAGCAAGACAGAAATTTATACATACAGATTTTTTCCACTTACATCATATTGAGAAAGAAAATATTGAGTAAGACTGAGTATTTAGATGGTTACAAAGCAATGAAATTAAGAGAATGAACTGACAGGCATATGTGATAAAGGTCTGGTACTGAAAATATATAGAGAACTCTTAACACTCAACAGTAAGAAAAAAATTTAAAAACGGGCCCAATTAAAAAACAGGCAAAAGTTCTGAACAGATACCTCACCAAAGAAGATATTCAAATGGCAGGAAAGTATACAAAAGATGCTCAACAACATATGTCCTCAGGGAATTACAAATTAAACAACAATGAGCTACCACCACACACCCATTAGAATGGCTAAAATACTGACAACACCAAATGCTGAAGAGAATGTGGAACAGCAGGAACTCTCATTGTTGATGGGAATGGAAAATGGTACAGCCAGCTTAGAATAGAGTTTGGCAGTTTCTACAAAATGAAACATACTCTTACTATATGATCCAGCAAGTACACTCTAGGTATTTGCCAAATGAGTTGAAAACTTATGTTAACACAGAAACCTGCCCACTCATGTTTATAACAGCTTATTCATAATAGCCAAAACCTGGAAGCAACCAAGATGTCCTTTAGCAGGTGAATGGATAAACTCTGGTACATTCTTATAATTGAATATTTATTCAGTGGCAAAAAAGAAATGGTCTATCAATCCACAAAAAGACGTGGAGGAAAGTTAAATGCATATTGCTAAGTAAAAGAACCCAATCTGAGAAGGCTATATACTCATATGATTCCAACTATATGACATTCTGGAAGAGGCAAAATTATGGAGACAGTAAAAAGATCAGGGTTGCCAGGATTTGGGAGAGGGATGGAGGGATGAATAAGTGGAAGACAGGGAATTTTTAGAGCAGTGAAACTATTCTCTACAATATTGTAATGGTGGAATATGTCATTATACATATGTTAAAACCTGTAGATTATATAACACAAAGAGTAAACTCTAATGTAAACTATGGACTTCAGTTAATAACAGTGTGTCAGTGTTGGTTCATCAGCTGTACCAAATGTTACCGCACTAATGCAAGATGTTATAATAAGGGAATCTGCATGAATTTCTGTGTGAAGGGATATATGGGAACTCTGTACTTTCTGCTCAATTTATCTGTAAATACAAAACTGCTCTAAGAAATAAAGTTTATTAAGTTAAAAAGTACAAAGAAGCAAAAACATGAAGGAAAGACATGGAAATGATTATCATAAATGTCATGATAATGTTTTCCTGAGTGGAGAGGAAAGAAGTTGTTTTGGAGCTTCTGGCATGCTGGTGCTATTTAGTTTTGTTTGCCTGGTGAAGTTGTACATATAGGTTTTATTTATTATTTTCTTTATGTATACTATATTCACAATTTAAAAAAATGTGGTAAGGAGGAAAAGGAAGGAAGCAAGCCACAGAAGGATAGAAATCAAAGATAAACATTGCTTTCTTGGAAATTTATGACTACCATAATAGAGAAATTTAATTCAAAGATTAAATAGATAAAATGGCATATCATTCTGTGATCAAGAAGACAAAATCAAATATATATCCCAAAATATAGAGTGAAGACACAAAGAGATGGAAAATATGAATGGAAAGTTAAGGAACTTGGATAATTGATGTAGATTTTTGGTTGTATCTAATAGGGATTTAGAAAGAAAGAACAGTCACAAAGCAGGGGACTTAAATAATTAAATAAAAGAGGGAAATTTCCCTGCATTAAAGAAAGACTAGATTATTACAGTTGAAAGGATGCATTTTTTTGGTCAGGCAGGGTAAATTATGGCAGACAGTTTTCTCGCATCTGAAATTGTGTATTTTAGTTTGAGTGCAAAAGAAAGGCATTTCCAAACACATGAGGGTTCAAAGTTTACTTTTCACCCATCCTGTCTTACTGGTGTTTTACCAAAGATGAAAAAGAAATTCTAAATACAAGATGGGATGGGAGTAAATAAATGTGTGCAAAAATGAGAGTAAAACTCATAGATAAATCTAAATAACTGATTGTTTGACTATTTGTAAAGCTTATGCTATTAAGAATCCCTAAAAGAGGAGAAGCTTAAGTTTAAAACATTTTTTAGATGAAAACCCCAGATTATTTCAAATAAACAGTGGGCAGAAAGTATATAACATTAATAACCAGTATAAGATAATTTGAAAACACTGATCCAATGAAAAACAGGAAAGGAAACAAAAAAGAAAGAAGAAATCATTGAAAATAGAAAACTTAAAATAAGATGGCTAGAATAGGTCCAAATATGTAAGTATTCATGAGAAATGCCAGAGTTGGAAAGTATTATAGTTTGGTTACTAAGAGAGAGTCATACATTAAGATTACACAGAAAGATTGAAAATAAAGAATGGGGAGCAAAAAGGACAATATTCTTCAAGAAAATTGGATTGAAGTTAAAGACCATTAAATGGGAGAAGAGAGGAACATTTGTTTTGATATTATTTTTAACCCACCAAAAAGACAATAACCCATTTACTGGGAACAAGCAAGCATCAGTATGTATACAAACAAAAACTGTTAAGTAGTAGGAAGAGAAACCAAGGGACCACACCATTGTGGGAGAATTCAATGCTCCTTCAGGAACTGAGCAATTAAGTAGAGGGCAAGTAATCAAACTGTAATTAAGAGAATTTGAATATCAAAGTCACTGAAAAATAGTGCCATATACATCTTTGTAGCTTGTCCGCAGAAGGTATCTTCAATGTCATTTCAGTTTTCAAATTTGTTGATAAGAGATTATACATGGACTTTTTGTAATTTGTATTTTCCTCTGTATTGTTTAGTTTTGTTTTCTCTTTGTTGTTTAATTGGACTTAACTGTGATTTGTCTATTTTATTGATTTTATGTTTAACTTGAGCTTTTGGTTTCATTGATCAAATCTTTCATGTCTTCTCTATGTCATTAATGTCTGCTTTTTATTTTATCAGTTTTGTTCTCTCATTTATGGTTTATTTTGGCTTTTTTGGCCTAGCTTCATGAGTTGAGTGGTTAGTTTGTTTATTTTAAACCTTTTATGTTTTCTAATGTTCACATATAAAGATGTAATTTGTTTTTAAAATGGTGTTAGCTGCATTCTATAGGTTTTGATTTGAACTATTTCATTGCTGTTCATTTTTAAATAATCTGCAATATCAATTTTGATTTCTTCTTTAACCAAACAGTTATTTAGAAGTGTGTTTTAAAATTTCCAAGTGTTAAAAATGTAGATCATGGATTATTGGAGTCTTTACTCACTCTTCCCTGGCTGAATCTGGTGTTCCTTTAAACCAGGAAGGTTTTCCAGAGAGCGTTTACCAGGTGCAGCATTAAGCAGTTGAGTAAATCAAAATTTACTTTTATTTTTGATAAATGCGTTTTTTCTCATTGTCTTTTATTTCCTTTAGTCTTACTGCTCTGATCCAAACCTCGTGTTAGATTTGAAGAACCTCATTGTGCTTTTTGCTGACACACTTCAGGTTTGTGGTTTATGTTTACACAGACTTATCTAGAAGAGTGTTTCATCATCTCTAAATCTTTTCATTGTCTATCTAAGCTTGAGTAAGTAACTTTTAGTTTTTAGTTGTGTTTCTTCTTTTCCTAGAGCTAGAACTTTTTATCTCTTTGTAGCATTTCCTGCTCATCACCTTGACCGTTTATGTTCTCATAAATTGTTCTCATCCCCCTTTTTTTCTCAAGGCAAATCAATTAATTGAACTCACTACCTTAGTTCTTCAAAATGTCCTTAATTCAGATCTAATGTCTGAGTGATTTTGGAGTTTCATAACTACTGTTTTAAATAATGAACCACATATTATATCCAATAGAATAGCATTAGAAGTGGGTGAGATTGGTAGCATTCTCATTTTCTCTCCCTATTCCTGAAGGCTGCTAAGATTTACAGAAGGAGTTGTAGGGAAAACTTAGCTGACATTTATACCCAGTATATATTAATTTTAATGTTCATCTTTTAATTTTTTTCTGACTGGCTTATATTGGTATATATCTTTTAATTCTTAAGAATGAACACTAGATATTAGGTGGGAATGAAAGATTTTTCTTATCATGGTTTTATTTAAATTGTTGGCCAAAGAACAAAAATATCTTTCAGTGCCTAATCTCTCATGTTGCTTAAAAAAATCACCTTATGAAATGAAGCTATTTTCTTATTTTGTTTCAGGTGTATGGTTTTCCTGTAAATCAGCTTTTTGACATGCTGTTAGAAATCAGAGATCAATATAGTGAAACTTTGCTAAAGAAGTGGTCAGGTATTTTCAGGTGAGAAATTGTCTATAGTTGTGTGTGTGTGCGCACGCACGTGTGTGCATGCATGTGTGTACACACGTCTTTATACATAAGGTTTTTCAGATGTAATAAGCAACAAGTATATGTGGCTTATTTTTTCTAGCTCTGATCCCAGTTATGATTAAGAATTCAAATAAGGTGTAGTGGTGTCCCAAATAAAGTTCCCGAGATATCCAGTCTCAGTATATTAGTACCTACTATGTGAGGAGTCCCCAGATCCCATTTTGGCTTTTTTGTTTCCTTGAATGAACGTCATATACCTTGGTTCATACCAACCAGATCACCTTGTGTCTTCTTAATCTGTTTTTTGATTTTCTCTTTGAGGATCATGCCCAGTCTATGTCTCACTTGTAAGGTAGTGGCTTTTGAGCCCTTTCAAGTAATTTAGTTTTTTTGGAACTTTTTTAAAGACTCACTCACGTGATTCCTCATCATCTTTATTCTCTTATACCCAGAGAAGAGATTTATTACAATCCAGTATTTGAAGCATATTATTTAAATAGTTACTGCAACATGCATACAACAATAAGAAAATTATTGTATTACACCTCCACTTACAAATGTTTCCTTGCACTGTTTTCCTGGCACACAACTCATGTCAGCTCACTTGTTTCTTCTCCTTTTGCACCTTTACTCCTTAAAGTGATCTTTCTGCTTACTGTAAGACCTCTTCCCCAGATCAGCTTTCCCTACTTTCAGGTTCGTATAGCTTTAAGATATTACATTGTCCCTTTAATCTTACTCTTCACATTTTATGAACATGTCTCTGATAATTATGTAGTGCAACTCATTTATATATTAATATAAGCATTTGTGTTTCTAAAAGCCCAGTTTATTAATGATACAGTTTTATTTAGAGGAGGATTATCTCTTGAAAATTAGTAACATGATATATCCATGGTTTTAAGAGCGTCTGATCTGATGCCTTCAGTAAATTTCTTTTTTGATTTTGGTAGTATGGTCTCTGCTTTTAGAGAACCCCCAGTCCAGTTAAGGAGGCGAAACCTATGGATGAAGAAAAAGTCATTCTTAATATAGAGCAGTAGATGAAGTAAATGAACATAATTTGGATTTATTATAGAACTTGCTTCTCCTCATCTGCCAGTTTTGAAAGTTAGATCTAGTACAGAATTAAAGAACATAATCAAAAATGTCTTATTTTTTAATAAAAGCAAATAAAACCTCTTTGCCTTCTCCAGAGCTCACATTCTTTTATTATTTACTTCTCACTTGCCTTAAGGCTTCAACATGTTGCCTTAAAATTTTCTGTCTGACCTGTAAATCTCAAATACTATGAGGTCATGTTTATAATTGTGTTCCATTTGTTTTAGAATGTAATTTTCCTTCTGTCTTTTTTTTTTTTTTTTTAAAGATGTCCTTACCTGAGACCAAATAGCTGTATTATAAAAGGAATAGATTAGGGACTGGGAAATATTTATTTTGGGTTGAGGTGGATATACAACCCTTGGAGCTCATCTGAAAATTATTTGTGATCACTGTAGTGATTAACTAACCCTTCTTTCCTTTTTACCTCCTCCCTTCCTGTCTTCTGTATTTTCTTTATAGAAACATACTTGATTCTGACAACTACAGTCCTATACCAGTAACAAGTGAAGAGATATATAAAAAGGTGGTAGGACAATTCCCATTCCAAGATACAGAGCTGGAAAAGGTAAGGAACACTTTAAAATAAACTTCTCTGATTTGGCATCCCCTTAAAGCTTTCTTTGTATCAGTCTCGTTAAAGGCATAACTTCTAACTCAATGGGTTAGAAATCTAAAACACCTTCAAAGGATGATTTTTGGGCTTAGAAGGGCTTAGAAGAGCAGAAGTTCCTGTTTGGGGAATCAGTAAATGGCTTTGGGGTATTGTCACCTCTGAAGTGTTTGGGGGATTTCTGGAAGTGTTCCATTTTGGCTTACACTTTCAAATACTTTCTTTTATTATACTTTTAGGACATTTTATCCCCAAAACATACAGTAGAATTTACCATACTATATAACTGTATTGGTTTTGACAATGCATTGAGTCATGTATGTGCTACCACAATAATGATACAGGACAGTTCCATGATTCCAAAAAATTCCCTCATGCTACACCTTCTTAATCAGTTCCTCCTCTAACCCCCAGCCTTTGCCAACCACCAGTCTTGTTGCTATCCATCACTTTTGCCTTTTCTAGAATGCCTTATAAATGGAATCATATAGTATGTAACCTTTTGAGACTGGCTTCTTTCACTGAACATAATGCTTTTGAGATTCATCTAAGTTGTTGCATGTATCAGTAACTCATTACTTTTTATTGCTGAAAATGTATCACAATTTATCAGGTTTTGGAGGACATTTGAATTATTGTTTATTTAATCTTATTCTTTTTAGTATCAGAAAACTTTCACAAATATATTTCTTTTAGTTTGAGATTATTAAGCAAGCAGTTCACAGTGTGGAAGAAAATTTCCTTTGCATTTTAATTAATTTATTAGTATTTTCAATGTATGTTGGTTTGTGACTTGGCTTTCATTAATTCCTGCTTTTACAGCAACCATTTCCAAAAAAGTTTCCATTCTCTGAATTTGTGCCAAAAGTTTACAATCAAATTAAAGAATTTATCTACGCCTGTCTGAAGTTTTCAGAAGATCTTCATCTAAGGTATAGTATGAAACAATGGAAATACAACAGATAGTGAGATTATGGCTCCATATACATAAATATTCTGGAATACTTTTGATGTTCCCTTAGCTCTTATTTTGAAAGTCTTAATATTAGCCCTTTACAGTGTGGCACTGCTATATTTATATGGTCATGGTGAAAGGGAAAGTTGGAAACTCTTGAATAATTTCTTTTTGTTTATATTATTTACTTTATTCTCTGCTATTTTCTTTACAGATTTGCATTTCAACACTATCTAGTGAGAATTCACTAGAAAAGAGTAGTATAATATACTATTTTTTACATTCTGTTTGATGAAAATTTAAGGCCCGTAGGGGAGTAGCATGTAAAATTCTTTGGAAATACCATTCTTTCCAAATATTCTCTGGACTTGTTAAAGGAATTCATATCTCCTTTAATTATTTCACTAACGTATAGTGAGCCTGTTTATGTACCAGATGCATCCTGCTTTTTGGGGATGCAGGATTAACAGACAGTTTTTTGCCCTTAGATATCATCAGTATTTACTGAGGATAATAGACATGGAAATAGACAGTTAAAATATACCATGGTGAGTGTTGTAATATGTATAGTGTGCTTGCAAAACACTGAGAAGAACACTTAATTCATCTTAAAGAATTTGAAGGAGAATGATTGGCTTTTTAAAGGAGCCTCCTCCTCTCAGTGAGTATCACCGTTCGCCCATATTGGAAATCCGAGAATCATTTTCAACTCCTATTTTCTATTAATAACTATTTTTCTTAAAAATAAAGTTTCAGATATTGGTCTAAATTTTTATGAACCCTTCATGAATATGTTATTACATCTATAAAACTCAAAATAGTACTTATCTATGAGGTACTAGGGAGCATACTCCATTGTTACAGAGGAGGAATGTGAGGGAAAGAGAGATTAAGTAACTTCATGAAGGTCACACAGGGAGTAAGTATTCAAGCCAGGATTCAAATCCAATCAGCATCAGCATCAACAAAATAATTACTGCCATGTTTATAAACCTTATTCTTTGGCAGTCATATTGTGAAGTATTTTACATGCATTATCTCAAGAATTTATAATATTTCTTTGAGGTAAGCACTAATTATTACCATGTAACAAATGAGGGCAGTACTCATTTGTAAATGAGCCTCTCTAAATCTAATTGAGGACAAAATTACATCGATTTCTTTTTTTCAGTTTTTTTTTTTTTTTTCTTTAAAGTTTTCTCTTCCCAGTATGGCTGCTTTAATTCATGTTGTAGTCATATTTGTCTTGGACTATTTAAGTAGTCTCCTAATTGTTCTTTTACCTCTAACTTTACTTTCCCAACCATCTGTCCTTTCGTTTTCCTTATTCTATTCTGTATGTCCCCTAGAGTAAGTTTTCTAAAATCAAATCTTATCATTTAACTTTATTCTTCTCACCTTTGCAGAGATTTCTCACGGCATACTCTAGCCTGACATATTTGTCTATCTGCCTCCTCCCCCATTCCTTGACCCAGTCCCCTGTACCTTTTCCAGATTCATATCTCAGGGTAATTTCCCTGTCACCCCATGCTTCAGTCATACCAGCCTGTTTGCTATTTTCTGATCATAACATGCTATTTTTTATCTCTCTTAATTTGCTCATGATTTTCTCTCTACTTGAATTTATTTCTTCTCTTCTGAAGCTCCTGGCTCACTTCTAACCATCTTTAAAGATTCAGTTTAAATATCATGTGCTGAATGAAGCTTTTTGACCACTTCCACCCCTAATGGAGTTGATCTGCTGACTCCTTTGTGCTACTTCGGTAATCTCTGAATACTGTCGTTATAGCTCATCTTAGATTTTATTGCCCTATTGTATCTATGCGTTTCTGTGTGTGCTAGACTATAAGCTCCTTTGTTTATTTATTTGTTTTATTCATGATGCATTGTGAGTAATCTATTATTTGTGAGATGGTGCTTGGTAGTAAGGACATTAAGTTGCTGAAAATGCGTGTCTTCGAAGAGTACCTACTGTAATTGAGGAACTGTGCAATTATTATTAAGTGATGAAAATATACAGCAACAAAATAAGAACCAAGTCTGAGACAAATTGAGGATGTAAGAAAAGGCCTCTTGAAGGGTAGAAACATTTTAAGTTTTGTTCAGCACAATATCCTCTGCACCCAGCTTAGTAAATTTTAAAGGAAGGAGGGGAGGGAGGGAGGGAGGAAGGAAGGAAGGAAGGAAGGAAGGAACAGGAAAGAAAGAAGGAAAGAAAGAAGTGAGTGGATGTATGGTGTGCCACACAACTCTGAAAATAGACAATTGGAAAATAGTTTTGGTTACTTGCTTGATAGCCATTCTTACTAAGTAAAAAAATGAAACACAGGGTTTGTGTAATTAATTAGTTCTTTTCTCTGAAAATGAGATTGATTTCATAGAAATGTTCTTTTGGAAATGAGATTATCTTTGGAAATTATAAACCAAAACTTTTTTACCCTTCAAATGACCACCATCAAATTACTTAGTACCAGAGAATGGTCTCTAAGGTACTTTTTGGTACGTTACTGTATGTAAATTATTACAAGTTCATTGCATAATGACTTCTTCTATCCTTTTTTGGAGGAAAGATAATATGGTAAAGGGATAATCTGAGTAAATTGTTCAGAAGTCTTTTTACTGCTTAACTATATTAAGTTTTTGCCTGAAAACTCCTTTGATATGTTTAACATTGACAGTTTAAAAAAAAATATTCAGTTTGGCAGGGGTTGGTTTACAGATGCCTTTTACTCTTCAATTGCTGTTTATCTTATTTCCTGGGCTACATTTACATTATAACCTGGAGTGACAGAAATCACTTTGGCAATCCTAGCTGTCATTGTGGGGAGATTATATTATGAGGTGTAAGACATAATATGAATAAAAACAGTTAGTTTTCTTAAACACAAGGCTCTCAAAACAGGAAAAACTACTGTATTGAGATTCTTATGGGGACTTCCATGGTGGCGCAGTGGTTAAGAATCCGCCTGCCAATGTGGGGGGCACGGGTTCGATCCCTGGTCCGGGAAGATCCCACATGCTATGGAGCAGCTAAGCCCATGTGCCACAACTACTGAGCCTGTGTTCTAGAGCCCGCAAGCCACAACTACTGAGCCCACATGCCACAACTACTGAAGCCCATGTGCCTAGAACCCGTGCTCCACAACAAGAGAAGCCACTGCAATGAGAAGCCTGCACACTACAACGAAGAATAGCCCCCGCTCGCCACAAATAGAGAAAGCCCGCGCACAGCAACAAAGACCCAACGCAGCCAAAGATAAACAAATAAATTTATAAGAAAAAGATAGATTCTTATGAAGCTTTAAGCATAATTATTTTCTTAAATCAAACTTTAATTTCTTTTCCTAGCAAGAATTTTGTCTTTTACATTGAACAGAGGATACTGAGAAAGATTACAGATATTGAATACATATGTAATTGTATGAATTCTGAGGACACAAAATTTATTTGAAAGTTTATTTTAAAAACAGCAAGTAAATGGCATTTCTATGGTAAAATAATGTTCTATCATTTGCACTTGACTTAAAAAATAGAATACACATATATATATATGCAGATCTTTTTTTTAAGTTATAAAATTAGATCTCTGTAAAGAACTTGAGAGATATAGAATAGCACATAGAAGAAAAATGTAAATGACCCAAAAGTCTACCACATTAATAACCACCCTTTCTATATGAGAATTTCTTTCTTTTTTCTTTTTTTTTTTTTTTTAGTCTTTCTTCCTTGTGAATACATGCACAGCACTTTTTTTTTTTTTAAAGCTAATTGCTATGAGATACTTCTACTTATGTCTACAGTATAGAAAGCTGGAAAGAGTATTGCTTCTTCCCAATCAAAACAGATAAACTACAAAATGAAAACTTTTCTGGAACCCATTAGAGAGCTGGAGTTATGGAGTGGCCAAATACCTGGAAATCCAAGTTGAGACTAGCCCCTCTCAGGAGAGAGTGACAGGATGCCCTAACCTCCCTCATTTGTGACAGAGCAAAGAAGAAAGGCATAGCTATCACACAGGTGAGAAAGAGGAAATCAACTAAAGAGTTAATGGATCAGTAATATCTTAGTTGGAGCTAAGATCTAGGAGGAATTTAACTCACTCATATGGCCTTTTCCATGGACCTCCACTGAGTGCTCATGAGAAAGACTGGGAGCTGGGTAAGAGATCAGAGAAAGCCATCAGTGATGTTACAGGCATAGAGGATGGGATCCGCCACTGCTCTGAGAAAGGCAGGAAGGCCTCCCCGCCGCCCCCGGTTTGGACCCTTCACTCATGTAGACCAAAAACTTCGTGACACTGGGGGATGGGCAGCAAACTCTTTCTGTAGAACACAGGTAAAGACCCATTGTTAAAACCGTGGAGAAGGTAAAAGAAAAAAAGCCTTTCAACTCTTGGGAGAAGGACAGAAAATAGTCCTGGGCTTAGGGTCTTATACCAGTACCATTAGAGGTCTTCTAATACTGGGAGAGGGCAGAAAATTTCTGCACTAGACCCACCACATATACAAGGCAGAGTTTGGCTGCCACTGGAAGGAAGGACAAGGATGTTGAGCAAGCTCCATCCCTTAGCATCAGGACACATGACCAGTCTAAAACTGAAGCTGGCCAGGACAGCAGAGTAAGTCCTTTGATCTCCACTAATAGTCCAGTAAGAACTAAGTAACAAGTGGTAGCAATCTACCACTAGGTGATGGGCAAGAATGTAGGGAAAGAGAGATCAATTCTGTATTGTAGGCATGTAGGTATAGCTGAAAAATGTGGATGATGCAGAAACTTTTTGAAAAACTTGAAAAACCTTCTGGGACCCCAGTAATCACACATAGGCCCATGCTATCATTAGAAAAATTTGGAATCTATGAAGCACTGAAGGTAGTCATAGCAACAATAGGACCCAAACCCAGCTCAACTACTTATACTAATGGCCCAACAGAAGGAGAGAGATATAGGAGCACCTCAATATGTGAGGCAAATGCTAACAGCCATAAAAGAAGAAATTGACAGTAACACAATAGTAGTGGGGGACTTCAACACCACACTTACATCAATGGACAGATCATCCAGACAGAAAATCAATACAGAAACAGATCTTAGGTGACACATTAGATGGACTTAATTGATATTTATAGAGCATTCCATCTGAAAGCAGCAGAATACACATTCTTTTTAAGTACACATGGAAAATTCTCCAGGATAGACCACGTGCTGGGCCATAAAGCAAGCCTTGTGAAATTTAAGAAAATTGAAATCATATCAATCATGTTCTCTGACCATAACGCTATGAGATTAGAAATCAACTACAAGAAAAAAAAACTGTAAAAAACACAAACACGTGAAGCCTAAACAATATGCTACTAAGTAGCCAATGGATCACTGGAAAAATCAAAGAGGAAATCAAAAAATACCTAGAGACAAATGAAAATGAAAACAAGACAATCCAAAACCTATGGGACCGCAGCAAAAGCAGTTCTAAGAGGTAAGATCATAGCAATACTATCTTACCTCATAAAAGAAGACAAATCCCAAATAAACAACCTGGTCTTAAATCTAAAACAACTACAGAAAGAAGAACAAACAAAACTCAAAAGTTAGCAGAGGAAAGAAATCATAAAGATCAGAGCATAAATAAATGAAATAGAGATGAAGGAAACAACAGAAAAGATCAATGAAACTAAAATCCAGTTCTTTCAAAACATAAATAAAATTGATAAACCTTTATAGCCAGACTCATCAGGAAAAAAAGGGAGAGGGCTGAAATCAATAAAATTAGAAATGAAAAAAGGAGAAGTTACAACTGACACCACTGAAATACAAAGGATCATAAGAGACTACTACAAGCAACTGTATGCCAACGAAACGGACAACCTAGAAGAAATGGACAAACTCTTAGAAAGGTACAGTCTCCCAAAACTGAACCAGGAAGAAATAGAAAACATGAACAGACCAACCAAGCAATGAAATTGAAACTGTGATTAAAAAACTCCTGACAAACAAAAGTCCAGGACCAGATGGCTTCAGAGGAGAATTCTATCAAACATTGAGAGAAGAGTTAACATCTATCCTTCTGAAACTGTTTCAGAAAATTGCAGAGGAAGGAACACTTCCAAGCTCATTCTGTGAGTCCACCATCACCCTGATACCAAAACCAGACAAAAATAGCACCACAAAGAAGAGAAAATTACAGGCCAATATCATTGATGAACATAGATGCAAAAATCCTGAACAAAATACTAGCAGTCCAAGTCCAGCAATACATTAAAAGGCTCATACAGCATGATCAAGTGGGACTTATCCCAGGGATGCCAGGATTTCTCAGTATCCACATATCAATCAATGTGATATAGTACATTAACAAATTGAAGAATAAAACCCATGTGATCATCTCAATAGATGCAGAAAAAGCTTTTGACAAAATTCATCAACATTTATGAAAAAAACTTTCCAGAAAGTGGAGATAGAGGGAACCTACCTCAACATAATAAAGGGCATATATGACAAACCCACAGCTAACATCGTACTCAGTGGAGAAAACTGAAAGCATTTCTTCTAAGATCAGGAACAAGACAAGGATGTCTACTCTCACCACTTTTATTCAACAAGTTTTGGAAGTCTTAGCCATAGCAATCAGAGAAGAAAAAGAAATAAAAGGAATCCAAATTGGAAAAGAAGTAAAACTGTCACTGTTTGCAGATGACATGATACTATACATACAGAATCCTAAAGATGCTACCAGAAAACTACTAGAGCTCATCAGTGAATTCGGTAAAGTTGCAGGTTACAAAATTAACATACATAAATCAGTTGCATTTCTATACGTTAACAATGAAATATCAGAAAAATTAAGGAAACGATGCCATTTACCATTGCATCAGAAAGAATAAAATACCTAGGAATAAACCTACATAAGGAGGCAAAAGACCTGTATTCCAAAAACTATAATATGCTGATGAAAGAAATAGAAGATGACACAAACAACTGGAAAGATATACCATGTTCTTGGGTTAGAAGAATCAATATTATCCAAATGACTATACTATCCAAGGTAATTTACATATTCAATGCAATTCCTATCAAATTACCTATGTCATTTTTCACAGATCTAGAACAAAAAATCTTAAAATTTGTATGGAAACACAAAAGACCCTGAATAGCCAAAACAATCTTGAGGAAGAAAAATGGAGCTGGAGGAATGAGGCCCCCTGACTTTAGACTATACTATAAAGCTACAGTAATCATATCAGTATGGTACTGGCACAAAGCCAGACTTATAGATCAGTGGAACAGGATAGAAGGCCAAGAAATAAACCCACACACCTATGGCCAATTAATCTACAACAAAGCGGCAAGATTATACAATGGAGGAAAGACAGTCTCTTCAATAAATGGTGCTGGAAAAACTGGACAGCTACGTGTAAAAAAAATAAAATTAGAGTATTCTTTAACACCATGCACAAAAATAAACTCAAAATGGATAAAAGACCTAAATGTAAGACTGGTTACTATAAAACCCTTAAAGGAAAACATAGGCAGAATACTCTTTGACATAAATCACAGAAATATCTTTTTGGATTCACCTCCTAGAGTAATGAAAATAACAAAAATAAATAAATGGGACCTAATTAAACTTAAAGACTTTTGCATAGTAAATAAACCATAAACCGAAAAGACAACCCACAGAATGGGAGAAAATATTTGCAAATGATGCAACTGACATGGGATTAACTTCCAAAATATACAAACAGTTCATGCAGCTCAATATCAAAAAAACAACCCCATCAAAAAATGGGCAGAAAGGGCTTCCCTGGTGGCGCAGTGGTTGAGAATCTGCCTGCTAATGCAGGGGACATGGGTTCGAGCCCTGGTCTGGGAGGATCCCACATGCCGCGGAGCGCCACAACTACTGAGCCTGCGCGTCTGGAGCCTGTGCTCCACAACGGGAGAGGCCGCAATAGTGAGAGGCCCACGTACCGCGATGAAGAGTGGCCCCCGCTTGCCACAACTAGAGAAAGCCCTCACACAGAAACGAAGACCCAACACAGCAAAAATAAATTAATTAATTAAAAAAAAATGGACAGAAGATCTAAATAGACATTTCTCCAAAGAAGACATACAAAGAAGACATACAGATGGCTGAAAAGCAGATGAAAAGATGCTTAACATCACTAATTATTAGAGAAATGCAAATCAAATCTACAAGGAGATATCACCTCACACTGGTTAGAAAGACCATCGTCAAAAGTCTACAAACAACAAATGCTAGAGAGGGTGTGGAGAAAAGGGAACCCTCCTACATTGTTGGTGGGAATGTACATTGATACAGCCATTGTGGAGAACAGTATGGAGATTCCTAAAAAAACTTAGAACAGAGTTACCATATGACCCAGCAATCCCACTCCTGGGCATATATCTGGAGAAAACCATACTTTGAAAAGGTTCATGTACCCCATTGTTCATTGCAGCACTATTTACAGTAGCCAAGACATAGTAGCAACTTAAATGTTGTTCATCTGCAGAGGTGTGGATAGAGAAGATGTGGTACATATGGAATATTACTCAGCCATAAAAAAATAATGAAATAATGCTATTTGCAGCAACATGGATGGACCCTAGAGATTATGAAGTCAGACAGAGAAAGGCAAATATCATATGATATCATTTGTAAAAGCGATTCAAATGAACTTACTTACAAAACAGAAAAAGAGTCACAGGCTTAAAAAACAAAGTTATGGTTACCAGAGGGGGAAGGTGGGGGGCAGGAGGGAGAAATTAGGCAGCTGGGATTAACATATACACACTACTATATATAAAATAGATAATCAATAAGGACCTACTGTATAGCACAGGGAACTCTAGTCAATACAGTGTAATAATCTATAAGGTAAAGGAATCCGGAAAAGAATAGATACACATATATGTATAACTAAATCACTTTGCTGTACACCTGAAACTAACACAACATTGTAAATCAACTATATTGCAATAAAAAATAAAGTGAGAATGATGCTGCCCTGGTGGGCCCCCACCCCTCCCTTCATGTGTGTTAACAATGGAGCTTCTATTATCAAACTTCGGCTTCATCCTGTGCACACACCTGGTTGCAGCTCGGACCACACTCTAGCCCCTTTAGGGTATCTCTGCGCAGCCTACTCCAGTCCTCTTCCTGGGTCTCTCTGTTAAATCTGGATATTCAACACCCAGGCATCGCACACACCTGCTGGTGTGTGCACATCTCTTTTGGGGAGTGCAGGGAGGTGGCCAGGACCACCTGTCATGGTCTCTCTATGTTCTACCTGCTGCCAGCTGGCTGCTACGCTCTTCTCTGAGCCTATGTCATGCCCTTTCTGTTCCTGCTGATCTCCCAGCTGGTGAAGGGGGTGCCCCAGGTGAGGAAACCTTTCCCATTTTACAGCTTCCTTCCAGAGATGCACGTTCCTTTTTTCCCATTCCTCCTACCCTGTTACGTTACGTGGTCATCTTTCTTGTAGTTGTGATTGCAAGAGATCTTTTGCCAGAGTTCAGCAGATATTCTGTGAGAACTGTTCCACATGTCAATGTATTTTTGATGCATTTATGGGAGGAGGTGAGCTCTACACCCTTTTATTCCACCATCTTGATCTCCTTTCCCAATCATACATGAATTTTATTCTTCAGTTTGTTAATGTGGTATATCACACTGAGTAATTTGCAGGTGTTGAGGTATCCTTGCATCCCTTGGGTAAATATCACTTGATGATGGAGTATGATCGTTTTAATATATTATTGAATTCAGTTTGCTAATAATTTGATGAATATATTTGGATCTGTGCTCATCAGTGAAATTAACCTGTAATTTTGTGGGGGGTGTTTTGTGGTGTCTATGTCTTGTTTCGGTATCAGGGTTATGCTGTCCTCATAGAATGATTTAGGAAGTGTTTCTTCCTTTTCAATTTTTTTTTACTAGTTAGAGAAGGATAGGTGTTAATTCTTTTAAAATGTTTGTTATAGTTTATCTGTGAAGCCATCTGGTTCTACACTTGTGTTTGTAGGGGGCTTTCTTTAAATAATTGATTCAGTTTCTTTATTTGTAACCAGTCTGTTCGTATTTCTATTTATTCTTGATTCATTCTTGGGAGATTGTACATTTCTAGGAATCTGTCCATTTCTTTCAAGTTGTTCATTTTATTGCTGTGTAAGTTTTTGTAGTAGTCTCTTATGATCCTCTTAATTTCTGTGGTGTTGGTTGTAAGATTCCCCCTTTCATTTCTGATTTTATTTATTTCTGCCTTCTCACCTTTTATTCTAATGAATCTGGCTGATGGTGTATTGATTTTGTCTTTTCAAAGGAGCAACTCTTAAGTTTTATTGATTGTTTTTTAGTGTTTATTTTATTTATTTCCTTCTGCTTACTTTGGGTTTTATTTATTCATCTTTTTCTGGTTTCTTTAGGTGTAAGGTTAGGTTGCTTATTTGAAATTTTTCTTATTTCATGAGATAAGCTTTCATTGCTATAAACTTCCCTCTTAGAGCTACTTTTACTGCATCCAATAGATTTTTGATTGTTTTGGTTTTGTTTCTGTTTGTTTCTAGGTATTTTTAAATTTCTTTCCTCATTTATTCGGTGATCCATTGAATTTTTAGTAGCATATGGTTTAGTCTCTAGGTGTTTGTGTTCTTTTGCAGTTTTTTTCTTGTACTTGATTTCTAGTCTCATACCATTGTTATCAGAAAGATTCTTGACATGATTTCAGTCTTCTTAAATTTATTGAGACTTGTTTTGTGGCCTAGCATGTGATTTATCTTAGAGAATGTTTCATGTGCAATTGAAAAGAATGTGTATTCTCCTTTTGGATGGAATGTTCTAAATATATCTATAAAGTACAACTGATCTAATGTGTTGTTTAAAGTAAGTGGTTCCTTATTGATTTTGTCTTGATGATCTGTCCGTTGATGTAAGTGGAGTGTTCATGTCCCCTGTTATTATTATTGCTTAATATTTGCTTTATGTATTTATATGCACCTACATTGCGTGCATATGTATTGAGAATTTTAAAATCTTGCAAGATTGACCCCTTTGTCATTATATAATGTTCTTTGTTTTTTGTTACCATCTTTATTTTATAGTCTCTCCTGTCTGATCTATGTTGCTACCCCAATTTTCATTTCCGTTTGCAGAGAATATGTTTTCCATTCTCTCATTTTCATTCTCTGTGTGTCTTTAGCTCTGAAGTTAACCTCTCGTAGGTGCCATATATATGCACCTTGCTTTTTTCTTTTTCACATCTTTATTGGAGTATAATTGCTTTACAATGGTGTGTTAGTTTCTGATTTATAACAAAGTGAATCAGTTATACATATACATATGTTCCCATATCTCTTCCCTCTTGCATCTCCCTCCCTCACACCCTCCCTATCCCACCCCTCTAGGTGGTCACAAAGCACCTAGCTGATCTCCCTGTGCTATGCGGCTACTTTCCACTAGCTATCTATTTTAAGTTTGATAGTGTATATATGTCCATGCCACTCTCTCACTTTGTCACAACTTACCCTTCCCCCTCCCCATATCCTCAAGTCCATGCTCTAGTACGTCTGTGTCTTTATTCCCATGTTACCCCTAGGTTCTTCATGACCTTTTTTTTTTTCTTAGATTCCATATATATGTGTTAGCATACGGTATTTATTTTTCTCTTTCTGACTTACTTCACTCTGTATGACAGACTCTAGGTCCATCCACCTCACTACAGATAACTCAGTTTCATTTATTTTTATGGCTGAGTAATAATCCATTGTATATAGGTGCCACATCTTCTTTATCCATTCATCTGTTGATGGACACTTAGGTTGCTTCCATGTCCTGGCTATTGTAAATAGAGCTGCAATGAACATTTTGGTACATGACTCTTTTTGAATTATGGTTTTCTCAGGGTATATGCCCAGTAGTGGGATTGCTGGGTCGTATGGTAGTTCTATTTGTAGTTTTTTAAGGAACCTCCATACTGTTCTCCATAGTGGCTGTATCAATTTACATTCCCACCAACAGTGCAAGAGGGTTCCATTTTCTTCACACCCTCTCCAGCATTTAGTATTTGTAGATTTATTAATCATGGCCATCCTGACTGGTGTGGGATGATATCTCATTGTAGTTTTGCTTTGCGTTTCTCTAATGATTAATGATATTGAGCATTCCTTCATGTGTTTGTTGGCACTCTGTATATCTTCTTTGGAGAAGTGTCTATTTAGATCTTCTGCCCATGTTTGGATTGGGTTGTTTGTTTTTTTGTTATTGAGCTGCATGAGCTGCTTGTAAGTTATGGAGATCAATCCTTTGTCAGTTGCTTCATTTGCAAATATTTCCTCCCATTCTGAGGGTTGTCTTTTGGTCTTGCTTATGGTTTCCTTTGCTGTGCAAAAGCTTTTAAGTTTCATTAGGTCCCACTTGTTTATTTTTGTTTTTATTTCCATTTCTTTAGGAGGTGGGTCAAAAAGGATCTTGCTGTGATTTATGTCATAGAGTGTTCTGCCTATGGTTTCCTCTAAGAGTTTGATAGTGTCTGGCCTTATATTTAGGTCTTTAATCCATTTTGAGTTTATTTTTGTGTATGGTGTTAGGGAGTGTTCTAAATTTCATACTTTTACATGTACCTGTCCAGTTTTCCCAGCACCACTTATTGAAGAGGCTGTCATTTCTCCACTGTATATTCTTGCCTCCTTTATCAATGATAAAGTGACCATATGTGTGTGGGTTTATCTCTGAGATTTCTATCCTGTTCCATTGATCTATATTTCTGTTTTTGTGCCAGTACTGTCTTGATTACTTGATTACTGTAGCTTTGTAGTATAGTCTGAAGTCAGGGAGCCTGATTCCTCCAGCTCCATTCTTTGTTCTCAAGATTGCTTTAGCTATTAGGGGTCTTTTGTGTTTCCATACAAATTGTGAAATTTTTTGTTCTAGTTCTGTGAAAAATGCCAGTGGTAGTTTGATAGGGATTGCGCTGAATCTGTAGATTGCTTTGGGTAGTAGAGTCATTTTCACCATGTTGATTCTTCCAATCCAAGAGCATGGTATATCTCTCCATCTATTTGTATCATCTGTAATTTCTTTCATCAGTGTCTTATAATTTTCTGTATACAGGTCTTTTGTCTCGTTAGGTAGGTTTATTCCTAGATATTTTATTCTTTTGTTGCAATGGTAAATGGGAGTGTTTTCTTAATTTCACTTTCAGATTTTTCATCATTAGTGTATAAGAATGCAAGAGATTTCTGTGCATTAATTTTGTATCCTGCTACTTTAGCAAATTCATCCATTAGCTCTAGTAGTTTTCTGGTAGCATCTTTAGGATTCTCTATGTGTAGTAGTATGTCATCTGCAAACAGTGACAGCTTTACTTCTTTTCCAATTTGGATTCCTTTTATTTCTTTTCTTCTCTGATTACTGTGGCTAAAACTTCCAAAACTATGTTGAATAAGAATGGTGAGAGTGGGCAACCTTGTCTTGTTCCTGATCTTAGTGGGAATGGTTTCAGTTTTTCAGCATTGAGGATGATGTTAGCTGTGGATTTGTCATATATGGCCTTTATTATGTTGAGGAAAGTTCCCTCTATGCCTACTTTCTGCAGGGTTTTTATCATAAATCGCTGTTGAATTTTGTGGAAAGCTTTCTCTGCATCTATTGAGATGATCCTATGGTTTTTCTCCTTCAATTTGTTAATATGGTGTATCATGTTGATTGATTTGCGTATATTGAAGAATCCTTGCATTCCTGGAATAAACCCCACTTGATCATGTTGTATGATCCTTTTAATGTGCTGTTGGATTCTGTTTGCTAGTATTTTGTTGAGGATTTTTGCAGCTATGTTCATCAGTGATATTGGCATGTAGTTTTCTTCCTTTGTGACATCTTTGTCTGGTTTTGGTATCAGGGTGATGGAGTCCTCGTAGAATGGGTTTGGGAGTGTTCCTACCTCTGCTATATTTTGGAAGAGTTTGAGAAGGATAGGTGTTAGCTCTTCTCTAAGTGTTTGATAGAATTCGCCTGTGAAGCCATCTGGTCCTCGGCTTTTGTTCATTGGAAGATTTTTAATCACAGTTTCAATTTCAGTGCTTGTGATTGGTCTGTTCATATTTTTATTTCTTCCTGGTTCAGTCTTGGCAGGTTGTGCATTTCTAAGAATTTGTCAGTTCGTTCCAGGTTGTCCATTTTATTGACATAGAGTTGCTTGTAGTAATCTCTCATGATCCTTTGTATTTCTGCAGTGTCAGTTGTTACTTCTCCGTTTTCATTTCTAATTCTATTGATTTGAGTCTTCTCCCTTTTTTTCATGATTAGTCTGGCTAATGTTTCATCAATTTTGTTTATCTTCTCAAAGAACCAGCTTGTAGTTTTATTGATCTTTGCTATCATTTCCTTCATTTCTTTTTCATTTATTTCTGATCTGATCTTTATGATTTCTTTCCTTCTGCTACCTTTGGGCGTTTTTTTGTTCTTCTTTCTCTAATTGCTTTAGATGTAAGGTTAGGTTGTTTATTTGAGATGTTTCCTATTTCTAAAGGTAGGATTGTATTGCTATAAACTTCCCTCTTAGTACTGCTTTTGCTTCATCCCATAGGTTTTGGGTTGTCGTGTCTCCATTGTCATTTG
The DNA here is from genome assembly GCF_059928025.1 of Delphinapterus leucas. Taxonomy (NCBI): domain Eukaryota; kingdom Metazoa; phylum Chordata; class Mammalia; order Artiodactyla; family Monodontidae; genus Delphinapterus; species Delphinapterus leucas. The sequence continues at coordinate 32,820,464 of NC_143141.1, forward strand.
TTTCTAGGTATTTTTTGATTTCCTCTTTGATTTCTTCATTGATCACTTGCTTTCTTTTTAAATCCATTAATTCACTCTGTGTTTTTTTATTGGTAAGTTTAGTTCATTTACATTTATGGTATTTAGTGGTAGGTTTGTATTCATTGTTTTTTTTTGGTTTTCTGGTTGTTTTTATAGTTTTTTTTATTGTTGTTGTTTCTTCCTTCTTTTGCTCTATTGCCTGTGATTTGATGAGTAGTGTTAGTGTTATGTTTGGATTCATTTATATTTTTTTGCCTGTGTGTCTATCATAGGTTTTTGGTTTGTAGTTTCCATGAGATTCATATGTGACTACACACACACACACACACACACACACACACACGATTATTTTAAATTGAACATCTCTCACCTTTGAATGCATTCTAATAACCCTTCATTTTTCCTCTCCTCTACATTTAATGTTTCTGGCATCATATTTTATATCTTTTTGTTTTGTGTATCCATTCACTACTTACTGTGTATATAGATGATATTTACTACTTTTGTCTCTTAATCTTTCTATGAGCTTTATAAGTGATCTACTGAATTTACTGTATGTATGCCTTTATTAATGAGAGTTTTTCTTTAATAATTTTCATGTTTCTAATTGTGGTCTTTTCTTTCCTGCTTAAAGAAGTCCCTTTACTGTTTCTCCTAAAGCAATTTTAATGGTCCTGAAGTCTTTTAGCTTTTGCTTATCTATGAAACTCTTCATTTCTCCTTCAAATCTGAATTATAGCCTTGCCAGGTACAGTATTCTTTGTTGTAGTTTTTTTCATTTCAGCACTTTGAATATATCATCACTCCCTTCTAGCTTGCAAAGTTTCTGCTAAAAATATCAGCTTATGGTCTTTTACTAATTCTCTTGTAATAACTAGTTGCTTTTCTCTTGATGCTTTTAATAATGTCTCTTTAGCTTTTCCCGTTTTAATTATAATGTGTCTTGGTGTGGTCCTCTTTAAGTTCATCTTTTTTGAGACTCTCTGTGTTTCCTGGATCTGGATTTAGGTTTCCTTTTCCAGGTTAGGGAAATTTTCAGCTACTATTTCTTCAAATAAATTCTGTGTCTTTTTCTATCTCTCTTTCCACTCTGGGACCCCGATAATGCAAATGTTAGTATGCTTTATTTGTCCTGATGTCTCTTAAATTATACTCAATTTTTAAAAAAATTTTTTTGTGGTATGCGGGCCTCTCACTGCTGTGGCCTCTCCCATTGTGGAGCACAGGCTCTGGATGTGCAGGCTCAGCGGCCATGGCTCACGGGCCCAGTCACTTTGCGGCATATGGGATCCTCCTGGACCGGGGCACGAACCCGCGTTCCCTGCATCGGCAGGCGGACTCTCAACCACTGCGCCACCATATATAATTTAGGGAAGCCCTAAATTATACTCAATTTTTGAGAATTCTTTTTTCTTTTTTTCCTGTTCATTTTGAGTGCTATTACTTTCTTCCAGTTCACTGGTTTGTTCTTCTGTATTATCTAATTTACTGTTGATTCCTTGCATTGTATTTCTTATTTCAGTTATTTTATTCTTCAGTTGTTCATATATTTTTTTAACTCTTCATTAAATCTATAACTGTGTTCATCCATTCTCCTTCAGTGTTCGTTTAGCATTTTTATGACCATTACCTTGTACTCCTTATTGTGTAGATTGCTTGAGATAAGCACTTTGCTTTTTTTTGTTCTTCTGAGGTTTTGTCTTGTTCTTTTCTTTGGAACACATTACTGTGCCTCCTCAATTTGTCTTATTATCTGTTTATTTTTATACATTAGGTGGGTTGGTTACATTCCCAATCTTATAGTGGCCTCACATAGGGGACTTCCTATGGGGCCCAGCAGCACACTCCCATGTGGTCACTTGAGATATATGCTCTAGGGTGGCCCCCTGTGTGGACTAAGTGGATCCTTCTTTTGCAGCTGACTGCAGTGGGTACTCTGTCAGGAAAGGCTGACCCCTGGCACAGTTGGCTGCTAGGCCCTGACTTGTCTAGTGGCTGCTGGCTTGTGATGGACTGTGCTAGGTTCTGGCAATGCTAGCTGTATGGCCTGGGATCTTACAGGGCTGGTGCTGACCTATTGGTAGCCAGGCCTGGTTCCTAGTGTCAGTGGTTGCTCAGCTTAAGAGTCTTGGGACTAATGCCAGCCTACTGGTTGGTGGAGTGGCATCCTGAGGCAGCTGGCTGTTCGGCCCCAGGGGTCCCTAGACTGGTGGGCTGGTGGGTGGGGTAGTTTCTCAGTGCAGCTGTCTTGAGGACTCCATGGCCCATGGGCTGGTGCTGCTTTGATGTTGGGCATAAGCCCCCATGGATAATAGGTTAGAGGGAGGAGTCCAAAATGGTGCTTGCCAGTACCAATGTATTTGTGGTACAACATGCTTCCAAATATGGCTCCTGCCAGTGTCTCAGTTCCCAGAGGGAGTCCCAGTTGCCTCCTTCCTCTTTGGGAGATTCTCCAAGATCAGCAAATATGTCTGACTAGGTTCCTTTCAAATCTCTGCCTCTTCACTGGGCCTTGGAGCATGAGAGACTTTGTGTGTGCCATTTAAGAGTGAAGTCTCTGTTTTCTATAGCCCTCTAGCTCTCCCATACACAAGCCTCACTGGCCTTAAATGAGATATTCTGGGGAATCATATTGTAAGTGCAGGACCCCCGGACTTGGGAGCCCAATGTGGGGCTCAGACCCTTTGCCTCTTTGAGAGATCCTCTGCACTTGTGATTATTTTCTGATTTGTGGGTTGCCTCCCTGTGGTTGTGTGTCTTGACTATACCAAGTCTCTGTCCCTCCTTCCTGTCTCACTGTGGTTTCTTCTTTATATATCTTTAGTTGTGGCAGATCTTTTCTGTTAGTCTTTAGGTAGTTCTCATAGATAGTTGCTTTATATATAGTTATAATTTTGTTGGGCTTTTGTGAGGATGTATCCTCAGGGTCTCGCCACTCTACCATCTTGGCCCCTCTATTCTTTTTGATACTATTCTAAATGATATTGTTTTCTTAAGTTTCTTTTTTATATAGTTTCTTGTTAGTGAGTAAAATCTCAACAGACTTTTGTATGTTGATTTTGTATCATTCATCTTTACTGCACTTGTTTATTATTTCTGATATTGTTTTGGTGGAGTCTTTAAGGTTTTCTATATACAAGATCATGTTATCTGCAAACAAAGACAACTTTTTCCTTTCTCTATTGCATACCCTTTATTTATTATTCTTGTCTAATTGCTCTGGCTAGGACTTCTAAATTCTGGCTAATGACTCTGGCTAGGACTTCTGAATAGAAGTGGTAAGAATGCACACCTTTGTCTTTTTTCTGATCTTAGAAAACAATATTTCAGCTTTTCTTTGTTGAATGTGTTGTTAGCTGTGAGTTTGTCATATACGGCCTTTATCACGTTGAGGTATGTTCTTCTGTATCTAATGTTTTAAGAGTTTTTACCTTGCAAGGTTGTTGAATTTTGTCAAATACTTTTTCTGCATCTATTTAGATGGTACTAGGATTAAAAAATATTTAAAATTTTAATGTTAATTTTCCAATTTTCCTTTTGTTATTTCTCATTTCATACCATTGTGGCTGGAAAAGAGACTTAAGATTTCAGTCTTCTTAAATTTCTTAAAACTTGTTTTGTGGCCCAACATATAATATATCCTGGACATTGTTTCTTCTATGCTTTAGAAGAATATGTGTTCTGCTGCTGTTGGTTTAAATGTTCTGTGTATGTCTGTGAACTTTATTTGATCTTTAGTGTCATTAATGTCAACTACTTTCTTACCGATTTTCTATATTGATTATCTATTGATTAAAGTAAACTATTGAAGTCCTGTACCATTAATATAATGCTGTTTATTTTTCCCTACAGTTCTTTTAGTATTTGCTTTATATATTAGGTGCTCCAATGTTGGGTGCTTAAATATGTACAGTTCTTATATCCCCTTGATTAATTAATCCCTTTATCATTAATTAGTGATCTTCTTTGTCTCTTGTGACCGATTGTGAGTGAAAGTGTATATTGTTCTATATAAGTATAGTGATTCCTGCTCTCTTTTGGTTACCATTCACATAGAGTATGTTTTTCTGTCCCTTCGCTTCAGCCTATATGTGTTGTTAAAAATAAGGAAAGTCTTTCGTAGGCAGCATATTGTTGAATCCTGTTTTTTTATCCATTAGCAATGATGTGTAGTTAGGTTGGAGAATCTAATCCATCTACATTTAAAGTAATTATTGATAGAGAAGAAGTAATTATTGCCATTTTGTTAATTGTTTTCTCATTGTTTTGTATTTTCTTTGTTCCTTTCTTGCTGTCTTCCTTGTAGGTTTGTTGATTTTTTGAAGTATGCTTTGATTCCTTTTCTTTAACGTTAGTTTGGCTTCTTGAGGTTTTTTTTGTTTGTTTGTTTTTACTGTGAGGTTTATATAAGGCATCTTAAAAAGTCTCTTTTAAGCTGTTAACAACTTAGCTTCAATTGAATCCAATAACTCTACCCCTTTTCTCCCCCCGCAACACATTTTGTGCTATTGATACCATTCTGTGTATTTTTTTGTAATATGTATCCATTAACAGACTGTTGTACATATAATAATTTTTAATATTTTTGTCTCTTAACTTTTACAGTAGAGTTCAAACTGACTTATGTACTGTCATTACAGTGTTATGCTCTTATGAATTTGTGTATTTGCTTTTACCAGTGTGTTTTATACATTCATAAATTTTCATGTTGTTACTTGCCTTTTAAAATTTCAATTTGAAGAACTCCCTTTAGCATTTCATATAAGATATGTGTAGTGGTGATGAAAATCCTCCACTTCTGTTTGGGAAAATATTTAGCTTTCCTTTTGTTCTTAAGGACAGCTTTGATGCATATACCATTTTGGTTTGGCTGTTTTTTTCTTTAAGTTCTTTGAGTATATCATCCCACTGCTTCCTTAGCTGCAGTGTTGCACGTATTCTCTTGCTTCTTTCAGTATTCTCTTTTTGTCTTTGACTTTTGATAATTTCATTATAATACTTTTGGCTGTAATCTTCCTTTGGTTGATCTTGCTTGAGGTCCTTTAAGATTTATGTATCTGTATGTCCATATTCTTGCCAAAATTTGGGAGGTTTTCGGCTATAATTTCTTTCTTTTTTTTTTTAACGTCTTTATTGGAGTATAACTGCTTTACAATGGTGTGTTAGTTTCTGCTTTATAACAAAGTGAATCAGCTATACATATACATATATCCCCATATCTCCTCGCTCTTGCATCTCCCTCTCACCCTCCCTACCCCACCCCTCTAGGTGGTCACAGAGCACCAAGCTGATCTCCCTGTGCTATGCGGCTGCTTTCCAGTAGCTATCTGTTTCACATTTGGTAGCATTTATAACTCTATGCCACCTCTCACTTCGTCCCAGCTTACCCTTCCAACTCCCCATGTCCTCAAGTCCATTCTCTATGTCTGTGTCTTTTCCTGTATTGCCCTAGGTTCTTCAGAGCCACTTTTTGTTTTTAGATTCCATATATATGTGTTAGCATATGGTATTTGTTTTTCACTTTTTGACTTACTTCACTATCTATGACAGACTCTAGGTCCATCCACCTCACTACAAATAACTCAATTTCGTTTCTTTTTATGGCTGAGTAATATTCCATTGTATATATATGCCACATCTTCTGTATCCATTCATCTGTTGATGGACACTTAGGTTGCTTCCATGTCCTGGCTCTTGTAAATAATGCTGCAATAAACATTGTGGTACATGACTCTTTTTGAATTACGGTTTTCTCAGGGTATATGCCCAGGAGTGGGGTTGCTGGGTTGTATGGCAGTTCTATTTTTAGTTTCTTAAGGAACCTCCATAGTAGCTGTATCAATTTACATTCCCACCAACAGTGCAAGAGGGTTCCCTTTTCTCCACACCCTCTCCAGCATTTATTGTTTGTAGATTTTTGATGATGGCTATTCTGACTGGTGTGAGTTGATACCTCAATGTAGTTTTGATTTGCATTTCTCTAATGGTTAGTGATGTTGAGCATCCTTTCATGTGTTTGTTGGCCATCTGTATATCTTCTTTGCAGAAATGTCTATTTAGGTCTTCTGCCCATTTTTGGATTAGGTTGTTTGATATTGAGCTGTATGAGCTGCTTGTAAATTTTGGAGACTAATCCATTGTAAGTTGCTTCATTTGCAAATATTTTCTGTCATTCTGAGGGTTGTCTTCTCGTCTTGTTTATCGTTTCCTTTGCTGTGCAAAAGGTTTTAAGTTTCATTAGGTCCCATTTATTTATTTTTCTTTTTATTTCCATTTCTCAAGGAGGTAGGTCAAAAAGGATCTTGCTGTGATTTATGTATTAGAGTGTTCTGCATTTGTTTCCTCTAAGAGTTTTATAGTGTCTAACCTTACATTTAGGTCTTTAATGCATTTTGAGTTTATTTTTTTATATGGTGTTAGAGAGTGTTCTAATTTCATTCTTTTACATGTAGCTGTCCTGTTTTCCCAGCAACACTTATTGAAGAGGCTGTCTTTTCTTCATTGTATATTCTTGCCTCCTTTATCATAGATAAGGTGACTGTATGTGCGTGGGTTTATCTCTGGGCTTTCTGTCCTGTTCCATTGATCTTTATTTCTGTTTTTGTCCCTGTACCATACTGTCTTCATTACTGTAGGTTTGTCATATAGTCTGAATTCCTGGAGCGTGATTCCTCCAGCTCCATTTTTCTTTCTCAAGATTGCTTTGGCTATTTGAGGTCTTCTGTGTTTCAGTACAAATTGTGAAATTTTTTGTTCCAGTTCTGTGAAAAATGCTATTGGTAGTTTACTAGGGATTGCATTGAATCTGTAGATTGCCTTGGGTAGTTTAGTCATTTTCACAATGTTGATTCTTCCAATCCAAGAACATGGTATATCTCTCCATCTGTTTGTATCATCTTTAACTTCTTTCATCAGTGTCTTATATTTTTCTGCATACAGGTCTTTTGTGTCCTTAGGTACGTTTATTCCTAGGTATTTTATTCTTTTTCTTGCAAAGGTAAATGTGAGTGTTTCCTGAATTTCACTTTCAGATTTTTCATCATTAGTATATAGGAATGCAAGAGATTTCTGTGCATTAATTTTGTATCCTGCTACTTTAGCAAATTCATCCATTAGCTCTAGTAGTTTTCTGGTAGCATCTTTAGGATTCTTTATGATGCTCATGTCATTTGCAAACAGTGCCAGCTTTACTTCTTCTTTTCCGATTTGTATTCCTTTTATTTCTTTTTCTTCTCTGATTGCTGTGGCTAAAACTTCCAAAACTATATTGAATAATAGTGGTGAGAGTAGACAACCTTGTCTTGTTCCTGATTTTACTGGAAATACTTTCAGTTTTTCACCACTGAGTATGATGTTGGCTGTGGGTTTGTCTTACATGGCCTTTATTATGTTAAGTTACCTCTATGCTTACTTTCTGGAGGGTTTTTATCATAGATGGGTGTTGATTCTGTCAAAAGCTTTTCCTACATCTATTGAGAGATCATATGGTTTTTCTCTTTCAATTTGTTAATATGGTTTATCACATTGACTGATTTACGTATATTGAAAAATCCTTGCATTCCCTGGTTAAACTCCATTTGGTCATGGTGTATGATCCTTTTAATATGCTGTTGGATTGTTTGCTAGTATTTTTTTGAGGATTTTTGCATCTGTACATCAGTGATATTGCCTTGTAGTTTTCTTTCTTTGTGACATCTTTGTCTGGTTTTGTTATCAGGGTAATGGTGGACTCATAGAACAAGTTTGGGAGTGTTCCTTCCTCTGCTCTATTTTGGAAGAGTTTGAGAAAGATAGGTTTTAGCTCTTTAAATGTTTGGTAAAAGTCGCCTGTGAAGCTCTCTGGTCCTGGGCTTTTGTTTGTTGGAAGGTTTATAATCACAGTCTCAATTTCAGTGCTTGTGATTGGTCTGTGTATATTTTCTATTTCTTCCTGGTTCAGTCTCAGAAGGTTGTCCTTTTCTAAGAATTTGTCAATTTCTTCCAGGTTGTCCGTTTTGTTAGCATGTAGTTGCTTGTAGTAATCTCTCATGATCCTTTGTATTTCTGCAGTGTCAGTTGCTACTTCCCCTTTTTCATTTCTAATTCTATTGATTTGAGTCTTCTCACCTTTTTTTCTTGATGAGACTGGCTAATGGTTTATCAATTTTGTTTATCTTCTCAAAGAACCAGCTTTTAGTTTTACTGAGCTTTGCTATTGTTTCCTTTATTTCTTTTTCATTTATTTCTGATCTGAACTTTATGATTTCTTTCCTTCTGCTAACTTTGGGGGTTTTTTGTTCTTTCTCTAATTGCTTTAGGCGTAAGGTTAACTTGTTTATTTGAGATGTTTCTTGTTTATTGAGGTAGGATTGTATTACTATAAACTTCCCTCTTAGAAGTGCTTTTGCTGCATCCCGTAGGTTTTTGGTTGTCGTGTTTTCATTGTTACTTGTTTCTAGGTATTTTTTCATCTTTGATTTCTTCAGTGATCTCTTGGTTATTAAGTAGTATATTATTTAGCCTCCATGTGTTTGTAGTTTTTACAGATTTTTTCCTGTAATTGATATCTTGGCTCATAGTGTGTGGTTGGAAAAGGTATTTGATAGCGATTTCAATTTTCTTAACTTTACCAGGGCTTGATTTGTGACCCAAGATATGATCTATCCTGGAGAATGTTCCATGAGCACTTGAGACGAATGTGTATTCTGTTGTTTTTCGATGGAATGTCCTAGAAATATCAATTATGTCCACCTTGTTTAATGTGTCATTTAAAGCTTGTGTTTCCTTACTTATTTTCATTTTGGATGATTTGTCCATTGGTGAAAGTGTGGTGTTAAAGTCCTCTACTATGATTGTGTTACTGTCAGTTTCCCGTTTTTTGGCTGTTAGTATTTGCCTTATGTATTGAGGCTTCTTGGTGGCTGCAGCAGCATCCTTAGCGTTTTATGCCCATCTCTGGTGTCTGCACGGCTCGCACCTGTCTCTGGAGCTCATTTAGGCGGTGCTCTGACTCGCCTCTCCTCGTGCACCTCGAAACGATGGTCTGTTAGCTCTTAGGCAGGTCCAGACTTTTTCCCGGACTCCCTCTCGGCTAGCTGTGGTGCACTAGCCCCCTTCAGGCTGTGTTCACACAGCCAATCCTAGTCCTCTCCTTGGGATCTGACCTACAAAGCCGGAGCCTCAGCTCCCAGCCCCCATCCATCCTGGCAGGTGAGCAGAGAAGCCTCTCTGCCTGATGAGTGCTGGTCGGCACCGATCCTCTGGGCGGGAATCTCTACGCTTTGTCCTCTGCACCCCTGTTGCTGTGCTTTTCTCCGTGGCTCCGAAGCTTCCCCCCTGCCAGCCCCGGTCTCCGCCAGTGAAGGGGCTCCTAGTGTGTGGAAACTTTTCCTCCTTCACAGCTCCCTCCCACAGATGCAGGTCCCGTCCCTTTTCTTTTGTCTCTGTTTTTTCTTTTTTTCTTTTGCGCTACCCAGGAACGTGGGGAGTTTCTTGACTTTTGGGCTGTCTGAGGTCTTCTGCAAGCATTCAGTAGGTGTTCTGTAGGAGTTATTCCACATGTAGATGTATTTCTGATGTATTTGTGGGGAGGAAGGTGATCTCCGCGTCTTTCTCCCCCACCATCTTGAAGGTCTCTCCCAGCTATAATTTCGTTAAGTAATCTTTCTCTTTTTCTTTCTTCTTTTTCTGGGATTCCCATAATGTGTATATTTGGTTTTTTAATGGTAATCAATAGGTCCCTATGCTTTCTTTATTTATGTTTTCTCTTTGCTCCTCTTTCTGATATCAAATGGCCTGTCTTCTAATTCCCTGGTTCTTTCTTCTGTATGACTTAGTCTTCTCTTGAAGCTCTCTGCTGAATTTTTCAGTTCTATCATTGTATACTTCAGCTCCAGGATTTCAGTTTGGTTCTCTTTTATGGTTTCTATATCTTTATTAACCTTCTCTTTTTGTTTGTGCATAGTGTTCCAGATTTAATTTTCTTGTCTTTCTGTGTTTTCTTGCATATTATTGGGCTTAAGATGATATTTCAAATTCTTTGTTAGACAGTTTGTATGTCTCTGTTTCTTTGGGATTCATTACTAAAACATTATTTGGTTTGTTTGGTGGTGTCAGGTGGTTTGTCAAGTCTTTGTGATCCATGTAGCTTTGTGTTGATGGCTCTGCCTTTGTGCTTGTCTTTGGGGGCATGGAGTTATGTGTCTCCCTCCAGATCCCTGGGTTGTAGGACTATTCCTATACCATGTCTGAAAGGGTCTGGAGTCAAAACACAGGACCACTTCAGGTTTCACAATTAGAATGACTGATAGATTGCAGCTGTGTAATTGCATTGAGGGATTCATCTGGGGGTGCTTATGGGGATTCCTTGTGGTGCGTTTCTGGGCAAATAGGGTTTCTCTTGGACCATAGTTGGGAGTGGCTGGTGCCAGATTCCAGAGACACTTCAAGATCCGCAGTGAGACTGAGGTCAGTGGGCCTATCTCTAGGGGCACATATGAGCGTGTCTCCTGCTGGATCCCTGGGCAGGCAGGACTGCCTCCCATCCATGGCTACAAGGGGCTGGAGTGAGGTCATGGGGCACTTCAATATCTATGGTCAGATTTGAGGTTGGCGGCCCTACCTCCAGGTTCATGGAAGGGTATGTGGCCCAACAGGTCCCTGAGTGGACTGGAGTACTCCTGGTTTGTGGCTGTATGAACATGGGGTCAAGTTACAGGGATTTTTTTAGTATTTGCAATCAGACTGAGGTTGGAGAACTTGCCTAGGTTCATGGGCAGGCATGTCTCTACCCAGTCATATGCAGGCAGGGTTGGCAGCTAATAGGGTCTGGAGTTGGGTCATGGAACAATTCAGTGTTTACAGGTAGAACTGAGTTTGGTGGGCCTATTACCCTGTTACCCTGGATGCCTGTTACCGCATCCTTTGGCAAATGGTGATGATGGAAAGGCCAAACAGGCTGTGTCCATGGGTGGTCAGGGGCCAGAGTCGGTTCCTGTGTCTGTAGCTAGGACTATGGTTAGCAAGTATGCCACCTGCTTGAGTTTGGGCTTGCCTTCTGAAAGCAACCCTCCTTAGTCTTGGGCTCTGCCAGATTTTACAATCTTCTTTCCTGAATCCAGAGTTCCACAAGAGTACTTTTGTCTCTGCTTGGCTGCCAAATTATTGTTGCTGAGAAGGGATATATGTGCAGGACTTCCTGTTCTGTCATTTCTAATGTCATGCCTTTATTTTTAATTGCTCTTAAAGAAAATTGCTTGTGTAAAGGAAAAATAGTAACAGTGTCTAGTAAAGGAAAAGTAAATGTAAAAGTAAATGTATGGTAATAATAGGACAAATGACATGAGAGAGGAATTTGATTTACTGTTTAAGGTTTTTACATTATACATGAAGTGGTATATTATTTGAAAATATATTCTGTTATATTCTCTCTCTCTATATAGCATAACGTATAGCAACCACTGAAAAAATGGTCAAAAAAACATGAAACAGGTGAAAGTAATAAGCCAATAATGAGAATAAAAAGGAATCATAAAAAGAACACTCAATCTAAAAACAGTCAACAAGAGTTAAATGGGATATAGAACAGGTGGAACAAACAGAAATCAGCCATCAAGGTGGTAAATTTAAATCCAATTACAACAGTGTTCCTGCACACTTGAATAGAATGTGTATTCTGTAGTTGTTGAGTGTTGTATTCTCTAAATGACAGACTAAGTTTATTAATAGTATTGTACAAATTTTCTGTATCCTTCCCTTTTTAGGTCTACATTTTCTGTCAATTACTGAGGAGTGTTAAACTCTCCAGCTATGATTGTAGATTTGTCTATTTTTTTGTGTGATCTCTCAAGTTTGCTTCATTTATTTGGAATATATCTTTTTAAGTTCATAAACAGTTTGATTGTTATATCTTCTTATTGTATTCATCCTTTTAATTTTGTGAAATGTCCCTCTTTATCTGTGTTAAAAATTAAAATAATCATTGTCTTCTTTGCCTCATATTAATATAACCATTACTTTCTTTTATGGTATACGTTTGTCTGTTCTGTTACTTATAACATTTTCTTCTTTTTTTATCATGTTATTTTCAAATAATTTCAACATTAAGGAAGAATTTCGAAAATGTGATGAACTGAAATTCTCCAATTTTTGACTTTTTGCCATGTCTGCTTTATTACTTCCTCCCTCTCTCTTTGTCTGTCTCTCTGTATGTGTGTGTGTATGTAGTATTTTAATCCCTTATGGTTTATGTTAATTTTGATTAACTATTTAAGATGTTGTCTGTTTTCTCCATATAGTTATAATTTTTCCTTTTGTAATAAGTACTGTTTGTTTTGAAATACGTTGAGACCATGTATTTATTTTGTTAGTTACCAGATGTCCTTCACTTCTTTCCCTCTTATAGTATTCATTAGTGATTCTTGCCTGAAATCAGTTTTTTTCTCTAATAATCATTAATATATGATTTTAACTAATTTATTTTTTTTTATTCCTTTTATATGTATTACTTGGCATTCCATATTAAGGAGTCCTTCCCCATTATCTATCTATATAGCTAGCTAGCTACCTACCTACCTACCTATCATTTCCTGTATCATATCAGATTCATGGATTCTTACTTCATTCAGTTGGGTTATTCCTTTAATGACCTTATTCATTTTGATACTCAAATTGTCCCAGATGTAGCTAGTGTGAGCCACTTCAAGCTGGCTCCTGTGCCTTGTTGATGTGTTCTTATCACTTTGGGGACATTTCCTAACTTAACCACGATATTATTCATTTTTTCAAGGAGCTCAGTTCTTTTTAGTGCTGAATGGCATCTTGACAGTAAGATCTAGACATGTTCCTTGTATTTAAATGTGTGTCATTTTGAATCAACAAGTAGTTTGGTATTGGTTTTTTATTCATTCTGCCTAATTGGAATGTTTATTCCATTACATTAATATATTTAGTGATTTGTTTGGATTTAAACCTTTCATCTTGCTGTTGTTTTTCTATTTGTTCCATTCATTTTTTTTTTTGCTCCTTTTTTTCCTTTTTTCCTTCCTGCTTCTCGATTAAGTTTTATTAGTATTACGACTTAGTTTCCGTATTGGCTTACTGGAATATAACTTTTCGTTTTATTTATTATCTGTTTGTGTGTTTGCTCTGGGAATTATAGTGCGTATCCTTAACTTATCACAGTTACATGTAATTTAAGAATCTTACAGCAGTATAGTGTAATATATCTTTTCACTTCCTTTTCTGATATTGTTGGCATATACTTACTTATACACTTGTTTTTAAACACTAAAATATGTTACTGTTTGTGTTTGAACATTTGATAGTATTTTAAAAGTCAAGAAAGAAAAGTAGTTCATTATATTTATCCTCATATTTGCTATTTCCAAGCCTTGTCCTTCTTTCTTACAGATCTGTGTTACCCTTTGGTATCATTTTCCTTCAGTGTGAAAAATTTCTTCTAGCTCTTCTTTTAGTGTATATCTGCTGGTTTAGATTTTCTTAGCTTTTGTTTGTGTAAAAATATTTTTTCATCTGTTTTCAAAAATATATTTTTTAAGATGTAGAATTCTAGGCTGGCAGTCCTCCCTTTCCCCACACTTTAAAGATGTTATTCCTCTGTTTGCTTTCATTGTTTCTGAAGAGAAATAAGCCATTATTCTTATTGTTGTTCCTCTAACTGTATTGCCTTTCTTCTCTGGTTGCCTTTAAGGTTTCCTCTTTGTCTTTGCATTTTGCAATTTAACTGTGATTTTCCTGTGTGAGGTTTTATTTGCATTAATTGTGTTGGGGTTTTGTTAAACTTCTGAGATCTGTGGGTTGAGATCTTTTATTAGGTTTGGAGATGATGTTGCCAATTTATCCTTATATATGTCTCTTTTCTTATTTCTTCCTCTTCTGCAATTCCTAGCTACTTGATGTATCATTCAGATTTCATCATTACTTGAGTGAACTGAATGTGAGTCTCAGTTTTTATTAGTTTCAAATTACTTCTGATTTCAGTTCTACAAATGCTATGGTAGAAGTCTTTTTGTCTTTAAGACTCTGAAATTCCAAAGCTTTTATCCAGGGGCTTATCTTTTATTTTAACAGGATTTGAGTTGGGCTGGGTTTCAGCTTTAGTTAGTTTTTACTCTCCTTTGGATTGAATTCGAGTAGAGCCTTGGAATCTAAATCCCTTTCAAAATTTGCAAGACTTCTCTCTGATTTCTAGCACTACCCCTACCATTTCTTATGGAACAGAATTCTTATAGGCAAGAGTTGTTGTGCAACTCTCTCCTATTATTTTTGTTTGGGGGCTCTTCCAAGACTCCAATCTGTAATAGCAGCCCACACTGTTAAGGGGTTGGATGATTTTTTTTTTGTCCCACCAAAGTCTCTCAGCCTATGAGTATTTCACTCCCTCATCTATGTGTACCCAGATTAGGCAATTGGCCTTAGATATGAAAGTAGCTGCTACTCTTTGCTTATCTTTCAAGGGCTTTATCCCAGTATGCAATTTAATTCAGTTATACATTTTTTGTGTTCATTATACTTCATTAACATTAAAGGAATATACAGCTTTTAGCTTAGATCTAGCTTTCTTGTGCTTTTGAAGGTAGTGACAGTTTTTCTCAATCTTCTACATCATATCCAAGAATGGAACTTCTACTAGATCTTTGTAAAGCATAATAGAAATAAGTAATAAGTAGAGATGCCAGGAGAGCGATTAATATCAGGGGCACCAGATTATTTTGGACACCTGTGTTAATCACTTTTATAGCAACCTGTACTTATTCATAACTCATATTACAATTGATATGATATAATTATTAGTTTAAGATATGAATGTAGGAACCATGACTATTTCTTCACCACTGTAATTTCAATATTCCATCAACACAATGCCCAGCACCTTATATATTTTTGGAATGAAGTTTTAAATTCAGTAATAGTTTTTGAAAGGGTAGCAATAGGCCAGAGGTTATTGTTCAATTAAATATATCTTTACATGGACCCTGTAAAAATATTTTGAGGTATCGTTTTTTCCAACTGAATTTCCTAACTGAATTCCTTGCATTCTGTAGTCTTATTTATTTCTAATATTTTTGTCTTCCACATAGCATGACAATGTAGCTAGCCTGTATATTTAGTATTTTAAGATTTTTAATTGAACTATACTAAGCCTCTGATTTTATTCTGTAGAAAAAAATCAATGAGATAAAATTTGTGACCATTGTTCACAAGCAATAAGTTATTGAAAAAGAACTGCTCACAAATCTTTACATTTATTTCTTGATAAAGAAGTATCATTACAATACTAACTTTATTATTGAAGAAATATTTGTCTCAAAAGGATATCTTTTATAGAAACCATCTTGGGTGATGCTTTCAGGGGCTTATGAAGGATGTATAGGTCTAGAATTTCATTTGTTGGTTGCAAGATTGTTGTTTTCTTTTTTAAACTTTGCATATAAAGATAGCTTTGGAATCATTTTTTTTACGTTTAGTTTCCTTTACTGAATAGAAAATGTCATTATTGATAATTTTTGGAATAGTAAGGGTTATAAAACATTTATGCAGAATTAAACTACTGGTTTAGTTTCAAAGTCAGTGGTTACCAGTGAGGAGAGGGGAGAGAGGAGGGGCAAGATAGAGGTAGAGGATTAAGAAGTACAAACTACTATGTATAAAACAAATAAGTTACAAGGATATATTATATAGTACAGGGAATATCGCCCATATTTTATAACTTTAAATGGAGTATAATCTTTAAATTTTTTTATTCATTATATTGTGCACCTGAAAATTATAAAATCTTGTAAATCACTTTTTTAAAAGTCCAAAAAAAGTAACTATTGGCTTGAAACATTCATTTTGGAATGAGAGCTAAATAGACATTATATGAAAGATGATGACATAGGAGCAGAGATATATATATTTTTTTAGGGACTTTGTCAGCTAATTGTGCAGAAAGTCTACAAAGAGATCAGGTTGAAAAATTATAAATATTAACTGCGAAGGAACTTGAATGTATGGGAGAAATAATGGTTTCAGAATGCAGAATCATGTTAGAGAACTCTGTCCTGAGATGCAGTAGGGCATAGTATTTAAATACTGTAGCCTTTAGAGCTACACTGCCTGTATTAAAATCCTTTTTTGCTATCTACTCACTGTGTGACCTTCAGCAGGTTACTTAACTTCTCTTTACCTTCATTTCCTCATCTGTAGAGATAATACTAAAACTAATTCATATGGTTATTATGAAGGTTAAATGAATTTTGATACATTAAAATACTTGGAATCTAATTTCTGATATACAATAAATGTTATTTCTTGTTGCCATTATTATTATTATCATTATTATTATTACCATGAGTACCACTGGCACATTGTTTGTTTGCAAAATAATTTTCCTACCCGGTATGATTGACATTTTGACATTTCCTTTTCAGTTCAACTGAAGTTGATGACATGATTCGTAAATCTACAAACCTGTTGCTAACTAGGACTCTGAGCAGCTCTCTGCAGAATGTCATTAAAAGGAAGAATATTGGACTTACTGAGGTAAAGCTGCTCTTATTGGAGGCAGCCAAGGCAATTTGTGAACAGATGTCCTAAGCTCTGGGGCTTGTGTGTGAATTAATTATAATTTTCTATGTGCTCTATCATGTTCTTTCTGACGGACTCACGGTGAAAGTGCAAAATAAATTCCTTGTGTTTTTCATTCAGTGCCTTGGAGAAATCCATTATTTTTTGGAAAAGTCACTTTTTTTCTCTCTTTCATTGTCTTCTCTAGTTTAACTGGTTCTCCTTTCTGAGGTTGTTGGGTTAAATTTGTATTATTTGCCATTGATTATATAAAAAAAATGTTAGTTGGAGAATAGAGTCAACATCAGTGTCCTATTTAAAATAATGGCAGTTCAAATACAGCATACAGCATGAAATCACATTTTGCCTACGTAAGTCATTGATGCCAGGGATATTGGCATTCATAGTCACTGGTTAGCGTTAGATTTTGTTTTTGAGATACATCGCATGTATGAGTGGTAAATTACTCTTTATTAGCATGTAAGTCGGGATTTGGGATTGAGGAAATGCGAGAGAAAGGCAGTCATTACATTTCTGTGGAAGCTTACACAATCTCACAAAGGGTGGAGGGTTATTGTACATAGGTTGAGAACAGTATCTTGGCAAACTGAAGATTTGATGCATTGGTGTAAGTCCTAAAACTTAGAAAGATGCGACATTTCTCTTCTCTTAGAAACCCAGGTTTGTATGGGAGCCTCAACCTCTCATTTTATGGAAATTAGAGTGCCAAGTGTGACAGAGCTTGGAGGAATTTTCTTCACAGGTGAAGGGAAAGGCTGTTGGTCATCTGTTTTTAGAGGTGGTATAGTTTCAAAGTCAGTTGGTCTAGGAAAAATTGACATTTTCAGATATACATTATCAAGGATGAACGTCAGTAAGTGGTTAACGATACTGACCCATAGATGAGTACAGCTGGAAGACAGGTGAACATCTATTTCTGATTTTGGAATGATTGTTTCTTTTCCTGTGTTAAGATTTAAAAACACTGTTAAATACTGTATTATAATATGGGACATTGGCAGTGATTGAATTCTACTTATAACCAACTTTTTTTTTACAATTTAAAGTCACATTCGACATTATTTGGACAATCCCCTCATTTTGCAGAGCTTCGTTTCTCTTGCCTGGTATAGAAATGTTAAGCATTGCCATTATGTGTCTGAGAATAGGCTAACTTCTTTTGTAATGAGGAATGCTACAGAAAAGCAAAGTTGGATTGAAAATTTGGAGGTTCTTATGCTTTTGTAGATTATTCTGTTCTCCTTTTCTGAATCCCAAGTAGGACAGAAAATTTATTTTGTGAACTACCTCTTCATTAAAACTCTTGATATAATTCTTCTTAGGCCATTTGATTTATCAATCTCTTAAAAGCCATTTTATTTAATTAATTTATTTTTATTTAAGTATAGTTGATTTACAATATTGTGTTAGTTTCAGGTGTACAAAAATAAATCTGTTTTAAACAAGTAGCATAGCAGGAACATGGTGTGATAGAAACAGCTTTGGACACAGAAGACTCTGGAATTTAGTTGTGACTATGCCATTGATTTACTGTAGCATCTTAAAAGAAGACCTAACTCCTCAGTTCTTCAGTTTTCCTGACTCCATTGTCCATTTCAAAGGCACTGCACAGATCAAGTAACAATAGGAAGAAGCAGTAGGAGCTTATCAAGAAGTACTGTATTGTGGTTCTTGACATAATTTCAGTGAATGCTAAATGTTATTCCTAAGTCATTGGATCTGTTTCGGCAAAAATACTTTTGTTATCAAAATCTTTACATATGAATGAAGGAACATCCACACAAGTTTATTTATTTTGGCTATGATGGTGGTGTGTACCTGTATAGACAGGTACAAAACCAGTGATTTTTTTCATCACCAACCAGTAAATCTTTGACTAACTCTATTATTCACCTTTTATGAAAGGGAGGACATTATATCCTTCTTTATAGGTAACTAAAGTGATTTCACGTCTGGAATCATCATCAGTAATGGGCAGTGTTTGTGGAACAATTTATATTCTTCAGTGTCCATTCACAGATAATCACCTTATTTATTACAATAACATTTGAAGCAGGCTGGGCATGTGTTATTATTTCCATTTTATAGAAGGTGTAATTAAAGTTCAAGGAGAACGCCCAAGCTAGCAAAATGATAGAAATGAGACCTAAGTTCAGGTTATTTTTTTCCCCAAACTTACTCACTTTTACTATAGTGTACTACTTTCCATATTGATTTAATTATTCTGTCATAACAAAGATAGAGGTTTTTACAGGAGGTCCATAGTAACATCGAAATTGTTCTAGTTAGAGGTGATTTTGTAACAGGGAGCAGATATCCACTCAAATGATAAAAGTATTATAAGCACTCAAAACTCACAGAATCCTATTTCTGGTTACCAGATAAACAATTCTTTTAGTATTTAAAAGTTTGTATAAGCTAATGTCTTTCTGCCTGTCTTGATTTGAGGTTATATGGTATCTTATCTCTTATTTTTTCTGTCCATATGCTCTATTCTTTTATCTCTTTCTCTCTATATAGTGGCTTTCATGCTTTTCTCATGGCTTCTTTACTTCCCCATGTTAAGCCAACTCTACATTACCTTTCAGTTCTACCACCTACTGTAACTTGAATGCCTTGTATTCTCAGACCCTAAGTGATGATCTCTAGTTCAGTCAGCAGACACAGCTGTTTTCCTACTGCTGCTTCTTCCAAGTCTGTGAGAAGAAGGTCAGTCAAGAGTATATGTTCTAAAGCAGACTGCCCAGGTTCCAGTTCTGGTTCTCCCCTTAATAAATGTGTTCTTGGGAAGATTGCTTGGCTTTATGTGTAAAATGGGGACAATAGTAGCATGTATTTCATAGGATTGCTGTGAAGATTAAATGAACATGTAAAGTGCTTAGAATAGTGCCTGGTTCACAGTAAATACTCAGTGCATATTGCCTATTACTAAGAAAGAGATCTGGGCAGGAAAACAGTGGTGGTTAGGGCTAGTATAGAAATGGAGTTTTTCAAATAAGAGAAGTCAGAAGATTAGAACAAGATGTCCTGTTAATTAACTTTACAATATTTATTGAGTGCCTACTATGTGACAGGTACTGATCTAAGTCTTAAGAATAAATAAGTAAACAACAAGAACATCAACAAAAGAGATTCTTGCTTATATTCTAGTGGCAGAAAACAGGTAATAAATGGTACAGAAAATAAATAAGTAAATCATCTAGTATGATAGAAGGTCGTGAATGCTGTGGAGAAAGAGGAAGAACCTGGGTTAAGGAAATCAGGAGTCTGGTGGAGGTTCAAGGTTGGTCTTATTAAAAAGAGCAACACCTTGACAGTAAGTTATTATTGAAGGGAAAAGAGCATTTTTGACAGAAGTTAGAACTAGAGCAAAGGTCTGAAGGTAGTTAAGTTATTGGCAAGTTTAGGGAATAATAAGGAAGCTGGGGTAGCTGGAATGGAGTGAGTAAGGGGAAGAGAAACAGTAGATTAGATTAGAGAGGTACCAGGGGTTCATGGTAGGCCATTATAAAGAGTTTGGCTTTTATTTTGTATGAAATGGGAGCCATGGCAGCATTTGACTAGTGGTATCATCTGACATATTCAAAAAGGATCACATTGACTGTGGTATTGAGAATAAACTGTAGGGTATAAGCAGGGAGACCAGTTAGGAAGCTATGACAGTAATCCAGCAAGACTTGATGGAAACTTGGGTGATAGAGGTGGTGACAAGTGGTCCTATTTGGACTGTAGAGCCAGCATAGTTTCCTGATGGTTAAAAGTAAAGGAAGCAAGAAAGTGAGGAATTGAAGATAACCCCCCAATTTTTTTTATCTGATCAACTAGAAGGTTGCATATACCATGTGCTATGATGGCAAAATCTTCAATTAGAGCTAAATTTGGGGTGGAGGAAGATTGGGAATTTGGTTTTGGACATATTCAATTTGTAGTGTTTATTAGACATACAGTTTGAGATACTGAGTTAACAGTTGTATGTATGAGTTTAGAGTTTGAGAAGGCAGTTCGGCTGGGAGATAAAAAGTTGGGAGCATAAAAATGATATTTATGGGCTTCCCTGGTGGCGCAGTGGTTGAGAGTCTGCCTGCCGATGCAAGGGACACGCGTTCGTGCCCCGGTCCGGGAGGATCCCACATGCCGCGGAGCAGCTGGGCTCGTGAGCCATGGCCACTGGGCCTGCGCATCCGGAGCCTGTGCTCCGCAATGGGAGAGGCCACAACAGTGAGAGGCCCGCGTACCGCAAAAAAAAAAAGGATCAAAAAGTCTACAATTAATCAATGCTGGAGAGAATGTGGAGAAAGAGGAACCCTCCTACACCGTTGGTGGGAATATAAATTGGTACCGCACTATGGAGAACAGTATGGAGGTTCCTTAAAAAACTAAAAATACAGCTACCATATGATCCTGCAATCCCACTCCTGGACATACATCCAGAGAAAACCATACTTTGAAAAGATACGTGCACCCCAGTGTTTATAGCAGCACTATTTACAATAGCCCAGACATGGAAGCAAACTAGATGTCCATCAACAGATGAATGGATAAAGAAGATGTGGTATATTTATACAATGGAATATTACTCAGCCATAAAAATAATGAAATAATGCCATTTGCAGCAAAAAGGATGGACCTAGTGATTATCCTACTATGTGAAGGAAGTCAGACAAAGGCAAATATCATATGATATCACTTATATGTGGAATCTAAAAAATGAATCAAATGAACTTACTTACAAAAGAGAAACAGACTCACAGACTTAGAAACTTATGGTTACCAGAGGGGAAAGTTGAGGGGGAGGGATAAATGAGGAGATTGGGATTAACGTATACACACTACTATATATAGAATAGATAATCAACAAGGACCTGCTATATAGCACAGGGAACTCTACTCAATACTCTGTAATAACCTATCAATATATGGGAAAAGAATCTGAAAATATATATATAAGTATGTATAACTTAATCACTTTGCTGTACACCTGAAACTAATACAACATTGTATATCAACTATAATTTAAAAAAAAAAGATTTGAAGTAAGTTTTAAAATAAGATTTCTTTTTTTCTAAACCTTTGCTTTTTCACCAGACTAATTTGAAAATGATATCATGGAGAGAAAGGAAATAAAGCACTAGTTTATTAATCTCAGAATATCAGAGAATTAGTTAAATTTGGAAGGTTTACAATGAATCAAAGGATACTCTGGTTCTTTGTGAAGAATGTATTGATAGAAAGTCTTAAAATATAAATTAGATTTAAAAGAATTAATTTATTACAGATGATAGCAGAACACCTTCACTTACGTCCCTACTCAAATGTTATTTCCTTAAGGAGCCCTCCTTGACCACCCTGTCTCAAAATAGCTCAGATCTAACATCCCCATGTAACTCTTTATCCTCCCTTCTAGTTCCAGTGTTTATTACCACCTGCCATCATACTATATGTTTATATGTGTATGTGTTTACTGTAATATCCATGAAGCCAGGGACTTTGTCTTGTGTATAACTGTGGACAGCTCTATCCCAGTTCCATGGCACATAGGAGTTATTAATTAATGAAAGAGAGAAGAAAGAAAAAAAAAGAAAGTAGGTAGGTAGGTTCTTAGGGCAAAGTTAAAGAAATTTAGAGCTCCTGGTAGTGACACCATTTTGAATACTTATATTTTTATGATTATAATAATGCCCCAGAAGACCTGAATAAATGACCAATGATTTGTATTCACCCTTTGTTTTTATTATAGTCTGGATTGATGACCATATCTCCCACATACCATTTGTCTTCATCCCCAATTGTTAACAGCAGTGATATTGCTAATATTTTAAAACATTTTATACGTAAGTCTTTTCAAATATGAGCTCTGTACTAGACCTTTGAATTTGCAACCAGAAGTTCCAAGTATTTTAGCAGTTTATGTATTTGCCTTGGAGAGGGTATAAAATGAGTAGCTGACACAGCTTTTTATACCCTTGCTGGGGTGAAATGGAGATAAAATTCCTTGAAGTCTTATGGATAGCTTATTTTTGTGAATGAGAACCAAGGCTGTTATTTAGTTCTTCATCTTCCTGCAAATCACTATTTGAGAGGCATTGATGGTGTGGAGAGGAGTCATTTTCTTGGTTTGGATTAGTCTATTTGGAGCTTCAATGTACTAAATTCTCTGATTTGGGAAACAAGATAATACTGATCCTAATTACAAGTAGATGTGTATACCCCAGAAGTAATTTATAATTGGGAATGGACACCTAAATTTGTGGAATTTAGGGCTTGGTTTTGAACTATTGAAGAAGTTGAAGCCTTTTTTTTCCCTGGAGTTGGTCAAAAATATGAATATCTTCTGTGATCATGGTTCAGACTCTGCTGTGGTAATCGGAGCAGGGTTGGAAAAGAAGTGACTTCCACAGTCTAGTCTGTGCCTTCCTTATTAGATTCTCTCTGATACTAGGAAGGAAAGACAAAAAATTTCTGCTTCTTAATGGTTTTTAGCCTAAGTGACTTCTATCATTTAGCTGTGAGAGGTGTTTGTTTGCTTTATAGTGTTTTCTTTTCTTCTGGACAGGTTTCACAGAACTCCACTTTATATAAGATATAACCAATATCTTAATACATTGTTAGTTCCATGTCCTTGAAACAATGAGGACAGTTTGGATGGCTACAGTGATATATTTTTGTAAGAGAGAGGGAAGTAGAGGCTAGAAATATCAAAGGAGCTCAAACTCTGATGGAAGTTGATACTTGAAATTGCTTCATTTCACCCTTAAGTTCAAAATTACCCCCAAAGCATCTGGCTTCACATTTGTAAATGCCGTTTTAAGGATTTTGGTTAGCTGTCATTCAGGAGTAGAGATCACTTAGACCTCATTAACAGACAATATTCCCTTTGAAAATGACATGGTATCTACTGTAATCCTAGAGTGTTTTAATAGCCTATTCTATGCTCAGCAATGAAACATTTCAAAAGTGACTGACAGCCAGTTGATGTAATTCATGGTGATCTTTTGTGTTGACAGATCTTTAAAAAGTCATGGGAAATTACTACTGTACCCAGTGAAGCTGCCTCTTTATTTTTTTTTTAACTGCCAATATCCTGCAAAACACGACAATTTTCTCTTTGACTGCCACTGTTTTTTATTTCTATAACATGACACGATTCCTCCTTATTATTAGGATTTCTTTTGATAGATAGAATGTGTTCCCTATAGGTAATGCTCATTTTAAAATAGAAAATTTTCAGTTCCCCAAATTAACTCTCTTACTTTTCTGGCTTCCCTATCATGACAACCTTGCCACTAGCCACCTTCCCACTCATGAAGAAGAGTGATTTAATGTAGACAATTTAAATTTAAATATTAAAAATTTTGTCCTCCTCTGAAGGAGAAACATGTTGAAAGGAAGAAGGTGAGGAATTGCTTATTTTGGTGGGTGTTTTTTTATCTCTAAAGTTAAAAAGCTGATGTTTTGGGTAATTTTATAGGTGATGGAATTTGTGTCCAAAACTCAAAGTCTCTAAATTCAAACTATTTTTTTAACATCTTTATTGGATTATAACTGCTTTACAATGTTGTGTTAGTTTCTGCTGTAAAACAAAGTGAATCAGCTATGTGTATACATATATCCCCATATCCCCTCCCTCTTGCGTCTCCCTCTCACCCTCCCTATCCCACCCTGCTAGGTGGTCACAAAACACCCAGCTGATCTCCCTGTGCTATATAGCTGCTTCCCAAGAGCTGTCTATTTTACATTTGGTAGTGTATATATGTAAATACTACTCTCTCACTTCATCCCAGCTTACCCTTCTCCCTCCCTGTGTCCTCAAGTCTGTTCTCTACATCTGCTACTTTATTCCCGTCCTGCACCTAGGTTCTTCAGAACCAGTTTTTAAAAATTTTAGATTCCATATATATGTGTTAGCATATAATATTTGTTTTTCTCTTCCTGACTTACTGCACTCTGAAAGACAGACTCTAGGTCCATCCACCTCACTACAAATAACTCAGTATCGTTTCTTTTTATGGCTGAGTAATATCCCATTGTACATATCTCCACATCTTCTTTATCCATTCATCTGTCGACGGACACTTAAATTGCTTCCATGTCCTGGCTATTGTAAATAATGCTGCAATGAATATTGTGGTACATGACTCTTTTTGAATTATGGTTTTCTAAGGGATATGCCCAGGAGTGGGATTGCTTGGTCATATGGTAGTTCTACTTTTTGTTGTTTAAGGAACCTCCATACTGTTCTCCATAGTGGCTGTATCAATTTACATTCCCACCAACAGTGCAAGAGGGTTCCCTTTTCTCCACACCTTCTCCAGCATTTATTGTTTGTAGACTTTTTGATGATGGCTATTCTGACTGGTGTGAGGTGATACCTCATTGTAGTTTTGATTTGCATTTGTCCAATGATTAGTGATGTTGGGTATTCTTTCATGTGTTTGTTGGCCATCTGTATATCTTCTTCAGAGAAATGTCTATTTAGGTCTTCTGCCCGTTTTTGGATTGGGTTATTTGTTTTTTTGATATTGAGCTGCATGAGCTGCTTGTATATTTTGGAGATTAATCCTTTGTCAGTTGCTTTGTTTGCAAATATTTTCTCCCATTCTGAGGGTTGTCTTTTCGTCTTGTTTATGGTTTCTGTTGCTGTGCAAAAGGTTTTAAGTTTCATTAGGTCCCATTTGTTTATTTTTGTTTTTATATCCATTTCTCTAGGAGGTGGACCTAAAAAGATCTTGCTGTGATTTATGTCAAAGAGTGTTCTTCCTATGTTTTCCTCTAAGAGTTTTATAGTGTCTGGCCTTACATTTAGGTCTTTAATCCATTTTGAGTTTATTTTTGTGTATGGTGTTAGGAAGTGTTCTAATTTCATTTTTTTATACGTAGCTGTCAAGTTTGCCCAGCACCACTTCCTGAAGAGGCTGTATTTTCTCTATTGTATCTTCTTGCCTCCTTTATCAAATATAAGGTGACCATATGTGTGTGGGGTTATCTCTGGGCTTTCTATCCTGTTTCATTGATCTATATTTCTGTTTTTGTGCCAGTACCATACTGTCTTGATTACTGTAGCTTTGTAGTGTAGTCTGAACTCAGGGAGCCTGATTTCTCCAGCACCATTTTTCTTTCTCAAGATTGCTTTGGCTATTCGGGGTCTTTTGTGTTTCCATACAAATTGTGAAATTTTTTGTTCTAGTTCTGTGAAAAATGCCAGTGTTAGTTTGATAGGGATTGCACTGAATCTGTAGATTGCTTTGGGTAGTAGAGTCATTTTCACAATGTTGATTCTTCCAATCCAAGAACATGGTATATCTCTCCATCTGTTTGTATCATCTTTAATTTCTTTCATCAGTGTTTTACATTTTTCTGCATGCAGGTCTTTTGTCTCCTTATGTAGGTTTATTCCTAGGTATTTTATTCTTTTTGTTGCAGTGGTTAATGGCAGTGTTTCCTTAATTTCTGTTTCAGATTTTTCATCATTGGTATATAGGAAAGCAAGAGGTTTCTGTGCATTAATTTTGTATCCTGCTACTCTACCAAATTCATCCATGAGCTCTAGTGGTTTTCTGGTTGCATCTTTAGGATTCTCTGTGTATAGTACCATGTCATATGCAAACAGTGACGTTTTACTTCTTTCCTGAATTAGATTCCTTTTATTTCTTCTTCTTCTCTGATTGCTGTGGCTAAAACTTCCAAAACTATGTTGAATAAGAGTGGTGAGAGTGGGCAACCTTGTCTTGTTCCTGTTCTTAGAGGAAATGCTTTCAGTTTTTCACCATTCAGAACGATGTTGGCTGTGGGTTTGTCATATATTGTCTTTATTATGTTGAGGTAGGTTCCCTCTGTGCCACTCTCTAGAGAGTTTTTTTTTATCATAAATGGGTGTTGAATTTTGTCAAAAGCTTTTTCTGCATCTATTGAGATGATCATATGGTTTTTCTCCTTCAGTTTGTTAATATGTTTTATCACATTAATTAATTTGCGTATATTGAAGAATCCTTGAATTCTTGGGATAAACCCCACTTGATCATGGTGTAGGATCCTTTTAATGTGTTGTTGGATTCTGTTTGCTAGTATTTTGTTGAGGATTTTTGCATGTATGTTTATCATTGATATTGGCCTGCAATTTTCTTTTTTTGTGACATCTTTGTCTGGTTTTGGTATCAGGGTGATGGTGGCCCTGTAGAATGAGTTTTGACGCGTTCCTCCCTCTGCTCTATTTTGGAAGAATTTGTGAAGTATAGGTGTTAGCTCTTCTCTAAATGTTTGGTAGAATTCACCTGTGAAGCCATTTGGTCCTGGGCTTTTGTTTGTTGGAAGATTTTTCATCACAGTTTCAATTTCAGTGCTTATGATTGATCTGTTTATATTTTCTATTTCTTCCTTGTTCAGTCTTGGAATGCTGTGCTTTTCTAAGAATTTGTCCATTTCTTCCAGATTGTCCATTTTATTAGCTTATAGTTGCTTGCAGTAATCTCTCATGATCCTTTGTATTTCTGCAGTGTCAGTTGTTACTTCTTTTTCATTTCTAATTCTGTTGATTTGAGTCTTCTCCCTTTTTTTGTTGATGAGGCTGGCTAATGGTTTATCAATTTTGTTTATCTTCTCAAAGAACCAGGTTTTAGTTTTATTGATCTTTGCTGTTGTTTCCTTCATTTCTTTTTACTTCATTTCTGATCTGACCTTTATGATTTCTTTCCTTCTAACTTTTGGAGCTTTTTTGTTCTTCTTACTGTAGTTGCTTTAGGTGTAAGGTTAGCTTGTTTATTTCTGATGTTTCTTGTTTTTTGTGGTAGGATTGTACTGCTATAAACTTCCCTCTTAGAACTGCTTTTGCTGCATCCCATAGGTTTTGGGTCATCGTATTTTCATTGTCATTTGTTTCTAGGTATTTTTTGATTTCCTCTTTTATTTCTTCAGTGATCTCTTGGTTATTAAATAGTGTATTGTCTAGCCTCCATGTGTTTGTATTCTTTACATATTTTTTCCTGTAATTGATATCCAGTCTCATAGTGCTGTGGTCGCAAAAGATACCTGATATGATTTCAATTTTCTTAAATTTACCAAGGCTTGATTTGTGACCCAAGATATGATCTATCCTGGTGAATGCTCCATGAGCACTTGAGAAAAAAGTGTATTCTGTTGTTTTTGGATGGAATGTCATATAAGTATCAATTAAGTCCAACTTGTTTAATGTTATTTAAAGCTTGTGTTTCCTTATTTATTTTCATTTTGGATGATGTGTCCATTGGTGACAGTGAGGTGTTAAAGCCCCCTGCTATTACTGTGTTACTGTTGATTTCCCTTTTATGGCTGTTAGCATTTGCCTTATGTATTGAAGTGCTCCTACGCTGGGTTCATTAATATTTACAATTGTTATATCTTCTTCTTGTATTGATTCCTTGGTCATTTTGTAGTGTCCTTCTTTGTCTCTTGTAATAGTATTTATTTTAAAGTCTCTTCTGTTTGATATGAGAATTGCTACTCCAGCTTTTTTTGATTTCCATTTGCATGGAATATCTTTTTCCATCCCTTCCCTTTCAGTCTGTATGTGTCCCTAGGTCTGAAGTGGGTCTCTTGTAGACAGCATATGTATAGGTTTTGTTTTTGTATCCATTCAGCCAGTCTGTGCCTTTTGGTTGGAGCATTTAGTCCATTTACATTTAAGGTAATTATTGATATGTGTGTTCCTGTTACCATTTTCTTAGTTGTTTGGGGTTTGTTTTTGTAGGTCTTTTCCTTCTCTTTTGTTTCCTGCCTAGAGAAGTTCCTTTAGCATTTGTTGTAAAGCTGGTTTGGTGGTGCTGAATTCTCTTAACTTTTGCTTGTCTGTAAAGGGTTTAATTTCTCCGTCAAATCTGAAAGAGTTCCATAACTTGAAGGTTGATTACTTGGATTTGAATCCCAGTTTTAATGTTACATGATCTAGAGTAAATCAGTTCATTTTTTCTTTTTTCTCTTATAGTAGAATGGAAGTAATAATTATGCCCACTTAACTTACTTCTTCTGGTTGCTGGGAGGCGATCTAAGAAAATGAATTGTGCAGTGCTTTATAGACTTTAATTCTATACAGACAGTAGTATTCTTCCTTATCCTCCTCTCAAAGTAATTTATAGATGAGTTTTTATCTTACCAGTACTGCCTTGTTTAAGGATATACTCTGTAAGAAAAGGAAAATAGTATTAACTAAAGAATATTTAATTTTCATAATAAGTCTGTGATTTAGAAATTATTATTAACATTTTACGGTTAAAGAAAGAGGCTTAGAGAAGTTAAGTAACTTTCTCAATATCAATAATTTTATAAGTATTTGCTCCCTGGTTTCTCTGACTTCAGTGCTCATGTTTTTTTCTTTCACAAACTAATGTAGTTTGTTAATATACTGCAACCTGTTCCAACATTCCTTTGTTCATCATGCCTAATTTTGAAACTTCTTGACATTTCAGTCATTCTTGTTCTTTTAATTGGAGTTCATTTATTTCATGCATTTGGCAATTATTTATTGCCAGGTACTATGCTAAACACTATCAGTTTTTGATCTTAGTTTAATCTTTATTTTGAACAGAAGAAGACAAGTTTAAAATAGTGACACTTGCTCCTATTGTTCCCCCTGTATTAGGGGGAAATACAAGTTGCTTTGGGAAGTCAGGGAAGTCTTCACAGAGGAAGTGATACCTAAGCTTGTGCTCTAACATTAACTTTTTATAGAATACAGATGGCCTCTGCCATTATGTCTTTTGTTTTTGTTGTACCATCAGATTCATACTGAGCCACTCATCGTAGGGTGAATAGTCAAATTACTCTTACATGTTCTTGTTATTTTCCAGCTTGTCCAGATTATTATCAATACAACACACTTGGAGAAATCCTGTAAGTACTTGGAAGAATTCATCACCAATATCACTAATGTGCTTCCAGAGACAGTCCACACCACCAAACTGTATGGCACCACGACTTTTAAGGTGAGAAAGCCCTACATTACTGTAGAAGTGCTTCTGGTGTGCTGGGGCATTCTACCTAACATGACTTTGTTTCTCCCATAAGTCATACATGGTCTTCAGAATAAGTCCTTATGATTTCCTTAGAAAAACAAATATCAATGCTAATTTTGGGGTGTTTAAACTAAAAACGGTCTACAGCTGTGTCCACTAAATCTTCCTTATATTTCATTCATGAAAATGACTATTTCCTCAGTTGACCACCTGACAGGCAAGTATTTTTAAATATGGTCTAGAAAAGAGTGGTTGCAGCTGAAATCAACAGCAATTTAATAATTTTAATTTAGCTATCCTTTCTTTTCTGTGTCCTGGGTCCAGTTTTTTTTTCTTTTAACTTTACATTTTAGTGAGGAATTTCTGTCCCTTGCTATTGTAGTTAGCAATTTTATAATCATCTTACAAGGCCACAGGACTAGTTTTGATGCAGTGTTGGATTAAATGGAAAAAATGACACTCTTATAGAGCAAAAGAAGACTTGATGGTAGATGAGTTTCTGGAGAGTAAAGAGCCTTAGGAAACTCATTTATATTGCCATGTGAGCTTTAAATAAATATTAAGCAGGGTAATATCTTAAACTAAAATGGTAGATTCTGACATAATGGCCAACATGTATGCTTTGGGAGTTTGTTATTGTTTGATTATTTTCGTTCTGAAACAAATCTATGTCACCCTTTTGAAATCTAGAAGTCGTTAATTAGATATGAAGTGGTAGAGTTGAAATCATGATTTATGTTTATGGTATCTCCTTTTTTTGATCATTTTGTTCTCTTTGCCTATTTATTGGTACCTTCCCTTGAGAATGGATTTAACAGAAGAAATCCAATTTGATTCATATTGCTTATTATATTTTAAGACATATAAAAATTGTTGGTATGATCTGCTCTTTTTTCTGTTCCAAGAAAAAAAATATGAAAGATCCTGGCCAATGCAATCTTGAGAGAGAAGAACAAAGCTAGAAGCATCACTCCTCCTGATTTCAAATTATATTATAAAGCTATAGTAATCAAAACGGTATGGTATTGGCATACAGACAGATACATAGATCAGTGGAACAGATTGGAGAACCCAGTATTAAATCCATGCATATATTGTCAATTAATTTATGACAGAGAGGCCAAGAATATACAGTGAGGACAGGATAGTCTTTTCAATAAAAGCAAGTCAAAACTGCAGTGAGATAATACCTGAGATAAACACATGTTAGAATGGCTATCATCAAAAATACAAGAGATAACATATACTGGCAAGGATGTGGAGAAAAGGGAACCTTGTACACTGTTGGTGGGAATGTAAGCTGGTACAGCCACTATGGAAAACAGTATGGAGCTTCTTCAAGAAATTAAAAATAGAACTACTGTGTGATATGGCATTTCTGCTTCTGAGTGTGTATTAAAAGGAATCGAAATCATTATCTTGAAGAGTTATGTATACTTCCATGTTCACTACAGAATTAATCATAATAGCCAAGATATGGAAACAACCTAAGTGTCTATCAACAGATAAATGGATAAAGAAAATGTTATATACATATTCTCCATATATGTATCCATATATGTGTGTGTATGTGTGTATATAGATGTATATATGAATATTATTCAGTCATGTAAAATGAGGAAATCCTGCCATTTGAATCTTAAAAAAATTCAAACTCATAGAAACAGAGAGTAGAAAAGTGGTTGCCAGGAACTGGGAGAGTGGGTTTGGCAAAAGAGAGAAGTTGGTAAAAGGGGTACAGACTTTCAGCTATAAGAGGAATAAGGTCTGAGGATCTAATGTAAAACATGGTTTCTATAGTTGATAATACTGTATTGTATAATATTTGCTAAGAGGATAGAACTTAAATGTTCTTACTAAAAAAAAAGATAAATATGTCCGGTGATGAATGTGTTAAATAACTAGATGATAGAAAAGAAATCCTTTCACAATATATTTGTATATCAAATCACCACAATATGTATTTTAAATGTCTTATAATTTTGTTTTCAATTGTACCTCAGTGAAGCTGAAAAAATGGAAGAAGTGAGATGTGTAACAACAAGATATTCTTTATCTATGTTTATGATTAGGTTAGCTGCTAGATGAGTTACACATTCATGATGTGACCGTAGGTTGTTTAAAACTCCCTACAAAATTACTTACAACAGAATTAATTATGCATGATATTATGTTGGTACGTTTACTTGTAAACTTTTCAATGATGTCTCCTTGTAGTAATACTGATACAATTTTACTGAGGGAAAGACTTATTTCATAAAGAGGCCCCAATTATTAGTATGAAAATATGACAAGAGCTTTAAGAATTTCAGGACGACCTTCCTTAGATAGTTTAAAGGAATTATAAGCACTCTTAATATTAGCATTATTATGGAGCATGGGTAATAATTTTATCAAAAATATTTCTACATGTTTCTACATGTGGAAGCCAAAATTTCTCTAGGAAAGAAAATGAAGGAGACGCTTATAGGTAAGTGTTCAATAGAAAATAGGAGTTAGAGAGTTAGAATATGATGTTCATTTATACTTGTTTATCCTATGGGGAATATGTAATATGTACTGCTATTCTTCCCCTAATCCATCTCAATTTTCTTATTTCAAGGGCTTTTCAAATTATGGTCAGAAATCCTCCCAAAGGGTGGCTTGTGTATTTTGTTGTTCCAGCATTAAAATTGCTGAGGGAAAATTAAAGGCAGACAGGAAGCCATAGAGGTTGAGCAGCCAGTTAAATACTTAGTAAAGGAGAAGTTCTGGAGACCACTAAAGGTCATGTTGACAGTGCTTATTGGAAACACTGATTGCTTAAAACACATTGAAAGTTTATTTTTACCAGGACTATTTCAGACCAACTAACCCAGAACTCAGTATAAACATGGCAATTATAACAGCTACATATTGTGTATTTTCCTAAGCTACTGTTTCCAGAAAACTTTCACTTGCAGATGGAAACCTTAATGCTGAAAAAGGGGCAAAAACAATCAGAAGGTCTTCAAGGTATTTTCTTGCAGAGTTCCTTCTTGTTTCTACCATATGTGACCTAATCAAGCTGGTATCCTTAGCTTTCCTTGTTTATAAGAATTCCCTCACTTACAAAATAGAATGAAGGTATTTATTAATTTACCCCATCACAAATATTGCTTGTGTACCTACTATAAAATATGGAAGAGAAAATACTTAGTCCTTGGATTTAGAGTCTATAATCTACGGGGAAGACAGACACTGTAAGTTCTATAAAGAACTGTGCAAAAAATGCTGGAATAATGTAATAAATACATTAAATCTCTCACTGATTCTCCAAGTTTTTATAAAGCATCTGCTACATACCAGGCAATAAACCAGTCTCCTGACTTTACACAGCATATATTCTCGTGAGGGTGATAGATGATACAGAAACAAAAAATTTAATATAATGTGAGGTAGTGGTAAGAGCTAGGAAGAAAAATAAATGACCTGAATGAAATAAGAAATTGAATCACTTGGATTTCTGATAGATAAGCAGTCCAGTCAGAGGTAACAATATGGTAGAAGGTATTGGTGTATTCAAGGTGATCAGTATGCAAGGGGGTCAGTCTGGCCGTGAAGTATTTATCATTGGTAAGGGTGGTAAGAGACAGGATCGTCAGGAGTCATATGATTTCTGGACTTGTAGGCCCCAGTAAATACATTCTATTTTATTTTGAAATGAAATATGAGGTCATTAGAAGATTAGAAATGGTGGTGATAACCTGATTTATGATGGGTAACCGTAGTTGCTATGTGGAAAATATACTATAGGTCAGTAAGAGTGGAAGAAGAGAATCCAATTTGAAGGTCATTGCAGTAGTCTAGGTAAGAGATAATGGTCACTTGGACTACAGTGGTAGGGTTGGAAGTGGTATGAAATATTTTTGAAGATAGAGATGGCAAGTTTTATTGCTAGATTAGGTATGAGATTATAAGAGAAAGAATGGAGTCAAGGATAATTCCAAGATACTTAAACTAAGCAAACTGGATTAACTAAGATGGGGAACAGCGAGAAAATAACAGCTTTGGGGAGTGGCAGTAGAATCAAGATTTCTATTTTTCACATATAAAGCTTGAGGTATCAGTCATTTATCATAGAGATTAAATTGACAGGATAAAGTCTTAGCTGGACATAAAAATTTAGAATCCATAAGTGTAAAGATGGTATTTTATGCCATGGAGCTGGCTTTCTTTTGGGAATTTAATATAGATAGAGAAAAGGTGTGAGGATTGAGCTCCAAGGGAAATCAACATCGACAGGTCTAGAAGAAGAGGTGAGTGGTACTTATCTCAGTTCTGAGACCTTCAGGGAAGACTTACCAGAAAAGGCCCAGTAGGAGGTGTCCATTAGGAGTATCTTGGGACCAGCAGGAGGTGTCCAGGTGGAGAAAGGATGAGGAGGGAGTAAGGGACATTTTTAGGTGAGGCAACTTCATGTAAAAAGATGAAATAATGAAATAAAGTCATACTTCTTTGGTGTAGAATAAGGGTAGCAATGACATAGAGAAGTAGGTAAATATCAATTGTGAAGCACTTTGTTTTATAATGATGATAACTTGGACTTTATCCTACTAAAGTCTTTGAGAGACTTCAAGCAAGGGTGTGTTGCAATTTTAAAAATAATCATTTACTTTGCCTAATTAGAAGGAAGGAAGGAATGATAAAAGCATGGAATGCAGGAGAGGAATGAGACAAGAAAAAAGAAAGGAAGGAATAAATAAATCACAATTACTTGAAATTCATAATCAGAGGAAATGAAATACCAAGAATACTTTGTATAACTCTGTGCTAATAAACTTAATGATCTATAGGAAAATATGTGATTAAAAAAGTGATTCAAGAAGATGAAGAGGACTCCCTGGTGGTGCAGTAGATAAAACTGGGCACTCCCAGTGCAGGGGACCCGGGTTCAATCCCTGGTCAGGGAACTAGATCCCAGGTGCGTGCCACAACTAAGGGTTTGCATGCCACAACTAAGGAGCCTGTGTGCTGCAACTAAGGAGCCGGTGAGCCACAACTAAGGAGCCATGAGCCACAACTAAGGAGCCCACATGCTGCAACTAAGACCCAGTGCAACCAACTAAATAAATAAATATTAAAAAAAAAAAGAAGATAAAGAAAATTGACATAACTATGAAAAAAATGAAAAAGTTGTTAAAGACTTCTTAAAACTGGGGAAGATTCACATGATTTTACCAGTGAATTCATTCAGGCTTTCACGAAACAGATAATTTCTGTATAATTTAAACTACTCCATACCGTAGAGAAAAATGGAAAATATCTCAGTTAATTTTTGTGAAGTCAACATAACAATGATTCAAAACTTTAAAAAAAATAAAAAAGTTCTGAAGACCCTAGGGGCTGGACAGGAATAAAGACGCAGACGTAGAGAATGGACTTGAGGACATGGGGAGGGGGAAGGGTAAGCTGGGATGAAGTGAGAGAGTGGCACGGACATATGTACACTACCAAATGTAAAATAGATAGCTAGTGGGAAGCAGACACATAGCACAGGGAGATCAGCTCAGAGCTTTGTGTCCACCTAGAGGGGTGGTATAGGGAGGGTGGGAGGGAGATGCAAGAGGGAGGAGATATGGGGATATATGTATATGTACAGCTGATTCACTTTGTTGTAAAGCAGAAGCTAACACACCATTGTAAAGCAATTATACTCCAATAAAGATGTTTAAAAAAAGATAATAGCAATTGATAAAATAAATATTAGAGCAACAGAAAAAGAGAGATTTGGTCATAAAATGAGGTTAGCTAATATTTAATAAGCTCATGATTCCCTCAGGTGTGCCAGGCTCTTTATGAAAGTTATTAGATTTAATAAAGGTGTTAAAACTATGGAAAAAAATGTAGTAGCTGAAATTAAGTTTAAAAAGAAAACTAGAGAAACCATAAAATCCCTGAGCAATTAAAGACAAATATTGATGTAAAAATCATAAATAATAAAATATCAAACAAAATCCAGAAGTGCATAGAAAGCAGGGATAAAGTAATGTTAAGAATGCAAGGATGATTAGTATTAGAAAGTTGTTTAAAATTATTCACTACTGTAATAGATCAGGTGAGAAAAAATGCATGAGTATTTAAAAAGATACTAAAAAGGTATTTTATGTAAGGCCACATCTCTTCCTGATAAAATCTCTTAGTGAACCCCTCTATCAGTAATTGACAGATCAAGGAGGCAGAAAATTAGTAAGGATATTGTTGAACTGAATGGTGCTATCAATCAGCTAGATCGAATTGACATTTATAGAATACTTCATCTAACAACAGCGTAATACATATTCTTCTCGAGCTCATAAGAACATTCACCAAGACAGACCATGTTTTGGGTATTAAAGCACATCTTAAAAAATTTTAAAGAATAAAAATCATATAAAGCTTGCTCTCAGACCAAATGGAATTAAACCCTGGAAATAAATGACAGAAAGATAGCTAGAAAATCCCCAAAGATTTGGAGATTAACCAGCACACTTCAGAAAAACACTAGGGTCAAAGAAAAAGTTTCAAGAGAAATTAAACAGTACTAAATTAAAATAAAGTATAACTTACTAAAATTTGTGACATCAGTGAAAGCACTGCTTATAGGGAAATTTATAGCATTAACTGCATAAATTCCAAAAGAAGAAATTTCACAATCAGTAATCTAAGCTTCTACCTTAGGAAACTAGGGAAAGAAGAGCAAATTAAATCCAAAATAATCAAAAGAAAAGAAAAATTAGAGCAGAAATAATTGAAAACAGAAAAGCAAAGGAGAAAACCAATGAAACCAAACATGGGTTTTTAGAAAGATCAATAAAATTGATAAACTTTGAGTTAGGCTGACCAATAATAAAAGACAGAAGACACAAATTACTAATATCATAAATGAAGAAGGGTCCATCACTACTGATTCCATGGACATTAAAATATTAATAAGGGCATATTATGAACAAC
Source organism: Delphinapterus leucas (assembly GCF_059928025.1). Classification (NCBI taxonomy): domain Eukaryota; kingdom Metazoa; phylum Chordata; class Mammalia; order Artiodactyla; family Monodontidae; genus Delphinapterus; species Delphinapterus leucas. The sequence goes on from NC_143141.1 coordinate 32,856,985, forward strand.
TCTATATCCACAAATTAACAACCTACATAAATCGAACCAATTTTTTCAGAGACACAATTTACCAAAATTCACACAAGGAGTAATAATCTAAATAGCCTTTTATCTGTTGAAGAAATTGAATCAATAATTAATGGCTTTCGAAAATAGAAAACATCAGGCCCAGTTGAAAGAAGTTGAACAAGACACAAGTAAATGGAAAGATATTCAATGTTCATTAATTGGAAGAATTAATATTGTTAAAATGTCCAAGCTACCCAAAGTGAACTACAGATTCAATGCAATCCCTATCAAAATGGTACTTTTTTTTACAGAAATTGAAAAAAATATATTAAAATTTGCATGGAACCACAAAAGACTCTGAAAATGCAAAGCAATCTTGAGAAAGAACAAAGCTGGAAACAACACATTTCCTGATTTCAAATTATATTATAAAGCTATCGTAATGAAAACAGTATGGTATTGGCCTACAAACAGACACATAGATAAATGGAACAGATTGAAGATCTCAGAAATAAGCCTATACATATATGGTCAATTAATTTATGACAAAGGGGCCAAGAATATACAATGAGGAAAGGATAGTTTCTTAAATAAGTGGGTTTGGTGAAACTGGACAGCCACATGCAAAAGAATGAAACTGGATCTCTGGCTTATACCATAGACACAAATCAAATCAAAATGGATTAGAGACTTGAATGTAAGACTGAATCCATAGCACTCCTAGAAGAAAACATAGAGGGTAACTTCTTTGACATTGGTCTTGGAGATGATTTTTTGGAGTTGACACCAAAAGCGAAGGCAACAAAATCAAGAATAAACAAGTGGGACTTCATCAAACTAAAAACTTTCTGTACAGCAAAGAAACCATCAACAGAATGAAAAAGCAACCAGTGGAATGGGAGAAAATATTTGCAAATCATGTATCTGGTAAGGGGTTAATATCCAAAAAACACAAAGAACTCATACAACTCAATAGCAAAAAAACAATCTGATTAAAAAATGGTCAGAGGAACTGAATAGACATTTTTCCAAAGAAGACGTACAAATGAGCAACATGTAAATGAAAAGATGTTCAACATCACAAATCTTTAAGGAAATGCAAATCAAAACTACAATGAGATATTACCTTACACATTAGAGTGGTATCATCAAAAAGATAAGAGATAGGGTATATAACCAGAGAAAATTCTAATTTGAAAATATACTTGCACCCCAGTGTTCATAGTGCACTATTTACAATAGCCAAGACATGGAAGCAACCTAAATGTCCATCAACAGATCAATGGTTAAAGAAGATGTGGTATATATGCAATGGAATACTACTCAGCCATGAAAAAGAATGAAATAATGCCATTTGCAGCGACATGGATGGATCTAGAGATTATCATACTAGTAAATAAAGTAAATCAGACAGAGAAAGGCAAATGCCATATATCACTTATATGTGGAATCCAAAATATGATACAAATGAACTTATGTACAAAACAGAAGTAGACCCACAGACATAGGAAACAAACTTATGGTTACCAAGGGGGAAAGGGGATGGGGGAAGGATAAATTAGGAGTTTGGGATTAGCAGATACAAACTACTATATATAAAATAGATAAATACAAAAGTTCTACTGTATAGCACAGGGAACTATATTCACTATCTTGTAATAAACCATAATGGAAAAGAATATATGTGTGTGTGTGTGTGTGTGTGTGTGTGTGTGTATAAAATATATGTATAGCTATACTTTGCTGTACACCAGAAACTAACTTAACATTGTAAATCGACTATACTTCTATTAAAAAAAAGAGACACAAGAGATAACAAATGCTGGCAAGGATGTGGAGAAAAGGGAGCCCTTGTGTACTGTTGGTGGGAATGTAAGCTGGTACAGCCACTATGGAAAACAGTATGGAGGTTCCTCAAAAAATTAAAAATAGAACTACTATATGATCCAGCAATTCTACTTCTGGGTCTATATTCAAAGGAATCAATATCTTGAAGAGTTATGTATACTTTCACGTTCATTACAGCATTAATCAAAGTAGTCAAGATATGGAAACACCCTAAGTGTCTCTTAATGGATGAATAGCTAAATTACACACACACACACACACACACACACACACACACACCCCACATACACACAGTGGAATATTATTCAGCCATTAAAAAAAGAAGAAAATCCTGATCAGTTGCAAAAACATGGATGAACCTAGAAGGCATTATGCAAAATGAAATAAACCAGATAGACAAATACTTCATGGTATCATTTATATGTGGAATCTAACAAAAAAAAATTGAACTCATAGAAACAGAGAGTAGAAACATTATTGCCAGGGCTGGGGGGGTGAAGAAATAGAGGTTGATAAAAGGGTACAAACTTTCAATTGTAAGATGAATAGTCTGAGCATCTAGTATATAACAATGTGACTATAGTTGATTACACTATTGTATAAATGATAATTGCTAAGAGAGTAGAACTTCAGTGTTCTCACCAAAACAAACAAACAAAAAAGTAAATATGTGAGGTGATAGCTGTGTTAATTAACTTGATGTGGGGAATCCTTTTGCAGTGTATACCTATATTTAGTCATTATGTTTTTCATTTTAAATATCTGACAACTTGGCAGTTATATGCTAATTAAGCTGAAAGAAATTCTACCTAATATTTAAGGATGAAATTTCACCACTTCTCTATAATATTTTCCAGGAAATAGAAGCAGAGAGAATACTACGTAACTCACTCTATGAGGCTAGCATTACAATAATACCAGCCAGACATCGCAGGAAAGGAAAGCTACAGACTAATATTTCTCATGAACTTAAATGCAGAATCCTCAACAAAATATTACGAAATTGAATCCAACAATGTATCAGAATTATACACTACCACCAAGTGGGTCTGCAAGACTTATTCAACATCAAAAATCAAGTATTGTAATTCATCACATTAATGGGCTAAAGAAGAACAATTATAGAATCATATTAATAGATATAGAAAATGCATTTGACAAAATCCAACACCTATTCATGATAAAAACCTCTCAGCTAAACATAATAGAAGGGGAATGCCCTCAACTTGGTAAAGAACATCTACAAAATACATCATACCTGATAGTGAGAAACTAGAAACTTTCCTGCTAAAATCATGAAAAAGGCCGGAATGTCCTTTTATACCACTCTTATTCAACATTAAGTAAGCCATGAAATAAAAGACTTACAGACTGGGAAGACAGAGATAAAACTGACTTAGTTTACAGATGACATGATTGTCTAAGTAGAAAATATGAAAGAATTAACAATAACAAAAAGACTGCTGGAAGTAATAAATGAATGTAGCAAGGTTCAGCATATAAAATTGATATACAAAAGTTATTTGCTTTATCATTATACCAGTAACAAATAACTGGAATTTGTAATTAAAAACATAATGCTATTTACATTAACACTGAAAAAAGAAATAGATATAAACCTAACAAGATAAACAAGATCTATGTGAGAAAACCTGTAGAACTCTGATAAAAAGTAATCAAAGAAGTAAGATCTAAATAAGTGGAGATATGTTCCATATTCGTGGATAAGAAGATTCAATATTTTATCAAGATATCAGTTCTTTTCAACTTAATCTAAAGATTCAGTCCCAGTCCAAATTCCAGCAACTCATTTTGTGGATATTGACATATTGTTTCCGAAGTTTATGTGGAGAGGCAAAACACCCAGAATAGTCAACACAGTATTGACGGAGAAGAACAATGTTGGAGAACTGACACTACCTGACTTCAAGACTTACTATAAAGCTACAGTAATCAAGACAGTGTGGTATTGGAAAAAAAACAAACAAAAAAAAAACAAGATAATTAGGTCAAGGGAACAACATAGGAGCCCAGAAATAGACTCTCGCAAATATAGTCAACTGATTGTTGACATGCAGTAAACTCAGTTTAATGGAGAAATGAAAGTGTTTTCAATAAATGTTGAAACAACTTGACATCCACCTGCAAAAAAGAAAAAAAAATGAACCTAGACACAGATGTTACACTTTAAAATTGAGTTAAAAATTTGAGTTTGAGTTAAACTCAAAAAAAATTGACTTGAGTTAAAAATTAACTCAAAGGGGATCACAGACTTACATGTGAAACACAGCACTATAAAACTCTTAGAAGATAACATTAGGGAAAATGTTGGTAACCTTGGGTTTCACTATGACTTAAGGTACAGCAACCAGAACACAATCCATCAAAGAAAATACTGATAAGATGGACTTCATTAAAATGAAAAACTTCTGCTGTAGAAAAGACACTGTTAAAAGAATGAAAAGAAGGAGAAAATGTTTGTAAAATGCATATCTAATAAAGGACTTATATCCAAAATATACAAAGAATGGGTAAAAGTCAACAATAAGAAAATTAAAAAGTGGGTTTAATTGGGCTCACTTTAAAAATGGTCAAAAGATCCGAATAGATACCACACCAAAGGATGGAGAGGGAGTTATAAGTTAAAACAACAGTGATACCATTGTACAACTCTGAAAACTGAAAACACTGACAACAAATGCTGGAGCAATAGCAGCTCTCATTCATTGCTGGTGCTAATACAAAATGGTAATGTTATTTTGGAAGACAGTTTGTCAGTTTCTTACAAGGCTAAACAGAAATAGTCTTCCCATGCAATTCACCAGTCATGCATCTTGGTAACTATCCAAGTGAATTGAAATGTTAAGCTACACAAAAACTTACACATAAATCATTACAGTAGCATTATTCAAAATTGACTACACTCAGAAGCTATCAAGATGTCCTTCAATAGGTAAATGGATAAACGAACTATGATACATCCTGACAATGGAATATTATTCAGTGATGAAAAGGAATGAATATCAAGCCATAGAAAGACATGGAGGAAAATTAACTGCACATTGCTAAGTAAAATAAGCCAATCAGCTACATACATGGTTCCCAGTATAAGACATTGTAGAAAGGCAAAGTTCTGGAGAAAGTAAAACGATGGTTTGTTTCCAGGATTTGGGGGATGAGCAAGGGAGGGATGGATAGAGTAGAGTGGATTTTTATGACAAGAAAACTATTCTGTACGATTCTGTAATAGTGAATACATGACATTATCCATTTGTAAGTACCCATGGAACTGTACAACACAAATAGTAAACCCTGATGCAAACTGTGAACTTTAGTTAATAATAAAATATCAATATCAGTTCATCTATTGTAACAAATGTTCCACACTAATGCAAGGTTTTTTAAATAGGGGAAACAGTGGGAAGGGGATGGCGGGCAGTATCTGGAAATGCTCTGTACTTTCTGCTCAATTTTTCTTTAAGCCCAGATTTCTAGAAAATAATGTTTATTAATTAAAAGAAAACTTAGTAAAATGGGAATTCAAGGACAGTATTAAATTATCATACAAGTAAGTAAATATGTAAGCAGAGAAATGCTCTTGGAACTGTGTTCATATAAGTAAACATAGTCAATGCCTATATTATAGTATGTAAGTACCTGTAAAATTATGCAGCCATTAAAAAGGTGAAAATGGAGAGGCGGGTATGAGTTCGAGTAAAGTTTTGGGGGTAGAATTTATAGGACACTGTGACTATGAAGGAATGAATGGAATCTAGTATGTTGCTTAAATCTCTGCCTTGGCCTGAAATGAACAGGTGAAGAGTGGGAATTATGATTATTCTTGTCCTGGACTTACAGTATTCAAAGTTTCTGTGAGCCATAATGCAGGAAACAATCAGAAATATGGGTCTTTAACAAGAAAGGGTTTGGACAGATATAGTGGAAGCCATAGGAGGTGCTGAAATCATCCAGCGAAAGTGAGAGGGTTAGAGGCCAGAAAAGTAAAAGTAAAACTATGTTCTGAAAGCCAAAAGAGAACAGGGTAAGATGAGACTGAAAAATGGATATTGGATATGGTAGCCTGGCGGTCATGGATTACCCTGGACCAGTCCATGTTGATGGATTGTTAGATTGCAGCGTAGACTGTTTTCTCCTAAAAATGTTTTTCTTGGAGCTTTAGTCCCATAACACTTCTTAGAGCCTTTTATATGCCAGTGTAAATCAAGACTCTTTTAAACTGGGGTTCTCAGACTTAATTGATCTAGGAACTTTTTTGCTGTCATTTAAGCATTTTTCAGGACTGTTGTTAATTAGAGCATATTTTAGGAAATGTGTACCAATCTTTGAAGAAACTTGATTATAAAGAATCTAGAAAGGTAGGATAGTAACTAGTGGGAACATACAGCATTAAATTAGAAATTTCAGGATACTTAAAATAAGCAAAGTGAAGAGACTAGCAACTATAAGAGAGGTTGATATTGCAGGAAGGGAGGTTCTTGGAATCCCAGAAGAGAAGAAAGAGAATAGGATCCTGAGAATGAGTGTAGTTTTAAACACAGGTAAGAAGGTACAAAGGATGCAGATAGCTGAGGGCAGTGAAGGCAGTTTCTCTATTTGGTGAATCAATATAATAATTTGTCTTGCAGATACAAAATAGAAAGGACTCTACTGAGCTTTTGAAAACAAGAAAAATTAATGGAGACTGTGATATTACTTGATATTCTCAATTATGTTACTTAGTTTGAGATGTCTCCAAGCAGAGATTTCTGCTTTGCTTATACTGGAATTTTGAATGACTATTCAAATTTCCTATTTCACAGGATGCCAGACATGCAGCTGAAGAAGAGATTTATACCAACCTAAACCAGAAGATTGACCAGTTTCTACAGCTGGCTGACTATGACTGGATGACAGGAGATTTGGGCAACAAAGCTAGTGATTACCTAGTAGACCTCATTGCCTTTCTCCGTAACACCTTTGCTGTCTTCACACACCTTCCTGTAAGTGACCATTGCTTTTACTTTGTCCATCATATAGAAAAAAGGTTTCTTAAAATCTAGATTGGTAAAATATGTTTGTTTCTGCTTTAACTAGCCAGAAAGCTGTGGATATAAAAGCTCACACTATGATTATCATCCCTTAACAAGATTTAAAGACCTCTTTCTCATTTTTTCATTGACATTTGCATTTTGTTTATTCTGGAAATGGTTCCTAATATTATGTCTACTTATATCCCTCCTAACTTCAAGGTAATTAGTACAAACATATAATGAATGCCTTGGTAGAAGTAGAATAGAAAATTAGGAGTTAGAATTTTAGATATGTATTTTTTAATTCTAGAATGTCCATTTAAATTTTTTTATATCCTCAAATTTCTGGTGAAATTCTCCATCCTTTTTCCAATTTGTCTATCTTTTCTCTATTTTCTTGAGCATATTTATCACAGACTTTTAAAAATTGAAGTATAGTTGATTTACAATATTATATTAGGGACTTCCCTGGCAGTCCAGTGGTTACGACTCTGTGCTCCCAATTCAGGGGACATGGGTTTGATCCCTCGTCAGGGAACTAAAATCCCGAATACCTCACGGTGCAGCCAAAAAAAAAAGTTACAATATTATATTAGTTTCAGGTGTACAGCATAGTGATTCAGTATTTTTACAGATTTTACTCCAGTATAAGTTATTATGAGATAATGGCTATAATTCCATGTGCTATATGATATATCCTTGTTGCTTATCTATTTTATACATAGTAGTTTTGTATCTCTTAATCCCTTTCTCCTGTCTTGCCCCTCCCTCTTTCCCTCTTTTCTGTTGTTTCTTGATCTTTATTTTATTTATTTCCTCTCTAATCTTTATTATTTCCTTCCTTCTGATGACTTTGGCCTTTGTCTTTTTCTAATTTCTTTAAGTGGTTGGTTAGGTACTTTATTTGAGGTTTTACTTATTTCTTGAGGAAGGCCTGTATTGCTATAAACTTCCCCCTTAGAACTGCTTTTGCTGCATCTCATAGATTTTGGAGTGTTGTGTTTCCTTTTTCCTTTGTCTCAACGTATTTTCTGATTTCCTCTTTGATTTCTTCATTGACCAGGTGGTTTTTTAGTAGCATGTTGTTTAGTCTCCACATGTTCATGCTTTTCCCATTTTTCTTCCTGTAATTGAGTTCTAATTTTATACCATTGTAGTGGGGGAAAATGCTTGATATAATATCTATCTCCTTAAATTTGTTCAGCCTTATTTTGTGGCCCAGTGTGTGATCTGTCCTGGAGAATGTTCCATGTGCACTTGAAAGGAATGTGTATTTTGCTGTTTTTGGATGAAATGTCCTGTAGATATCTTTTAAGTTTAACTGTTCAAGTGTGTCATTTAAGACCACTGTTATATGATTGATTTTCTGTCTGGATCATATGTTCATCGATGTAAGTGAGGTATGAAAGTTCCCTATTGTTATGGTATTGTCATCAATTTCTCCCTCTATGTCTGTGAATATTTGCTTTATATATTTAGGTGCCCCTAATATTACATTGAGTGTAATATCCTTGTCTTGTATTGATCCCTTTATCATCATATAATGCCCTTCTTTGTCTTTTGTGATAGCCTTTGTTTGAAAGTCTATTTTGTCTGAAGCAAGTATTGTTACCCCGGCTTTCTTATTGTTCCCGTTTGCGTAAAATATCTTTTTTCATTTCCTCACCTTCTTTGTGTATGTGAGTTTCTTAGGTGACATATAGAAGGGTCTTGTTTTTTCATTTAATCAGCCACCCTGTGTCCTTTGAGGGAGCATTTGTCCATTGATATTTAAAGTAATTATTAATAGGTATGTACTTATTGCCATTTTGTCACTTATTTTCTGCTTGTTCATGTAGTTCTTCTCTGTTCATTTTTTCTTCTCTTTGTTTCTTCCCTTGTGGTTTTGTTGATTTTCTTTAGTAGTATATACCAGAGAACTCCTAGATGTTTTCATTTTTTACAATTTGCTCTTTTCTTTTGCTGTTCTGATTGGGTGATTTACATTATTCTACCAGATCACTTATGCATTCTTCTGTATCACTTAGTTTGCTATTCATTCCTCCTAGTGTGCTTTTAATTTCAGCTGTTGAATTCTTCATTTCTGATTGGGTCTTTTAAAATACTTTCTAGTTTCTTATTAAAGTTATTAGTGTATAGATAGATTCTTTCCCCTAATTCAGTTAACATTTTTTATAACCAATGGTTTGAATTCTTCTTCAGGTAAATCGTTTATTTATGTTTCATTTTTTTTTCAGCTGTTTTTTCTTGCTCTTTCAATTGAGAACAGTTCTTCTGCCATTGCATTTTGCTTAACTTTCTCTGTTTCTATGAGTTTAGGTGAAACAGTTACCTATTGTGGTCTTGAAGTGGTGTTCTTATGTGGCAGCATCCCCATGTGTGCCCAGTGCCTTTGGTGAGAGAGCTGGATTTGGTGTGGAAACAAGTCACATCTTTCCTCAGGATGTGCTGGTAGCTATCAGCTTGGTAGGGAGTGGGGCTAGAGATGGAGGAGCTAGAGCTGGCACCAGGTGTGAAGTGGGACTTCCCCTCTGCTCAGTGGCCATGACCACCCTATGAGGGGTGGGGTCTGATCCCAAATTCCTGGAGCAGAAGCCCTGAGGGTCTGGCCTGGGCCAGCTCTGTTCCCTTTGTGCTTCCCCCTTTTTCCACACTGAGAGCCTTGCCCAAGTGGCAGGAAGTGCTGAAGTAAGTTGGGTCCATGGGGTCTCTTGGCCTGTGTTGATTGCAGACAGAGGTTCAAGCTGTCTCTGATATGCTGCCTGTGTAGGTTCCCACAATTGTTTCCCTCACAGCTGATTACTGCCCCCGTCCCTGCTGCCCCTGCCCTGTTGTGGAACCACACTATAGAGCTGTTGTTGTCTATGTGGACTTTCAGTATCAGGAGTTGAGCTATGTTCGAGTGCTGCCATCAGAGATTTGGGCTGCTTGTGATGTTCTGCTTGAGTAAGCATTAACAATGACCCCAGTCCCACCCAGGCTCCGCCCGAAGACCAGGTTGTCTCTGCATCCCAAGATCGAGTTTTCTCCCTGGTCATGACCACCCCAGATTTAATGCCCTGCTGCGACATGGAGTGAGCAGCACTGGTACATTGGCTCATCTCAGGCTGAGGCACGCACTGAGGCGGTTGTGGGAAACCTGGCAGCCACTAGAGCAGAACTCTTTCCACCCTGCCTTGAGGGCAACCCAGCACTCATGTGCTCTTCATGAGCAGTGTTCAGGCTTCCCACTGCTCCCCTGTTAGTCCCAGTGGTCCTCCAACCAGCCAAGGAGTCTTGTCTCTCCTGCACAGGACCCCAGACTTGGGCATCCAATCTGTGGCTCTCACCACTCACTCCCCAGGGCAGGTGTCCACCCATGTATTCTTCCTGTTACTCTGAGTCACCTCCCAGGAACACAGGGCCCAACCCGGTCACGTTCTTCCCATTCTGCCTGACTACCTGTGTATCTTTCTTACAGCCTTGTTTGTACCGGATTCCTTCTGCCAGTTTCCAGTTAGTTTTCAGTGAGAATTGTTCAACATGTAGGTGTATTTTGATGAGTTCATGGGGAGATGTGAGCTCCATGTCCTCTTAATCCACTATCCTGATCCTCCTCCTCTACAGTTCTTTTAAAGACATTTATTAATGCCTATGTGTAGTTCACCTACATATTGGTTCGATTTGTTTCTGAGGTTTTGGTTTTTCGGGTTTTTTGCTGTTGTTTTCAGTCATATGGTCCTATCTCTTCCTACCATTTTTTGGTATATATTAGACATTGTTTTTAAAATATGTAGAGGTTCCAAATGATATCACCAGCCACCAGAATCAATTCATCCTTTCCCTTACTAAGTAGCTAGAATGACTGGGTGGGTTGTGGTTTGGGCCTTATCATCTTAATCCAATCATGGATTGATCAGGGTTGAGCTTGGGTTGCAGTTGTAATGTACCTTTGGTTTACCTTTTTAAATTTTAATTTAATTTAATTTTTTTAACATCTTTATTGGAGTATAATTGCTTTACAATGGTGTGTTAGTTTCTGCTGTTTAACAAAGTGAATCAGCTATACATATACATATATCCCCATATCTCTTCCCTCTTGCATCTCCCTCCCTCCCACCCTCCCTATGCCACCCATCTAGGGGGTCACAAAGCACCAAGCTGATCTCCCTGTGCTATGCAGCTGCTTCCCACTAGATATCAGCTTTACATTTGGTAGTGTATATATATCCATGCCACTCTCTTTGTCCCAGCTTCCCCTTCCCTTTCCTCATGTCTTCAAGTCCATTGTCTAGTAGGTCTGCGTGTTTATTCCTGTCTTGCCCCTAGGTTCTTCATGACTTTTTTTTTTTAGAATCCATATATACGTGTTACCATATGGTATTTGTTTTTCTCTTTCTCACTTACTTCACTCTGTATGACGGACTCTAGGTCCATCCACCTCACTACAAATAACTCAATTTCGTTTCCTTTTATGGCTGAATAATATTCCATTGTATATATGTGCCATATCTTTTTTATCCATTCATCTGTTGATGGACACTTAGGATGCTTCCATGTCCTGGCTATTGTAAATAGAGCTGCAATGAACGTTGTGGTATATGACTCTTTTTCAATTATGGTTTTCTCAGGTATATGCCCAGTAGTTGGATTGCTGGGTCGTATGGTAGTGTTATTTTTAATTTTTTAAAGAACTTCCATACTGTTCTCCATAGTGGCTGTATCAATTTACATTCCCACCAACAGTGCAAGAGGGTTCCCATTTCTCCACACCCTCTCCAGCATTTATTGTTTGCAGATTTTTTGATGACGGCCATTCTGACTGATGTGAGGTGATATCTCATTGTAGTTTGGATTTGCATTTCTCTTATGATTAATGGTGCTGAGCATTCTTTCATGTGTTTGTTGGGAATATGTATATCTTCTTTGGAGAAATGTCTGTTTAGGTTTTCTGCCCATTTTTGGATTGGGTTGTTTGTTTTTTTGATATTGAGCTGCATGAGCTGCTTGTAAATTTTGGAGATTAATCCTTTGTCAGTTGCTCCATTTGCAAATATTTTCTCCCATTCTGAGGGTTATCTTTTCGTCTTATTTATGGTTTCCTTTTCTGTGAAAAAGCTTTTGAGTTTCATTAGGTCCTGTTTGTTTCTTTTTATTTCCATTTCTCTAGGAGGTGAGTCAAAAAGGATCTTGCTGTGATTTATGTCATAGAGTGTTCTGCCTATGTTTTCCTCTAAGAGTTTGATAGTTTCTGGCCTTGTATTTAGGTCTTTAATCCATTTTGAGTTTCTTTTTGTGTATGGTGTTAGGGAGTTTTCTAACTTCATTTTTTTACATGTAGCTGTCCAGTTTTCCCAGCACCACTTACTTATTAAAGAGGCTGTATTTTCTCTATTGTATCTTCTTGCCTCCTGTATCAAATATAAGGTGATCATATGTGTGGGGGGTTATCTCTGGGCTTTCTATCCTGTTCCGTTGATCTATATTTCTGTTTTTGTGCCAGTACCATACTGTCTTGATTACTGTAGCTTTGTAGGATAGTCTGAACTCAGGGAGCCTGATTCCTCCAGCTCCATTTTTCTTTCTCAAGATTGCTTTGGCTATTCGGGGTCTTTTGTGTTTCCATACAAATTGTGAAATTTTTTGTTCTAGTTCTGTGAAAAATGCCAGTGTTAGTTTGATAGGGATTGCACTGAATCTGTAGATTGCTTTGGGTAGTAGAGTCATTTTCACAATGTTGATTCTTCCAATCCAAGAACATGGTATATATCTCTCCATCTGTTTGTATCATATTTAATTTCTTTCATCAGTGTTTTATAGTTTGCTGAGTACAGGTGTTTTGTCTCCTCAGGTAGGTGTATTCCTAGGTATTTTATTCTTTTTGTTGCAGTGGTAAACGGGAGTGTTTCCTTAATTTCACTTTCAGATTTTTCATAATTAGTATTTGGAATGCAAGAGATTTCTGTGCATTAATTTTGTATCCTGCTACTTTACCAAATTCATTGATTAACTGTAGTAGTTTTCTGGTAGAATCTTTAGGATTCTCTGTGTATAGCATCACGTCATCTGCAAACAGTGACAGCTTTACTTCTTCTTTTCCGATTTGGATTCCTTTTATTTCTTCTTCTTCTCTGATTGCTGTGGCTAAAACTTCCAAAACAATGTTGAATAATAGGGGTGAGAGTGGGCAACCTTGTCTTGTTCCTGATCTTAGTGGAAATGGTTTCAGTTTTTCACCATTGAGGATGATTTGGCTGTGGGTTTGTCATATACAGCCTTTATTATGTTGGGGTAAGTTCCCTCTATGCCTACTTTCTGGAGTGTTTTTATTATAAATTGGTGTTGAATTTTGTTGAAACCTTTTTCTGTGTCTATTGAGATGATCATATGGTTTTTATTCTTCAGTTTGTTAATATGGTGTATCACATTGATTGATTTGCATATATTGAAGAATCCTTGCATTCCTGGGATAAACCCCACTTGACCATGGTGTATGATCCTTTTAATGTGCTGTAGGATTTTGTTTGCTAGTATTTTGTTGAAGATTTTTGCAGCTATGTTCATCAGTGATATTGGCCTGTAGTTTTCTTTCCTTGTGATATCTTTGTCTGGTTTTGGTATCACGGTGATGGTGTCCTCATAGGATAAGTTTGGGAGTGTTCCTCCCTCTGCTATATTTTGGAAGAGTTTGAGAAGGATAGGTGTTACCTCTTCTCTAAATATTTGATAGAATTCACCTGTAAAGCCATCTGGTCCTTGGCTTTTGTTTGTTAGAAGATTTTTAATCACAGTTTCAATTTCAGTGCTTGTGATTGGTCTGTTTATATTTTCTATTTCTTCCTGGTTCAGTCTCCAAAGGTTGTGCTTCTCTAAGAATTTGTTCATTTCTTCCAGGTTGTCCAGTTTTTTGGCGTATAGCTGCTTATAGTAATCTCTCATGATCCTTTGTATTTCTTCAGTGTCAGTTGTTACTTCTTTTTCACTTCTAATTCTGTTGATTTGAGTCTTCTCCCTTTTTTTCTTGATGAGGCGGGCTATGGTTTATCAATTTTGTTTATCTTCTCAAAGAACCAGCTTTTAGTTTTATTGATCTTTGCTATTGTTTCCTTCATTTCTTTTTCATTTATTTCTGATCTGCTCTTTATGATTTTGTTCCTTCTGCTAACATTGGGGTTTTTTTGTTCTTTCTCTAATTGCTTTAGGTGTAAGGTTAGGTTGTTTATTTGAGATGTTTCTTGTTTCTTAAGGTAGGATTGTATTGCTATAAACTTCCCTCTTAGAACTGCTTTTGCTGCATCCCATAGGTTTTGGGTCGTCGTATTTTCATTGTCATTTGTTTCTAGGTATTTTTTGATTTCCTCTTTTATTTCTTCAGTGATCTCTTGGTTATTAAATAGTGTATTGTTTAGCCTCCATGTGTTTGTATCTTTTCCAGATTTTTTCCTGTAATTGATATCCAGTCTCATAGTGTTGTGGTCAGAAAAGATACTTGATACGAATTCATTTTTCTTAAATTTACCAAGGCTTGATTTGTGACCCAAGATATGATCTATCCTGGTGAATGTTCCATGAGCACTTTAGAAGGAAGTGTATTCTGTTGTTTTTGGATGGAATGTCCTATAAATATCAAATAAGTCCATCTTCGTATGATCTGTCCATTGGTGAAAGTGGGGTGTTAAATTCCCCTAGTATCATTGTGTTACTGTCAGTTTCCCCTTTTATGGTTGTTAGCATTTCCCTTATGTACTGAGGTGCTCCTATGTTGGGTGCATAAATATTTACAATTGTTATATCTTCTTTGTCAATTGATCCCTTGATCATTATGCAGTTTCCTTTGTCTCTTGTAATAGTCATTGTTTTAAAGTCTATTTTGTCTGATAGGAGAATTGCTACTCCAGCTTTCTTTTGATTTCCATTTGCATAGAATATCTTTTTCCATCCCCTCACTTTCAGTCTGTATGTGTCCCTAGGTCTGAGGTGGCTCTCTTGTAGACAGCATATATGCGCTTCTTGTTTTTGTATCCATTCAGCCAGTCTGTGTCTTTTGGTTGGCACATTTAATCCATTTGAGTTTAAGGTAATTATCGATATGTATGTTCCTATTACCATTTTCTTAATTGTTTTGAGTTTGTTATAGTAGGTCTTTTCCTTCTCTTTTGTTTCCTGCCTAGAAAAGTTCCTTTAGCATTTGTTTGGTGGTGCTGAATTCTCTTAGCTTTTGCTTGTCTGTAAAGGTTTTAATTTCTCCATCAAATCTGAATGAGATCCTTGCTGGGTAGAGTAATTTTGGTTGTAGGTTTTTCTGTTTCATCACCTTAAATATGTCCTGCCACTCCCATCTGGCTTGCAGAATTTCTGCTGAAAGATTAGCTGTTAACCTTATGGGGATTCCGTTGTGTGTTATTTGTTGCTTTTCCCTTGCTGCTTTTAATATTTTTTCTTTGTATTTAATTTTTGATAGTTTATTTAATATGTATCTTCGAATGTTTCTCCTTGGATTTATCCTGTATAGGACTCTCTGTGCTTCCTGGACTTGATTAACTATTTCCTTTCCCATATTAGGGAAATTTTCAAATATAATCTCTTCAAATATTTTCTCAGTCCCTTTCTTTTTCTCCTCATCTTCTGGGACCCCTGTAATCCAAATGTTGTTTCGTTTAATGTGTCCCAGATGTCTCTGAGAGTGTCCTCAATTCTTTTCATTCTTTTTTCTTTATTCTGCCCTGCAGTAGTTATTTCCACTATTTCATCTTCCAGTTCACTTATCCGTTCTTCTGCCTCAGTTATTCTGCTATTGATCCCTTCTAGAGAATTTTTAATTTCATTTATTGTGTTGTTCATCATTGTTTGTTTGTGCTCTAGTTCTTCTAGGTCCTTGTTAAACGTTTCTTGTATTTTCTGTATTCTATTTCCAAGATTTTGGATCATCTTTACTATCATTATTCTGAATTCTTTTTCAGGTAGACTGCCTATTTCCTCTTCATTTGTCAGGTCTGGTGGGTTTTTACCTTGCTCCTTCAGCCTCTGTGTGTTTCTCTGTCTTCCTATTTTGCTTAACTTACTGTGTTTGGGATCTCCTTTTCGCAGGCTGCAGGTTCATAGTTCTCTTGGTTTTGGTTTCTGCCCCCAGTGGCTAAGGTTGGTTCAGTGGGTTGTGTAGGCTTCCTGGTGGAGGGGACTAGTGCCTGTGTTCTGGTGAATGAGGCTGGATCTTGTCTTTCTGGTGGGCAAGTCCACATCTGGTGGTGTGTTTTGGGGTGTTTGTGACCTTATTATGATTTTAGGCAGCCTCTGTGGTAATGGGTGGGGTTGTGTTATGTCTTGCTAGTTTCTTGGCATGGGGTGTGCAGCACTGTAGCTTGCTGGTGATTGAGTGGAGCTGGGTCTTGGCGTTGAGATCGGGATCTCTGGGAGATTTTCACCATTTGATATTACGAGGAGCTGGGAGGTCTCTGGTGGACCAATGTCCTGAACTCGGCTCTCCCATCTCAGAGGCACAGGCCTAATGCCCGGTCGGAGCACCAAGACCCTGTCAGCCACATTGCTCAAAAGAAAAGGGAGAAAAAAAGAAAGAAAGAAAAAATTAAATAAAATAAAGTTATTAAAATAAAAAATGGAAAATAATTATTACAAATAATAAAAATAAAGAATGAATGAAGAGAGCAACCAAACCAAAAAACAAATCCACCAATGATAACAAGTGCTAAAAACTTTACTGGAGAAAAAAAAAAAAACAGACAGACAGAACCCTATGACAAATGGTAGGAGCAAAGCTATAGAGACAAAATCACACACAGATGCATACCCATACACTCTCACAAAAAGAGAAAAAGGAAAAAAATATATATATATATCATTGCTCCCAACGTCCACCACCTCAATTTTGGATGATTCGTTGTGTTTTCAGGTATTCCACAGATGCAGGGTACATCAAGTTGATTGTGGAGATTTAATCTGCTGCTCCTGAGGCTGCATGGAGAAATTTCCCTTTCTGTTCTTTGTTCACACTGCTCTGGGGTTCAGCTTTGGATTCGGCCCCGCCTTTGTGTATAGGTTGCCTGCGGACATCTGTTCTTCGCTCAGACAGGACAGGGTTAAAGTAGCAGGTGATTAGGGGGCTCTGTCTCACTCAGGCCATGGGGAGGGAGGGGTACAGAATGTGGGGCACGACTGTGGCAGCAGAGGCCGGCATGACGTTGCACCAACCTGAGGCGCGCCTTGCGTTCTGCCGGGAAATTTGTCCCTGGATCACGGGACCCTGGCAGTGGTGGGCTGCACAGGCTCCCAGGAGGGGAGGTGTGAAGAGTGACCTGTGTTTGCACACAGACTTCTTGCTGGCTGCAGCAGCAGCCTTAGCATCTCATGCCCATCTCTGGTGTCCACGGTGATAGGTGCAGCTCACGCCCGTCTCTGGAGCTCGTTTAGGCAGTGCTCTTAATCCCCTCTGCTCACGCACCGCAAAATAATGTGGCAAGGAAAAGTCTCTAGCCTGTTCGGCAGTTCCAGACCTTTTCCCCGACACACTTCTGGCTAGCTGTGGCAGACTATCCCCCTTCAGGCTGTGTTCACACAGCCAACCCCAGTCCTCTCCCTGGGATCTGACCTCCAAAGCCCGAGTCTCAGCTCCCAGCACCCACCCACCCTGGCAGCTGAGTAGACAAGCCTCTCGGGCTGGTGAGTGCTGGTCAGCATGGATCCTCCTTGCGGGAATCTCTCCGCTTTTCTCTCTGCACCCCTGTTGCTGAGCTCTCCTCCATGGCTCAGAAGCTTCCCCCCTCCGCCACCCCAGTCTCTGCCAGTGAAGGGGCTTCTTAGTGTATGGAAACTTTTCCTCCTTCACAGCTCCCTCCCAGTGTGTGCAGGTCCCGTCCCTATTCTTTTTTCTCTTTTTTTTCTTTTTTCTTTTGCCCTACCCGGGTGCGTGGGGAGTTTCTTGCCTTTTGGGCTGTCTGAGTTCTTCTGCAAGCATTCAGTAGGTGTTCCGTAGGAGTTGTTCCACATATAGATGTATTTCTGATGTATTTGTGGGGAGGAAGGTGATCTCCTTCTTACTCTTCTGCCATCTTGAATGTCTCTTCTGGTTTACCTTTGTTTCTGGGATGTGGGTTTTCTGAGCTTTTAATGTGAGCCTGGCACATTATTGTCTCTTCAGTACTGAGAGGACTACGGAAATTTCTCCTTTTCAGATAAACTTATCTCTTCAGCCTCCTGCTTTTTTCAATTTTAGAATTTGGCAAATATCTTGAGTAGAAGTCTTACCGATGTCAGCAATTGCCCACAGGAAAAAATGTGGTTAGAGACTGTCAATATCAATTCATTACTCCCTGAAGAGCTTTCAAGCTTCCACCTGAGATTCTCATGAATCCTCCCACTAGTGAGTCTTTTTTTCTCAAACTCTGTGAGACTGCAGGAAATCTTACTTTGCTTTTGAAAGATTTTGGCTTAGACCTTTATTTTCCTCAGCTGTGTAGCTTTAGAATTCAGAAAATGTCTTGAGGAGAAAGCTGGCTCTGAGACCCTAATTCTGGCACTTAAGCCCCATGGAAGCAACAAAAATTCAGTGATTTTTTTTTTTTTTTTCACCCTGGTAGCTACTGTCTGCCTGGACCTAACCCAGATTCTCAGTCTGTTTCTGTTCCTAGGTTTGCCAAATGCCTCCAGGGACAGCTTCAGATCCTTAGCTCACCTTTAACAGGTCTGCCTTCTTTGCAATTTTATTTCCTTTAGTTTTCATTGCTTCCCAGCCTTCTGGTGTCTTGAAATATATGTTTTCTCTAATTTTTTTTTACTACCTTTTCTAGTTTTGGGTGGGAGTATTGGCCTGTAGAAAACTAGGTCATTTCCTCAAGCTTCATCTTGATACCAAAGCCAGAGAAAGTAGCACAAAAGACAAAACTTACAAACCAATCTCACAATTATGGATGAAAACAAATTTAGCAAGTCAATTCCAAAATATTTTAAGAAAGTAATTTAGCATTAGGATGTAGGATTTATTTTAGAAATGCAAGGATGGTTTGATATTTAACAATCTAATAATATCACAGTACTAGGTGAAGGAGATAAAGTATATGAACACTTTTATATATTCTAAGAAGACATTGTATAACATCCAGCCTGCATTTCTGATTTTTAAAAAAAGTTACTAAAATACAAGCAATATAATATTTCAATAACGTGTTAAAGAGCATCTATGTGAAATTCAGCAGCCACCATAGACTTAGCAGTGGAAACGAAAAACATTTATTTGCATCAACTTCAGAAGAATGGTGAAGATTGTTCTCACCACTGCTTTAGAAGTTTTATCAAATAACTATGGTAAAAAAAAGAATAAATTACCAATAGTACAATGAGCCATGTATCTTATCATTATTCCTAGGTTATTATTGTGTGGTTGGAAAACTCAAGAAAATCAACTGAAAAATAAGTAGGACCAGTAATACTTTTGGTTACATGGTACGCTTAAAAAACAAATCAGCTTCTCTTATGTTAGCAAACCCTCATATAAGTATTGCCTTAAAAGTGCCCTATTTGCTATTGAGGCATAAGATATAAAATCTCTGTGAGTAGACTTAACAAGTAATGTATAACACAAATGTGAAAAACATGTCACAGAGTAATTTAAAAGATACTTCATTATGTACAAATATATGCATATTAAGTACAAATATATGTGTTCTAGGATGAGAATATTTCATATTGTAGAGAGTTTCTCTGAAATTAATCTAACTGCAATGAATATCAAAAGGATTTGATGGTGGTGGGTTATCTTAACAAAATAATTCTACAATTCATTCAGAGACAAAATTGGAAAATATTTGCCAAAAAAATATGAAAAAGAAAATTAATGAGTGTGGCCTTTTCAAATATAGAAAGGTTATTATGAACCAAAATAACTTAATATTCTTCTTACACTGGAATAGACTGGTAGATTAAAGGAATAGTTAAATACAAAATCTATAAATATTTCAAAGTATAAGTAAGAATTTAGTATATGATAAAGATGGCATTTAGCAATTGCTGTTACCAATACTATCTGCTCATTTGGGTAAAAAGCATATTAACTCTGTCTCATATATCAAAATGAATTCTAGATCAAATTTGTGTTCATATTTTTAAAAGAAAGAAATTATGGGGAAACCAGTAAAAATATAAGCAAATATTTCTATAATCTGAAAGTGACTCACCATCATAAGGATGACACCAAAGACTGAAATCATTAAGGAAAAGGTTAATAATTTGACTATAAAAAATGATTTTTAACCAGTTAGGTTTAATGCACCTAAATGGTATTAATTAAGAAAATAGAATGTAAGATTATCAGTAAAAACAATTACAATAAATATTCCCAAAGGTTAATATCTATAATATATAACAAGATACAACTTGATGAAAAAGTTTACAAAAATTGTATTAAGGCAGTCAGAAGACAAGAAAAATAAAAGACTAGTGATAACATGAACGAAGCATGTAATTCTAGTAATAAGATATATATAAATTTGTGGCGTATTTTTGCCTATAAACTTGCCAAAAGTAAATAAGAAAATGATAACGTTCAGTATTTATGATTAATATTTCAGGGAATAGCTCTCCTGATACATTTCTGGTAGGTGTGTAAATGGGTATAGTCTTCTTAGTGGTTAGTTTTTCAATATCTCTCATCTTTTAAAATTTGTTTACCTTTTATCCTGTAATCACATGTATAGAAATCTAACTGAAGTAATCATAGGTATATTATAAAATTCAGATATAAATATGTTCATCATAGTGTTATCTTTTGTATAGTAAAGAGTTGGGAATAAATTAAAAGTCCAGTAACAGATTTATTAGCTAAATAAAGTATTATATATTCACATAATGTGATATCAGTCATTCACTAAATTAATTTAGATGATATTTATTCATTTAAAAATATGTTATTCATCTCTTAATTTGAAAAGCAGATTGCTTTTCAAACTGGTTGGAGGCAAAGTGAAGTTCAATGATGCTCTTGATTTTAATCCCCACATCACTCATCACCTTGTTCTTTTTTTAAAAAAATGTTTATTTATTTATTTATTGGCTGTATTGGGTCTTAGTTGTGACATTCGGGCTCCAGAGTGCATGGGCTCTGTAGTTGTGGCACTCGGGCTTAGTTGCCCGGCGGCAGGTGGGATCTTAGTCCCCTGACTAGGGATCAAACCGCCCCCTGCATTGCAAGATGGATTCTTAACCAGTGGACCACCAGGGAAGTTCCCATCACCTTGTTCTTAAATAAAGAAGCCTGGGACCTAAGAAAATAAAAAAGGGAATTCCCTGGCTGTCCAGTTGTTAGGACTCAGCACTTTCACTGCCAGGGCCCGGTTTCAATCCCTGGTCAGGGAACTAAGATCCTGCAAGCCACTTGGCGTGGCCACAATAAAAAAAAAAAAAAAAAAAACCAAAACTGTAACAATATGATCTCATTTTTATTAATATACATATAGGAGCATTATTCATCTATATTATGTATAGTAAAAATCTAGAATTAAATACTCCCTGATTTACTGCGCTCATCTTTAGTCTGTAATTTTTCCCTTTTGTTTATCTGTGTTAAAAGTATTTTTTCCTGTCATGAAATATTTATAATCCTGGCTTGGGAGAAGGTGATGTTTAGAATCATTATTCTCTATCTCAAGATTATTTTGTCTTTGATAATTAATTTATATTAAAAAAACCACTTTTATTGATGAAAGATTTTTTTAGATGTGTTTCATATTTTGAAAGGAAAATGGGCAGTAGTATTTTGGTCATTATGTCTCCCCCAGCATTGTACAGTTATTTGAGTGAGTAAGATTTTAGAGTATCATAAGGTAAAAATGCAATACTGCAAGTCAAAATCATCCTGTATAGGTATTCTTAATATTCAAATTTCTTGTTTTTTTTATTTCTCTATTCTTAAAATATGAAAACAACCCTCATACTAAGTGTTACCGTTCATACATGTCATATAATACAGTGGTTCCTATATATACAGGAGCTATCATATGTCAATACCATACTTACTTTAACATCCAGGCAATTTAGAAGTAGTACTCTGAGTTAAACTCATGTTTGTCTAACTCCAAATACATGCTTTTTCCACCTATAGTGATGTGATCTTTGGTACAGGGTTATATTGTAAGTAATTAGTTGAGGGTTTTTTCCTTTTTTTTTTTTTTATTCTAAGCTACCATTGCTACTTAAATACTATACAGTAACCTCTCAGTGTAGATTGAGTTGATCCTACCATTCATAATCACCTTACCACTTACCATTCAGAATTGAAGTCAGAGGTAATTCACAGCCCTGAATCCTCAATATGGCTTTCATAATTGCCATGTTTTTGTCTTGTCTAATATAGAGATGTCTTTCTGAAACCACACGTTCAAAAAGTAGTCATATTCACCAACTATTGTATTCATTAGAATCAAACGAGTATGATTTCTAAAACTGTCCCTTGTTCTGGTTTTCCACAGGGAGCAAATTAGATGACTCAGCATTTATGTTCATGTTCCCCAGCATGCTAGATAAATTCTTCATGGAACCTCATTTTAGTAAAATGTATTAGCAAAACAGAGCTGTGTCTAAAATTCACTCTTGTACATTATTAGCGAAAGATGAGAGAGGAAGGAGCTAGCTATTTCTGAGAAAGAACCAGAGTCATTTGTCTTTTAATAAATATAAATACTTCTTTTCATTTAAAAAATTCCCTAGCAATAGTGACTCTCTGTCAAAGAGGATTGAATGATAGGAAATAGGGATATGGAAAGAACTGTAAAGAAAACAGCAAAGACTGTCTCGTTCTCTTACATCTTGAAATCCCAGGTTTTTCTTATTTCTCAGGGATGTTTTGTCACCACAATAGCGACAAAGCTAAAGGGGTATGTTAATGTGTGTGTGTGTGTGTGTGTGTGTGTGAGAGAGAGAGAGAGAGAGAGAGAGAGATGATATCCTAGATTACACTTTATTAGACAGTGAATGATTAGGGAAAAATTCTTGAAATTTGTAACTATTTTCCCCTTGAAGTTTTGGTGACCAGGGTAGCTTAGCTCTTTTCATGAGGCACCCACAAATCATTGTAATAATAAGGTTTCCACAGTTAGACTTCTAAAATGTTGCTGTATCCTTTGAATTAACAGATGAGGTAAGCACACAAGCATTTTATCAGGCTCCAGTTGTATAATTTACAGTTGCATGCATAGCTACTCATTTTGCATGCTCAGCATAAGAACATACTTTTGAGAGCTTATCCTTGTTATTCTGATAATTATCTTTCAGAAATGCTTGAGAGAGAGGAAATACTGTCTCAAGTAACAGACCCAGAGGAGGGAATCTTGAGTTAGTTTTCTTTGTCTGCTGTTAATGTTAATTTATATGACCTGGGGCAAGATCTCTCTTAACCCACCTTGTTTTGCCTTAGTTTCTTTGTCTGAAAATACAGTGATACCTGTCCTTGGTCATCCTTCCTGGGCAGTTACTTGATGGCTTATCTTTAAGGGAAAGTTATTTTCTACATACAAGTTCCTGAAATTTTTCTTGTCTAAAACCCTTTAAAAACAGACATTTCTGGTGGCACACCATTTAATTCTGTGAACTGCTGCCATCTCAAGACTAACCAAATGATTCTGCTATTTAGAAACTGTCAGTGACTCCCATTAAGTACAAAATCTGCTCTGTAACCATCAAGACTTTCCATAATACGACCCCCACACTACCTTTTTGTCTTTGTCTCAGTTTTCTATTAGCCCAAGACTGAAGTATTGCTGTTTGTCAAGCACACTCTACTGTTTTCTACCCTTGGTGCTTTTTCATGCTTTTGTCTACTTTTACTGCTTCTGCCCCTTACCTGTATCTGTTGAAATCTTACCCATCTTTCAAGGCTCATTTGAAATCCCACACCTTCCATGAAGTCTTCTCCAGTTCACTTAACCAGATGTGACATCTTCCTTTTCTGTGGCACTTCTTTTACGGCACTAGCCTAATTCGGTCTTGGGTGGGTTGTGTCCTTCATTTGTGTGCTTACTTCAAGAAATGGGAGGGTGGTAATTAAGATGTATGTGTGCCAGATGCTTTACATGTGTTGTATGTCATCCAGTTAATGAAGACTCAAAATGCCTCAATCAGATAAGTTTTACATTTTAGTAATGAGAACATGAACTCAGGGAAGTAATGTACTTTGTAAGAGATACAGCATATAGGTGTCAGGGTCAGGATTTAAACAGATTTATTTGAATTTAAAACTTTTCCATTTTACCATCTTACCTACTAGATTGATTGCCAGATGTAGGGCTGAACTCTGGATAGATGGAGACTTTGTCTTATTCATCTCTATCTCTGTGTACAGTTCAGCATCTCCCATGAAATGGTACACAGTAAGTTTTTGTAGAGTTCTTGTTTTGAATTATAAAATAAGTGAATTCCTACCTGGGGATCAAAAACCATTTTGGGATCATATACATTATTAAAAGTAATCATTTAATTATTAAAAATAAAAGTCATAAACTATTATTCTGAGATAAGGACCAAAGGTTTGTTTGGGTTAAAATTCTAAATTGGTCTTTTTACTTCCATATTCTCTCTTGCTTACCCAAATAAAGAAGGTAATTGTTTTTCAAGTGACAGAATTTTAATTATAAAAATGCCTTGCATTTGTGTATTACTTTATTATATTCAAACTTCTTTTGCATATTCTCATTGTCTCATTTGGTTTTTTAAACAACCTCTGTGATGTATGAATAGTTATTATTTTTCCTTGTGGACAGATATGGAAACTGAGACCTAAAGTGGTGTTGCGGAAGGTCAGAAAATGAATCATTAGTAGGGGTAAATCTTAGGTTCTTTTACTCTGAGTCATGCTTTCTCCACCATATAAAACTGTCTCTCAATATTTAATAATAGCTACTATCTTTTGAGTACATATCATGTACCAGGTACTATATTAAGCATGTTTTCTGTGTGTGTGTGTGTTTGTGCGTTTGAATTTGTTGCAAGGAATAAATGAGAATGTATGTATATCATATATGTATGTGTATATATATATGTGTAGACATGTATTTTTTTCCTCTGTTGGAGCAAAATTTACAGATTTACTGATGATTTCTCTGTCTATTGAGAAATTGTTCCCTTTTTCTGTGCGGTTAAGATTTTGGTTATTTCAGCTGCATAGAGTACTTTGAAATAAAAAAAATTAGCTCATTATTAGTGTGGTATTGGAGTTGTGAGTTCAGCTAGTCACTTACATCCCTTAGGAGTTTCATATTTCTACAGAGGTATCTTTGTATGAGCTATTACTTAGCACTTTTCCCCCATAAAACTACTATTAGCAATAGCCACAGCCATTGTTTCCGGTAGTATCCAGCCAGTAGTCCTTTGCCCCTTTAATGATATTGATCGCTGGGTTATCTCCTGCTCTTATAATTATTAAATAAAAGAGTAAGAAAGTTTGAGTCCAAATACTAATCCTTCTAATTCTTTATTTGGTGATGAGATAAAGTAGAAAATAAGGAGGATCTAGAGCTTAAAGGACTATAAAATCCTACAACTTTAACGCTCCAGATCTGATATGCTGTTTAAGAGTCAGAGATACCAGTGAGAACATCTTGGATACTGCTGTATCTGACCATCTTAATATCTTGGATACCTTTATAAAATGGAAAGGAGGCTGCTCTGATTTTTCTCATTGGTGCTGGGGTAATGGGAAACTGGATATTTTCTGAGGACAAAACAATTATTTCTATATAGCTTATAATAGCAAATAATTAAAAACAACCTTAATTGTATAATAGGTAAATGGTTATATAAACTATAATACTGTTGCTCAATAAACTGTTATGCATTTATTAAAATGAATTTTATGAATATCAAATAACATTGCAAAATATTTATAATATAATGTTAAATGAAAGAAGCAGAATGAAAATTTTGTAAGCAAAATGATTACAGGTGTGTAAAACTCTAAAAGCATGTTAACGTTCAGAAGGAGCTATGTTAAATGTAAATATTTGTGTTTGTAGTAGGGCTTCCTAATCTTTTTCAAATTGTGGGTATATTATAATTTTTTGTTATTGGTATTTTAAGAAATATTTTTTAAAAATCTTGAGATTTCATAGCTCCTCTTCCAGTTCATATTTGCCTTTGCTCATACAACAGTGAAAGAAAAAAAAATCCACATTTTAAAGTTTATTTATGTTCTGGTCTTCTTCATTTAGCTCATTTCAGTCTGCAAATTAACCCCTTTTTACAGATTAAATTTAGGTATAGACAGTAAATCATTGCCCAAGGTCATACAAGTAATACATGGTAGAACAGAGAGGCCTCTCATGCTGAAGCCCATGATCTTTTACTAGAGTAAACGAGTTGCTGTTTCCTAAAATTTCAGACTAAAGAAGATGTTTGGAATATGTAGGGTTGCTGTAGAGTTGAGGTATCCTAGTAAAGTTCTAGGCAAGAGGACTGAGAACCATGATCAAGATTAGATCAGGGATAATAAATCATAACTGAGGACAACTGAGGGTATGTGGTTGTTAAAGGAAGAGCATAAGGCAGAGTTTCTCTTTATGCCAATGAATTTCCAGATGTGTACTCCAGAAACACTGATGTCTGTCATGCCCTGTTTTCATCAATTTTTAGTGATTCGTATGCCTTCTAGTGTAACTCTTGTCCATACTATGTATATTTCCCATAATTCCTTTACATAAACCATTTGACTTCAGCCAAGTGTATCTATTCATTGTTCCTAAACATACTATGCTTATTCCTGGCTGTAGATTTTTGTTTATACTTTTCTTTCTCCTTGGAAGGACTTCTCATCTCACTTTAAAATATTTCCTTCCTTTGAAATACAATTCAAAGCCTATTTTCCCCATGAAGTCTTTCAGGACTGGTCCCCTTCCTCTCCAGAGGGAGAAAAATCCCAAGGGTTTGACTTTCTTGTAAACATCTATAGATCTTATTATGTCCATTCTCTATTTGAAATTTAAGATACATTATCTTTAATTATTACTTTTTCTATATATTCCCATTATCATCAACTCAGATTACAAGTTCTTTGAAAGAAAATGTCTTAGACTTTTTAATATATCAAACACTGAGTAAGTATCCAGTGAATATCATGAAGAGATTGGATATGTCTAAAAGGGACATCGTGTATGGAACAGTGACCTCCAACTCAAATGACTGTTCGCCATCACATGACATCTTTTCTGATTACAGCTCTTTATTACAAATTTATTTTGCTTTACAATTCCATGTCATAATAATGAGGTTGGGAAAGCAGTGAAAATGTATTTATCCAAGTTCCCAAGGAAGAAATTACTGCTGCTTAGGAACATTGCAGTTAGGTCATTATAAACTACATTTTTACTTCTTTGACAAGATGGTAAATTTGAGCCTGCCATTTGGTGCCAAGATACTCTAGCACATCTAGTGCACATACTATGGGGTAGGAGTTCGCAGTTAAATTAACAGGAATCTGGCACATGCCACTGTTCTGCGGTACTTTCATGGTGGTTTACAGCCACAGTTTTAATATGGTTTAGTAAGTGCTTGAACTTCTCCAA
The DNA here is from genome assembly GCF_059928025.1 of Delphinapterus leucas. Classification (NCBI taxonomy): domain Eukaryota; kingdom Metazoa; phylum Chordata; class Mammalia; order Artiodactyla; family Monodontidae; genus Delphinapterus; species Delphinapterus leucas. Next base: position 32,884,397 of record NC_143141.1, read on the forward strand.
ACAAATAACACACATTATTGGAAATCAGACACAGTGCATACTTGCCTCTGGGGACTCCTCCTACTTTGAATTAGGAATTGCAGGCTTGTTGCTTTTTAGCTCCCTGGTTGTAGATGAGGTCCAGGCTCTTCTTAGGGAAAAACTACCATCTTGAAAAATTATTTTTGTGACATACCTATACACACACAAAGCCAAAAAAATGAATTTTCTACCCTGAAATACTTCCCTGAATGTATTACAATATATTTTAAAAATATAACATAATGCACTTCTGATTATGTTAAGATTATTGACTTTTTCTTTTCATTTCGTTTAGGATAATTTGATTGCCCTTGCAATATTCCTGCAAATGAATTATTTACTACCTTTGTTCCAAGATGGAGACTTTTTTCAACACTTACAGTGACAGTTAAACTAACAAAGTGAGGACGTTTTATGTCGTGTCTTTGAATATGAGTGTTTTGTTTTGGTGAATTGCTGGCTTTTGTTTTTATTTTAAGTTTCATTGTTTTGTATCTTGATAACTCCTTTGGAAGATAGTCTTAGGATCAAGAACTGACGAGGACCTGAAAATGGGAAGCTGTCTTTCAATAGACAAACAGGCCCCAACTCTGTAGGCTCAAGGGGTCTAACATGAACCCTTTGTGAAGGTAGTTTTTTTCTATGCCTGTTTCTCCTATATGTGAATATAGATCCAACTGGAACTGTGTAAAATCTAAGGATTGTTCTCTAGAACTGTATTTTTGGTGCCATGTTGACCATATCTATATTTCTGCTGTTGTAAAACAGACATGGTGACCCCTATAGCTCATTGTTTTATGTAAGAGGCCCTTGAAGATATGTGTTTTTTTAAAAATACTCCATCCTTGAGAAAAGGAAATAAGTTTATTTACTTATTTTAAATTGAAGAATAACAAACATATAGAAAAGTAAACAAATCATAAGTACATAGTTTGATGAATTTTCACAAAGTAGACATAGCTGTGTCATCAGCACGAAGACCAAGAAACAGAATATTACCAGTTTCCCAGAAGACCGTTCTAGCCTTTCCCCTGTCAAATCTTCACCTTTCTCCCTGTGGGTAATCTTTATCTGTACTTCTAATACTATAGCTTGATTTTGCCTATTTGTGGAATGATACAAATTCCATTCTTTTGTGTCATATGTATTCTTTTGTGTCATTTCTTAGGTTCACCATAATTAATCTGTGATAACTAGCATTTGTTCATTCTTATTCCTATATAATATTCCATTATATGAATATGCCATAATTTGTTATCCGTTCTAAAGTTTTTAGACATTTGAGTTGTTTCCAGTTTTTGGTTATTAGAAATAGTGTTGCTTTGAAACTTCTTGTTTATGTATTTTGGTGAACATATTTCTTTTGAGTACATACTTAGGAGTGAAATTGCTGTGTCATAGTGTATGAAAATGTTCAGTTTCCTGCCAAACAATTTTCCAAAGAATTATACGATCTATATTTAGGTTTATTTGTCTTTATCATTTTAATCTTTCTATTGGATATATAGTGGTATTGCATTGATATTTCATTTGAAATTGAACAACATTTCACACGCTTATTGGCCACTTGTGTATACTTGTATATACTTTGTGAAGTGTTGTTCAAGTCTATTGCCCATTTTTTGACTGGGTTATCTGCCTTTTTATTAAAGATTTTCTGTTCAGGATATATTTAGTTAAGCAGCTGTGGTATGTTAATGGCAAAAGGAACTTTGAAGATATGATTAAGCTAAGGTTCCTGAGTTAGGGAGATTATTTTGTAATATCTGGATGGACCCAGTGTAATCTCAAGGGTCCTTATAAGAGGGAGGTAGGTGTGTCAGAGTCAGAAAGGGAGATGTAATGATGGAAGCAAAGGTCAGAGTGATATAGCCAGGAGCTGGGAAACGTGGGCAGCTTCTAGAAGCTGAAAAAAGCAAGGAACAGATTTTTTCCTAGAGCCTCCAGAAGGAAGTTGCCTTAATTTTAGCCCTATAAGGCCTATTTTGGACTTCGGACCCCCAGAACTGTAAGAAGCCACTAAATTTGTACTGATTTGCTGCAGGAGCAGTAGGAAGCTAATACGGCTGCACTCAAACTTTTGGTCTTCAGACTTCTTTTTATTGAGGAATCCAAAGAGCTTTTGTGTATGCTCTTCATATCTATCAATATTTATCATATTGAAATTAATACTGAGAAATTTAAAAATATTTATCTGTTTATTTTAAAATAACAATACACCTATTATTGTTAATGTGAATAATATATTTTTCAAGAAAATAATTCTGTTTTCCAAAACCAAAGAAATTTAGTCAGAGGAATGACATTACTTTTTTTTTTAATATATAACTTTAATGTCTGGCTTAACAGAAGACAATTGGATATCACAAATCTACTTCTGCATCAGTCGATTGTGGTACATTGTTCTGGTGGAAGTATATGAGAAAATCTAGCCTCGCAGATATGTTGAATAAAGGAGTATTTTAACAGCCTTTTTCAGATAATTTTTTATACTTTTTGATACTGTAGCAGAACTTGACATATAATAGATTCTTATAGGTTAGTTGCAATGTAGAATCTGAAACCTTATTAATGAATTTTTCATATTCTGTAACCTTAGAGCTCATTGGTCTATTTTGTACTTTGAATAGATCTTTTACCCATGCATGATTTTGTAGCATCATGCATTGTTCATTTAGAAAATATTGGTCCACTGAGTTGTCCAGATCTTCCAAATGTTGACATATTTTAGTATATAATATAAAAAAATCACACTCAGTATTATTACTACCAGTCTCATTTAAAAAGTCTTTAAGTACTGGTGAGCTATATCATGATGGCAGATACTAGTTTTTCAAAATTCAAAATTTTGCTTGTAAGCTTGAATTGTGTCATTGGCAACTAATACTGTCAGTTGTTTTCTTTTAAGTGGCAGACTCATTCTGATCATTTTCAAGAAAATCCCTACCAAAAACCCAAGTCTGAATAACCATAAATTTTCTGTCAGCTATTTTTTCAAGTGAAAAGGATGTTCCATGAAAAAGGGAGCTAGTTCACCTTGCAACTCAAACTATCATGCAAGTGCTTTTCTTTATCATACTTTAGTAGGCAGCATAAATATTTTATGCATACTTACCAATTTGTCACAATATAAAAGAGACGTACGTACTCAAGGGTTGGGATTTAATAAAATTAATAGCTTCTACTGCTTCTTCAAGGACATTCTTACACAAAACTGGCATTTGTTTTATTGTGCATGCCTGGCATTGAAGAATACAAGAATTACCAGTACAGTTTGGTGCCACGCCATTAATTCATGTTAAGGCACCAGTTGTTTTGCCCATCATTACTTTTGCAAATGTCAACATGAGGGAAATGTCATCAGTGCAGATTTCGACACGGTGAAAAAAGCAAATAGCATGTTAATGTTATTGTGAAAATTGTTTTGAATTTGTGGACCCTTGAGAGAGTCTGAAAGACTCCCAGGCATCTGCAGATTACACTTCAAGAACTACTATTCTAGTTACTAGTCTTTTATACCTGCACTGCACATATTTTCTTCCAGTTTTTGGCTTGCCTTTTCACTCTCTTAATGATGTCTTTTGGTGGTACGTATTGCTCTTTGAGAAGTATACATTTCTTATTAAATATAATTTTCAGAATTAAACCTTTTTTCTCCCTAAGGGATTGAAGTATTGGTCATGACAAGTTGTTCATGTTATCATTTCCCTATTCTACTTCTCTGTGCCACATCTCTGATTCCTAGTCTCTCTGTTTTCTTGGTGATATTGAGTTTTCCATTCTGTACTGTTGATGTGTATGATCTCTCTTCTTATAGGTCTGCATTCTTTAATTATATGTATTTACTATATTTTACTTTATGGTTCAAACATCACAGGTAACCTGAAGCATTCATGATATTAACTGGTAGATTGGAGAGGAAAAGGGAAAGATTATAAAATTATATCTCAAAGATTTATGTGAAGTTAGGTTCCTCTAGATCACAGATAGTTTTTCATTAACAGCTGTAGGCCTGCAGAAGTTTTATTTCAGGTAATGATTTATTCAGGATTATCCTAAAACCATGAAAACTTTTATGGAGTAAATAATATTGCTTAATATGTGGTAAACACTTAATAAGTATTAACTATAAAGTTTATAATAAATAATACTAAATCTTATGTAATAGATGTAACATATTATTATTATTAAAACTTTAAAATTCTTCTATAGTATGTATATAAGAAACATTCATAATTTGAGATTATTGAAGGAATAGTGTTGATATGCTACCTTGTCATAAAGGAAATATGAAAGGTCAGTTACTGAGGGGACATTTAATTGTGATCTTTCTTTAGGGTTTCCCTTTCCTTTAAGGGAAGTGGTCCGTAGGGATGCATCCAGTGGTTTTTGTTTACCTCTTTACCTTCCTCATGGAACCTGGACTCCCATGTGTAGGACAGGGACTGAGTCTAATGAACATAAGCCTTATAGCATGTTGCGTTTCAATAGTTCAGGTCTGATCTTAGTTCATGGCCCCAGTCTACTGCAAATGATATGGCAATGATTAGCCCTAATCATACCTATTCTAAGATATTGAGGGAAGATTGCTAGACCTGGCATGATTTTATTACTGATGCTAACTGTGGAGAGTCATGAGGAACATCTAGTAATCTTCTGTCTGATTCAATGAATTCCTCTATTTTACATAGCATTTGATCTGCTTTTGAGTAAAAACTGCCACTACCGAAAACTACCAAACCACAATGTCTTTATGGATAACTCACAAATATTTACTTTTCTTATGACTTACCTTGACTCTGTTTTGCCATGAGTTAATAAGTAATCTCTGTCACTGTTTAATTCATTTGCTTTTTAAATATCATGTGAATGTCCCATGATTAACTTTTAATATGTTTATACCATCTACAGTATATGACCTCTGCCTTTGAAGGCCCTCTGGTAAACGTGCTTTCTCTGATTTCATGGAACCTGAGCAGATATTTGGCTCAGTTGCTTCTATCCAAAAGCCTGGGGGCACTCTGAGAAAGTGATCTTGTCCAAACACCAGAGTTTAGCTTCTTTTTCCTCTTTACTTCAGATTTCTCTGCGGTCTGTTTTACCCTCTCTGTAGTAACAAAGTATGTGAATACTGAGAAGCCTGCCACAATTTTCTGGAGTTTATTATTTTTCCAAAGGATAGACTTTCACATTGTTTTAGAAATAAAGCAGTTTATAGCTTGCTGCTATGAATATTGTTCCTGACTCTTACCAGTAATTTGCTGCCTTTTCATTTTAGAATAAAATTTGGATAACCTCTGTTTCCTCTTCTAGAAATGGGAAATCCAAATGCTGGAAAAAGTGGTTGTATGGAAGATAGATTAGACCTGTTTTGAATGGATCTAAAAAGTAGAAGTTAGAGAGAAGTAAGTTAAATAGAGCATGAACTAGTTAATTCATGGTCAGCATTAAAATAGAGGATAGTATTTTTATGGGACACGTACTGTAAAGGCAGTGCATGCATAGGACAGGGTGCTAGACTAGGACTCTGAGTCTTCCAACCCTGAGATTCCTGTGCTTCTACCTCTATGTGCTGGAACCACAAATGACGAATAACTTGGTGTATAATTTATCATGGTGTCTGCATAATGTTTAGAGGTCATCCAACCCAATAACTTGAAAAGCATATTAGAAATTATACTAATAGCAAAGATAAATTTTGATTGACCTGAATTTGGAGTCGCTTTCACCCTATATTTCTTGTATTACTCTTATTTAGTTATTAAATACTTATATTTCATCCAACATAGTTATAGAACTTCATATTGGGAGGGATCTCTTCTGAAGCTTCATTATAATTCTATCCTCCAATAACTGCAATGGAAAAAATGCTATAAGACAAATTGGAGAGTGAAGTGAGGAATATAAACACCAAAGGTAAAGGACTGAGAACATAATGTATAGTTTACTGCTCTGGTATAAGACTTCCAAAATCTATATAATGTAAGCTGAGGATTATTTTCCTTTTAGACTTAAGTATAAGTGAAACAATAGACTTGAAATTGTATGCTTTTCTCTTATTTCATTTTTGGCACTATGGAATGTCATATGACCTTTTCAAATTTGTGAATATATAAAAGAATGCTGATGACACTTACTCTCTCCTCAAAGTCCTTAGCCACCTTCCCAGCTGCAGTTGTGACAATCACAGTGTCCTTTCCAATACTGGGCAGAGCTTATCCTGAAGTGAACTGATCCATGGTTAGTCTCCTGTCCAGAAGTTCTAAGACAGCAGTGAATTCAATATTTATAAAGAACTTAGATTTGAGCAGTTTAGATGTGAACATATTATTGATTTAGCCAGATGCTCCAAATCAAGGGAATTGTTTTTATATCACAACATATTGTCATTTTGCTAATTTTTATATTCTACTTTCATTTTATATTTACGCCATTATTTTAGTTTTCTAGGATGATATGTTAGGTGTAACATTTTGTTCTTTTATTCTGTGATCTCAAAATAAAAATCCTTTTGTTAATTGAGAATCAATGATAATAGATGTCTAAACTTTTCTCCCACAAGTTATTTTTTTAAATATACCTCGGGAGCTTCCCTGGCGGTCCAGTGGTTAGGACTCTGCACTTCCACTGCAGGGGGTGCAGGTTCGATCCCTGGTCAGAGAAATAAGATGCTACATGTTGTACGACATGGTCAAAAAAATAAAAATAAGTAAATAAATAAACCTTAAGTGAAAATGCATTAAATAAACAAATATTGAAAATATGTTGAAAATGTAGAAAATATATTAGTTGTCTCTTTGAAAGTTGTTACCTATATCATCATGAGTTGGTTTTGAAATGGTTGCCTAATCACAATTTGAATACCACTTAGTTAAATTAATAGAGAATGGGGTCAGCGTCCGGCCCAGCAGCTGGAGGCCAGGCTCACCACACACGTCGCTCTCTTTTGAAAGGAAAAGGAAAAAGAGGAAAAGAGAGAAACTACAGGAATCTACATCAGTCTAAACTGAACCTGTAATGTCTCCAACATCTGCCTGTTCATACTTTAATTGATTAAAATTTCAAAAAAGGCCCAGAAAGCAGAACAAACATAGAGTATGGGAATATTAGCCAGACAAAAGCACAGAAGAATGGGATGAAAGACAAAGAATTATAAAATAAACACTTTGAGAGCAGAAGCAAGAAGAACTACAATCCTGCAGCCTGTGGAACAAAAACCACGTTCACAGAAAGATAGACAAGGTGAAAAGGCAGAAGGCTATGTACCAGCTGAAGGAACAAGATAAAACCCCAGAAAAACAATTAAATGAAGTAGGGATAGGCAACCTTCCAGAAAGGGAATTCAGAATAATGATAGTGAAGATGATCCAGGACCTTGGAAAAAGAATGGAGGCAAAGGTCAAGAAGATGCAAGAAATGTTTAAAAAAGACCTAGAAGAATTAAAGAACAAACAAATACAGATGAACAATACAATAACTGAAATGAAAACTACACTAGAAGGAATCAATAGCAGAATAACTGAGGCAGAAGAAGGGATAAGTGACCTGGAAGACAGAATGGTGGAATTCACTGCCACAGAACAGAATAAAGAAAAAAAGAATGAAAAGAAATGAACACAGCCTAAGAGACCTCTGGGACAACATTAAACACAACAACATTCGCATTATAGGGGTCCCAGAAGAAGAGAGAGAGAAAGGACCTGAGAAAATATTTGAAGAGATTATAGTCGAAAACTTTCCTAACATGGGAAAGGAAATAGCCACCCAAGTCCAGGAAGCACAGAGAGTCCCATACAGGATAAACCCAAGGAGAAACACGCCAAGACACATAGTAATCAAATTGGCAAAAATTAAAGACAAAGAAAAATTATTGAAAGCAGCAAGGGAAAAACGACAAATAACATACAAGGGAACTCCCATAAGGTTAACAGCTGATTTCTCAGCAGAAAATCTACAAGCCAGAAGGGAGTGGCATGACATATTTAAAGTGATGAAAGGGAAGAACCTACAACCAAGATTACCCGGCAAGGATCTCATTCAGATTCAATGGAGAAATCAAAATCTTTACAGACAAGCAAAAGCTAAGAGAATTCAGCACCACCAAACCAGCTCTACAACAAATGCTAAAGGAACTTCTCTAAGTGGGAAACACAAGAGAAGAAAAGGACCTACAAAAACAAACCCAAAACAATTAAGCAAATGGTAATAGGAACATACATATCAATAATTACCATAAACGTGAATGGAATAAATGCTCCAACCAAAAGACACAGGCTCGCTGAATGGATACAAAAACAAGACCCATATATATGCTGTCTACAAGAGACCCACTTCAGACTGAAAGTGAGGGGATGGAAAAAGATATTCCAGGCAAATGGAAATCAAAAGAAAGCTGGAGTAGCAATAATCATGTCAGATAAAATAGACTGTAAAATAAAGAATGTTACAAGAGACAAGGAAGGACACTACGTAATGATCAAGGGATCAATCCATGAAGAAGATATAACAATTATAAATATATGTGCTCCCAGCATAGGAGCACCTCAATACGTAAGGCAACTGCTAACGTCTCTAAAAGAGGAAATCGACAGTAACACAATAATAGTGGGGGATTTTAACACCTCACTTACACCAATGGGGAGATCATCGAAACAGAAAATTTCTAAGGAAACACAAGCTTTAAATGACACAATAGACCCGATAGATTTAATTGATATTTATAGGACATTCCATCCAATAACAGCAGATTACACTTTCTTCTCAAGTGCACATGGAACATTCTCCAGGATAGATCACATCTTGGGTCACAAATCAAGCCTCAGTAAATTTAAGAAAATTGAAATCATATCCAGCATCTTTTCTGACCACAACGCTCTGAGATTGGAAATCAGTTATAGGGAAAAAAACATAAAAAACAGAAACAAATGGAGGCTAAACAATATGTTACTAAATAAACAAGAGATCACTGAAGAAATCAGAGAGGAAATCAAAAAATACCTAGAGACAAATGACAATGAAAACACGATGATCCAAAACCTATGGGATGCAGCAAAAGCAGTTCTAAGAGGGAAGTTTATAGCAATACAAGCCTACCTGAAGACACAAGAAAAATCTCAAATAAACAAACTAAGCTTACACCTAAAGGAACTAGAGAAAGAAGAACAAACAAAACCCAAAGTGAGCAGAAGGAAAGAAATAAAGATCAGAGCAGAAATAAACGAAATAGAAACAAAGAAAATAATAGCAAAGATCAATAAAACTAAAAGCTGGTTCTTTGAGAAGGTAAGCATAATTGATTAACCAGTAGCCAGAATCATCAAGAAAAAGAGGGAGAGGACTCAAATCAATAAAATTACAGGGCTTCCCTGGTGGCGCAGTGGTTGAGAGTCCGCCTGCCGATGCAGGGGACACGGGTTCGTGCCCCGGTCTGGGAAGATCCCACATGCCACGGAGAGGCTGGGCCTGTGAGCTATGGCCACTGAGCCTGCGCGTCCGGAGCCTGTGCTCCACAACGGGAGAGGCCACAGCAGTGAGAGGCCCGCGTACCGCAAAAAAAATAAATTAAATAAATAAATAAATAAATAAAATTACAAATGAAAAGGGAAAAGTTACAACAGACACCACAGAAATACAAAGCATCCTAAGAGAGTACTACAAGCAACTCTATGCCAATAAAATGGACAAGCTGGAAGAAATGGAGAAATTCTTAGAAAGGTATAACCTTCTACGACTGAACCGGGAATAAATAGAAAATATGAACAAACCAATCACAAGTAATGAAATTGAAACTGTTTAAAAATCTTCCAACAAACAAAAGTCCAGGACCAGATGGCTTCACAGGCGAATTCTATCAAACATTTGGAGAAGAGCTAAGACCCATCCTTCTCAAACTCTTCCAAAAAATAGCAGAGGAAGGAACACTCTGAAACTCATTCTATGAGGCCACCATCACCCTGATACCAAAACCAAAGATACTACATAAGAAGAAAATTACAGACCAATATCACTGATGAATATAGATGCAAAAATCCTCAACAAAATACTATCAAACAGAATCCAACAACACATTAAAAAGATCATACACCATGATCAAGTGGGATTTATGCCAGGGATGCAAGGCTTCTTCAGTATACCCAAATCAATCAATGTGATACACCATATTAACAAATTGAAGAATAAAAACCATATGATCATCTCAATAGATGCAGAAAAAGCTTTTGACAAAATTCAACACCCATTCATGATAAAAACTCTCCAGAAAGTGGCCATAGAGGGAACCTACCTCAACATAATAAAGGCCATATATGACAAACCCACAGCAAACATCATTCTCAATGGTGAAAAACTGAAAGCATTTCCTCTACGATCAGGAACAAGACAAGGATGTCCACTCTCACCCCTATTATTATTCAGCATAGTTTTGGATATACTAGCCACGGCAATCAGAGAAGAAAAAGAAATAAAAGGAATACAAATCGGAAAAGAAGAAATAAAACTGTCACTGTTTGCAGATGACATGACACTGTACATAGAGAATCCTAAAGATGCCAACAGAAAACTACTAGAGCTAATCAATAAATTTGGTAAAGTTGCAGGATACAAAATTAATGCACAGAAATCTCTGGCATACTATACACTAATGATGAAAAATCTGAAAGAGAAATTAAGGAAACACTCTCATTTACCATTGCAACAAAAAGAATAAAATACCTAGGAATAAACCTACCTAGGGAGACAGATGGCCTGTATGCAGAAAACTATAAGACACTGATGAAAGAAAGTAAAGATGCTACAAACAGATGGAGAGATATACTATGTTCTTGTATTGGGAGAATCAATATTGTGAAAATGACTGTACTACCCAAAGCAATCTACAGAATCAATGCAATCCCTGTTAAATTACCAATGGCATTTTTTACAGAATTAGAACAAAAAGTCTTAAAATTTGTATGGGGACACAAAAGACCCCGAATAACCAAAGCAGTCTTGTCAGAGAAAAACGGAGCTGGAGGAATCTGACTCCCTGACTTCAGACTATACTACAAAGCTACAGTAATCAAGACAATATGGTAGTGGCACAAAAACAGAGATACAGATCAATGGAACAGGATAGAAAGCCCAGAGATCAACCCACGCACCTATGGTCAAGTAATGTATGACAAAGGAGGCAAGGATATACAATGGAGAAAAGATAGTCTCTTCAATAAGTGGTGCTGGGAAAACTAGACAGCTACATGTAAAAGAATGAAATTAGAACACTCCCTAACACCATACACAGAAATAAACTCAAAATGGATTAGAGACCTAACTGCAAGACCGGACACTGTAAAACTCTTAGAGGAAAACACAGGAAGAACACTCTTTGACATAAATCACAGCAAGTTCTTTTTTGATCCACCTCCTAGAGTAATGGAAATAAAAACAAAAATAAAAAATGGGACATACTGAAGCTTAAAAGCTTTTGCAAAGCAAAGGAAACTACAAACAAGATGAAAAGACAACTTTCAGAATGGGAGAAAATATTTGCAGACAAATCAATGGACAAAGGATCAATCTCCAAAATATATAAACAGCTCATGCAGCTCAATATTGAAAAACAAACAACCCAATCCAAAAATGGGCAGAAGACCTAAATAGACATCTCTCCAAAGAATACATACCAATGGCCAAGAAGCACATGAAAAGCTGCTCATCATCACTAATTATTAGAGAAATGCAAATCAAAACTACAATGAGTTGTCACCTCACACCAGTTAGAATGGGCATCATCAGAAAATCTACAAACAACAAATGCTGGAGAGGGTGTGGAGAAAAGGGAACCCTCTTGCACTGTTGGTGGGAATGTAAATTGATACAGCCACTATGGAGAACAGTATGGAGGTTCCTTAACAAACCAAAACTAGAATTACCATATGACCCAGCAATCCCACTACTCGGCATATACCCTGAGAAAACCATAATTCAAAAAGACACATGCACCCCTATGTTCACTGCAGCACTATTTACAATAGCCAGGTCATGGAAGCAACCTAATTGTCCATCGATAGATGAATGGATAAAGAAGTTGTGTTACATATATACAGTGGAATATTACTCAGCCATAAAAAGGAACAAATTTGGGTCATTTGTAGAGACGTGGATGAATAGAGACTGTCATACAAAGTGAAGTAATTTAGAAAGAGAAAAACAAATATCGTATATTAATGGATATATGTGGAACCTAGAAAAATGGTACCGATGAACCGGTTTGCAGTGCAGAAATTGAGACACAGATGTAGAGAACAAATGTATGGACACCACAGGGGGAAAGCGGCGGGGTGTGGTAGTGGTGGTGCTGTGATGAATTGGGAGATGGGGATTGACATGTATACACTATGTATAAAATGGATAACTAATAAGAACCTGCTATATTAAAAAAAATAAAATTCAAAAAAAATAAAATTAAAATTAAAAAAATAGAGAATGGGATGTATTCTTCTGTAGCTAGAGGTAGACAAACATAACTATGTTTTTTAAAAAGATGAGGATCCAAAAAATTAGGTACAGTTTCATATACTGTATAATCTTGTAGAAGATGAAGGAAAAGGCAACCTTGTGTGTTAGATGTCGAGAATTCAGCAAAATATTGTCTTTTTTAATGTGGCAGCCTCTGTCTTTTCATATTACTTTAGTATCTAGCATGATATTTAGCATATTTCATTTCACAGAGATAAGAAAATGAATCTCAAAGGCCTTAAGTGACTTATTCAAGCTATCATAATTGCTTATTGGCAAACAAAAAATATTAAAACCCAGATCTCCTGATTGTTACTCCAGAACTCTTTTTAGGTATTATACTGCTTCTGAGATTTTTTTCAGCTGTGATATGTGTGTGTATTCACACATATGTGTGTATGTATGTGCATATATGTATATGTGAAGAGAATATGTATATAATATGTGCATATATGTAGTATATGTATGTGTGTTTATGTATATAGATGTAGATAGATAGATAGATAGGGTCTAGGTGAAAGGAAAATAACTGATATGTTAAGTCCCCTGCAAGTAAACACTTTATTTATTCTTGGAGTGGTAACTTCAAAACCTTTTACCTCCATTTTCTGATTAAAAATAGATGTGATTTTCAGCAATCATTCAAATGAGTTCATTGAACCCCTACTATGTGAAAGGCACTACACAGGTATTTTAATAATGATAGGTCAATGTAAGATGTGATCGGTGCCCTAAGAGTGATACAGATAAAGCACAATGGAAGTCCAAGGAGACTTTAGCTGAGAAAGAGGAAGTTTGGGAATTATAAAGAAAATGCCATCTGCAGTAGGTCTTGAAGAATACTTAGAAAAGGTCTTTTAAGATAGAAGTAACCCCATAAAGTAAGTAATAATGACTGAAAGCTTGGGGTCTGTGTGGGAAATAATGAGCATTTTGATGTTTCCTGCACTTAGGTTATGTAAAGGAAGACAGCAGGGAAAAATAAATCAGAAAAGCCAACGTCCAGGCTGTGGAAGACCCCAGCTAGCAAGTAAAGGAAAAATGGAGAATCACTGATAGGTTTTTAATAAGGAAGTGTTAAAATAATAGCTTTGTTTCTGGAAAATTAATTTGATAGCAGGAAATTGGATTGGAGGTGGAACAGATTACGGATAGGAAAACAAATTAAGTGTTAGTTGCAGGGACTTCCCTGGTGGCGCAGTGGTTAAGAATCCGCCTGCCAATGCAGGTGACATGGGTTCGAGCCCTGGTCTGGGAAGATCCCACATGCTGTGGAGCAACTCAGCCCGTGCCCCACAACTACGGAAGCCTATGCACCTAGAGCCCTTGCTCTGCAACAAGCTAAACCACTGCAGTGAGAAGCCTGCACACCCTAATGAAGAGTAGCCCCCGCTCACCACAACTAGAGAAAGCCTGCACAGCAACGAAGACCCAACACAGCCAAAAATAAATAAATAAATATTTTTAAAAAAGAGTTAGTTGCAGAATGTCCTCCTAGTACATCTAGTTTAGACTGAAGAATGTTTGACTTGACACAACAGAAATAAAGAGAGAATTAGTAACAGAGATATTATGGAGGTAGAATTAATATAAGTGGATAATGAGTGGATGTGTTGAGCAACAGGAGAGTTATAGATGACTGAAAGCTTTGATCCAATAGTTGAGATGGTGACAGTATCAATAAGATAGATAACCTATATAGGACTAGGTGATGAATTTATATTTGGACATAACTGTGAGGTCGTTTAATATGTACTTATTCTTAGGATTGCAGTGTTATGCTTATGGCGTTTTGTAAAATATTTGGAATAGGCAGACCTAAATGGTTCCTTTTACTGATATGATTCTATGTCTTTCAACTTTGTCCTTTTACAGAAAAGCTAGTGGAGAGGTTATTGTCTTGTACTTAATGAAAGCGTATTTCTGTTATTGAAATTTCTTAAATGTGTTCACTCTGTAGGGTGTGAGTAGCATCTATATTTTATATATTGTTGGTGGTAGGTTATATAGCAAGAATTACTAACCTTTGTCATTATGATTCCAGGTCTTTTTTCACTTATAAGAGATGGAATAGGATTCCAGATCAGAATAGCACTCAAGGCTCTCATTTTTATTTTAGAAAAAGAAATATCTTAAATGAGGCCAAATGCAAAAACAGAAAGAGTTAAGTGGAAATATTTTGATTTATAGATTTTACAATAATCTTTACATTGCTATATCTGGGAAATAAGCCTTTTGAGGTTGTTTCTCCCCAAATAGATTTTATTTATTTAACAAAAACATATACACCTACAGTATACACCAGCTGTTCTAAGTTACTTTACAAATATTAATTGTTTTAGAACCCTGTGAGATTGGTAGCATTTTACTCATTTAATGGATGAGGAAACTAAAGCATAGAGAACTTAATTAAATTGCCCAAGGTCACACAGCTGGTAAGTGGAAGAGATAGGATTTTGCTCCTCTAGTTCCTGAGTAAAAGCATCACCAACCTTTTACAGAATTAACCTAGTGTTTCTTAAAAACCAGTGTTTCTCTAGACAACATTGTGGAAGTTAAATAAAATTAGGCTTTAGAAAACATTTTAAATGAAAATTCTGGTCCTTTGACTCTGTGTTTGTATACTTGCTTCAGATATCCATGTAGCAAAACTCTAAACTGTGATCTTTTTCCAAAGAAGACATACAGATGGCCAACAGGCACATGAAAAGATGCTCAATATTGCTAATTATTAGAAAAATGCAAATCAAGACTGCAATGAGGTATCACCTCACACCAGTCAAAATGGCTGTCATCAAAAAGTCTACAAATAATAAATGCTGGAGAGAGTGTGGAGAAAAAGGAACCATCCTACACTGTTGGTAGGAATGTAAATTTGTGCAGCCGCTGTGGAAAACAGTATGTAGGTTCCTTAAAAACTGCACAGGCATATACACAGACACAGACACACACACACACACACACACACACACACACACACAATGGAACATTACTCAACCATAAAAAAGAATGAAATGATGCCATTTGCAGCAACATGGATGGACCTAGAGGCCATCATACTAAGTGAAGTAAGTCAGACAGAGAAAGACAAATATTATATGATATCACCTATATGTGGAATCCAAAAAATAATACACATGAATCTATATACAAGACAGAAACATACTCACAGGCATAGAAAACAAACTTATGGTTCCTAGACAGGAAAGGGAGGCGGGGGAGATAAATCAAGAATATGGGATTAACAGATACAAACTACTATATGTAAAGTAGATAAGCAACAAGGATTTACTGTATAGCACAGAGAATTATATTCAATATCTTGTAATAACCTATAATGGAAAATATTCTTAAAAATTATACATAACTTGATCACTTTGCCATACACCTGAAACTGACACAGTATTATAAATCAACTATACTTAAATTAAAAAAAAAACAACTTGGATTTGAAGTGTTAATGAGAAGAGAATGCATTAAATGTGAGTTGAAGGTGATTTTTAAAAGACTAAGGAAAAAGTATATATACTGGTCTATAAGAACATATCTTTCTCAATATTGATAACTACAGACCCAAATTTCAGAATTATCATATTCTTCCCTCCGGTGTTTTTCCAATCAAGTTTTAATGTATCTTCATAGTCTAATGCCTTAGATGAATTACTAATAATGCAGTTCTAATTCAATTACCTTTCCTTTGCATTGTTTAGTCTATTTTATTATTATGTGCATAACTTTAGAATAACATGAGCTCCTAGAATTTGAAATTTAGCTCAACGAATATTTATTGAACACCTGATATGTGCTCAGTGATATGCTGTGCTGCCTGGTAATAAAGACGAAATCTCTTTTCCAAGGAAGAATATAGTGTAATGATTTGAGTATTGCTGATTTAACTGCACAGGATGCATTTGTAATCCAGTAATCCTAAAGATGCCCTTTAAAAGTAATTCATCACTAAGATAAGCTGATATCAGTAAATAAAGAGATTTACTTGGGGTTTAATTCTTTGCCCTCACTAAAGATCTAGGTAAGGGCACAACCTGATCCTGCTTCTGTTCTTACAGCCACATCAGAAAAGAGCAACTCCTTAATTCCATGTCCAGTATTGGTAGAGGTAATGTGCAGTAAAATTTAAAGGACTAAGCTAGTCCTCAAAATAATTTTTTAAAATTTATTATGAAATTGTTGGTGAAACTTATTTGAAGCCATGATAATAATTCTGGAAAAGTATGTGCAAAGTGAGAGTTTCTGTACTAGGTAAGAGTACTCAATAACTGAAAAATGGTATTGTGGTCTTCTTAATGCTCTAGGAAGTTAAATCAGGCAGGCTGAACTATTTGATCTTTTGGTCTCTACTATGATTTATGATTATAATAGTACACGACACCTGACAAGACAGATTTTAGTATCCCTCTTTTACAGTGGAGGAACTTAGGACCCTTATGGTAAAGTACCTTGTTCCCATAGCCGTGAATTGGTTGGCCCCCAAATCAGTCTCAAATCTCTGGCTCTAAAGTTTGTTCTCTTAAGTGCACAATGTATTATAGTGCTCATTGGCAGGATTGGCATTATTGGCAGCTCAGTTTCTTTGAACAGTTTTACCAAAAGAGAAATTCAGGATTTCTTCTTGCTTTTAAAATTTTCCCTTTAATTAAGATTTTTCATTTCATTCAGTGGACGTTGGTTGCTAGTGAGATGATATCTAAGTGAGTTACAAAGTTAAACTTCCCTCTGGTGTAACTTTTCAAGACTAAGGAGTTTCTATAGGTTCTATTTTCCATTTACATCTTTTTTTCTCAGACTTTATCATAAAGAGTATTCAAGACTTGTAGGGAGAAACATCTCTTCCATCCATACACTTGGAAGCAAAGACCAACTTTATAGATGAGCAGAAGATGTTGACTACATCAACAGTTTATTTTTGGTTTCTTATAAAACTCTACAGGTAAGAAGATGAAGAAATTTACCTGATCTCAGGGGAGTGTGTGTGCGTGTGTGTGTGTGTGGTTTTTAAAGCAATCATATCATAACATACTTCTAAATAAATTTTGTCCTTCATTATAGTCTTCTTGGAAAACTATTACAGTTTTCTCCAAAACAGTATATTTAGAGACACTTTGTGAATCGTGTCATTTTGTAATTATTATCCCAAAGAGTGTTATTCAGTTTAGTTATTTCTTCATCCATGAAATATTTGTTAAATGCCTATAGATTGCAAGGAACCATGCTTAAGCGATCTCCCATCTTATTCTTCAGTCTTGGCTCTAAACCACGGCACTATTGACATTTTGGGCTGGGTAATTCTTTGTTAAGGGGGCTGTGCACTGTGGGATGTTTTACAGTATCCCTGGCCTCTACCCATTAGATGCCAGTAGTCCCCCTGCCAATATTGTGATATCCAAAAATGTTTCCAGACGTTGCCAAATGTCCCTGGAGAGCAAAATCATTCCCAGTTGGGAATCTCTGCTCTAATGTCTGAATTAAAAATTAAAAAGGAAAAAAAAAACCACAGACAGTGAGTAATTGCTACCACTGAAGATGATAAAAGCAATGGCCATGAAAACTGTTCTAAAAGACAAGTTTCAGGAACACTGGGAGAATGATTAGCACTATTGTATAACCTCTTGTCATTACCTAAGTTCTGAAACGTTTATTAAAAGAACTAGACCACTTTATGCTTATATTGTATCATTACTTGTCCTCGATGCTTTATTCATTTCTCCTAATGTGGCCTGTTTGCTTTTAATCAGACTTGTTTAATCATCTAAAACAATCTTTAACTTAAAAAATGTTTCAGTTATCTTCCAATATCTTCATTTTTTTTATCTGCCTTTTCCATTTGGGGTAAGGGCAGGAATAGTCCACTGAAAACAATTGGGTGCTCATTTGACAGAAAGTGCCAGAATATTTCTAAGCATCAAATGTAATGACATCAGGATATGTGACTCCATGATGATTTTTAGAAAAGTTCTTAGAATGATGACAGTGTCATTGGAACCAAACAAAAACTAAAAATAACTTTTTCTTGTTGTTTGCTTCTGCTCTTAAAGGTATGAAATTAGTGAAATTGTATTAAAACACTCTAAATCAGCATAAAATTCAAATATAATTACCACTAATTACAAAGACCTATTATTTGATATCCTTAAATCTGGCTTCATCAACTTTTATGTGAAATCATCTGAAATTTATGTGAAAATTGAAATTTGAGATTTCTAGGAAAGATGGCTGATTGAGCTGATTGCCCTACCTGAAACACTCTGAAATGGACATAAAGAAGCAGAAACAGAGATGTAAGCTTCAGCTATAGATGAAACTATAGGGGTAACCTTAGCTCCATTCTATTTATTGCAAAGACTATTTTCTAGATATTAACTTAGAGATAGAAGCATTATGGATACAAGTGGCAAATACCAAATTGGGGCCGATTTTCATACTTCAGAATATGAGATGACAGGGGGGTGAAGCTGTTAGAGGGTCATGCTGTACTATGTTTTTCTCAACCTAACTTCCTTTTGTAGAAAAATCCTTCCACTTGTGCTGCTAGCTCTGAAATAGATAATGGCTAAAATCTGAACTACCCACATGTAATCAATTCAGGACAAGAGAGTTATCCAATTTGATAAGAAAGTATTTGGAGATAAAATATTTGAGATTAGGTCATCTCTACTAGATTCACTCTTTTCTACGAACCTCTCGCCCCTTTGCAGGGCATATAAAGGAGTGAACACAGACATTATAGCCAACCAATTTCTAGCTTTCCAGCTCAGAGTATAAAGTATGTCTTAAAAAATGACTGAGAAGCAGAAGAATCCAACCACGCTAATCATAATAAGTAGCAGATAGAATCAAATTGCTCCTTTTCTTCGCTAAATGACAGGCACAGCTTAGAACCTATATATGAGTGCTACCAAAAATAAATAAAATACATGGAACATAAAAGGCAAATGAGGAATATATTTTGAAAGAACTACCTCAAGAAACTAAAGAACACTTAAAGAAAAAATAATTTTCAACATTCTCAAGGGGATAAAAGTGACCATAGGCTCTATGATAAGAGATCAAAGAAGAGATTTAAGAGATTAAGATACAGATAAAAAGGACACCAAAGTTAGATTAAAAGAGAGCAGGCAGAGGCGGATGGGTAAAACTATAAAAATAATTAAAACCACATTAGATACAGGAAGATGTAGAGTCAATGATGCAGCAGATGGACTTAATGACTTAAAGGAAATGCTTGAGAAAAATCACACAAAATGCAGTGAGAAAGATTAAAAACTATTAGTGGAAACTTATTGACACAGAAGGGAAAAAAATCATCCCTGAAATAAAGGACCTCAACCTACAGGTTGAAAGAGTTTACTAAATACCAGGAAAAAGTAATAAAGACTTAGACTTCTCCGGGTAACTTTTAAGATTAAAAAAATTCCTTAAATGTTACTATAGTAAAAGAACAGGGCTGCCCTGGTGGCGCAGTGGTTGAGAGTCTGCCTGCCGATGCAGGGTACAGGGGTTCGTGCCCCGGTCTGGGAGGATCGCACATTACCACGGAGCGGCTGGGCCCGTGAGCCATGGCCGCTGAGCCTGTGTGTCCGGAGCCTGTGCTCCGCAACAGGAGAGGCCACAGCAGTGAGAGGCCCGCGTACTGCAAAAAAAAAAACAAAGCCACCTTTTTAAAGTTGGCCTCATATTTTTTTCTCATACCCCAAATGACACTGTAATAATGTCTATAGAATGTTGAAGAAAAAAAAAATGACAATTTAAAAAGTAAGAAATTACAGCCTTTATGAACCCTTTCTAAAAATTTACTTGGAAGATAAATCAAAAGAAGAAATCCATAAATGGTAAAATTATCATATAGAAAGACTGGTGGTGAACATGTTAAACACAGAATCAAACAGACTTGGAAAACAGGAATGAAATGTTTGAATTCTTAAATAGAAGATATATAATTTAGAAAAAATGTGATGCTAGTTAACAGGGATTAAAAGTTCAGAAAGAGCCAGCAAAATGGAGATTTTTTAGGGCATGGGGTTGAAAACAAAGGCCATATTAACATGCTAATTACTTCATCATTCCTAGGGGAGTTTATTTTTGAAGTATATAAATGGAAAAATGTGACTTCAGCATACTAGTGTATGTCATCAGTTGTAAAGAATATTTTTTTTCTTTTTACATTTTAACATATCTGGAATTGGAATATATCTCCTAATCAATAGTGACTTAACAGTTATAATTGGCACCATATTTTCTTTCATGGTCATTTTAAAATAGCAATGCATCTTATAGTTATTCACATTTTTGAGTGCATTAAATATATATTTTAAACATTAAAGTCATCACTAATGGAACTAAAACTGACAATTTTTTGTACTATTTAAATTAATGATTAAAGGGAATAAGAGGAATAAGAGAATTAATAAAATACAGACCAGGGCTTCCCTGGTGGCACAGTGGTTAAGAATCTGCCTGCCAATGCAGGGGACGTGGGGTTCGAGCCCTGGTCCGGGAAGATCCCACATGCCTCGGAGCAACTAAGCCCATGTGCCACAACTACTGAGCCTGCACTCTAGAGCCCATGCACCGCAACTACTGAGCCCATGTGCTGCAACTACTGAAGCCCGTGTGCCTAGAGCCTGTGCTGCACAACAAGAGAAACCTCTGCAATGAGAAGCCCTCGCACCACAACGAAGAGCAGCCCCTGCTCGCCACAACTTGAGAAAGCCTATGTGCAGCAATGAAGACCCCACGCAGCCAAAAATAAAAAAATAAATGTATTAAAAATAAAACAAAATAAAATACAGACCATAAAACAAAAGATTGAAAACAAAAGAAATGCTGTTAAAGGAGACAATAGAAAATAATAATAGTTGAGAGCTCCTTCTATGGAGTCACACTGACTTGTGTTCAAATTGCAAAGTCAATCAAATTATCTGTGTAATAATAACATGGACAATTAGATAATTTTCTATTAAACAATTCTATGATTGTAAAAGAAATCAAAAATATAACTTCAGAATATTTTAAAACTAGTGATAATAAAAACAAAATAATCTCATAGCTGATGAGCTACAATTAGAAGCATTCTTCAAGGAAAATTCATAACCTGACTGTTTCCAGTTTTAATCTAACAGGAGTTCAAAATGAATATATTTTTTTAATTAATTAATTAATTTATTTATGGCTGTGTTGGGTCCTCGTTTCTGTGCAAGGGCTTTCTCTAGTTGTGGCAAGTGGGGGCCATTCCTCATCGTGGTGCGAGGGCCTCTCACTATCGCGGCCTCTCTTGTTGTGGAGAATAGGCTCCAGACGCGCAGGCTCAGTAATTGTGGCTCACGGGCCCAGCTGCTCCATGGCATGTGGGATCTTCCCAGACCAGGGCTCGAACCCGTGTCCCCTGCATTGGCAGGCAGACTCTCAACCACTGCGCCACCAATGAATATTTTTTTAAAAAATCAGAAACAAAAGGAAAGCAACAGGAACTAATTAATAATGACAAAACCATTAATTAATTAAATATCAATTGAATTGATAGATTTAATAGCTTTTTCGTTGATAATGTAAAAGTCATTAGTCTAAAGTTGAGGAAATGAAGAAAGCCCAAAATATACAAAATTATAAAAGTAAGAATTGGGAGAACAATGAATGCTGCAACTTTGCACAAATCTGTCTACAAATTTGAAATTTTAGTTGGAAATAGATGATTTTCTGGGAAATTTTAAGCAAATTTAAAAGGAGATAGAATATTTAAACAGAAAAAAGAATCCCATAATGGTAAGAATAAAGCTGTTCTAAAGAATAGCTTATACCTCTTAATTAAAATGCCTTCTAGATGGCTTTGTGGGTGAATTGTCCTTAACTATCAAGGAACAGATAATATTAATGCTGTTTAAACTGTTCTTGATAATGGAGATGGAAGGCATAATTAACAATTACATTTATGAGACAACGTAATATTGATACAGAAACATGATGTTGAAAAGCAAAAAGAATCTGCAAGTCCACCTCACACAATATTGATGAAGATAATCTTTAAAAATTTTGCAAATGCAATACAGTGCTGTATTAAAGCAACATAGGCCATGGCCGAATAAGGGTCATTCTAGGATGCAGGGTTAGTTCAGTATAATTTTCAGGCTATATAGAAAAAAAAGATTAAATTTTTGGATACCTGAAAACACTTGATGTAATTGAATATTCGTTTCTATATAAAACCCTTAGATTTTCTGTACTTCCATGGATGGATAAATAATACCTTAAAATAAATGTGTGTGTTTAATACAAGGCAAACACTATTATTAAATGCTTTTTTCTCTGGAGGTGCTAGCTAAAGCAATTATGTAATAGCAACAAATTTAAATATTGGGAAAAGAAGAGGTAAAATTATTACTACTTGTTGATTATATGGTCCAGTATCTGGACTACCATGAGGCTTACCTAAGGAATAATTGATTAGAAACACAAAATTACATAAATTAATAAACACATTAAAAATTTGTAGTTTTCCTGTGAATAAACCAAAACCTACAAAATGTAAGGGTGAAAGGATTGCATTAGTAAATGGCAACAAAATGATTGGAACATTTAGTAATAAACATGAAATATGTGAATAATATATTAGGGAACTTATAAAACTCTGAGTATCATAAAATAATCTTTCCATATGTGGTGAGATGTTTGTAAAAATGTCTGTTATCCAGTAATCCAGTACAGTTCAATAAAAATTCTAGTGGGAATTGCATTGGAACTTATAATTAGGTAAAATTTATTTGGAAGAAAGAATGTGAGAAAAGGAATGATCAGTAGAATTCTAAGAAAGAAAATTAGGGAGAACACGATTTTCGTACCTAATCTGGAAGGTTAGAGTCATTCAAACATTAGGCACTTGCAAGGATATGAATATATAGTTCCTGGAAGTAGAGTAGATAATCTAGAAATAGATCCAATACTATTCAGGAATTTAATATATGATCGAGATATCTCAGATCACTGGGAATAAGGATGGACTATGGAATAAATGTTGTAACAACCAAGTTAAGATGGGGAAAAATTGATTACTTTCACTGCCCTTACACCATAGATTTAAATATATGTTTTAAAAAGTCATAACAGTACTAGAAGAAAATGGAGTGGAGATTTTCTCAGCATGGAACAAAACTCAGGGGCCATAAAGAGATGTCTGTTAAATTTGATTATGAAAACTCAGTACTTCTCTGTCAAAATTACCATAATCAGTCAGAAGTCTGGTAGGGACAGACAGGGCTAATTTCCTAAAAAACAAAATGCTCTTATATATTAAGAGCATGTAATATTAAGAGCATATAAGATGCTTTTACATATTAAATTAAAATATTACCAATAAAAATGTACAAGATCGGCTTCCCTGGTGGCACAGTGGTTGAGAGTCCGCCTGCCGATGCAGGGGACACGGGTTCGTGCCCCGTTCCGGGAAGATCCCACATGCCGCGGTGTGGCGAGGCCCGTGAGCCATGGCCGCTGAACCTGCGTGTCCGGAGCCTGTGCTCCCCAACAGGAGAGGCCACAACAGTGAGAGGCCCGCATACCGCAAAAAAAAAAAAGAGTAGCCCCTGGCTTGCCACAACTAGAGTAAGCCCACGCACAGCAACAAAGACTCAATGCAGCCAAAACTAAATAAATAACTTTGTTAAGAAAATACTTCTAACAGAATATGTGTAATTCCAAAAAGTTAGTTCCAATTCAACCCTGATATTATTTTTTTAAAAAAGTACAAGATCAAGATATACCAGGTATACATATCCAAATATTTTTAACCCTCCAATCCCATAAAATAGTAAAGCAGATATGTATTTTAATGCAAATAAATTAATAACAGTGCAAGGAAACAAGAAAGAATTTTATTGGCATACCAAATATTAAGGGATTTTTGAAATACATAAAAAATATATGAGATTATTTAGAGAAAGAATACTGGAATAAACCATCCTGTAAAGGTCAGGTAGGAAATCACTCTGGTTCCAGTCTGCCAAGCTCAGAGCCAGCATGTCTCTTTATTCTCTTATATTTCTGCTGACTAGCTCAATTCTAGGGCAATTAGGATAAGGGTACTGAGAACAATCTAAGCAGAAGGCTCCCTGGATTTCTCCAGACTCTAGCCTATTTATATAGTGCTCTAGGAGAGAAAATCTGTGGTTCCTCCTCTGCACTGATGTTAGTGAGTAGAACTGGCAAGACAACATGGATATCTAACTTCATAGCATCCATGGTAGTACTTCCCAGAAGCTATCTTGAGTTATCAGGATAAGCTTAACACTTTTACACATAAATCATATTCTTTTCCTTCATGTCTTTATTTTTTTCAGTGGCATGACCCCGCTCTCAAACTATGGTTAAAAGGAACATATTTGGCCCAGTTTTCACATACGGTTTATTTCATGCTTTTTTCTCATTGCCATGCTGTGGGGTCTATTGCCAGGGCAACTGGGAATGGAATTATATGCCATGCATCTTTTACTAACACTTTTAACTCCCCTTTGTGTAATTTCTGTTCCCCTAGCTATCCTCATGCGTGTGGTTAAAAGGGTTCAAATCATTCCAAGGTTCTGACAGCATTTTCTAGTAGTCATACTCTCGACTCTCTCCAGAGGGTCTGGTTTTCTTTCCACAAGGTTTGTCTCACCTTCAGAATTCTTTCAGATTTACTGATGACTTCTTAATGTCTTACCCTTTTCCCATAATAGATATCTTTTTAAAATTAATTATTTCTACTCAACACAGTTAATACAAGTAGGAAATGAGCTCTGGGACAATTGTCAGTGTAATTTTGGTTTTTTTGGTGAGCAGTTGGCCCGTTGACCCCTAACGCTTTTTTACTTCTATCCACTGGGCAACTGAGAAGTGCTCTGTGTGAACAAAGTGTGTGGCAACCACAGCTAACTTGACAAGGCAATTCCTATGTAGATACTGCCCCTTAAAGAGGGGTGGGCATCGCTAACAGCCACAATATAAACTGCCAGTACTCTTCCCAGAAGCATGTCCATCCTGTACCACACTCACTGAGGGTGTATTGCTGTAGATACAACCAACGTTAACAGAAAGATAAATAGATTCTTAGATACAAAGTTGAACAGACAAATCAAACCAATAATTGAGGAAACCAACAATATGAAAGGTAGGCATGACATGACAAAGAGAAGAACTAACATCTGACTTAGAAGAACTTTCAGAAATAAGTTTAACTAAATCCTCAGAGAAATTCAAAAGGAGGGAAAATTTAAAAATTAAAAATATGCTAAGTGAATTTTTTTAAACCTCATTATGCTAGCTAAATAGAATAGGCACAGCTGAAGAAAAATTATTTTGAAATTAGACTTCTGTTACATCTGAAATAGTATTACAGTGGCATAGCAAAATAAAGACACTGTTGGATGTGGAAGAACTTTAGCTTTCCATCTTTCTTGGAAATCACTCAAAAATATATATCAGCAAAATTAAACTTAAATCCAGGTAAGATCAGTGAGCAAAGAAACCAATATAATATATATTTAAAACTAAATGATATTTTATGTTAATAGTAAAAGACAAATGTCAAATAATCTCAACATACAGCAGATACTAGGCAGGAGAAAGTATCCTAAGATTTTTGTCTTATTCTGCTGGAGACTGTTGATATTGATTAACTCTAGATACTAACTGAAATACCTTAAAAAAAAAAAGTTTAAAAGCGTTCAGGATAGCAATTTAAAATACTAAAACAAATATAACAGCATATGTAATGCATATTATATATGCGTATAATATAAACAAGTATAACAGCAGAAGGAAAACCAGAAACAGGAAAACTTGACCAATGTATATTCAGAGAAGATAAAAAGAATAATAAAAGAGAAAGTGTGAGAAGTCCTAGCCACGGCAATCAGAGAAGAAAAAAATAAAAGGAATTCAAATTGGAAAGGAAGTAAAACTGCCACAGTTTGCAGATGACAGGATACTATACATAGAAAGTCCTAAAGATGCTACCAGAAAACTACTAGAGCTCATCAATAAATTTGGTAAAGTTGCAGGATACAAAATTAATACACAGGGGCTTCCCTGGTGGCGCAGTGGTTGAGTGTCTGCCTGCTGATGCAGGGGACATGGGATCGTGCCCTGGTCCAGGAAGATCCCACATGCCGCGGAGCAGCTGGGCCCGTGAGCCATGGCCGCCGAGCCTGCACGTCCGGAGCCTGTGCTCCGCAACGGGAGAGGCCACAACTGTGAGAGGCCCGCGTACCGCAAAAAAAAAAAGAAAGAAATACACAGAAATCTCTTGCATTCCTATACAATAACAATGAAAGATCATAAAGACAGAGTAAGGAAACAATCCCATATATCATCACATCAAAAAGAATAAAATACCTAGGAATAAACTACCTAAAGAGGCAAAAGACCTGTAGTCAGAAAACTATTATACACTGATGAAAGTAATCAGATATGACACAAACAGATGGAAGGATATACCATGTTCTTGGATTGGAAGAATCAATATTGTGAAAATGAATGTACTAGCCAAGGCAATCTACAGATTCAGTGCAATCCCTACCAAAGTACTAAGGGCGTTTTTCACAGAACTAGAGCAAAAAAATTTTAACATTTATATGGAATCACAAAAGACCCTGAATAGTGAAAGTAATCTTGAGAAAGAAAACGGAGCTGGAGGAATCAGGCTTCCTGACTTCAGACTCTACTACGAAGATACAGTAATCAAAACAGTATGGTACTGGCACAAAAACAGAAATATAGATCAATGGATAGGAAAGAAAGCCCAGAAATAAACTCACACCCCTTTGGTCAATTAATTTATGACAAGGGAGGCAAGAATATAAAATGAAGTAAAGACCGTCTCTTCAGTATGTGGTGCCAGGACAACTGGACAGCTTTCATGTAAAAAATGAAATGAGAACAGTCCCTAACACCATACCCAAAAATAAACTAGAAATGGGTCAAAAACCTAAATGTAAGGCTGGACAATATAAAACTCTTGGAGTAAAACATAGGCAGAACACTCTTTGACATAAATCATGGCAATATCTTTTATGATCCACTTCCAAGAGTAATGAAAATAAAAACAAAAGTAAACAAATGGGACCTAATTAAACATAAAAGCTTCTGCAAAGCAAAGGAAAACCATCAACAAAATGAAAAGACAGCCCACAGAATGGGTGAAAATATTTGCAAATGATGCGACTGACAAGGGATTAATCTCCAAAATATACAAACAGCTCATGCAGCTCAATATCAAAAAAGCAAGCAACCCAATCAAAAAATGGGTGGAAGATCTATAGACAGTTCTCTAAAGATGACATATAGATGGCCAAAAAGCACATGAAAAGATGCTCAACATCACTAATTATCAGAGAAATGCAAATCAAAACTACAATGAGGTATCACCTCACACCAGTCAGAATGGCCATCATCAAAAAGTCTACAAACAATAAACGCTGGAGAGGGTGTGGAGAAAAGGGAACCCTCCTACACTGTTGGTGGGAATGTAAATTGGTACAATTACTATGGAGAACAGTATGGAGGTTCCTTAAAAAGCAAAATAGAACTACCATATGATCCAGCAATCCCACTCCTGGGCATATATCTGGAGAAAACCGTAATCCAGGAGGATACACGCACCCCAGTGTTCATTGTAACACTGTTTACAGTAGCCTAGACATGGAAGCAACCTAAGTTTCCATCAATACATGACTGGATAAAGATGTGGTACATATATACAATGGAATATTACTCAGCTGTGAAAAAGAATGAAATAATGCCATTTGCAGCAACATGGATGGACCTAGCAATTATCATTCTATGTGAAGTAAGTCAGACAAAAACAAATAATGATTTCACTCATATGTGGAATCTGTTTAAAAGAAATGATACAAATGAACTTATTTACAAAACAGAAGCCAACTTGTAGATATCAAAAAAAAAAAAAAAACAAATGGTTACCAAACAGGAAACATTGGCAGGAGGATAAATCAGGCACTTGGGTTGAATACACACATACTACTATATATAAGAAAGATAACCAACAAGGACCTACTGTATAGCACAGGGAACTCTACCCAATATTCTGTGATAACAGAAATATAAGAAAGAATATATATAAGAAAGAATCGAATATAGAAAGAATCTAATAAAGAATGAATATAGTAGTGAAGTGGATGGACCTAGAGTCTGTCATACAGATTGAAGTAAGTCAGAAAGAGAAAAACAAATACCATATGCTAACACATATATATGGAATCTAAAAAAAAAAAAAGATTCTGAAGAGCCTAGGGGCAGGACAGGAATAAAGACACAGACGTAGAGAATGGAGTTGAGGACACGAGGAGGGGGAAGGGTAAGCTGGGACGAAGTGAGAGTGGTATGGACATAAATACACTACCAAATGTAAAATAGCTAGCTAGTGGGAAGCAGCCACATAGCACAGGGAGATCAGCTCGGTGCTTTGTGACCACCTAGAGGGGTGGGATAGGGAGGATGGGAGGGAGACGCAAGAGGGAGGAGATATGGAGATATATGTATATGTAGCTGATACACTTTGTTACAAAGCAGAAATTAACACACCATTGTAAAGCAATTATACTCCAATAACATGTTTAAAAAAAAAATGTGATCCATCCATACCATGGTATATTACTCAACCATAAAAAGGAATGATGTACTGATTTAAAAAAAAAGGAATGAATACATGTTTATGTATTACTGAATCACATTGCTGTACCCATGAAACTAACACAACATTGTAAATCAACTATACTGCAGTAAAATTAAAATATTAAAAAAATTAAACTTCATTACTAAATTTAAAAAAAGAGAAAGTGAAATAAGGTAATAGTAATAAGTCCAAAATGCATTAAAGATCACACTAAATATGAAAATAGTAAAATTTCCTTTCAACATAGAGGTTGCCAGATTTACTTTATACAAAAATTTGGCTTTGTGTTGTTTACGAGAGATACTACCAATAAAATAAAATAGAACAATATAAAATAAATGTGAGAAATAGTCGAGGCTGGTGCTAAGACAAAGAAAGCATATTAACATTATATGGTTAGCAGACATTTTGTCCTTTCCCAAATGTTCATACAACATTAGGTCCATGCCAAAAGGTCCTTCATATTTTGTCCTATTCAAAATCATTTGGCATGCTTATGGGTGTTTTGGATAGGATCATATTTCAAGGACCTTTTGGCATGGACCAAATGTCTTATGGTCATTTTGGACAAAACCAGATGTCCTGCAAGGCATTATATAAAATAGAACTTAAGGCAGACAACCTCAAAATTAGATAAAAGAGGTATATAACCTACTTTAATCCTACCAAATCCTTGGATCACTACTATTGTTTGTCCTTTAGAGCAGCAGTTCTCAAAACTTTCTGGTTTCAGGAACTATTTATACTCCTAAAAATTATCAGGGAACCCAAAGAACTTTTGCTTATTTTTGTTGTATGTACTGATATATGCCATATTATAAATTGTCTTAGACATCTTTTGTGGTATTTTATTTTAAAAGAGCAATAATAAATCCAATGTGTTAACATAAATAACACTTTAATGAAAAATTACTATTTTCTAAGCAAAAATTTACTCTTGAGTAGCACTATTTTACATTTTTGCAAATCCCTTTACTTTCTGGCTTAAGAGAAGACAGCTGAATTCTTATACATCCTTTTATATTCAGTCTGTTGTGTTACATTGTTTTAGTAGATTGTATTATTTTCAGTTATTCAGTTCCCTTCCCTGTGTCAGGCTTGGCCATGTGACTTGTTTTGGCTAGTGAAATAAATACCTTACGTTACTTTTCAGAAGAAGTTTTAAGAGCCATTTTGTGGTTCTTCATCACTCTTTTCCCTCTGCTATGTGCATAGAATGTCCTAAAGAGTATCTGCTTCATTTCCAACTTTGCTCTAGAATAAAAATGTCATGAAGTGGAGCAGTTGATCCTCGGCCAGCAATATTGAGGGAGGATTGAACCTTGGTTGTAAGACACTGAGATTTAGTGGTTATTTTGTTATTGTATCATAACTGAGTATAAGATGACTGATACAGAAATTGATAACTGAATGAGATACTGCTGTAATAAACACACATACAAAATACCTAAAATAAATGACATTGACTTTGGGACTAGGCAAAGGGTGATTCTCAGGATAAAACTTCTGGTGAAGCTGTCCCTTGAGATAGCCGGAAATCAGATAATGTACCAGATGAGTATGTAATATTGATACTGACCAGGGTTCTTGGCCTTCCGCCATCAATAGAAATTGACTAGAAGCCAGACAAGAAATTCAGGCAAGGCTTTATTGGGGCCCCTGCTGCAGCAGCGGGGAGTGAGAAGAAGCGACAGGTTCCCTTGCTCGCTTGCTCACTGAGGGGGGAAGCAGCTTGGTCCTTACATGGGGTGAGGGTAGGGGTGTGCCCAGGGGTCAGGCTGGAGGGATGGCTTAGGTGTTTTGCCCACCCCTTAGGTGGTGTTGTGTGCAGGGGACATGTACAGTACCCTGCTTTTGTTCCCAACACCCTGTTTTTGCTCCTGGCTCTTCAGAAGTGGCAGTTGGGTTTTTGGTCTCTTTGTATCTTTTGTCCAGAATTTGCCCCAACTGCGCATGCATGCAGTTATTTTTAGTCCCATATAGTTTCTTTGTATTTTGTTGCTCAAGGAGAGGTTTGTCCAGGTGCAAGCATTCAGCACTGCAGCAAATGGTCCTGGGTTCTAGCCTATCTCAATATTGAGCAAAAAGAGTTTGGGAAACAAAATTCTGACGAATATTCTTTGGTTGCTATTGGCTTCATCTGATTACGAAATAGAGATGAGCTCAGGAAAGAATTGGCCTGTTTATAATCAGAGTGTAAAGGGAATGGGGAGAATCTAGAAATTTCAAGAATTGAAGGGTCAAAATACATAACTTTCTCATTTTCAACTGGTAATTATATAATTGAAAAATTATTTGAATGGACAGAAGGCTATTATATTTCAGCCATCTATCAAAGACCACATGAGGGCTAGAAGCAGCATATTTTTTAAAAAACCTTAGATTCAATTAAAGTAGGTACCCAGTAAATTGCTCCATTTGATTGAAATGGCTCAGAAGGGAAAAAAAGCACTGGGTGTGTGGTTATCCCATAGAAACTTGCTGACCTCAAGGAACTTGTAATTAAGTCTAGAGTAAGAGGTATATATATCCTTAAAAGATTTGTGAGTCTGGCTATTGGCCTAACAAGATGACTGCAATTAAATAAGATTTTGAGAGTGCTGTACTGCCAAATGAGCTAGTAGGTTCTACTAAAAGAGATTGTGATTGTTCATGACTTGTGTGCCTCCTACCTTCTGTGAATGGGAAGTAGCTTGAGAGAGCTGCTCAACCACCAAGATAGTAGT
Source organism: Delphinapterus leucas (assembly GCF_059928025.1). NCBI lineage: Eukaryota > Metazoa > Chordata > Mammalia > Artiodactyla > Monodontidae > Delphinapterus > Delphinapterus leucas. The sequence continues at coordinate 32,916,317 of NC_143141.1, forward strand.
AGTGAAGCATAGTCTTCAATACCTTATCTGTGGATCTAATGAGGATCAAGGAAAATGAATGACCTCCTAGAGGGCAGAGCCAGCAGCCTCAGAAAACAGTGAATTAGGAAGCTACCCCAAGAACGTAAAACCAGGGCCCAAGAAAGGAATGTTTGCTACTTCCAGGGCAAGTGTCCCTTGCAACTTCAGAATTCATATGAATAACTGCATATGACTGCCTGTGTCCAATGTAATGTGAACAGAAGGGATGGATGTCACCTCCAAGCAGAACTGTTAGAAGGATTACCTTGTTCTGCCATGGCTGTCTTCCCTTTGCTATGAAGTTAGCATGTCCCAGAAAGGGGCTGCTTCTTCAGCCTGATCCCCAACTGACATGTAACATGAGTAAAAAATAAATCTTTGTAGTTGTCAGCCACAAAGATTTGGGAGTTATTTGTTATTGCAGCATAACCTAGTATAAGCTGTCTGACAAATCAGTATTGGTTGAAGTTTTTGTGTTTACTGCTAGAATCCTGAAGATGCTAAGACTCCAAAATCTCCTAGAAATTGCTTTTTCTCTGTACTTTACTAACGGAAGATATAGAGTAAAAACTATTACTGCTATTTGGCACTGTTTCATATATACCGTGTATACTATTGTTATTTTTTTATGGTTCCAATCTCCTACTTGCTTTAAGGTCAGAAGGCTGACCTTGCTTTAAGGCTACTTGTCATAAGGTCAGAAATTTCACTTTGTGCTACCTGTTCCTTCTCATTAGTGGAGTGAAGCAGTGTTCTGCAACAGTTTTATTCAATTAGATTTTATACTGGCTTGGTTAATTCTAGAAGCTGTGATCTACATGTGTTTGTCATACTTTGGACACTTAGAGACAGTGAGTTGTAGAAGCTGTCTATGATTGATTACAGTCAAAAAACACATGGAAATGTCTCCATACTTCTCAAACTACAGTGTCAGTACATTTTGAAGAGTTTTCAGGATCCTTTTCACACATAGTTTTTGTTTTTTGTACCCTGAGAAGACTTTGCTACTTTCCCCCACTGCTTTCTTTTGCCACAGCTACAATGATTTGGCCTTTGATCAGTGTATTCTTTGGAGGACCCCAGGCTCAGCATCTTTTTCCTTTTTGTTTGCTCTTTGACTTGTAAGTTTTCAGAACTCCGTAGCTGAGTTTGGAAGATTGGGGCAAAAGCTGCAGACAGGAAATTTGTTTCTTTAATTTAGCTGAATTGTAGAGCCTTAAGGTTCATTATCTTTCCTCACTTCAAAATATGAATGAATACCTGAGTTTTAAGAATCTTTCAGGGTTGCTACAGCCATTGATTATGTTTCATAAAAGAAAGATATATAAAAACACAGCATGTTCATATCCTTTACAAAAACATTTTTACCAAGTGAGTGAGAGGGGAGTGTTTATTATCAGGCTAATTCAGCCAAGGCTGTGGACATGGAGTCTTAAATTAGGCCAGGAAAAAAGGACTGTCATAAAAGTTAGATTGTAGTATATGTATAACTGATTCACTTTGTTATAAAGCAGAAACTAACACACCATTGTAAAGCAATTATACTCCAATAAAGATGTTAAAAAAAGTTTAGATTGTAATCTAATAAATTGTCTGACTATTGATCCTCTGCTAACCAAAGCATCTTGAATTGAGGTAAGTATGAGCAGAGCTGGGCAATTTCAATGAGCTGGTAAATTTTTATAGACTTGAAGATTTTGGATTTATCTTGGGATTTATCTTAAGTCTGTCAGACTGACTTGAATTGAACTTTGGTGCCCAAGATGTTGGCACAAAAAATAACTAAGCAAAGCTATGTGAAGGTCATTAATTTCTAAAGTTTAACAAATTGACACTGAGTGCATCTGGTCTTGAAAGGTTGTTCTCTGAGTATATTAATATCCCTGCCTAGAGGGCCTCTGTCAATATTATGTGGAATTGGTAGGGTTCTTTGTCTTCATGTCACATTACCTAACTGGGGTCAAGCGCTCAAATTTGAAAGTAATTTTTTTTTCAGTTTTGGGTAAGCATTTATAAAACTGGTTTTTTGGACGACTCATAATTAGTTAAATTATTCATATAGTTGTAAAGGAAACATTTGTTTTTCAAGGGTTTTTGGAAAGCATTATATGGTTGATTCATTGTTTTTTGACATCATTAGCAATTCTGTTATGGAATTAAAAAAAATAATTTGTAGAATGCTCAGTCCAGAGCCTTTGAGTTCTCTTAATGTCGGGGAAAGGACACCAAGAGATCTTAAAAAACTAGCTTGCTTATAAATTAGAGATGATGGAGGTCTGGAACTCCTCTTAGCTTGATGAACTAAAGCTAAAATATAAGAAAATAATATACTCTCCTTCATATATGAATGTCATTATTGGTCTACCATGTGTAACATGCATTTTGTTGATTTTCTCAATAGAGATAGAAAACAAGGAATGGGAATGTTTAGTTGGTTATTCAAATCAATTGTGCCTGTAAAAAAAGGCTTGAGAATTTAAGTTGACTACAAATTCAGGTTTAGTAAGCAAGATGACCTACCAAAAAGCTAAACCGTTCTAAGATTTTGTTATAGAAGAATATTATCTAACAGTTTCCAAAATGTGGTACGTGGAACAGCAGTGTCAGCATTTTGTTAAAAATGAATGATCTCAGGCCCCATCCCAGACATATGGAACCAGAAACTTGGCTTTTGCCCTAGCAATGGGTATTTTAATAAGTCCTCCAGGGAATCCTGATGTATGCTAAAGTTTAAGAACTACTGATCTAGAACAAGATCCTCTCTGATGCTAATCAGAGCATTTCTGGATCAATTATTTTGTAGCCTAAAAAGATGCTGACCAGCTGGAGTCTTCTAAAAGAAAATGCTGTGGTATAGAAAGGACTAGAAACTAAATCCTATAGGGATATTTGAAAAAGATGTTTGTTTATTTAGCCTAGAGAAAAGATAACTTAGAGGCTTGAGGCATATAATTGTGACCTTCAGTTAGCTAAAGGGCTGTCTTAGCTCCAGAAGGTAAGACTTAGCTGAAAAACCATGGCAAAAGTTTTATTTGATGTCTCTGTGATTTAGTGACCTTCACTTCTCTGGAGGCATTTGTGTAAGTTCTGCACACCTCTTAAGGGCAGTGCTGTAGTAGTCATTTGTGAAGTGGTTTGAATCAAATGCTGCTAACTAAGGTCTTTTCTATACTTAGTATATATCTGTGACTTGCACTAAGTTACCATATTCTCAGTGAGCTTCTGGTTATTACCTAGAGCAGTATTCTCAACTTTAAGTGATATATGAACCTCTCTTATCTGAAAATGTTATTATTTCACCTCTGTTCATCTCTAGCTAGACTTAGAATTATGAATTAAACCTTATTTTCCTTCTGCCTATTGAAGATATTATTTCACTGTCTTCCAGCCTCTTGCTGCTGTCAGTCTTATTTACTGTTCCTTTGTAGGCAGTTTGTCTTTTCTTTCTTGTTACTTTTAAGATTTTTATCATAAAAGTATCTTTATCTTTATCTTTTGTCTTATAGTCCAGTCTATTGTTTGTATAATCTATTTTAAATTTCAGTGACAGTATTTTTCTAGTAGTCCTATTTTGTTCTTTTTCATATCTGTCTGTTCCATAGCGTTCTGTTATTTTGTAATGATTTGAATTTCTTTTATCTTGTTTATCACCTTAAACATAGGTATTTTATTTTAACTTCCAAAAAGTTCTTTTATCTCAGGTCTCTGCCTATTGCTTTTTATTCTTTTTGATCTTTAGACTCTACCTCATGAAAAATCATTTCTTTATGCAGTTTTTAATTTTGACTGTGAGCTTATCTTTAACATGAATTGTTTTTCCTTGGGAACTCATTCGTGTTTCTTAGATTATAAAAGTGTCCATATTGAGCTCTTTTACAATTGTTTTTCCTGGTTTTCTCAGAGGTTTCACTGATCTAGGACCAGTTTTTTTGTTCATATTTTAGCCTAGGGCTTCCTGTACTACATTTGTATTGTAAATTCTAACAGCACATCAACACTTGGATTTCGATTTCTCATGGGAGACTATTTTTTTCCCAATGCCAAGTGCACAGGTAAAACGAAGCTTCCATGTCACTTTAATCTGATTCCGTTTCACTGGAAGTATAGCCTTTTTGAGGTCTCAAAAGTATGCACATGCTATGGACTGAATATTTGTGTCCCCGTAAAATACATATGTTGAAATCTAAATTCCAATGTGATGGTATTTCTAGATGGTCCTTTGGGAGGCAATTAGGAATGAGGGTGGAGCCCTCATGAATAATGGATTAGTGCCCTTGTAAGAAGAGACCAGAGAGCTAGCTTGCTCTCTGCTCACCATTTGAGGATACAATGAAATTGGCAGTCTGCAACTTGGCAAAGGGTTCTCACCAGAACCCAATCATACTGGCATCCTGATCTTGGACTTCCAGTCTCCAGAGCTGTGAGAAATCAATTTCTGATGTTTACAAGCCACCCAGTCTATGGTACTTTGTTGTAGCAATCGGAGGCGACTAAGCAGGAGCCTAGTTTATATCCCTGTTCCTTCTGCAGAACCCAAGGCCTATCCCTGTGCTGATATTAAAATCCAACATGTAGCTGTTAGGTAATTCTGGCCTTATGTCCTCCTGAGATCAGGGCAACAAGATACTAGCAGAGTGAATCCAACAGAATATTGAAAGTTTCATGCACCTTTACCAACTGGGATCTTACCTAGGAATGCAATAGTGGTTCAGTGTAAGAGGGTCAATCATTGTAGTGTAATACACCACACTAATAGAATGAAGCAAAAATACCACATGATCATCTCAATTCTTGCAGAAAAGTGATTCGACAAAATGCAACACCTTTTTGTGGAAAAAAAAAACAATCAGAAAACTAGGAATAGAGGGGAACATCCTCAATATGATAAAGAGCATTTATGAAAATTCCACAGCTAGCATCATACTCAATGGTGAATGACTAAAAGCTTTCTTCCTAAGAGCAGGATCAAGACAAGAATCCCTGCTTTCACTCTTGCTGTTCAACATTAAACTGGAAGTTCTAGCCAGATCAACTAGATGAGAAAATAAATAAATAAAAGCCATCCAAATTGTAAAGGAAGAAGGTAAAGTATCTCTATCAGCAGATGACATGGTTCTCTATATAGAAAAACCAAAGAATTCACAACAAAATCAGCAAAGTTTTAGGGTACGTGATAAACACAAAAACCGGTTTTGTTTCTATACACTCACAGTGAACAATCCAAAATGGAAAGCAAGAAAGCAATTCCATTTACAATGTCTTTAAATATTTCACCCTTAGTATGATATTTCCTATATTTCTGCAGCTGTTGGTTGCTTGATTTTTGGTAGGAACACTTATCAGATTAATACATTTCCTGATATTCGAAGATTATGAATAGTTCTTATCATCAGTTGTTATTGAATTCTTCACTTTCTTTTCTTACATTTATTGAAAAAAAGTATGTGATTTTTTTCTCCTTTATTCTGTTATAAGATGAATTACAATGAATGACTCTTGCAATCCTGGAATAAACTGATTGTGATACATTTTTATCTGAAACTAGGTTTCATTTGCTAATATCTTGTTTAGAATTTTGTTTCTATATTCATGTGAGAGATTGCCCTATGCTTCTTCCCTGTAATGTCTTTATCAGACTTTGGTATTAGAGTTACTCTGCCTCACAGAACAAGTTAGGAAGTGTTTTATTATCTGGAAGTATTTGTGTAAGATAGATATTATTTGTTTCTTTACTGTTGGAAGATTCAGGGAAGCCACCTGGGCCTTTGCTTTCAAGGAAAGTTTGATTAGGTGTAAAATTTTTAATTACGGTATCAATGTATTTTACACATTAAGGCTATTCAGATTTTCTTCTTGTGTCAATTTTGGCAAGTTGTGTTATTTATTCATTTCATCTACCTTGTTAATTTTATTGGTGTTTGTTTGTTAATAATATTCTCCTTTTAGTGTCAGTATTTATAGTGATGTCCTGTTTTTCAACATTACTGATACTATTGATGCCTTAAATCCTCTTGATATTATTTATGCCAGCCATTAAGTTGTTTATAACTTGATTTATGCTTTCAAAAGCCAACTTGTGGTTTTGTCAGTTTTCTCTATTGTATATTTTTCCATTTCATTTATATTTGTTCTTATTTTTATTATTTCCTATTGATATATTTTAAAATACAATTTCCTATTTTTTGTTAGCTTTTTGAGATGGGTTCTTAGATGGTCAATGTACAGCCTTTTAAAACCTATATATGTTAATGGCTGTAAATCTTATAAACATATCTTTACTTGCATTCCTCAAATTTTGATACATTATATTTTTATCCTAGTTTAGCTCACAGTATTTTTTAGTTTACATTGTGATTTATTTCTTGGCCAATAGATTATATGCTTGATTTTCAATTTTTGTTGTTGTTGCTGTCGGGAGGGGATTTCTTTTTTTGGTGTCCTTTTTCAAAAATCCATTTCTAGCTTAATTCCAGTATGGCCAGTGACCAAAATCATTATTAAATTTTAATACTATCAAATTCATAGGGATTTATGCTATGACCCATTACTTATATGAGCACTTGAAACACATGTATATCCTGCAGTTGTTAGGTGCTGCATTATTTTATATATGACAATTAGGTTAAGTTTTTTCATTGTGACATTTGAATATTCTATATTCTTCTGGTTTATTTGGATTAATCTTGTTTTTAGTTCTGTTATTTTTCTTTAATATTTTTTTTTTTTTTTTTTTTTTTTTTTTTTTTTTTTGCGGTACGCGGGCCTCTCACTGTTGTGGCCTCTCCCGTTGCGGAGCACAGGCTCTGGACGCGCAGGCTCAGCGGCCATGGCTCACGGGCCCAGCCGCTCCACGGCATGTGGGATCTTCCCGGACCAGGGCACGAACCCGTGTCCCCTGCATCGGCAGGCGGACTCTTAACCACTGCGCCACCAGGGAAGCCCTCTTTAATATTTTTGAAGCTTGTAAGTACATATAAATTTAGATTTATTATATCTTTTCGTTGGATTAACCCTTTTATCTCTGCGGATATTTTCATACCTTATAATCTTTTTCTGATGTTTGCTAAGGTACACAAACTTTCTTTTAATTTTTACATAGTGTATCTTTTTCCATCTCTGTGTCGTTACTTAAAGGTGCATCTCTTTCAAGTAGCATATTATGTATGTATTGCTATGTATTTTAAAAAATTATTTTGACAGTTTTTCTTTAAATTGTACTGTTTATTCAACATACTTCTAATATGATTACTGTAGCATTTCTGTTTAAATTTACTACCTTACTTTTTGGCTTCTATTTGTCCCCTGTTTTTTGTTTCTTCATTTTCTTCTTTGTCTTCTTTTGATTTAATCAATTCTTATTATTCTGTTGTACTCCTATATTAGCTTTTCACATAAGTTTATTATTTTTAGTTGTTTCTCAAGAGATCACAACATGCATTTAAAAAATTGTTTGGGAACATCCCTGGCGGTCCAGTGGTTAAGACTTCGCCTTCCAGTGCAGGGGGTGCAGGTTCAATCCCTGGTCAGGGAGCTAAGATTCCCACATGGATGGCAGCCAAAAAACCAAAACATAAAACAGAAGCAATATTGTAACAAATTCAGTAAAGAGTTTAAAAATGGTACACTTTAAAAAAAATCTTAAAAATAAATAAATAATTAATTCTTTAAATGTACTACAAATAAGTAATTTTGCCAGTGCCTGAGTAGTGCAAGAATGTTGTAATACTACTACTCCATTACCTTCCTCCTGCCTTTTGTGGTACTGTTGTCATGTATGTTAATTTTACATTTATTTCAAAACTTTTAAAACCTTATTATTACTATTTTTACAGTCTATGCACTAACCTCATTTTAAATTTCTTTTTGTAGTATCTTACTTCCCTCTTGGTATTATTTATGTCCTAGGGAATTCCCTTTAGTATTTTTTGTCTGTGTGGCTTTACTGGTAGCAAATTCTCTTATTTTTGTGTGTCAAAAGTTTTTTTAATTTTTTCTTCATTCTTGATTCTTTTTAATTAATTTTTATTTGGAGATAGTTGGTTTACAGTGTTTTGTTAGTTTCTGCTTTGCAGCAAAATGAATCGGTTATACGTATACATATATCCACTCTTTTTTAGATTTCCTTCCCATTTAGGTCATCACAGAGCACTGAGTAGAGTTCCCTGTGCTATACAATAGGTTCTCATTAGTTATCTATTTCATACACAGTAGTGGATATATGTCAGTCACAATCTCCCAGTTCATCCCACCTCCCAACCCCCTTGGTAACCATAAGTTTGTTTTCTATATCTGTGACTCCATTTTTGCTTTGCACATAAGTTCATCTGTACCATTTTTCTGGATCCACATGTAGGCAATAGTATACAATATTTGTTTTTCTCTTCCTGACCTACTTCACTCTAGGTCCATCCACGTCTCTGCAAATGGCACTATTTTGTTCCTTTTTATGGCTGAGTAATATTTCACTGTATATATGTACCACATCTTTTTTATCCATTCCTCTGTTAATGGACATTTAGGTTGCTTCCATATCCTGGCTATTGCAGATAGTACTGCAGTGAACATCAGGGTGCATGCATCCTTTCGAATTCTGGTTTTCTCCAGATATATGCCTAGGATAGGAGTGGAATTTGCTGGATCATATGGTAGCTGTATTTTTAGTTTTTTTTAAGGAAACTCCATACCGCTCTCCATAGTGGCTGTATCAATTTACATTCCTACCAACAGTGTAGGAGGGTTCCCTTTTCTCCACACCCTCTAGCATTTATTGTTTGTAGATTTTTTGATGGTGGCCATTCTGACTGGTGTGAGGTGATACCTCATTGTAGTTTTGATTTGCATTTCTCTAATAATTAGTGATGTTGAGCATCTTTTCATTTGTTTGTTGGCCATCTGTATCTCCTCTTTGGAGAAACCAAATTGGAAAAGAAAAAGTAAAACTGTCACTGTTGGCAGATGACATGATACTATACATAGAAAATCCTAAAGATGCTACCAGAAAACCACTAGAGCTCATCAATGAATTTGGTAAAGTTGCAGGATACAAAATTAATACACAGAAATCTCTTGCATTCCTATACAATAACAATGAAAGATCAGAAAGACAGATTAAGGAAACACTCCCATTTATCACTGCATCAAAAAGAATAAAATACCTAGGAATAAACTACCTAAGGAGGCAAAAGACCTGTACTCCGAAAACTATAAGATACTGATGAAAGAAATCAAAGAGGACACAAACAGATGGAGAGATATACCATGTTCTTGGATTGGAAGAATCAATATTGTGAAAATGACTGTACTACCCAAGGCAGTCTACAGATTCAGTGCAATCCCTATCAAATTACCAAAGGCAGTTTTTGCAGAATTAGAGCAAAAATTTTTACAATTTGTATGGAAACACAAAAGACCCTGAATAGCAAAAGCAATCTTGAGAAAGAAGAACAGAGCTGGAAGAATCAGGCTTCCTGACTTCAGACTATACTGCAAAGCTACAGTCATCAAAACAGTATGGTACTGGCACAAAAAACAGAAATATAGATCAATGGAACAAGATAGAAAGTCCAGAGATAAACCCACACACCTGTGGCCACCTAATCTGTGAAAAAGGAGGCAAGAATATAAAATGGAGAAAAGACAGCCTCTTCAATAAGTGGTGCTGGGAAAACTGGACAGCTACATGTAAAAGAATGAAATTAGAACAGTCCCTAACACCATACATGAAAATAAACTCAAAATGGATTAAAGACCTAAATGTAAGCCCGGGTACTATAAAATCCTTAGAGGAAAACATAGGCAGAACACTCTTTGACATAAATCATAGCAAGATCTTTATCGATTCACCACATACAGTAATGAAAATAAAAACAAAAATAGACAAATGGGACCTAATTAAACTTAAAAGCTTTTTCACATCAAAGGGAACCATAAACAAGACAAAAAGCCAGCCTTCAGAATGGGAGAAAATATTTGCAAATGAAGCAACTGACAAGGGACTAATTTCCAAAATACACAAACAGCTCACGCGCTCAATATCAAGAAAACAAACAGCCTAATCAAAAAGTGGGTGGAAGGGCTTCCCTGGTGGCACAGTGGTTGAGAGTCTGCCTGCTGATGCAGGGGACATGAGTTCATGCCCCGGTCCGGGAGGATCCCACATGCCGTGGAGCGGCTAGGCCTGTGAGCCATGGCCACTGAGCCTGCACATCCGGAGCCTGTGCTCTGCAACGGGAGAAGCCACAACAGTGAGGGGCCTGTGCACCAAAAAAAAAAAAAAGTGTGGAAGACCTAAATTGAAGGATTTTTTTAAATTTTAGGTTGCCACTTGTTCACACCTCATTCCCCCAAACCCCCACCCCCAGCAATTTAAAGTGGTAATCCAGTTATCTTCTTACATCAATCATTGCTATTGAAAAGTCAGCTGTCAATATTATTGTAGCTATAATTTTTTTCCTCTAGCTACTTTTATTATTTCTTTTTGTCTTTACTTTTCTGCATTTGTATTAAGATGCTTGGATGTGCGATTCTTCTTATTTATTTTGTTAGACATTCATAGAGCTTCTTGGATCTGGAGCTTAATATTATTCATTAGTTTTGGAAAATTCCCAGCCAATATCCCATCAGCTATTTCTGTCCCTTTCTCTCTCTCTTTACTTTCTTTCAGGGACTTTAGTTATACACAAATTTTATCTTTTACTGTGTTTTATATGTTCTTACAATATTTTCTGTCTTTTACATCTGATTTTCTATCTGTGCTTGAGGCTGAATATTTTCTTTGGACCTATCTTCCAGTGTTCCAGTCGTCTCTTATGCTATGGCTAATATGTCATTAAAAACATCTTTTGAGTTCTTAATTTCAGAAATTGTGGTTTTTAGTTGTAGAATTTCATTGATTTTATATTTATAGAACTCAAGTCTCTAGTGAAATTCTCTTGTTACCAATTTTGTAAACATATTAAATTATTTTGTGTGATAATTACAATATCTGAATCACATTTTTTAATTGAACTATAGTTGATTTCCACTGAATCACATTTTTTATCTTGTTTCACCTCACCACCTTCCATGATATATTTCTTTCTTTTCTCAACTCTGATAATTTTGTCTATTGAATACAGAAAATCATCTATACATTTTTTTTTTATTTTTGGTGGTATGCGGGCCTCTCACTGTTGTGGCCTCTCCCGTTGCGGAGCACAGGCTCCAGACGCGCAGGCTCAGCGGCCACGGCTCACAACCCGGCTGCTCCACAGCATGTGGGGTCTTCCTGGACCGGAGCACGAACCCGTGCCCCCCGCATCGGCAGGCGGACTCACTCTCAACCACTGCGCCACCAGGGAAGCCCTATTTCCTAATTTTGACTGCCTTTGCTGGGGAGAGGACCTGGGGGTGAGAGTACTGAACTCCATTATTCTTCAATTCCACATTATTGAAAGGCTCCTATTTTCTTCTCAGTTTCCATGGCCTGTGTTGGAAATAAGAAAATTCCCTGAGGGGAAGAAACATTGGAGAAATTCCAGGTCACCTCATGTTTAACTTCTGCCTTTTGTTTCCCTAAATTCTTATTTTTTTGATTGGTCTTTGATGCTTTCAAACAGCTCTCTTTCTTTTGTTTCTGTTATTTTATCAAGTGTTACAGTGGGTCTTGGTGGGAAGATTTGTTTTATATAAGCTGCATTGTCAATGAAGGCCCTTTTTGTCTGTAGGTAGTCTACCTTTTTTTTAATGCTTTGCCAATTATTTGTTAAAGTAACTAAGTTATTTGTTTTATAAGGTTTCCAATAATGCATTCCTGTGATGTTACTTAACATGTTCTTGTGTGCTCTGTATTTCCTTTAAACAGATGGTTAGATATAGATGTAACTTTGCAAAAGTTCTTTATAGATATTTGTGTGTATTTCTAATTGCACTGAATTTGGAGACTCATGTCTCATTTTTCTCTGTTTTTGTAATGTTAAAATTAATCCATGGGTTCAACTTTATTTTAATTTGCATTTGTGTCTTTTGGTAAATGTATGTTTTTAACTTTTTAAGATACTGACAGTGGTTTTTGAAAGTATCTATACAATTTTATGTTCCCAAAACCAATGTATGAGAGTTCCAGTTACTCAAAATTCCTGTCAACATTTGGTATTGTCATTTTTTTGTTGTTAATTTTAGTCACCCTAATGAATATGCACTGGCATTCCCTTGTGGTTTTATCATTTCTCTAATACCTAATATGCTGAGCATTTTTCATGTGCTCAGTGGCTATTCATATATCTTCTTTTGTCAAGTCCCTGTTCAAATCTTCACCCCATATTTTATTTTATTTTATTTCCTTCCAGTTTTATTGATATATAATTGACATACAACACTGTATAAGTTTAAGGTATACAGTGTAATGATTTGACTTACATAAATCATGAAATGATTACCACAATAAGTTTAATGAACATCCATCATCTCATATAGTTACAAAATAAAAGAAAAAGAAAAAATATTTTTTCCTTTTGATACAAACTCTTAGGATTTACTCTAACAACATTCATATATAAAATAGCAGTGTTAATTATATATTTATCATGTACATTATATTCCTTGTACTTATTTATCTTATAACTAGGAGCCTGTACCTTTTGACAACCTTCATCCAGTTCTCCCTCCCCATAACCCTTATCCACAAATCTGATCTCTTTTTCTATGAATTTATTTGTTTTTGATGTGTATTTGACTTACTGTACTCTGTTAGTGGTATGTAACATAATGATTTGATATTTCTGTACATTTCAAAATGACCACCACCGTAAGTCAAGTTACCATCTGTCACCATACGTTACATAATCATTGACTATATTCCCCATACTGTACATTTCTTACCTGTACGTCATTTATTTTATAACTGGAAGTTTGTACCTCTTAATTTCCCTCATCTACTTCTGTTATCCTCCCACCATCCTTCCCCATATTTTAAATTAATTTATTTTTCTAATTATTAAGTTATAAGAATATTTTATATATACCAGTTCTATTTCAGTTTTATATATCGTGAGTCCTTGCCTTTTTATTGTGTCCTATCTAAGAAATCTATTCCAAGTTCTAGAAATTTTTCTCCTACATTTTTTTCTAGAAGATTTATAACTAACTTTTTGGCTTTACATATAAGATCCATTTAGATATTTACTTTTGTATAACATTGAAAAAATAGTTGAGGTTTATGTTTAGCTATGTGGTTATCTACTTGCTCAAGCATTAATTCTGAAAAATCCTTTAGTATTTCATTGTAAATTATCAGTTAGAAGACATATTTCCTGACCATGATATACAAAGTTCAATATATGTATATTTTTTAAATCCATATTGTTGCATTATTATTCAGACCTCACTTATCATTGTAATTTTTCTACTTGATCTGTCAGTCTCAGTGTATTTTGTTAAGACCTTTTACTATCATTGTGCTACCCATGTTTATTGGTATTTTCTCTTACCTACAATTTTTTTCTTTATGTATTTTCATACAATATATATGTTGTCTTCGGGCTTGTGGTAGTCAGATCTTTGCAGAATCCTAATAGGAAATGACTCTTTTGTTTAATAACTTTTGCCTTGAATTTGAGCGTATCTATTATTAATATGTTACTATCTCTTCTTTTGTATTTGCTTTTCTCTTTTATGCCTTTACCCATTATTTTGTCAGTTTCATCAGTTTTTTTTGTCTTGTCTTTCTTTGTCTTTTAATAAGATAATTTAAAGAATATACAATTATTGTGCTCTTTATTGGCTGTAACTGTGTTATTTTGTTTTACTCTTTCTCTCTTTAATGTTTCTTTTGTTTCCTTTGTTCTGCTTCATATGCCATATTTTTTACTTTTGCACATCCCCAGAGCTTTAAGGGACATAAGTCCTTTAATTTTTTTCAAAGTGTTCTTCAACTTATAATTCTCTAAGCATTGGAATTAAACATGCAGAGTTTTATTTGTGACATAGTAAATAAGTGGTTTATAACACATTTTTATTCTCACTCTTCCTGTCCTATATTTTTAAATATATTAAGTTGTTTTAGATCAAGAGTGTTATTATTACAGCATTGTTTTCTCTGTTATATGTCTTTTTTCAACAGTAAACACTGAAACTTATATTTAGTTTTAAGACAGTTATTAAACTCATCTCACTTTTAATTAACTTCCATGCTTTAGACCATGGCTTTTACAGTATATTCCTTCAAGTAAAGATATTTGTTTATATTTTATGAGGCCTTTCTTATGTATTTCATAATGCTTTCTTCTCCCCTTTGAGCTTGATTAAAAATTTTTTATGTTACATTTTTCCTTTCAATACTCCGTACATTTTGTTTCACTGTCATCTAGGTTTTAGTGTTGCAGTAGAGCAATCTAATTTTGTTCTTTGGTTATCAACCCAACTTTTCTGCCTGAATATTTGTACTGTTTTGTAAATTTTTTCCCCTGATATGTTGATTATTCTTGGTGTTTAATTTTTTTCTTGGCTCCCCTTTACAAACATCAGTTGACCTGGTATTAACTTAATCTTCTGTCTTCAAATTGATCATCTTCTCTATTATGATTTTTAGCTTCATACTAGTTTTCTAAGTTCTGGGAAATTTCTTCATGTTTGTTTTTCAAATAACTTGGGTAACTTTTCACAGCATAAATCCTAAACTTATTCTCTCTCATTTGGATCTTAAACTAATTACTATGCTTTTGGTTTTCTTAATGACTCCTATCTTTTTCATCTCCCTTTATATTTCTAACTGACTTTTTGATTTATCATGCTGTCATTTCACCTCACATTATTTTCTCCTTATTGTTTTATGCTTCTCTCTTTTTTTAATGTAAATTTGTCCACTTTTATTTATTTATTTTTAACATCTTTATTGTAGTATAATTGCTTTACAATGGTGTGTTAGTTTCTGCTTTATAACAAAGTGAAAGAGTTATACATATACATATGTCCCCATACCTCTTCCCTCTTGCGTCTCCCTCCCTCTCACCCTCCCTATTCCACCCCTCTCGGTGGTCGATGCTTCTCTTTTACTGGAAATGTTTTATTTTATACTCTAGCTGATGATGCCAAAGAGTTTTTTGAAAAAATTTTTATCAATCCTCTAATATACAATTTTCTGAGGCTTGATAATTCTCCTAGTCTTTTGGATATTGTATTAGTCAGGGTTCTCCAGAGAAATAGAACCAATAAGATATGTGTATATATATCTAAGAGATTTATTATGAGGGATATGCTCATGCAGTTATGGAGGTTGGGGAGTCCCAAGATTTGCCATGGCAAGCTCGAGACTCAAAGTCGGTATAAGTTCCTGACTGAAAGGTGGCATGCTGAAGATCCAATAAGAGCCATGATTCAGTTTGAGTCTGAAAGCTGGAAAGACTGATGTGCAGGCTTACGGCAGTTAGGCAGAAAGAGTTCCCTCTTACAGGTGAATAGCCTTTTTTTTCTATTCAGTCCTTCAGCTGATTGGATGAGGCCCACCCACAGTAGGGAGGGCAATCTGTTTTACTTAGTCTGCTGATTTAAATATTAATCTCACCCAAAAATACTCTTACAGACACATCCAGTATAATGTTTGACCAAATATCTGGACAGCCCATGACCCAGTCAAGTTGACACTTGAAATTAACCATTGCAGATTTTGTGCCCTTTCCTTTGTTTTGCAGTGTTTTTACTTGGGTTGTGTGCTAATTTTTTACTTTCCTCCTTACTTGACCTCAGATATAGACGTCCTTTACACACTGTATACTTGTCAAAAAACAAGGTAAGTAGGTATCCTTTTATCCTTTTCTCCAAACTATTTATGTGCATAATGATGTACACATCTCTCATCCAATTTCCTGATTCTACTGGCTTTCATTTGGTTATAAGTTATGAATAATAACAGCTAACCAACTTCAGTAGTTTGAATACCTAAGAGTGTATTCCCTCATATAATAACAACTCCAGAAATGATAATGGCTTAAAGGCTCAGGAATATCAGGGCTAAGGTCTTTGCCTTTCTCTTGATCTTTTCCTCAAGGTTCCAAGGTAGCTAGAATTCTAGCTATCACATCCACATTTAGACAGCAGAAAGAAGGAAAGATCAGGCCAGAGGGCTTCTTGAAGACATTTCTACTTTTAATTCATTTGCCTTCCACATCTGACAAGTGGCTGAGCGATTAATTATCCTGTTTATATTGCCAAGTATTATTTTGTTAAGGTAGAAGGGAGCATGGATAATGAGTAGGCAACTAACATTCTGCAGGTATATTTTTTCTTCAGTGGCGGCATCTTCTTCCTATCACCAATGTTTGGTTCTCTGGAAGTTTTCTGAACTTGTGGAATACGATGTGAATGATCAATATCTAGCATGTCCTGTTACAGAGATCCTTCAGTTCTTCTTTTTTTTTTTTTTTTTTTTTTTTTTTTGCGGTACGCGGGCCTCTCACTGTTGTGGCCTCTCGCGTTGCGGAGCACAGGCTCCGGACGCGCAGGCCCAGCGGCCATGGCTCACGGGCCCAGCCGCTCCGCGGCATGTGGGATCTTCCCGGACCGGGGCACAAACCCGTGTCCCCTGCATCGGCAGGCGGACTCTCAACCACTGCGCCACCAGGGAAGCCCCTTCAGTTCTTGTTCTTACTTTGCTCAAGGAACTTTACTCTGAGATCACATTCCATTCCACTAGTTTTTTTTTTTCCAACCAAACTTTATGCCATTGCCAAGATTTGCAGCTTCTGATTAAATAAGAAAGTAACCAGGCAGCAGGTAGTAGGTGAGGGACTCAGTAGGAATAGGGAGAACCACATTCTAACTTAATGGCTAGGCATAGCAAAGTATAAAGAGGAACAGCTGCCTAGCTCTGTATTAGGCAATGATCAGAGTCTCTGAGAGCAAGGGATAGATGGTAGAGGACTTTAAAAGAATGCTTGATGTCTTATATTCTGAATTTCTAAGAGGCTTTTTAAAGCCATCTTCTGCCTTCTACTTAGGATAACTTCATCTCTGGGTTTGTCAGTCTTGGTTTTAGCATTATTGTGGCTTTTCATCTTTTTCTGGGTCTTTACTATTGGAAGTGTTTGTAAAAAGCTATATTGAGGGGCTGTTAGCCAGGCAACCTTTATTCAGTGGGTATTTATTTTAATAGCCATTTGGTTTCATTACCTCTTAATGAGTTCTTTGATAGCAAGTTCCTTAATTAACAAGGCAGTCTTTCAGGTTTCCTCTTCTCTAATTGTTAACATATTTTGGTGCTTTCACAGATACACTGTGATGAAAAGTTTCCTCTTTTATAGCTCCTGTAGGGCCACTGAGAAGGGAAAAAGACAGGGATGGGAAGAATATGCAGCATGTTTCCTTGAGATATAAATGGTTTAAGAGCATTTATCCTCCCAAACTGAGACATAGTCTTACTTTATGCTCAATTTCCTGCAATATGAGTAACTCAGAGTGAATTTCTAGCTGTATAAAAGTTGATTTAGTCCAGCTCACATTAGAATTTGTATGTTGAATTTTTATATAACCACTTTCCAAGAAATGTGGCACACTTAATTCTGCCTGGGACCCAAATAAATTTTCCTTGAACTATGGGCAGTGCTCCTCAAAATGACAGGAGTATTTTATAATAAAGTACCTACCATTCATTGAGCCTCTACTATGCGCCAGACACTGTATAAGGTTCTATATTATATTATTTATAGCATACATTTTCTGCAAAGTTGATATCATTATATTCATTTTACTGATGAGGAAGCTGAGTCTAACCAAGATTAAACAACTTTCCTAATGGTCACTTAAGTGATAGGGCCAGGATTTGAGCCTAAGTTAATATGAACCAAAGTTCTTTATCTATGTCTCACTTCTACTCTAGTCCTATCTTGCTTTCACTACCACTTACCATAAAATGGATATGATGGGTCATGCACTTTTCTCCCAATAGTGAAGTTAATTATAGAGCTAATTAAATTCTTGTAAAGAAGATCTTAAATTATCTTCCTCAGAGAAACCTAAGGTTTTAAATATTCTGAAATGAAGCATTGAAATGAAACAATTTGTTATTGGCACAAAATAAAGAACCAGAGTACCTACAGGATATGTTAGCTCAAAAAAGCAAAAAAGAAACTCAGGCTAATGAGGTGTTTGGGTGGAGAAATGCTTTTATTTAGGGTATTGACCAGTTAGAGAACTGAGTAATAAGTTGTACGTGGAAGTTAAAGCGACTGGCTGGCAGACAGTCAGGCGTCTGTAGCATTGTGTTTTGTAAACTTTCTCCTATGGCTGTGGTGTGTTTTTTCCAAGCCCACTTAATTTTTTATGAGGTTTGTAAAGGTCTTGAATAAACAATTGAGATTATAGAGGTTTTCCTGGAAGCTTTGGTTAATATTTTAATATGCTCTGCTTTGTCACATTATTAAATAGCTTATTGGAAGGTTTGAAAGAGAGGGTTTCTTTTTTATTTTTCCTATTTTTCTTTTTCTCTCCCTCTCTTTTTCTGTTCTAGTAGTTAAATATCAAAATTGGATGTAATTTTTAGCTGATTCCTGCTCTTCTTTTTATTTTAACTTTATACCTCTGCAAATCACCCTTGGACTGGGAATTCAGCATCTGGGAGGCCTCCACTTAAAATGCACTTCAAGTGAAATTACTGTTTAGAGGGTATATCTTGAAACTAAGCCAGTGACTGTAAATGTATGTAGTAAGAGAGGACTCTGGAAAGGGAGAGGGAATTGGATAGGGTCAGAAAACAGGAACTAATAGAACTTTGGAGATTACCTCATCATGACCTTTTGCTCATTAATATTTGAATCTGATTCTTTGGCATCTTGGTTGCAGTCCGGTGAAGTATCAAGCATGGCAAAGACTGAATGCCCTTAAACATATTTCTGTGTTAATGAGATGACTTGATGAAATTGACCTTTAACCCGAATAGCAGTTGAGAAAAGGGAAAGGAAAAGTTCTTATTTCTCATTCTGAGGACTTTTTATTCTATGGAAGTTTGCATAGTAATAATTGTTGTTTTTTGTAGAGTACTGTACATTACCTCATTTCAAATTGGGAGTCACTTAAGTAATTCCATGTTGTTGTTGTTGGGATGCAATGAAGGTCACCCAGCAAATCCTACCACTTTTGTGAAGACTTCTCTGATTATTTTGGCCTCATAAGCTTTTCTTCTAAAATCATATAGTACTTAGAGTTTATTTTGCTCTATTTTGTACTTAAGTGCATGTTGTCCTTGATTTGCTATAGAATAGGAATACACTTTCCACTTTTTTCATGACAGAATTTTTGGCTTAAAAGAAGAAAATCATGTGACTCTATAAAATGCATAAATGGTTAGAAAATATTATGCACTCATGAAATACTTACATTTTAAGCCAGTATACCCATTGTCTTTTTCTACTGTTTTTCATATTCAGGATCATAGGAATAAAAATTATAATCATCATAAGACATTTACTGAATACTTAATATAAGACAGGTACTGTGGTAAATACTACACAGGAATTATTTTTATTTAACCATTATAACAGTCCTATTTTACAGATAATGAAATTGAGACAAAGGTTAAAGTTAGTGTTATGGGGCATTGTATTTAATGTGTATGTTGATTTTCATTAAACCACATATCTGTACTTTCTGCATTTACGTTTATATATTTTTCTTTGTTTTGCTCTGACACTGTTTTGGACTATGGCAGTAGAACATACAAGTTAAGATTTTTGCTGATGGTGGTATTGTTGTTTTGTAATGGGCATGTACTGATTATTGGCTATATCCATTATCCCTTGTTGTAAATTTGAGTTCAAAAGACACATATATGTATGCATTTTCTTTATAAAGCAAAAATGGTTGACAGGCTGATAAAGGAAATCAAGACTAGGGCATATAAAATTATTGGCTGGAGAGAAATTCTTTAAATGGCTATTACAGTTTTTTTCTCCTTGATATGTATTGTTAAATGAAGGTTGTTTGGGGGTTCTAGTTGTGATGCCATAGCTAGTATCAGACTTATACTCTAGTCATAAACCATTATAAAAACTGGACAAAATATAAAATCAGGTATTGTCAAAAGAATGAATCAATGCTTGGGATGCCAATAAGAATAGGTTGTAGAGAAACAGAATATCAAAGAAGAAAGAAACACAGAAAAAGGACCAACCCCCACCCCACCCCACCCCCACCAGTGTCTTTATAAAATTCCCTTTCAGTCCTTGGCCAATTTCTAAGCTTCATATGAATAGGGCACACTGTGGGGCTTTAGAAGACATCAGTTGCTGAGATAGTGATAGCTGAACAAATATTCTAGAAGTTGCACAGCAGAGACATTGCAGATTGGACTCACAGAGAGACCTGATGAACATTGTGGCCTTTCGGTTTAAATATCCGTAAATCCGTTTTCAGGGATTAAGGACAAGGTCCTAAGAGTAAGGGCAAAATCAGTGTAACTTTTAAAACAAGCCTGACAAAATCAGTATGGTCCACTAATAATTTAACTGCCTGCCTAAACAAAACTCAAAACGCTATTGAGGAAGATAAGATAATCTAGAGCCTCTATAGCTTCTTATCTACAATGTATGGCATATAAAACAAAATTTCTTAACATGATTATAAGCAGAAAAAACTGAGCTATAATCAAAAGTTAAAACAGTCAATAGAAGCAGATCATTAGATAATCCAGATATTTATGCTAGCAAACAGTGATTTCAAAATAACTATGATTAATATGTTAAAGAGGAAAGAATGGACAAAATACCAAAAAAATTATTTGTACAGATACTAAGAAGCAAATGTGTATTCTAGAATAGCAAAATATAACATCTGTAATGAAGAACTCATTAGGTGAAGTTTTAAAAATGCGTTAAATAGGTCTAGCAACAGACTCAACAAAGCAGAAGTCAAGATTAGTAAACTCAAAGCTCTACAAAAAAAAATCTAAACTTAAACACAGAGAAAAAATAATAAAAATTTTAATTTTAAAAATGACAAGGAGCATAAAAGAGAAATGGAACGTAGTTGAAAGGTGTAACATATGTGTCTTTGGAGTGTCAGAAGGAGAGAATGAAAATGTTACAGAAGCACTACTTAAAGAAAGAATGCTTGAGCATTTTCTATATCTGAAGAATTACATCAATCCACAGATTTTGGAAGTTCAACAAGCATTGGGATCCCACTGAGTCTTTGGCTGAATACTAACTGTTCATGTTTAGGGTGAAAAATCCATGAGGTCAGGCAAAAAACAACTTCCAGGGCACAGAAGCTGAGCACAATTGACAGAATTCACAGAAGGAAGGGAGATGTTCGAGTTCCAACTTGTAAGATGGGAAAGACCCCACTGAACTCCTGAAGCATTCAGTAGAGCTGCCAGAAGAGTGGCTAGTAGAGGGTTCTAAAGTATCATTTATACTGGGCCTGAAGTAACTAGAGAAAAGATGATTCTAATCCCTACATAAAAGTGCATGCCAACAAACCTCAAAATTTCAAACTGAAACAAAAGAAATGGAATTGTTTGCCACAACAGAAGTCAACACTCTTTAAAGAAATTCAGCAAGATAGAGACTGCAGTAGGTTAAAGATGCATATTATAAAGTCTAGAGTAACACTACATGTATAAAACAAGGAGCTGTACTTAATAAGCCAAAAGTGGAGTTAGATTCGTAAAAATATTCAGTTAATTCAAAAGAAGGCAGAAAAATAGGAAAATGGGAGAGCAGATTGGATGAAAACAAAACTAAGATCAAGGTAATAGACTTAAATCCAGCCAAAACAATAAATTGTTTCTATAATTTATATTGTATAAACACTCTGAATAAGTGGCAGAGATTGATTATTCTGGATGAATGAAATTATTCAACTATATTCTGCCTATAAGAAACTCACTTTAAATTATAACGACGCAGATAGGTTAAAAGTAACAGGAAGGAATAAATATATACCAAGTAAACAATAGGCATAATAAAGTTGAGTTTCTGTATTAATATCAGGTAAAGTAAATCTCAGAAGAAGGAATATTCTAGGGATAAAGACTGACATTTCATAGCAATAAAATGGCCACTTCATCAAGAATGTATTACAATCTTAACTGTGTCTGCACTCAGCAGTGGATCTTGAAAATGCGTGAACAAAAAACAGCTGAGGACTTCAAAGACAGACAAATTCACAATTACAGTTAGCTATTTTAACACTCCTTCAGTAACTGATAAAACAAGTGAATACCAGTAAGGATATTGAAGACTTGAAGAGCAATATCAAACCGTTTGACTTAATTGGCATTTATAGGACAGTCCACCACCAACAGCAGCCTTGTTTTTTCCAGTGTAAACGGAACATTCACTAAGCTAGAGCATATTCTGGACCATAAAACAAGTCTCAATAAATTTAAAAGGAGTAAAATCATATTGACTATTTTGCCATCCACAACAGAAATAAATTGAAAATTAGTAATAGACATATTTATATAGATATAGTGCATCATCTTTTTTTAATATGATGCTGGATTTGATTTGCTATTACTATGTTAAATTTTTGTGTGCGTTTATGTGAGATACTGGTCTATAGTTTTCTGTTCTTGTTTTGTCTTTGCCTTTTATTTTGTTATCTGGGTAATGTTGATTTCATAAAATAAGTTTAGAAATGTTTTCTCCCCCATCTCTTCTGTGAAGGATTTTGTTTAGAATTGGTTTAATTTCTTCCATAAATATTCAATAAAATTGACTAGGGAATAATCAGGGACTGGAGTTTCTTTGTGGGAAGGTTTTAAAATACAAATTGAATTTCTTTATTAGAAATAAGCTCATTCAATGTGTATGTTTGTGTGTGTGTCTGTGTGTACATGTGATCAACTCAATAGATGCAGAGGAAGCATTTAATTGTCATGAAAAAAGCTATCAGCAGGCTAATCTAGCCTTATCTAATCTGATAAAGGGTATCTATGAAAAACCTACCGCTGATATTTTACTTAATGGCAAAAGACTGAAATTTTTACCCCAAAGGCAAGTATGTTTGCTCTTACCATTTCAGTTCAGCATCCTTTTGGAGCTGGTTAGTGCAATATGGCAAGTAAAAGGAATAAAAAGCATGATACTTGAAAGGGGGAAGAATTAAACTTTATTCTTCTTTTTAAAGATAACACTGTTCTTTTTTTATTCTTACAAAATATTTATTGAAAAAATAAGTAAACCACAAGAAAAAGACTTACAAATTGGACTACATAAAAAATTAAAATTTCTGCATTACAAAATACACAGTACACAAAGTGAAAAAAAAAAAATCAAGCTACAAAGTCATAGAAGCCTTGCAGTACATAAAGCCAACCAACCAACAAAACAAAACAAAACAAAAAAAACAAACCAAGAAAAACCCACTGTTGTCTATGTAGAAAATCCTAAGACATCTACAAAAAAAAGGTATTAGTACTAATAGTTTAGCAAGATCCAAGAATACAAAGTCACTATGCAAAAAGCAATTCTATTTATATGTACTAATAATGAAATAATTAGAATCTGACATTTAAAAAATCAGTATAATTTAAATAGCATCAAAAAACAGTACTTTGTAATAAGCAAAATATGTGCAAAACTTGTACGTTCAAAACTACAAAACATTGTTAGCAAAATTAAAGATCTAACTAAATGGAAAAGTATACTATATTTATGGACTCAATATTGTTAAAATGTCAGTTCTCCCAAAACTAATCTATGGCAGCTCTTCACCAGGCTTCTGGGTGGGAATTAAGCCTTAATGCCCTAAGGCATCCATTATATATAATAAATTAACATTTCTTATATTCATGTAAAATCATACTATCTATACCAATCTTGAGGGAATGAATGTAGATGTTAACAAGCTGATTTTAAGATCTATACGAAAATTCAAAGGGCTTAAAATAATTAAGACTATCATGAAAAAGAAGAATAATGTTGGAGAACTTTATGCTGCCTGATTTCTATATCTACTCTAAAGCTTTGGCTATTAAGACAGTGAAGTGTTGGCATAAAATTAGACAAAAAGATCAGTGCACTAGAATGGGGAGTCTCAAAATAGACCCACACCTATGTGGTCACTTGATTTTCAACAAAGGTGCCTATGCAATGCAGTGGGAGAAGGATGAGTCTTCTCAATAGATGTGTTCAAGCAATCCAGTATTTGAATTGAAAAGAAAATTAATCTTGACATCTATCCTACACTATAAATTAAGATGGATTATAGAGCTAAATGTGAAAACTAACACAGTAAATTGTCTTAAAAATGTGTGAGAATATCTTCAAGACAAGTCGCAAAGGTCATGAGCCATGAAAAGAAAAGTTGATACATTGTACTTTATCAAAATTGTACATTTCTGATCATCAAAAAACACCATTAAGGAAGCAAAAAGGCAAGCCACAGAACATGTGAGAGTATTTGCAATACATCTATGTGACAAAGCAGTCATCCAGAAAAGACAAATATCTTGTACAAATCTCTAAGGAAATGTTAGACAGACTGCACTTTGACCCACTCCCAACATGGACAATAAACTTGAACAGGTACTTTACAAAAGAGGATATCCATTTGACCAATAGGCACATGAAAATATGCTTTTAACAGAATTACGCATAAGGGAATATAAATTGAAACTGCAGTAAGATGCCACTATACTCTGGCAAGATAGCAGGAATTAAAAAGACTTATAGGGGCTTCCCTGGTGGCACAGTGGTTAACAATCCGCCTGTCACTGCAGGGGACATGGGTTTGATCTCTGGTCCAGGAAGATCCCACATGCTGTGGAGCAACTAAGCCTGTGGCACACAACTACTGAGCCTGCACTCTAGAGCCCACGAGCCACAACTACTGAGCCCACGTGCCACAACTACTGAAGCGCGCGTGCTCTAGGGCCTGTGTGCCACAACTACTGAGCCTGTGCTCTTGAGCCCATGTGCCACAACTACTGAAGCCCACGTGCTCTAGGGCCCGCATGCTGCAACTACTGAGCCCGCGTGCTGCAACTACTGAAGCCTGTGCTCTACAACAAGAGAAGCCTAGAGCCCATGCTCCACAGCAACAGAAGCCACCACAATGAGAAGCCTGCGCACTGCAACGAAGAGGAGCCCTCACTCACCGCAACTAGAGAAAGCCTGCACACAGCAATGAAGACCCAACGCAGCCAAAAATAAATTAAAAAAAAAAGACTTATAATACCAAGTATAGGAGAAGATATGGAACAACTCTCATACATTGCTGGTGGGAATATGAAATAGTATTATCCCTCTGAAATTTTGGCAGTTTCTAATAAAATTAAGCATACAACTACTCTGTGATCCAGCAGTTTCAATCCCAGGTATTTTTCCAAGGAAAATAAATAGTTCCACTTAAAGACTATTCATAATAGCACCCAATAGAAATAACCCAAATAGATATCAATAGGAAAAATGAATAAACAAATTGTGATTTATTCATACTTCTCAGCAATAGAAAGAAAGAAACTATGGATACATGCAGCAACATGGATGAATCTCAAAAACATACTGAGCAAAAAGAAGCTAAGCATAAAAGAGGACACCACCGTAGGGTTCTTTTTATATGAAGTTCAAGAAAGAGGCAAAACAAATCTATGGGGCTATAAGTCAGAAAAGTTACCTCATGGTGTGGGTGGATCTACTGATTTGAAAGGGGCATGAGGAACTTTCAGGTTTATGGAAATATTTCCTATCTTGATCTGGATGGCAGTTTTATAGGTTTTTACATATGTAAAGGTCACCAAGCTGTATATCCTTAAGAGCTCCGTATGTACTGTTTGTAATTATACCTCAATAAAAGCATGCATAGCAAAAAGTGTTTTTAAAAAGATTTCTGTGTTTCTTGAAAAATGACTGAATAAGAAAGCGAAACAAGTGGATAAGTCTGAGAACCAGGTTTATGCCATCTGTTACATCCCTCCTCTGACACCTCCTTCCATCTACATCCTGAGTATATACTTCCAGTTTTCTTTTGACTATGCTTTTTCCTTCGAGCTTCTTAATTTTTTCATGACAAATTAAGGATTGTTTACCTCTATTTACTTTTTTTTTTTCGGGTACGCGGGCCTCTCACTGTTGTGGCCTCTCCCGTTGCGGAGCACAGGCTCCGGACGCGCAGGCTCAGCGGCCATGGCTCACAGGCCCAGCCGCTCCGCTGCATGTGGGATCTTCCCGGATCGGGGCACGAACCCGCATCCCCTGCATCGGCAGGCGGACTCTCAACCACTGCGCCACCAGGGAAGCCCTATTTACTTTTTGTTATGTTTTTCTTATTTTTGATTTATTAGAGGTTCACCATCTCATTGTAGGCTCTACTAAAGTCATCAAATAATACCAAATATCTTGCCCAAGATATATTAACTATCATCCTTGGGCTTCATTTTCTTTAGCTGTTAGGGAACATTTGTTTGTCTGAAATAGGGATTTGTGAATCTTTTAATGAGTGGATATTTGTATAGATTCTCTAATTTAAATTTAAGAATGTTCTTTAAGTAGGATTGTAATCCTTCCTAAGACATGGGTACAGTTGTGGGAAAATCAACTTGGAGAGGATATGTGATTTTTAAGGTTGTTTAGGTATAAAGATAAAGTAAGACTTTGTCATAGGGTTTCTGCAGCACATGGGAACCAAAGTTCCAAGCATGGGTCCCAGATAACAGGAACATATGGGAAGATCCAGAACTCTATCCTCTGAATGTGGCTCATTTAATGTCCATCCTAAGTAAATAGGAGGCTTAGTACTATGGGAATGAAGTGGCCTCACCCATAGCCATGGGATATTGAGGAAAAAGGAACAAGACAGCTTCCTTGTTCAATGAAGGAAGGGGCAGGCCAAAGAAACTGTCTACAGTAGTGGTCAGGGTAGAAGGTTAAGGAATTAGAGGTATAGGTACACAGAAAGAACTAGCAATTTATAGGGTGGCTTTACTTTACTTTGAGTAGTTCTTACTTGCCTTGCTAGATCAGTTTCTGTGTCTGAACTTTTCTCTATTTCATGGTGACATAACTCATTAAATAACTAAAGAAAGATAAAATTTGACACACCAAAATGTAAGCAAGGGAGTGTTACTCAGAAAGCAGAGGAGAAATTTGGTGTGAAAAGACAGCTGTCTTTCCTGGCTCTCTTTAAACATTCCTTACAGTGAAACTTGTTAAGATTATCCAGAGAAAGAGAAATTTGGCTTTGACCACTTAAGTCGTTTAGTTAAGATTCTTGATGATCTGGAACTCAGATCTGACCCCAGTAGGTTGACAGAGAGCTGTGGTTGGAGTCCATTCTAAATACCTGCTGTGAATCCAGCATTCTTTTGATGCTTCCTTAGATGGAGAAGGGAGAAAAAAAAATGTTTTCTTCTCGTCCTCTTCATCCCCTTACCCAAAGTCGCAAAGCAACAGGACAATGTAGCAACTACCCCAAGGCCTTTTACTGGGAGGGAGGATCAAATGATTGTTAAGAGCCTTTGGAATTTGACAAGGCTGGATTCACGTCCTAGGTCCACAACTTACAAGGTATATTCAGATGGCTTAACCTCTCTGTCCTTAGCTATAAGCAGAGGGTTAAATACCTCATGGGGTTCTTGTGAGAATTATGTGAGAAAATACTTTCAAAACATTTGGCACATAGTCAATGCTCAATAAATGGAAGCAGCTGCTCTGGTGATGGTGGTAGAGTTTGTGGTGATACTGAGGGTGATAATGCTTTCTCGAAGCTCTTCACCTCTGCTCACTTGTATTTAGTACTATGACATAACACTTGGTATTGTGTAATTGAAGTACATAGTAATTGAAAGTAATGAATACTGAGCTTTCTGTATTTTGAAGAAGGAATTTATAAGATTCCTACTTGTCTTAATTGTGTTGAATTGTGCTTTTGTGTAAGAAACAATGGATGGTATCTCCCTCTGTGTAGAAGAGAACGAGATACCTCCAAGGCGTAAAGTTGGGCGGCAGTGTGTACCTACTTTGCAGTCTAGAGCTATGCTTCATTTAGATATACCAAAATAAAAATGCAATAGTTTCTTTCCTTGCAAATCATGTACTTTTCAAGGAAACGTAAATGCATGAAATGGCAGTGCAGTAAATCATCTAGTGCAAAGTTTTATGGTACAAGTTAAGACAGTAAATGGAGAATAGGAGGTAGATGGAATAATTCAAATTAGAGGATATGAATCTGGTTTTATTTTTGAAGTAAATGAGTTGATTACCAAAGAGGTACGTGGTGAAAATCAAAAAAGTATTTTCATAGATCTTGACTCATGCCCAGTGATGGTTCTCACTGTGGTCATAAGCCTGACTTTGAATTAACAACATGAATTTAGTCACCAATGTACTCTTCTTCCCTTCCCAAAACTTTTTTTAAAAAGGTATTTTAACAGGCTTGAGAAGTAGTATGAATTATTTAAGTGCTTTGGTAGTTGACTTTCAGTTCATTCAGTTGATACTTATTGGCTGTCTTGGAATACAGAAATATTGTAGCTGCATTAAGAGGCAGTATGATGTTGCCTGTAGAGCTAGTTGTAAGATATTGTGACTCAAATCTCCCTGCATGCCAGGTTCCTCATATGTTCAAAATATGATGATAATACTTAGGTCATTTTTCATCTTGTCTGGCATTCTGTTTCTATTTCTTGTGTAGTCTCTGTACACTGAGACTGTCATAGCTTCATAAGATATAATCTAGTTGTGATTATCACTGATTTGAAACTGTTCCTGGAGGTATATGCAAAGGCAGTTTTGGCCATTTAGGTTTGGGTCAGTTTAGGCTTTGTTCCAAATTCTTACCCTGTCCTAGAGATTGGCAGTTTGTTCCTAGAAAGAATCTGCTCCATGAAGAGGGTGAAACCACCAATTTTTATTGCTTAGTGTGTTGATTGTTATTGCCTGGGTCTCTGTTTATCCTTTCTTAGAAAATCTATGGATACCATGGTAGTAATGGAAACCAGAAGTGAAAAAGAGAATGGATCGCAGACTGTGAATTAGCAAAGCTCCAAAATGCTTTCTAGAATTAGAAAAATATTTAACAATGAAAATATACATTTCTGCAATTATCACTGTGTTTGGAAATAAAGAATTAGCTTGAGGGGAAGTAGGGTGGAAAATGATTGGAGGACAGTTAAGTAACTCAGTATGTTAGGGTAGTATAACATATGATCATGTATAAGTGCCTTTGGCTCTATTGATTGATATAGATTGATATAGATTTGTTTCATGTTAAAGTTAATAAGCTGCTTAATATTTTGAGATGAATAATGAGTCTGAAGTGTCAACTAACTTACACTAAATTACACTTCTAATGAGTGGTAGAGATAAAAATTCAAACTTGGGACTTTCTGACTGTGAGCTATCTTATTTTCATTTTATTAGGCCAGTTTCCTTTCTCCTTGGCAATCTGTTTTGACCACTGGAAACAAGCCTTTCAAATGCTGTCTTCTCAGCCTCCAGCTTAATTGGGCTTTTAGCTCTTTGATTTTTGCAACATCTCCATGTTCAGTTTGTTAGGACCTTTAAGTGTTGGCCTTGGCCTAGATAGTTATGCTGGACCACAGTTAAAAAGCATGCCCCAGCAGATACTCAGTATTTGAAGAGTTGGCTCCTGAACTACAACTGTCTTACGTGTTTGGACCTAGTTTTTATGTCTTGGATAACCTGTTAACCCTGTTATTATCTGGATCTGTTTTTGCCCAGCTGTTCCAGTATAAGACAGTATAAAATTTAGTGTTGCTTTTTAGGTGATGATTTACCGGAAAGATACGGATTTAGGATTGGGTAGAAGTAACAAATAGCTGTATGACTTTGTCTAAATTTCTTAACCTTACGGAGAACCTTCGTTTATTCATCTACAGGAAAGGAATAATACCAACTGCTTGGGTTGATTGTGAGAATTAAGTGAAATAACATAAGATGTCAGCTGCCTAAGTATAGCATATCTTGGGCATATAGTAGTGTCCAAGAGACAGTAGTTTCTTTCCCCTTTCCTTTGCCTTCTGATCTGCAGTGTTGTCTCTGGACATCTGCTCTAGTCTATCCTCATTTCTTCACTGCACTCCCACTCTCACTGTTGAAAAGCCATAGGGCTTCTCACAACTTTGATCTGCCCCCTCTGATTCTTCTCATGGGGCATAGCCTGACAATTATGTTGAACTCTATGGCTCCTTGGTGATACCTGTTCCAGGTCTCCAGTGGGTTTAGTTGAAAGCATGCCATTTAATATGGATTTCTTTTACGTAACTTTTCTCTTTAGGATTCTTTATGCTTCCATTGCCTCCTTTCGACTTGGTCTCTACGGCATTCCCTACTTAAGTATTTCCATTTGTTGTGTTAAATCACCCAGAGTGTGGGTCTTCAGAACCTACAAACAGAACCATAGAGGAGAAACATTTTTAGAATGTGTAATATAATAGGTCATTGTTTATTACTGTTATTTTTATTCTATAAAATAATATTTTAGTCAAATAAAAATTTAGAAGATATTCAATCTCACAGAATAATCAAAGACAAAAATCATAAAGTATCTCTTGTTTAATTAGTAGAAAAATTTGTAATAGTACTCAGTGCTGGTGATTATGCAATTAAGTGATACTCTAGGAAATATCTAGGGACATTGTAAATCAGAATATACCATAGGCAAAGCAGTTTATAGTTAGATATTTGGAAATCTGGCTTCCACCTGTGTTCCTCTTCACGTATACACATGTGCATTATGAATCACAATACATTGATACCCCTCATTCTAGTAGATTTGAGAAATAATCTTAAAGGAATTATCCAAAGTATATAAAAAGTCATGCAAATTTTAAAATTCATTCTGGTATTATTTGTTATATGTTTTTCCATTTAAAGCCTGCTAACTTTTGTGGAAGGTCCTGGCCCAGTGAAACATATGAAAAATATATATATTAAAAAAAAAAACTACAGTCAGAATCTGGCATTTTCATGAAGACTGACATTACTCTATGACCTACTCTGTTTATAATAGCAAAAGAAAAAACAAGAAAAGAAACAACCTAAATCTCCAACAACAGAAGAATGGACAAATAAATTCTGGTGTACTCCTAAAATGGAATACTGTGGAATAATTAAAGGAATAAACTACAACCACATGTATTTCATTTATAAACATTCACATTCATAACACTGAACCAAAAAAGCAAGTTGTAGAAGGACATCCTTTGTAATACAGGAAGTTTCAAATACATAAAATAATAAAAATATTGTTTCTTATTATATACTTGTCATATAGTATTTTTATAATACAAATGGTATACTCAACACAAGAAACAGTCACCTCTGGGGAGAAGGAATAAAATGATTTAAGGAGGTCATATAAGGGCTTTAACTATATTTGTAATGTTTAGTATGTACATAAGTGTTCATCATATAATTCTATATATCTTTCTGAATGACTGAAGTATTTCATGATTTCAAAAAAGAAGGATCCACTGACTAATATGAGGACTCAGACTTTTTCAAACTTATCCTGTTTTGCAGACTAGATGATAACAAAAATAAAATGGATATATATCTGGGGAAGAAATGGATATATCTTTCATGATGTATAACCCAGACCTGGAACTAAGATATTATTCACTAGTGTAAAGTGAATCTTTTAAAGAAGATGGTAAAATACTAATTTTAATATCAGTATTTAAAAAACTAGCTTAGAGTGTGTGTTCATAAACCTCAGTGTTTATTTTTTAAGAAAACAAAATTTATCCTTTTAATTATTTTTTTCAGAAAACCATTTTGTTTTAAACCATTCTTTTCATTTTATATGTGTTAAATCATAAAGTAGTAAACACTTCGGTTTCAAGATAAGTTAGGAATTGTTTACATTCGCTTTTTAAGAATTATGGTATTTTTAGAAGGGACTCTTTGAAATTTATTCTCTGTGGAAACATTCCTTCTCAGTTTAATTAAGATTTTGAATATTGTTAATCTATTGTTGATTTAGGAAGAAAGCACTTCGTAAATAAATAGCTGGGCTTTATGAATTTTAGCTGAGTGTTATACTGACGTGACTGATGGTAATGGAACTAAATATTTAAGATGTTTGCCATGAGGTGCTATTAATTTCAAAGTTATTTGAATGCAAGGGTTATCATGATGGAGAAAACCTTCAAAGAAATTGCTAATTGAAAAATAAATGATTTTAATTTTCGTTGGAATTTGATTTTAATCCATCAGCCTTATGATTTACATTCTTGTATTTCAGGGAAAGGTGGCCCAGACAGCATGTATGTCAGCTTGCAAGCATTTAGCCACGTCCTTGATGCAACTTTTGCTGGAAGCTGAAGTAAGGCAGCTCACCTTGGGAGCATTACAGCAGTTCAACTTGGATGTCAGAGAATGTGAACGTAAGACAGTAAACCATCTCTTCGCTTATTTGTTTTACCTGCATATTCACCTCTGTGGAAAAAAAAGTTTTAGGTCTGTGGGGTTTTGGTCCTAATGGAGTCAAAGAGTACTAGAAATAAGAGTCTGTCACCAAGCTAATTTGAACACCCAAGAGTGCCTAGGCCCATATGTAGAACAAAGAAGATCCCTGGCATGGAAGTTTGCAGTCTAGAGGGGGATACAAGGCAGACATGCATTTAATACACACCAAAGAAAACCTGATTAGTTCAAAGACTTCAAAGAATGCAGTTCTCAACCATTTCCTTTTTATGTTGTATTTGAAAACCATTTTTTCATCTTATCTGCAAACTCTTCTTAGTCTAAATAACAAATGGAGTATGCATTTATCAGTCAGAGATGCTTTCTATGACAGGTAGAAACACAAAACCGTAGACAGAGTGGTTAAACTAAATAGGTTTTATTTTTCTTAGAGGCAGTGAGTTGCTGTATTAATTTAGTCGCTCAGTGATGTCATCAAGGACCCAGGCTCTTTTGTTCCCTCTCTTCTGTCATACTTAGAATTTTCCTCCTCATACATATTATAGTCAGAAGGGACTCACATTCAATGCAGGAGGGAGGTGCCAGCATCACCTATTTTTTTATTAAAAAAATTAAAATCTTTTCAGTAACCCCCTAACAAACTTCCTGTGTGTCTCATTGGTCAAAATATAGTTGTGTGGTTGCCTCCAGCTCTCAGGGAGACTGGGAGGTTGAGTATCTGGCAAAGAGAAAGAGGAGCATCATTATTGACATAGTTGATTTATCATGAATTGTCTACTTGGAATTAAACACAAAATCAGGCTCTGGTTAGCAAGAAAGAAGGAACAAATGAAGAGTGTTGTGGTGCTCGTTGTGCCATCAGTGAGAAATGAAAATGAACAAAAATGATATGACTCCTGGAAACTTTTCTCTGATTCTAGGAAAATTAACATAGTGGAAAATTACATGAGTCTGCTAATACTTCTGCCCCACCTTTTAATTTTTTTTACTGTTTATTGGTTTCCCTTGGTTGGCTTTTTTTTTTTTTTTCTGGCCACACCACACAGCTTGCAGAATCTTAGTTCTCTGACCAGGGATTGAACCTGGGCCCCCTGCAGTGGAAGCACAGAGTCCTAACCACTGGACTGCCAGGGAATTCTCCTGCTTGGTTGACTTTTGATGGCTGGAAATTAAGGCTTAATTGGCTATACTATTTTTAATTAATTAATTAAGACTTCCAGTTCCAGCCATCACAGAGTAACAGGCATCAAGGTCACCCTTCTGCCATAAACAGCTATAAAACTGGATAAACTGTATGAAACAACTCTTTTCATGCATTAGACAGCAGAGAGCACAAGGCTGTGACCCTTCAGAGGGGAAATGTACAAGGTAAGCTTGACATTTACTCTTGTTTTCTGTCTGGGGGCACTATCCAAACACAGCACAGGAAAGTAGAGCCCGAATAAAAAGCAGTGTTTTGCACAGAAACCCCCCACGCCCAGGAATTGGCTTATAAGGCTGTTGAGGCAGCTTAGGTTTGTGGAGAAAGGTACCTGAGAGCAAGGAGTTGTTTAAAGAAGTTGCTCCAGAAATCTGCTTTGGAGAGCCCTTGAGTCTTTGATCAAAAACCAAGTTGCCATGTGTGGTGTGAAACTCTGGGAGGCTTAGCGGAGAATAGCCACTGAGGATCTATGAGCTGAATAGGAATGCCAGTGGTCACAGAGTGCTAGGAAACACTGGAATTCTGACCAACTAGAGTGGAGAGACCGCCTTAACATATTGTGCATTCAGTAATACCCCAGAAGGTTAGGCATTAAGAATGCTATTCAAGCTCTAGAGTAAGAGCTAATCTTGAGCCACCCTAATAAAGTCTAATAAGAAGACTTGACAAGATAAAGGTAATCTGCCAGTAAAATAACTGCCTGCCAAAACACTCAACAATCTTTGAAGGAAGAAGAACATGAAAAAGTTTTCAGATTCTCAACCGTATAGCATCTACAATTTCACATCAAAAAACTAAAATTCGACATACAAAGAAGTAGGAAAATATGACCCATAACAGAAGAAAAAAATAAACAATAGAAATAAACCCACTGATTATACAAATGTTAAAAATAGTGGACAGGGCCTTTAAAAAACTGAATATAAATATATTCAATAACTTAAAGGAAAAAATGGATATAATGCATGACTGGAGGAAATTTTTTCCAGGTTTGATTTAAAAAAAGTATTAACTCACTGATTCAAAAAGCTCAACAAATCTTTAGCGAGATAAACATATAGCCACACCCAGGCACATTATGGTCAGATTGCTAAAAATAACAGCAATAAAACAGAAAATCTTAATAGCAGAATAAAAGACACATTATATAATAAAGAGCAATGATAAGAATTACTGCTAATTTCTTATCAGAAACAGTGCAAACCAGAAGGCAGTAGAGGAACATCTTTAAAATCCTGAAAGAAAGAAAAAAAAAAGCCTGTTAACCTTAACCTGAAAACTCTATCTTGTGAAAAATATCCTTCAAACATAAAGGTAAAATATAGACATTTTCAAATAAACAAGTTGAGAAAATTTGTCACCAGAAGATCTATACCACAACACATTTAAAAGGTAGTTTTTCACGTTGAAAGGAAATTATACTAGATGTCAACCCAGCTCTACAGTGCAGATTACATTGTTCAAAGATGTCTCCCACAATATCTCTTTTCCTAGAACCGGGAAGCCCGGTTTTTCTTTTTTAATTTTATTTTTTATAGCAGTAATACCTGCTCTTTGTGGAAATTTTGGGAGAAAAAAGTAACAAAAAAATTATCTCATCATTCAGAAATAAGTACAATTCCAGGGCTTCTCTGGTGGCGCAGTGGTTGGGAGTCCGCCTGCCATTGCAGAGCACACGGGTTCGAGCCCTAGTCCGGGAAGATCCCACATGCCGCGGAGCAGCTGGGCCCGTGCGCCGCGGCTGCTAAGCCTGCGCTCTAGAGCCGGCGAGCCACAGCTGCTGGGCCCGTGCGCCACAACTGCTGAAGCCCACGCGCCTGAAGCCTGTGCTCCTTAGCAAGAGAGGCCACCGCAGTGAGAGGCCCGTGCACCACAATGAAGAGTAGCCCCCGCTCGCCTCAACTTGAGAGAGCCCGCACGCAGCAGTGAGGACCCAACACAGCCAAATAAATAAATTAAATAAATAAATAAATAAATGTTTAAAAAAAAGAACTGGTATCTGAGATTTAAGAAAAAAGAAATAAGTACAATTCCAGGGATTACATCCAGACATGATAACATCCAAGAGCCACAGAATTGTTTCTAGAAGCCATCCACTGGATTCTTTGCATCTAGTTAACCAGAATTGTTTTGCATGGCTCTGTCTTAACCAGTTACTTCCCAGGAGAATGAAAACATAATGGTTGGCTAAACCAGTCAAGATTGATTCTTAATGTTGAATACAAAGTCATCATTTTCCGAGTCTTGAGGAATAGTAGAACCTCATTCTGATATAAATAAAAGGGAGAAAAAGGCTTTGGGGTAGGTGACCAACCATTACCAATGGTTGAACGGCAAAGCCTGATGAATGATTGGGAATAACTCAATCAAAGTGACTGCATTTTTGATAGAGCTAAAAGGTAAAGAGGGATGGGGGGTAATAAGCTAAAATATATGAGCCTTGAGGAAGAGGAGTAATGGTCTGAGAGAAGCACCAATGAATAAGGAAAATGCCCATCTTATAGCCTGATTCTGAAGTACATTTTTTGTAGAAGAATGAACTGTTTCTACTTTAGAGAACTATAGGTGAATTGGTATCCTTAGCAGAGAGCCAGCTTTCAGTTGACTAAGAGGTAGAGAGATCATTTAATGAAAAGGTGGAAACTATGAAAATAGTTCGTTAACTATGGCAGAGGGTTTCCAGAGAGCCAGTGTCTTGCCTGAAAAGCCACTCAATATTTGTAATAGCCTTTCAGACTTAGGATCAGCTTGACACTAACATTTGTGAGGCATGGCAGTGTCTCTAATAACCATATTACCACTGAAATTTTTTCCCCATATATTTAGAGCCACTAAGGTTCATTGATTTAGAATTTAATGTTTCATTTCTGATTGGCATTAATTTGTCTGTCAAAAAACTTTCCATGGACATTTATTTTAATTTAAAAGAAAGAATTCTATGTCTTTTGCTATACCATCCCCCTCATTTTCTTCTTTACATGCTCAGTGGTCTATAAAAAATCTTAAAGAAATGATACATAAGATTCACATAACTATACAGAGGCGTATAAAAGCAGCCCCAAATGACAAGATAATTAACACTTACATCTTTCTACCCAGTGGTGTGTACGTGAGGTATTTTTGCTATTGTCTGTGAGTCATTGGAAGAACTGTGTATAGGTCCTGAAAGAAATAAAACTTTGGACAAGATAGAATGTGAATGTATCTTGAGTGTTTGACTCTGAGGCCTGGGCTGCCACTTTGTTAGATCCCAAATACATACAGGAATTATATGCATGCAAGCCTGAGATATTCAGCTAGTATAGTGTAGTCATTAAGAACACAGATTTGAGAGTCAGCTCAGTCAGATGTTCAAGTCACCACTTCTTTTTACTGTGACCATATATAAGTTATTTAACCTCTCACAGCCCCATTTATGAAATAGGAATAATAATAGAACCTAATATTACAGGAATGGGGTCAGAATTAAATGAGATAATGCATAAAAGGGTTTATTTCATGGCTGGCAAAACATTAAATATGCAATAAGGAGTAGCTTCTCCTGTTACCATTATCAGCAGCAGTAACAACAGCAGTAATAAATATACAGCAACTCTCAGAAGGTCTTTTGCAGACCACGCAGACCTTTGTCTGTAGTTTGTGGATCAGTTAGGTTTGGAGATGCCCTTTTATTCAATGTAAGTTTTGCTTTTTGTAGTTATCTGTCGAACTTCTGTAGTTGTTCTGAAAGTTACCATCCAGAACTGATGATTTTCTAATTCTCAGCCTATGCTTTTGCAAGAAATCAATTAGTTAGCTCAGATGTTTACTAGAGACGGTAACTACTGCTTTGGATACCACTATCTAATAGGAGTGTTGTTGATTCTTACTGACAGGCTAATCAAACCAAGTACCTTTATGGTGAAGATTATTAGGATTTAGGAGATGTGAAGAAAATATTCCTTTCCCTTTAAAAATTGACAGTGACCTCTGGGTACTTCTGCTCTGTATGAATTTCATCTTATATCTCCATATGTTCGGAAACTGGATTTTAAATACTAGCAGGTCTTGATGACCTAATACTTACCTCCTTGATCAAACCTGGGCTACTGTAGCATTCATGTACTAGGATGTTCAGTCTGTGTCTGGATTTGGAATTTCCAAACCTTTTTCTTTGTATCTTCTAAAGATAAGGAGGTCTAGGTTCATATTCCAGCTCACCTACTTGTTAACAGCGCTTTTTCAGTAATCTGTTCATTTATTCAGCAAATATATGTGGAGCCCCTACCCCTACTTTGCATGATACTACATGCAAAGTACCATGCTGGAAGCTTGAAAAAAAATGGGAAACCATTGGTGTTAAATAGGAGGGTGACTTGATTAGATTTGTGCTTTTGGAAAGAACTCTGCAATTTATCAGGGGCCTCAGAGATCAGTTATAAGGCTGTTGCAGTAATCCGTGATGGAGATGATTTGGAAGCTTCAGCATATTTATGCATCATAATTCAAGCCATTGGAGTGAATAAATCAACTCATCTACCCTCCCTGAGTCCATCAGTAAACTAGAAATATTAATCCCTGCTATAGTTTTCTCACAGTATTGTTATGAAGTCAAATAAGATACTATGCATAAAATCATTTGTAAACAGCCATGGAAATTTTATTTATTACAGTTATCACTTCTTTATGCATATGCTTTCATGTGTTTTTGTCTTGTTTTCTTTCCCACTTCCATTGTTATATGGTTTATAATGTTAAATATTTCAGTTTTTAGTTGTCTGCTCAGGTTCCTATATTATCAAAAGATTGGCATATTAAAAATATAATATAATTAATCCAAATCCAGGGGACATTTGGTTGTGAGGAAATGCAGCGGCAATTGCATCTTTTAAAATTTAGTGTAATCCATCTTTTCGCAGGGCCCATCGCCTTTTGCACAGAATAGACCGAGTCCCTGTACAGAAAGGTAATAGAATGCATCTTGCCAAATTCTCAGTTCTTTGATGGTCAAGTTAATATGAGCTTGGGAACAAGGACTCCAAAGCCTTCCATTTCACCCTTCTTACCATAATAGCCCTTACTTTACAGGTCAGGAAACCAATGTGGAGAATCTGCCTAAACTCAGGATTTAATGAAACAACTTTAGAGTAGATTCATGATCTCACTGAGCCTACTATGATATAAAATATTAGCAGAACACCATTTGTCACTTAATTCCATAGACCCCGCTCTAACTGAAAGATCAGATTGCTTTCTGCATCCCTAGAGAAGTAGTTTTAGCTCAAGGCTAAAAAAAAAAAAGTCAGGATCTAATAGTCCAGGACTGAGAAGTTTGAATTTTCCAACTCTTAGTATATATTCACTAAAAAAAATGGCTGCAAGTTCCCTTGTGTGGTATAGCAGGCTCTCTTCTGACTGTGTGAGATGTTTTAGCAAATCTTAATCGGGCAAGCCTTAATAGGCTTGCTTATGATTTTGCACTGGGGCTTCTGAACTAAGGAATCTTTGTAAAGCGATCTCTCTGAACCTTAAGTACCAGGCCCAAACACCTGCCATTTGGGGGTAACTGTATTCACTTATTTTTATTTTCTCCATTACTTGATCCCAGCTATCTTTGACTCTCCACGTCCATATAGTTAGTTATCCACCATTGGTCACTCCCCACAAGAGTCTGTCTTAAGCCTTCAGGCGTTCCTTTACCAATCTCTTCCTGATGTGAGGGAGACAGAAGAGAAGTGAGTCCTCAGGACCCTGGTCAGAAGCATAAGGGAAGCAAATGTGACAGGTCTTACTATCGTTCTTCTCTTGCAGCCTTTGAAGTTTACATTTTGCAAAAGGAGTTTTGGTCCTTAATAACTAAGCCAGTACTAAGCCCAAACTGCATCAGCCTACCAAACAAACTGTTAAAGTGACTACCAGCTCGTACATTAAATCAAGCCTCTCCGATAAGATGCCCAATAGTAATTAATTTGTCATTCAAAATTATGTTTAGTCATCCTTGAATAACTAGTGCAAAATGTGTACCCACACAGGTTTGTTTGGTTTTTTTTCCTGCAATTCCTTAGAAAACTCTTACATTCCCCTCTGAGTATAATTCTTTTCTCCCCTACTCTTATTTTGCTATCACCCTTGAGCCCATGTTGTGTTTAGGTCCTAGTCACAGGACAAGATTCAGTGAGGGATAGAGCAGAGCAGAGTGCTACCCTTCGCTGGCAAGGGAGATACAATCGAAAGCATTCTGGAGAAGGCTGAGGGATCAAGCTTTCACAATTTCGCTTAGCACCCTTGCATTTATCAAGGAAATATGGTAAAAGTATGAAGACAGCTGGTGTATCAGTTCATAGATCAGTTTGTGCTCTTGATTTTCAGCTCACCCAGCTATCCAGCTGCAGACAGAAGGGGATTATTATAGTAGTGCCTCATGATGGTTCTGTGTTTTCTTGGATTTTTGAGCTATGCATTCTAGCAAGGACCAGAGTGCCCCATTTTCATTGTAAGTTGCCCAGTGTTATTAAAAGCTTTCACATGAAAGCTTTCCATATTCTTCAGTTTCTTTAAATTGAGCAATGGCAGGACAACCTAGTCCTCCAAAGCTTCACCCTCAATGGGAACTCGTTCCCAGGTGACATAAGATAATACCTTAATTATGAGCTTGGCTGCCACATTCCACTGACTGTTGACTTCTCATCCTGGGAAATGAAATGATGTCTTAATGCCCTTTTCCCTGCCATCACCTGTTAACGAGTTCCAAATATTCTACATTTTCTCTGAAGTCTTTGTTTTGCCAGCTCAATCCATAATAATCTGTCTTAATTAAATTATGTTTATTTGCAAGGAACAAAAATTTATTCAAAACAGTTCAAGAAAAGAGGAGGGCTTATTTTGAATATATGGATTTCATAGGATCCAAGAAAAAGGTAAACAGCAGATCATGTCTGCACACTCCTGTCTCCTTAGCCTCTAGCACAGTGCCTGACATATGGTACTTGCTTAATAAATATTTGTTGAATGAATAAAAATGACTCAATTAGCAAGTTTCTGGATCTTTTTGGTCAGCTCTGAAGATGGAAGGGAGTAGAAGTAGGAAGTGGCTTGGGATGGAAGTCATGTGATATGAATAGCAAGGATGTAGTTGGAATCCTAAGGAATACTCTCTTAGGAGGATGTACAATTGGCAACTTGAGTACACATATCCTACCACCAACTTCTATGGATTATCAAGCCATTCTTGCCACCAACAGTCAATTCTCAATATATCATCTGTATAATATATAATAATTAAAATCAGAGGTAATAAAAACAGATTGACCTTTGAAACCAGTCTGTTTCTATCATCTCTGATTTTTGTTATCATATATTATATTTAGTAGTTTGGGCATACTGTATTCCTCTTCTTAACCGTATCTTTATTTATAAAATGAAGTTACAATTATACTATCTCACAGACTTGTTGAGATGATTAAGTGAGTAACACATAACAAGTGCTCAGTAACTGCTAGCTGCCATCCTCATTGTCAAGTGTCACCATCACAAAGAGTACCAAGCTGGAAGGAAAGCTGCATTATAACCTCAGTTTTGCCACCAACTTGCTGTGTGATCTTGGGAATTCATTAAACCTGTTTGGGCTTTGGGCTTCTCATTTATAATATGGGAACACTTGGCTAGATGATTTCTGAGTTTCCATTTGGTTCTAAGACATTACAGTTTATCATGGGAGGGAAGATTGTGTGGATATTTTCATGTGTATGGAAAGTTGTTTTAAAAATTAAATGAGATAATGCATATGAAGTGCTTTACAGATCCTAATACACATATATTTGTAACCACTAGTAAATATTAAATATGTTTATTATAGTTTTAATCATAGTTATTATGATAACATGTTCATCAGGGACTTAGAATATATGGAAGCAGAAAGCAGGCTTTGAGTGATTACCATCAGGAGCTCATAAATTTAATGACCATTGGAATAGGGTCAGTAATTTTTTTTCTCAAAGAAACTTTCTCTATAATTGTTCTCAGAGTCTGCTTTATGGTATTTACTTTTGGATAATATTAGTTTAGGAAGAAAGCAAGCTGTCTAGTGAAGACCTAAAGCACTATAGTATCCTGTAGAAATGTCAGTGTGGTTGGGGATAAGATCAGGGTTGCCATGATGAAACGTGTTACTTAAGCAGTCCTGAATTTCAGAAGAGTCTAAAGAGTATGAATACATTTCTTTTGGAAACTTAGTTATTAGGACATGAGTACTAATATAATACTGATATGACAGATAGATTTAAAGAAGACAAGTTGGCTTTCTGTGAGATATACTTCAATCTTAGAAATGTTAAATTGTAGCAACTGGTATCATTACATACTGTGGGATTCTTGTGAAAAGTTTTGAATTTAAATACTTCCTTTCCAATTAAAGTATATATTTTATCAGAACAACACTTTTCAAATTGTATCTTAATTATCTTAATTGTACCTCTGCAAGTCTTAAAAAGAGAGCCATTTTAAGAATATAGGGTTTGAAGAGAGACAAATGGAAAAAGTTGGAGCCCAGTAAAATTTTAAACCTCATCTCCTAGGTTATATCAAAATAACAGATGCCTCCTTCGTTTGAGGATATGTAATTCCTGAAGATGCAAATTTCCTGTTGTAGACTACTCAAGGACATTTTGTGTGTTTCAGTATCATTGATTTCAGATCCCTTAGCTTCTATCCTCAGCCTCATCTTTCTGAATTATAATTTTAAAACAAGCTTTCCCGTTCTGCTTTCTTCCATCTGAGAAACATTAAGGTAAAAAGATTGATGATAGACTTGGAGTTTATATGCAGAAAAATAAACTTGCTTCCTATAATTTGCAGTGTTCTGCACATGTGAAAATCTAAGGATAATTAGTTATTATTGCTTTAATGTGATAGAGACGATAACTTGTTCTATGAGACAAGCTCTATGGCTAATGAATTTTGTCTTTTGGTTGACTGACTGGTTAATGGAATCAGAAAAAATACTTTTTGTTTCTTCTTTACAAAAATGCTTTCATTCTCTACTGGAAATGGATATGGGGATTTTGGGTAGCCAGTCTTTGTTAGAGCACATCCTTCTTTATTTATTTTATCATTTGTTTTCCCCTTTTCTCAGTTATGTTCTGTATTCTGGTTTCTAATTCTCATTTTGATTCAGTATTTGCAGTGAAACTTACAAATTTGCAAGGGAGAATCATTAAGTTGGCAATTATATATGTATATATATTATATATAGTTATGGTTATCAACATTTCATTCATTCTCTTCATTCCTTGTTTTCTCTGCAAGACCTGGAACACTGTAGATATTCTATACAAGAAACCAGATTTAAAACTCAAGTGCAGTGGGAATTTGTAGGATGAAAATAGAGGCCATAGTCTGGTACTTTCTCAGACACACAGCTCTCAATCAATCTATGCAAAAGCTTCCCCAGATACTTATGGATTGTATGGCTTTGTCTCTCTCCCACTTCCCAGGCCCTTACCCGTTCTTTTTAAAAGCAGGATTGAGCTTGGATTCTCAGCTCTAAAATGGTGTGGGAAGAGCACAAACTGCAAATATCTTCCTTCTGTCAAAAATAGGCAGTAGTTGTCATGCTAGGTGCTATGCTATTATGCTATGTTATTATGATGTGCCTTTCTTAGCCATGAAAAACCCCAAACAGAGGGCTTCCCTGCCATTTAAATGGCCATGTCACTTCTCTTTGACTGTGGATGATGGACCCTGTACCCTCTGGAAGGACTTTTCTCAGACATGGATCAGTGAGTAGTGCCCACTCAGCAGTTATTTTGGTCTATGAGCTGAAGTTCCTTGAATTCCAGGAGATAAGGCAGCCATTGTCTCTCTGAACCCATTGCCAGACACCCAGTCATTTGATAGTAGGTGCTGCCAACCTGAGCAGTGAAGGCGGGCAACCTGCTCTTCCTCACCATGGCCTAAGATGCCATCCTTGTCAAGCAAATGGAGATGGATCATGCTGCTCTAACCTTGTTATATATCACTGTCAAACCCTGCTCTTGGCTTCCAGAGATTGGCCAACAGAGACAAAGTACTTTTTCTGGTAGCAAATGTTACCTTGGATTGTTTGTGAGGCATTTAAGTGATGAGGAAGTACAAAGGACCTGCTACATGAAGAATCATAATACCCAGTTAAGCTTCTTTATCTGAGGCAAACCTCCCAATACCCTAAATTCTGTTTGGCTGTTTGGTAAATGCAGTACTTATCCCAGCTCTAAATAAGGACAGTGACTGATTGCTCTTAGAAACTGTTCAGATTTTTCTTTGAGACCCTACACACTTTGGAAGTTTCAGGGACTAGAAAGATTAAGAAATGCCATTTCAAAGAAGAAAAAGTTTAAAAATATATTGTGGTTATTGCTGTTTTCCTATTACTTAAGCCTGGTTCCAGACTTGGTAAAAAGACTTTTCCTAAAGTTAAAGGAGTATGTTATAACAATTTCATAATCTCCAAAGCCTTTTTACTATTCCTTTATTAGAAACTTTATAAAACAATTATTTAAAAATTTTCATTAATCCTCATGATTTGCTTGGAAACACCCAGAAGCATTTTCATGGAGAAATGAGCCCATTGAAACAATAGCTTGTCTTAATCATTGCAAACCAGAGACCTTACCTCACCATTAGCACCAGAGCAACGTGTGGCCATCTCTTTCTGCTATATCAGCTAGCTACAAACATCACCTCAGCTGAAAATTATTTCTTTAGCACCGCTACCTCATTCCATCAAGCCATTTGCACCTCCCTTTTACTCACATAGGCTAAAATCCTAATGTTTGTAGTAAGCCAGACTCTCCCAGGAATATCTGATGCATTCACTGCTCTTGTCTCAAGGTGTTTACACTGGGACATTTTATACATTTTATATTTTCTTTGGCCCTCACTTCACGTCTTTGGTGCTGAGGCCAGTAAACTATTTATTTTAACTGGGCCATTTTATAAGGTGTAAACCAGGAAATCATATTAAATACCATGTCTATTTAAAAATTATTATAATAGTTGAAAGTTGACAGACTTCTACTCAGGCCTACAAGAAATTCCTGTAACATTCTAGCCATCTGCTGCCTTTAGGTGGAACAGTACCTTATACATCTTAAAAAACTGACTAAAGTCCTAATTTTTATGAGACATTTTAAAAGAAATAAATTTCAGTCCTTTCCACTATTACCTGCTCTAGTATTTCAGCAGTTAACAAATTCTGATTTGAGTTCTGTTGTTTTAATTAAATCATCTATCTAGTCTACTTTTTGTATTACAAATTTTAGAAATTTATCCTTTCTCTCTTCCTCCCTTTTATGTGCGTGTGTGTGTGCATGTGTGTG
The DNA here is from genome assembly GCF_059928025.1 of Delphinapterus leucas. Classification (NCBI taxonomy): domain Eukaryota; kingdom Metazoa; phylum Chordata; class Mammalia; order Artiodactyla; family Monodontidae; genus Delphinapterus; species Delphinapterus leucas. The sequence goes on from NC_143141.1 coordinate 32,961,235, forward strand.
TGTGTGTACGAGAGAGAGAGAGAGAGAGAGAGAGAGAGAGAGAAGAGAGAGAGAGAGGCACCATAAAATCCCCTTAGCATTCCCAATTTCATGTTTCTAAGACTGGAATTTAGAAAATGTGAAGAAAATATCATTGCCAACACTTCCATTTAGAAAAGCTGAAGTCTTCAGAAACTAGTGAGTCAATTTATAGAATTTTTAAAGTCTTACCTATAATGTTCTATAATGATGGTTGATCTATATTTTACTTCTATATTCTACTCCTCTCCTGGGAGGAGAAGGTGGTTTATGGTAGGGTCTCTGGTAGGATAATGTACACTTGTATGGGTGAATTGAGGCCTTTGTCTTTGATCACTAAGTAGCTGTGAATTTGGACAACAGACTTAATCTCTTTCAAAATCTTTTTACCCATTTGTTATATGTGAGTGGTTTGGACTAGGGTATCCCATTGGACTACATGGCTAGGGATTAGCCATTCGAGTACGATGAGGTAGGTTGGGAAGGGTGTTCTGACAAAAGCAAGTATTTGTATAAATTCTGGGAGGAAATGAACATGGCATATTAGGGAACTAAAACTAGTTCATTATGACTAAAGAATAGGGTGAAATGAAGTGGGGTAGCCAGAAGGAAATGTGGAGATATAATCATTGTTAGTGGATCCAAAGCAGATTTTAGAGAGAGTACTTTTAATGGAAGTAGGGTGATAGACCAGACTGCTGAGAGTTGAAGAATGAATGGAAGATAAAGAAGCTGAATCAGTGCTTGTAAAAGACTCAGAAACTGACATGGAAAGAGAGGAAAGAAAAGGTTGTTTATTTAATTGCCTCTCTTAAGCCTAATAATTGGGACTGTTTAATTATAAAAAACACCAAATATTTTATATAATGTAACCAAGAATAGGAGAAAAATAACACTTTATTTTCTTTGTGGGTATCAGTAAAATTTGCCTGGTAATCTTTCTCTTCTTTTTGTCTTTCTCTGCCCTTTCTTCCTGAATGATGTGCCTTTCTGAAGAAATTCAAGACTCCTCAGTTTTTCACCACATCCCAGCAGTCACATGGCTTAAGGCCTGCCCTTCCCCTCTGACTCACAGGAATCTCTTTGTCAGCTGTCTGCCTGTCAATGGATGGAAACAAGGTGTAGCATCAGCCCCTGCCCAGGCAATTAACCAGGGAAAAGGATGAGGTTCTGTATTCTTCTGTAGAAAAGCATTTTTGAGGGCTTTTAAACATTTTAAAGACAACATTTTAAAGACAGGAGTGCTTTTAATACTTGAGATGCTCATTTATCTCCTATACTTCCTAGTAGTTAAGATATTCCTTTAAAAGCACCAGTTTATCATGGAAAGAAGTTGCTTAGGTACCTTAAGAAACAACTATTTTCATTTCCTTTTTCTCCAACTAACCTAAATTCTCTTAAAACACTAATCTCCCCCTCTCTTACCAGTGCCTAGGAGTTAAAAATGCCTAATGCTTCCTCTAGCGTTCCTGTTGTGTCTGCAGTCAATTCCCTGATCTTGTAACTACCAGCTTAAGGTCTCAGGTTTCACTGACAGAGATTCTCTTTTTCTCCTTCTTTTGTTTTTGTTTGTTTTAGGGGAAAAAAAGAAAAGGAAAACACACCCCAAACTGAGCTCTTAGTGGCAAAGTCTATATTCTCTAGTAAGATAGATCTTGACCTCTGAAAATAAATTCATTAGTCTGTGTAACCATAATGGCAGACCAGTATTTATGTTCATATTGACCTTTCACAAACATTTAACGTGGATGTTGACCATTGTTTTAATACTTTACATTATAATTCCATTGAGGGGGTGGAATTCCCAACTAATACTAGAATAATTATATGAAGCAAAGCTAGAGAATATAGAAAATACCTTTCTCTGGGCAAGACATGCAGAACTTTTTATTTTGCCATATCAAAAATTATCTCTTGGGGCTTCCCTGGTGGCACAGTGGTTGAGAATCTGCCTGCCAATGCAGGGGACACAGGTTCGAGCCCTGGTCTGGGAAGATCCCACATGCCACGGAGCAACTGGGCCCGTGAGCCACAATTACTGAGCCTGCGCGTCTGGAGCCTGTGCTCCACAACAAGAGGCCGTGATAGTGAGAGGCCCGCGCACCGCGATGAAGAGCGGCCCCCGCTTGCCACAACTAGAGAAAGTCCTCGCACAGAAACAAAGACCCAACACAGCCATAAATTAATTAATTAATTAATTAATTATTAAAAAAATGATCTCTCATAATGAAGACTTGCTTTAGTGTAATATCTTTAAATTTTTTGATTCATTGAAGCAGTGACCATGTAGGCAAGAAAAAAGCATAGTATTATTTTATTGTATCCAATTCCAGTAAATTTCACATTACTTATGCTGGGACACATCTGGCTATAACCTAGATATTAAAATGGACTCAATATCAAGTTGTAATGTGCTTGATCTGGATTGGACCTTGTGTTCCAACAACAGTTTTCCAACACCAACTGGGTGTTCTACAATTTAATCCAGTTCTAACACTAACTACCTGGAGTTAGTGCAGACTCCACAGGGTGAGGGGTCAGTCCCACAAGACTGCCCCTCTTCAGGCATCAGCCACAAGTCACAGGTGACCTCAAGCCACCCGTACTTCTTCCTAGCTGACTACAGATTTGGGGCTCATCACATCCCCTTTCAGTTCAGTAATTCACTAGAAAAACTCACATAACTCACCAAAAATGCTGTACTTATGATTACAGTTTTATTATAAAGGCTGTAACTTAGCAACAGCCAAATGGAAGAGATGCATAGGACAGGATCCTAGGGAGGAGGGGGCAGAACAGAGTTTCCATGACCTGTCCTTAAGGATTCCAGGCATGTCGACCTTCCAGCACATCAGCATGTTCACCCATCAGGAATTCCTGATCCACTGAGCTTCAGTGTCCAGAGTTTTTATATGGCGGTTTCATTACATAGGCATGATTGAATAAATAATTGGCCACATGATTGAAATCAATCACCTTCCCTTCCCCTCCCCTCCCTGGAGACTGGGGGTGGGGCTGAAAGTTTCAAACCTCTAGTCACAGGCTTGGTCTTTCTGGCTTGTCCAGCCCCTCCCTTAAAACTACCTAGGGGCCCACAGGAGTCATTTCAGCATAAACTTAGGTATGGTCAAAAGGAGCTGATTGTGAATTGCTCAGGAACTTTCCTATTGCTCAGGACCTTTCAAGGGTATTTGAAACTCTATGTCAGGAGCTGGGACCAAAGACCAGATATATTCCTTGTTATACAATAGACCTCAAGAGTATATTTGATTCAGTCGCATAGCTTTAAGCAAGTGAAATATTATTAATTTCATTTTACAGAGGAGACATCTGGCACTAAAAACTTATGTGATTGGCACAAGGTCACATAAGTAACTTCTAGAAAGGATTGGAACCCCAGTTACCTTAGCTAATATATCCATTTTCTGTGGACATCCATCAGCTTAGACTACGAGACTCAGTTTTCCTGGCAAATTGTGAGACTATCCATGATATGTATACCAAAGAAGCATTAACTCTCTGCTTTCAGTTTAGAAAGAATCATAATTGACTTTTTAAAAAATCTAGCTCTTTTAGCTTGGGAAACATCCTATGTGGAACCTACCTTAATCATTTCTCTTTAAGTATTTTTCATAGCTTTGTGTGACATACCTCCACCCTGTTCGAGAGTGCTGACAGTGTCTTGATACTTTTCCTTTTAATGAGTCAGCATTTGTTTTGTATTGCATACTTACAAAACATTTTGCAGTTATAGATCAGGATTGCTACTGGTATCACTTGCTGGGGAAATGGAGAGCCCAAGAGCTTTGTCCAGAAACATATGCTGCTCAACTATTATTATTTTTTTTAAATTATGCCCGAATCATTCCAAAAATGATTTGAGACCAGTTTCAGTAGGATAAGTTGAAAAAAATAATAAATTAGATATAAGAAAAGAAAATGGGATGAAGAGAAGAAAGGTGAGACTACTAGCATAAGAATTAATAGAGAGGTAATATAAAAATTTATTGACAGGCACAGTGAAGAGCATACAAAGTATATAGCTCTCTCAGAGGTTGACCTATTTTTAAAATATGGGCTGCATAGAAGACATTGTGTAGTATCAGGAACATTTGCTTCAATACTAATTTCATAGCCAATGGAAAAATGGAATTCATATTGTTATGAATTTGGGGAGTGCTCTTTCCTTGTCATTTCAAAGTCTGAAATCATTCTTTGCACATTTCATTTTAGTTTTCATTCTTTACAGTCAACATCATCTAAAGCTGTGCTGTCCAGTACTATAGTTACCAGCCACAAGTGGCTATTAGAGCATTTGACATGCAGCTCAGAAATGAGTTGTGCTCTAAGTGTAAAATACATCCTGGATTTTGAAAAAACCTCATGAAAAAATTTTAAAATACTAATTTTATGTTGAAATTAATATATTTTAGGTATATTGGGTAAAACAAGGTATAATATTATTAATTCTAAAATTAATTTTTGTTTTCTTAACCTGTCTACTAAAAATTCTGAAATTACACATGCAGCTCACACTTCTATTTGGACAGTGCTTTTCTAGAGAATTGATTTTCACCGTTATGTTAAATGCCCTACAGAATCCTTCTCAATGTAAAATTTCAGATAGCTTAGCTCTGAGTCTATGTTCATACAGCAGAATAATCAGTGCTGAACAAACACACGGATAAGATTAAGTCATTGAAAGCAGAGTAAAAATATCAAGGATACAAAGTTACTACTTCAGAACACAAGTCTTTCTCATCTCTCAGGAAACCCACGCCTTTCATGGCAGATCCTCAGTTTTCTTAGAGATGCACAGAAGCACTGCTGATTGCTAATTGGGAGAGGCTTCTTTTCACTATAGTTTTAAAAGATCTATTATGAAATTGGCCCTTATTTTGCAAAATTGCAAAGCATTTGGGAACTTCAGAGGAACATTGTGGCTTTACACAGATCTATATATTTTTATGATTTTATTCTCTAACTAAATGAAAAAGATATAGATACATACATATATACATATATATGTGTGTGTGTGTGTGTGTGTGTGTATATATATATATATGGAACATGTAGAGTGAATATTTGCTTTTAGACATTCTAGATCAGGGATGCATACTGAAATAATAGAAAGACAGAGGGATTAGGTTCTATCTGGTTCACTGACTTACCTTTTTTGCTTTTTAATTTTTTCTTCTGTAGAAGTCCTCAGTAATTACAAATGCTCCTTTCAGCTTTAGGATTCTAGGTTGTAAACACAAGTGCTAGGACATCTTGTGCTATGTTTTTGGTGATTATTTGTGGAATATTAAGGGAAAGTCCAGTGCCATGTGGCATGACATTGTTCTGCCACTTGTTATGGTCTTGGCTTTCCTTAACCTTCTTCCTCTGCAGTGCAAAAGATACTCTGTTTAATTTGGTGAATACAGCTAAAGTATTCTTATCCACCATTTAAAATATTATTTCCTTAAACAAAGAACAGTACCCAGTGGCCTCCTGGACTCCATGACATGGTAGGAATTTATGTCATCTCCTTCTTTTAAATCTCGAATAAAATTGTTTTCTAATTTGCTTTGCTAGATTCAACCAATTAATTTCATTAAACTGTTTACAGATTTTTCTTATATGTTAGATACGTTAGGCAAGGCATAGAAATCAGCTTCTCGAATTTTCTAGTTTTATTCCACATAAGACAGCTACTCTCTCCAGGGGAATGTATATTGTCATTGACACCAGTCACTGCCAGTACCTGAACCCTCATTTCCTCTCAGTGGTACAATATAAGGGACAGCCAGATGGAGACTGATTGGCTTATTTACTCAGCATCATCATGAAAGTTCTTCATGCTTGTGGCCATTTCCTAGCTTATAGGGGATTAATCCCTTACTAACTAAAAAGCTATGTCTATCTGTCCTAGTTTTCAGTTGTCTTTTAGAGCAAAAGGAGTTAGGAGAATTAAACTTTGAAAACAATTTATAAATCTGTTTAGAGTACTGGTTTGGCATTTGCTATCAGACTTTGTTATTATCGGTTTTAATCATATTTCTCACATGGAAACTCAGAATAGGTTAGTTAGACTGGACTTTTCTCTGCCCTTCTTGAGGTAGGAGATCTAGTGAGTTACCTATTTAAAATATGTAAAAACAAAGAAAAATTTACATCACAGAATTATACCCTAGATAATTAAAGGTAACTATTTTTTATGATCACGTGTTCATACAAGTAAACTTATACAAGTATAGTCAGCTGAATCTCCAAGGAACTTTTCCCTCCCACCAATCCTCCCTCCCTTTTTCTGTCTCCTTGATAGCTCTCTCCTTAGTACTTACTTCCTTATGTTCTGGCTGACCTTTCTCTGACCAGCAGGGCCTCGAGTGGAGTCCCTGTGGAGTCCATCAACTCTTCTCTGTAATTAGCTTAGTGGAGCCACTGTGAAGTGGTGCAAGAAGGTTTTAGCTTCCCTGGAGCCACACTTTGTAGTCTAGCATACTCCTTATCTGTTGCTCCAGGGACCCAGATACCAGGAAACCATTATATTAATACAGCAACAGCAGCTCTTACTTTTTTAATCCCACAAAAACCACATGTGACCTGACATGATCTTAAGATATAAACAAGTACCCAACATACTTTGGGCTCCAGAGTACTGACTTTTCTTTCTTACCTGACATTTTGGCCAAAAACCAAACCCTTAATCCATTCAGTGAAGGCTGGTGATGCTATCTTGTCCACTGTCTGACCTGGAACTTCACTGGGAACAATAGTATATGATACTAACCAGGAACCTCTGGTTAAAATTTTGCCCACTACCTTTTCAACTTTCTCTTATTTGAGCAAATTAGCTTTTCCTCTAAGAATTGCTATTTTACCTGTTTCCCAGATATTGTACTGGTTTTGATTTTCTGAAATAAATTTTACCTTGCTCATCTCCTTTGAAAATTATTCTTGTTCTATGGACAATTTCAAAGATTCAGAAGAATTACTTTTATATTCTGTTTCCAACAGCTTGCTTTTGATAAATTCTCAAATGTCCTGTCTAGATATACAGATTACAGACTCAGGCAGTCATTTTTTTTTTTTTTGAGAGTTATGTTTTATTTGGTGACCTTACTGAGAACTAAAGCCCGGGAGACACCTCTCAGATAGAACTGTTCCAAAGAGGTAAAGGGAGGAGTCAGGGTATATAGGAGTTTTTGCTGGAAACAAACAAACAAACATGGAGTCAAACATCAATAGATTATAGCTAATCACAAAAAGCAGACATCTCAAATTAATGATTTTAGTGCTTCTCTATGTATGGAAAGATACAAGAGCCTGGATTCATAGAAATTATTCCTTTGATATGCATCTTAACTATCCAGGGCCAGTATCCTGTTTTCCTTCATCCTGAAATCTCTTCAGGGCACACTCTCTAGGGTGGATGCAATGGTTGGTGGCTTGATGGTGGGTAACATTCATTGTTTACCAGAATGGCAGGCAACATTCTTGTTTACTGAAATAGCAGGCAACGTTTTTTTACCACACCAGTGTTAAAAGTCGTGTATTGGGCTTCCCTGGTGGCGCAGTGGTTGAGAGTCCGCCTGCCGATGCAGGGGACACGGGTTCGTGCCCCGGTTCGGGAAGATCCCACATGCCGCGGAGCGGCTCGGCCCGTGAGCCATGGCCGCTGAGCCTGCGCTTCCGGAGCCTGTGCTCCACAACGGGAGAGGCCACAACAGTGAGAGGCCCGCGTAGCGCAAAAAAAACAAAAACGAAAGTCCTGTATCCTGGGAACCCTACATGCAAGTAGGGGCAAAAAAAAAAAAAAAAAGAGTGAGACGAACGCATAAGTCAAGCTTTTCCAGGTCCTCACCAGCCAACTTCACCTATAACCTTTTATTTTTTTAATTTATTTATTTTTTTAACATCTTTATTGGAGTATAATTGCTTTACAATGGTGTGTTAGTTGCTGCTGTATAACAAAGTGAATCAGCTGTATGTATACATATATCCCCATATCCCCTCCCTCTTGCGTCTCCCTCCCACCCTCCCTATCTCACCCCTCTAGGTGGTCACAAAGCACCGAGCTGATCTCCCTGTGCTATGCGGCTGCTTCCCACTAGCTATCTACCTAACGTTTGGTAGTGTATATATGTCCATGCCACTCTCTCACTTCGTCCCAGCTTACCCTTCCCCCTCCCTATAACCTTTTAACCTTTCTGAGTTTCATTCACTTCCCTCTTCTCTCTCAAGGCCTTGAACTCTGAAAAACCAGAGTACTTTTCTCTGGCTGTAAGGCAGTCATTTTGATTCCTCAAAGCCCCTTCTAACTCTGACTTTCCCGTTTTATTCTAATTAGGGTTTTCTGCTCTTTATAAAATTTATATTTTGTTTTCCTCAGCCAAATATGAATGTACCAGATAATTTTTAAGTTGATTTAAACATTTTTTTCCTCCCCCCATCTAAGCGGCAGTTAATTTTAAGACCAGCCTTCAAGCAGTGTAGAAAGCATTTTGAAATTAGTGGAATCCCTCCTTTTTCTACTTTGGCAATTTTATTTCATTATTATATGAAGATTATTAGAAATGTAAAACTATAGGATACTTTTGAGAAATTAATATTGCTTTAAAAACAATTGCCACACCTCATCGATTTAAGTGTGTATGAGAATGTGAAGGAATGTTGGATATTTGTTAAGTGAGGGGTTTTTTCTTTCCCTCTTTATACCTTTATACCTCTTATTTTCTTTCCCTCTTTATACCTTCACTTAACAATATGCCTTCTTTCCTATAACTTTGTACACCTCCTTTTAATTATTTTAAAATGAAAATTTATCTCATTAAAAGATTTTTCACATTTGCAAATTGGATCTTGGAGGCAGGCCCTCATCCCAGCTTCAACTCTTGTCCGTACTGTGATTGGACAACGGCAGGGAAGAGCTGCTGGGGAGAGCCGAGCTCTCTGAAGGATGGCTGGGTGCTGGTCAGGGGCTCCACTAACCTGAACAAGTTTTCCGAGAGGAAGCTTTCTTGCCAGCCTCATTGGAACCTTGATTCAGTCCCCACATAACGTAAGGTAGTCAAAGGTAGGATTTGCTTCTATGTTAAGTGGAGGGCCACTCTGCCAAACTCCAGCCTTTGGAAACTTTGGCACTGGCTTAAGCCACTTAGAGACTGAAAACATACCACAGACCTTGGAATCCAGAGACAAGTCCAGAAAGAGACTTTTTCACTGTGCCCCATATATCCATCGGTTCCACTTGGCCACTAGTACAGACATGTACTCCTTTTTATGATGTCAAAAGAAGGAAAGTTTTTATTCATGATTCTAAAGAAAAGCTTCTGTGTGTACATATAATCAGTCTGTATATGTGTCCGCAGACTTGGGGCTCCTTGTCCCCTCCCATGTGTAGTTTTCCTTCTCTCTATCAAGCAGCCTCTGAGGACATGGGTGTGCAAATCAATCCCAGTTGCCTATAATTCTAAATCTTGAACAAGTTCTATCTCTTATTACTAGAGAAAATAGCACTAAATAATTTTGAGGGGTGTGTGTGTGTGTGTGTGTGTGTGTGTGTGTCCTTCTATTTCCTTTTCTCTGACTATAAAAGTGGTCTCTACTCATTTTTAAAGTTTATAAAATGTAAAGAATAATCAAATCCCTTGTAATCTCCCCCTCTTTAACAGCCTCAGTTAACATTATGAAATAAATGCTTACTGTCGTGTTTTCTATTCATATTGTATTTTACATAGTTGACGTCAGACTAAATACAAACTTTAATTTAAAAAAATATTCACACTTTCTTATGCTATTAACATTTTTCATATATGGAAAAAATTGGCTGTAGAAGAACAGTCATGTTTTAAAGGAAATAATTGAATCACAAAATTATGGGAGACCTATTTCATGCATTTATTGATTTCTAAAATAATACCAGTGAAAATTACTGTGCTGTGGCTAATACACTAGTAATTGGTCATATCAGCTTCCTTTAAGTGAAGCACTTAAGTATTTGCCTATAAATTTTCAATACCAACTCACTAACTCATAACTGAATAGTAGCTGAATTTCTTCTAATGTTTTGTCCTGGATATAGAATAGTGTCTCTTGACCTTTGTTTGGTCACCAACCCTCTGAGAAGTCAATAAAAGATATGAACCTTCTTCACAGAGAAACACATATTCCCACAAAAAACTAATTGTAATGATAATCAATTATGATATGCCAGGTACTCTGCCAACTGCTTTACATAGTTGTTTCACTTAATCCTCATAGCAGCACTATAAGGAATATACTGTTACCCTTATTTTTGAGATAAAGACATTGAAGCTTTAAGGAGATTAAGTAGTTTGCACATGGCCTTAGAGCTAGTACTGGAGCTCAAACTGATTTTTATGACCCAAAGCCCATCTCCTCAATCATTGGGCATCTAATTTTAGGGAGCTTATAAATTCCTAAAGCCTACTTATTGATACTCAGGTTAAAGGCACCCTACTATTGCAATCCAAAGATTTTCCTTGGCAGTAAAGAATATGTGTAATTAGTTAATCTTGTTATTTCTGTAAATTAATATATAGGTATTTGTTGGACATCTACTGTTTTTAATACTTGCTACGTTCTGTGATATGGTCCTTATCCCTAAGGACTTTACTGCCTACATGGGAAGACAAGAATTACATATATAAAACAATGAGGAAAAAATGTAAATATGAAGTTGAATATATAGTAATTAAACATTTCCATAAGCTATACACAAAAATTAATCTCTTTACTTTGTCACACATGATGTAATTTTCATTCCCTGATTTATAAAAGGAAAATCAAATCTAAAAGGCCACCATGTCCTCTGGGAACCTGGAAGATTCAGTGTGTCATAAAATGAGGTCTATAAAGTACAGCTCTGACTAAATATGTATCACATCCAGATTCCTGAGTGATCTGATCAGCATCCTGTCAACCCCAGGGGGCATGCCCAATAAGGAGATTCAAGAATGTGTAGCCACCTCTCAGGCATTCAAACCATGTATCATAGGGCAATCCTGTTGAACTGAACATGTGTAGGGCAGCAGAACACCGTGAGAGTTGCTGCATCTTGACTCAGGTAGGGTTCCTACTGACAGAGAGGACTTCAGATGATGCAGCATATCTGTTATGTCATACGGGAGCAACAGTGATAATCTACCAACCTTGGATGAAACTACCAGGCATGGGAAGCTTATTTAAGCTGACCACCTGACAATCAAGACTCAGAAAGAGTGGCTGTGGCTGTAATTCAAAGAACTGCTTTCTACAGGAGCATAGCATGGGAAAGTTGTACTTGTAATTGAGCAGTGGCCATATACAAGGTTATCACAGATAATGGCTATTGTAAGATATGAAGGATGGATTCTGTCAAGCTTTTATTAACATGGCTCTCATCATGTATTTGTATAGTCTTAGAACTTTACTTTTTTAAAACTTTAATCATTTGGGCTATACATATAGAATTCATTTATAAATGGCCTATAAATTTTCTTTCCAAAGTAAATAGAAACTTAATGTGCTAATCATTCTATATCGTTTATCTCCTTCCATTTGAGTCATTTTTATTTAAAATCTCTAGAAGAAGAATATTTTGTGTTCCAGTTGTACAACACTTTGTGTTCCATACAATTCGTTTAATAACTTGTTTTAAATTTCATTTCACATAATGTTTTTGTGTTCCCTGCAACTTACCTTGATAACATTTTTTAAAGTAGGTCGAGGATTTTATGAAAACCTAGTAGACATTTCCTAGATGGAAAGTATTTTTAAAGAACAGAAATTCCTGTCATTGTTCATAAATCATCATTTGAATCTATGCAGTTACTAGTTGTTTGAAGTAATTTTCCAGACATATATGCAAATATCTTGATGGATTTTATTTAATTTCAAAAGACTAATATGATACCAACTTTCTATAATTTCTTAAATTCATTCCTGAAGAAAAATATAATTGAAAGGAAAACATTCCTTTTCATATTTGCTTTGAGCAGATACTTGTTATTTTTGAGGTAAATAGTAGATTGATGTTAAATGTTTATCATGCTTTGGCTTCACAGAGAGAATTCAAGGCACAGTTAGTAACTGTCCAACTTTTGAATTTGCTCTGTATGTATGTGTGTGTGTGTGTGTCTTGTGTGTATGTAGGGGCTTAAACAAGACCTTTTGATTGCATAATAAGCAGGGCTTAGGGACAATAAAATCTGACATTCTTAACTGTTACTAGTATTTGTCCCTATAGCCCTGTGCAGTTATCTTCTTATTAACAATGTAGAAGCCAGAGTCATAAACTGAGCATGTACCCAAGGCGCTACTGTAAATTGCAAATAGCATTCATGTGGTCTCTTTTGACCTAAGACTAAATTGGGATAGAAGGAAGAGAAAAAAGAATTTTTGAGAGTGGAATAGAAGTAGAAGTCAAGAACAAAGAATACACTAGAAGGATGGACATGTACAAATGTTTCCTAAGTTTTTGCTGTGAGATTTATTTAGATGGGTCTTTTCATATCTGCAGTACTCTTTTACTGAAGAGCCAAGCACTAGATTGGGGCAGCCTCTGCTGCTGGTGTGTGTGTGTGAGTGTGTGTCTGTGTGTGTGTTGGCGATAATGCACTCATGAGATAATACAAATAATCAGTGAGGGAATAATTAATGATGTGGCAGGGAATATTTTTTGATAAATGCTTGGGGAATGAGGTGACAGGCGTGAAATTAGAAAATTCCTTCAGCGATCTAAAATATAAATAGCTTTCGGAACTGAAAAGAGTTTCACAGCTGAAGATTTTATTGTGTTGAGAGGAAAAACTTTTTTCTCTCCCCCACTCCCTCCTCCTTTGCAAGTTGTTTGTCCATTCACAAAACAAATACTCTGAAGCCCAGCGCAGCTCATGGGAATAAATTTCAGGTCGAATTAGTACAGTTTCCTTGCTGTCAGGATGCTGGAATTAATGGTGTTTTGATGACACGAATTTTGAAGGGCAAACAAAGAAGCTGAAGGGAGAGAGACATGACTCCTTAGAAGCTTGGTCCTCCTCTCCCCCAGCCTCTCTTGTCTTCCCTGTCATCCGTCTGCCAATCTCCCTGTCCATGGTTAGTTAAAGGCGCTTTTTATCCTCTTTTCTTTCCCACAGAGTTTGCCAGATCCGGCCCGGTGCCTGGGTTCCAGGAGGACACGCTGCAGTTGGCCTTCATCGACTTGAGACAAGTAAGTCTTTGTGTTTTTGTTTTTTGTTTTTCTTTTAAGATGTGTGACTGAAGACCATCAGGTCTTAAGGAAAAGGGGAGGGGAGGGGGATCGGCGTTGGCGATTCACACTGGAGACCTAAGGGGTTTTCCCTGTGTTTGAGGCCACCTCTTTTATTTAGCTATCTGGGATCCTTAGCTATGGTGGAGTTAAAGGTTTTGTGGGTGGAAGGGAAGGCAGGAGGTGGGAGGAGGGACCCAGAATGTAGAGGGACTCAAGTGACCCTCAAGTGATGTGACCCATTGTGCTATAGTTGGCTTCTGCAGACACAGCAAAAAGATAGCTCAGCAAACCAATGCTAAGCAGGTGCACTGATGCAGAGGCTGCCTGCCCAGAGGACTTTTGTTTGCAGATAATGAGGGCAGTAGCATTTAAGAAAAATGAAATATTTTACATTCTGGATTGTTGGTTTGGTTTGTTGACTTTTTTCTGTTGCCTTAAGTCTTCCCATCCCCTCCTTTGTAGAATGCGGTCAGCCATGAGGGACTAAGTGGTCATTTTAGATAATTAGCAAAGGCCCTGACCAGTCATGCTAACCTGACAGGCAACCCTACTGAAGTAATGTGATGAAAGCTGGTACTTAGGTATACCTGAGCTTTGCAAGCCCATTAGATAGAAAGAGTCGTGCTATAGAGCTGTTGCTTGCAGATTGAAAAGGGCGGGTTGGTAGGCCTTGGTGGATTGGGTATAGAGGAGCAGTATGGGCGGGGGCCGAAAAAGGGAGAGAGTTAACTGGGCTCTGTCATCTCTTCACTCTGAAGATGGATGGGGTTGGATAGAAAGTGTGAATGAAGTAAGAATCAATGACTGATGCTTCTCTCCTATTAAAACAATCTTTTTTTTTTTTGTCTGTTTTTTAAAAGGGCGCTGGCTTTGTTTCTCCTGCCATAATGATGCAGTGCCTCTTGTTTTCAGAGCTGACAAAGTTTGCATTCTGAGAACTTTTAGATGCCCAGGGTATTTCTTAAAGCTGTAGGACCCCTTGTATTGGTAGTCTCCTTACTACTGTGGCTCGATTCATGCTAGAACGGCTTTTAACCCATAATGGATGGCCTGAGCTGCCCCTGAATCCTTGTGGATGGGTGATGTAATCTGTCACCTGATGACAATTCTGGAAAGCCCTGTTAAGCAGAAAACAGAAAATTGTGCTCTAGAGACCCGCCAAAGTTTGAGGATTCAGGCCGCGTCCCAGAAACGTGTGTCAACTTAATATTTAGGAGTTGAGGTGGGGGTTCTCTTACACGTAAAGGCTTTCCCAGCATGGTCCCAAATGCAGCTGAGTACCTCTTTCCACACTTAACACCTTCCACCTGTGGATTCAGCCACTCAACCGAGATGTTCAGGTTTTAACCCCTTGGCTGATGTAAACCTGAAAGATTGGGATTTTGCTTTATGGTTTTGTGGAGCGGTATCTGCTTGACTTTCCCAGCACTGTTTCTTCTCAGAGACTTCTGAGCCAATTGGTGTTTCTTGGAAAGCAGAAATTGAATTTCATTGGAGAAACACATCCAAGGAAAAAATTTTCCCTTCTCACTCTTCATGGAAAGGAAGTGTGGTCATTCTCTCGAGTTTGTGGTTTTGGTCCCTATGGAAAGCAACTAGTGTTCACAGAAAATGTTAACTAAGGGAGTAAGTTAGAAAACACAGCCAAAATAAGGTGGATCTGAGCTGGGGATGAATGTTCAAGTACTTGTGAGCTCTCAGTGAGCACTGTTGCTTATGCTTAAGTTCCTGTTTTCTGTTACAGTTTTGCTCTGGGAGTTCCGATTACGAAGTTTTAGTAGTAGAAACCAAAGCTCCAAAATTTCACTGAGTCATGAAAGAATATGCCTCTTGCTATTGAATCTATCACTTAATTTCTGTTTATGTCTGTCTCTGTTAAAGCAGCTTACATTTTTCTTAGATCATTTGAAAAACTTGCCTAGCTCATTATTAGCAGGCCTCAGGTAGGTTGAATCAGTGTGACAAAAATTATCTTTCCACATCCCGTGCTGAAAATATTTATCTCTTGGCAGTTCATCTTAGTCATTCTCATAACTTAAAGTGACCATCATTTTTAAAGTGAGCAGCTAATGAACTATAAGAGATGTGCGGATTATAATAGAAAGTCTGGAAGTGTGGTTTCAAAGGAGATAGCTTGACCTCAAACGAGACATGACTAGGTGTCCTTGAGTATGTGCCCTTGTGCCTGTACTCTTTGCAATCCTAAAATAGAGTTATGGAATTTGGGGGCTGGGTGCTAATCTTAAAAATCATGTAATATAACCTTTGGCTTGATCCTTGGAATCCCTGTACAGCACCCTAGACTGTGCTTGAATATTCTCCTTGAAGAGAACTTGCTTCCCCAAAGCAGCAGGGTCCACCTCAAGACAATCTGATTATAAGAAACGTATTTCTTAAAAAAAAAGAAACGTATTTCTTAAGTTGGCTAAAATATGTCTCACTTAACTTTGACCCTTTCACTCTTTGTATTTTTATTAATGCACTCCAATTTGGGGGACAGGCTTTCTATCCTGATTTATTGAGCTTCCATCTGCTAGTAATTGAATCTTTTTCACGTGTAGCATTGTTACTCATTCCATATCTAGTCTTTATGTGGTTGATTTTATACACCACAATTGAAGACTTTACTCTCTTTGGTCTGCGTTTTCCTTTTTGACATTCTATTAACAAACCAGATTTTAATCATTCTTATTTATTTAGCCTGTCTAAGCCTTTTAAGCCTTTTAAGGTCCTGACTCAGTTATCCACCTTACTACCTGATTTAACCATTATGCCCTTTATAAGTCAAAGATAACAATATTAATCAGGAATGGCCGAAGTTAAAGGAAGAAGTTGAAGTTAAGGCAAGTTATAGGATACATACGCGCACCCATGCAAAAAGGGGATTTGTCCCCAGTTCAGTGCAGCAAGGATATTCTTTTACTGTCATTGAGTGTATTTTCTTCATTGGTTTATGAATATATTCATTCTGATCATGCTTTCATGTTCTTTTGCTTTACAGTGTTTCAGGCTCTATCAATTGAATGACAATTTTTAAAATATTCAAAACATGGAATATTTGATGAACTCATCTCTGTATAGACTATAATAGCAGAGTGTCATTTAAAAGCCATAGAATTTTATTAGGAAGCAAATTAGATGTGGATAGCAAAACTATTCATCCTTTCTGAGCCGTCCTGTCTATTCTAATTTTTCTACTTCTTAAGGAAAAAAGTGAAATGACATTTTGAATACACAGGCTTTCATGATATTTTACACTTTTATAGCACGTCAAAGTTAAAGTATATTTACCTACATAGTTCATTTGTCAGGTTTCTGGGTTTAGAAAACCAGCTGTTAATGTGAATTAGTGCAAATCAAAATCTTCTTCTTTGCCACTTTATAATTTCTATATTCCCAAGCTCATAAAAGTACGATGGGTGCAGTACAACTTCACATTCATGTATCAAATCTATGTGCATATTTCTATGAAAATCCAAATTTGGGTTAATGCTAAATCTTGAGAAGGACAGCTTAAAGGCTCACTTATTAACTATCTTGAAGTAGCATTTATATTCCAAGTACTGATAATTGCTGGCCCTTAATGGTTCATAATTGAGAATAACAACACAAGGCCAAGAGTAGATCCTCAGTAGTTATTTGATTCTTAAGCAGTACTATGGTTTGTATTTTCTTCTGTTGTTAAACATTAAGTAAATTATGCTGATGAACACCGGAATTTGAACTTCAGATGATTTTCATTTCAGTTTATCAAACTCTGAGTGCCTACTGTGAACAAAGCACAACTTAGGTGTTGTGGGAATACGCAAATGAATATAATACAGTCTCTGCCCTCCAGTAACAGAGGTGAACAGCAGATACTTGATTCTAATATAAGGCACATATGATTAAGTATTTCATTGGAATGCTAAAACAACTGTGTATGTTTCAATTATTGCAACAGCTTTTGCTGCATAACAAATCACCCAAAAACATTGGCTTAAAACAAGAACCATTTATTTAGCTCAAGTTTCTACAGATTGGCTAGGTTCAGCTGAGCTCACTCATACTTTGAGATCAGCTGCCGGATGGGCTCTGGCTTGCCTGAGGTCGCGTGCCTTAGCTCAGTCGACTCTTCTCTGCTCCCTGTGATCTCGCACTAGCCAGCAGCCCAGTCCAGGCTTATTCACGTGGCCTCCTGGCAGGGTTCCAGGAGAGCAAGAGGAAGTGTGAAAACCTCTTGAGGCCCATGCTTGAAATATCACTTCTTCCACATTCTGTTGGCTAGAGCTAGTCACAAGGCCAGCCCAAATTCAAGGAATGGGAAAAGGGACTCCAACTTACACTCTAGTTGGAATATAGGACTTTTATATAATCATGTGACATAAACAATGCAAATCAGGAGCAAGATTGAATCTCTAAGTACAAAAAATGGCCATGAAGTACAGAGGTCTTTGTAGGCCTGAGTAGTTATAAAATATTTCATGGAAAATGTGGAGAGTTAAACTGAGAAGAAGTTAGGTGTTGATTAGGGGTAAAGGTATTTCAAACATGGAGAAGAGCTGGATTTAAGTTTTGTGTGTAAAAATGTGTGTGCGTGTTTGTATGCATGTGTCTGTGTGTGTGTGTGCATGTGTGTGTGTGTTGATTTAACCAGGATCTAGACTGTTTTGCCACCTTTAAGTATTAAACTAATCTCTTTAAATCCCCTTTTCTTAATTTCTCTTCTTTGTTCTTTGCTTTTACTTTCCAGCTTCTCCATGGGCCTCTTTTTTATGTCCTGTATCTCCTCATCAAATGCTGCTTATTACAGGCTACCCTGAAACACTTCACATTTCTGTTTTTCCATTCATTGTGAGAGAATCTTAACTTCCCCAGATAATTATTACATTATTTATTAAATTTTAGCTGTTCACCTTCCATGTCTGACCAACAGGAAGAGGTTTGAATATGTTCTTTAGAAACGTTTCTGTTCCTTGGCACCAGCTGTTTTTTACTTCCAATATACGTAAGTTTTTATAAAGCTGAATGAATTAGGTTGTGACATTGCATCAGATCTCCTGAATGGAGCTTGTTGGCAACAACTCTTATACAGCAAAGCCATCCCAAGATATCTGTGGCTTTTTTTAGATTGAGTTGGTGACATTCCCTCTAGGCCACTTATTCCCCAATTTCTAAACCTTCAGTCTAAAGTAAATGCAGTGCATTTCCACTGCAGGCACTTAAACTGCCTTAAAAACAACTATAGAACCTAAGAGAAATAATTGTATATTTCTTTGGAGACGTTGAACAGATTCTGATGTTATGCCTATTAGAGGTATAAAGGTAAAATCAGTATTTTCAGTTAGTCAGCATCAGGTAGGGAAACCTGAGAACCACTCAAGAATCTGACTGTGTAGACACCTCCCCTTTTATTTCCCCTCCTATCTTGATCCTATTCAATAAAATTTTGGTTTTTGAATAAAATTGCCTTCCCTTCTTTTTGCCTTACCTTCAAGTCTAATGAACAATATTCCCATTAAGAGGAACATGTCCCCTTTGTATGACTGCTGTTGGCGCTTATGGAAAAAATATTAACTGTGCTTATATTTTAGCCTCAGTAGAACATCCATTTATATCAAAAACTGATTTTGTCTGATATGGCACATATCAAAATGAGGCTCAATAGAATTTCTTTTATAATATTTCACCCTAACCAGGCGATTACATAGGAGGCTGGGGTGGGGGTAGGGCAGGCCCACATAAAAGGCCTCAGGGATCAGTCTTCATCACAACCCTTAAGCTATATTAAACTGGAAGAAAGCCATCCCCCACATGTACTTCTTAGTAGGGAAGGGTGGTGGCCTGTAGTTTTCCCACGTATTTACTGAGCAGTTGTCAGTGAGTCATGGTAAAGAAGGGAGGTGTGGGTGTAGGTAGTAGGGGAAAGTTTTTATGAAAGGATATTCTTGGTGGAGGAAAATATAGTGGTATATGAACCCTCTAGTAGTGAAGTGTGTGGATCAGTAATGTTGTCAGTAGAAATACTCTCCAGGTGCTCAACTGAAATATTTTGCTGATCTTGAATAATGGCCTATAAAACTGGGAGTCATCTGCACCAGAGTTAGTAATCAAACAGTTTGATAACTCATGAAGTTAGAAGATGTCATTTCTATAACTGATGTTAATGGTGGGGTTAGAAGGAATGGTTTAAGCCATAAAGCACATTATCTGGGAAAAGATTATCTGCACAACTGATACGGTAGCATATATAGCATGTATATGTGGGTAGATGTCATTTCCGAAATGAAATCTGAGGTTATCATATCCCAAAGGCATTTGTTGATTAGAAGAGGATGTAGTAATATTAATATATTAGAACTCCTGCACAAATCTCTGCTGATACAGAGCCACTAAAAGTTCCTGCAGACTATAGGCCATGTCTTGACATAGGCACAGCAAGCACTTGAATGTAGATATAGACCTCCTTAATCAGGAAGTATTCATTCATTCAGCACTATGCCTAGCACTGTTATAGTGGGCACAGTGGCATAGAGGGTATAGTGTAGTGGATAAAATATGGTCCCTGCCCTTGTGGAGCTTACATTCTGGTGTAGTTTGCCCATGCTTGTAACATAGGCCTTTTTAACATTCTGCCCTTCCCAAAATCTCTCTTCAGGTGGCCCTGGTGCTTTGAGGAAATGCTACTTTGTCTAGATTTTTATTTTTTGTATTGATGCTCTATTAGTCAGTTTTAGGGACAGCTGCAGAATTTTCTGGAAAGATTCCCCAGGACAAGGCCAAATGTGCTGTATACTGATAAGCAGGCTTTCAGAAAAAAACGTTTGGCTATGTTTGGCAGCCTGGCATAAATAAGATGGTCAACTTGAAATACTTCCTTTCCAAAGGTAGTCCTTTGGTTTTTGAAAGCAGGTTTTTCTGGCTGTATTAACAAAATTGTTTTGCCCATGTTGTTTTGACAGACACTTATAACCTTCACAGTGATACCTCTAACCTTAAAGGAAGTTCTGACAGCAAATAATTCCTATTGCCAAGTAGAAAAGAGCTAACACCTTTGGGTCCGGTTTTGTAGAATAATAATAAGAAGAAGAAAATTGGGAACATTTCTGAGAATAGATTCTACTGAGCTAGACCTTTGACCTCATATAAGCCAACACTAGATCAGCATACACAAGGATAGGGCACAGATGAATAAGGTCTTCAGCTACAGGATGTGGCTGCAGCTTCTGCAAATCAGACATATCCCCTTACTTTGCTTGGGACATTATTAACTGGAGCCACCATAGAAAATTTATAGAAGGAATTGCCAGTAATATGTAACACATTCTGGGATTTACTGAGTGTTTTTGGTTGATTGGAGGAGAATTTATTCTAGAACTGCTGAGACTTTGTCTCACCTATACCAGCCTCTTAACTGGGGAGGAGGTGTGTCTGGAAATGCTGAATCATTAATGACAGGGTCTTTAAACTGAATTAATGGCAGATATGTGGAGATAAGCAATGGGTGAAGAACCTTCAGTTAGAGGGGCTGTGGACAATCTTTTGGGTAGCAGGAGACAAAACACCAGACTTTTGATGTATTTTCCCATGAATAATGCATTGGATTTGGCCTTTGACTTATGGGCCTCCCAGGCTAAGATTATCCATTGTTACTGGCAACCCATATTGGTACAGTCCTGGGTTAGATGGCTAACCTAATCTAAAGCTTGGTCAACAGAGTTGTCCACCACTTCCTACTTTAAACTGGAGGCAGAGAGATCTGCCACCTAGAGATTTCACCAGAGTATAGAACAGCCTTTCCCGTAGTGGCTAGAAGGACCTTTTCCAGAAGTGTGAGTCTAGCCTGTGACAACCCTGCTACCCCTTTGGTCCAGTAAAACAGCTGTAACTTTTAATGTGGGCATGGTGCCAGCATCACTCCAGATAGCCTCATAGTAAAGTCTCTCAGTTCAGAGGCTAGAGTTGCATTCCATTTCAACTCTTGTGTGAAGAGCTAATAAGCGTAGCATAGTAAGCCACCTGGTTATTTCTGCCTTAGCTCATAGACAGCATTTGTGATCCTCATGCTAAACAGTAAAAGACCTAGGTAGTCTGAGGCCAGCTGCTAGGCTAGCCTGAGCCACTGCACTGCTCTCTGCTTTCCCAAGAAGCCAAGCCTCAGAAACTCAGGAGGCCTCTTTCTTACTTCCAACACAGCATGGATATGCATACCCATAAACCTGGAATTTGTGAATTTCTCAGATACTCACATCTTCAAGAGAAAGGACAGGAAAGTCATCACCAATGAATTTCCCTGGGAGTAGCAGTGGAATCAGAGGCTGTTGTGGTAGTGCTGGCTGAGTTAAAGCCTATTGGGTTCCGAACACAAATCTCATCTGCATTAACTACACTGTCTAGTGTCCTATTAGAGGACGCTCATAGGCCACAGAAAGGACAGTAGAGCCAGGCCTTGGAACTAATTTCTGACAAGTGTATCCTACTGATAGCCGCTGGAGGGCAGCAGAGAGTGACAACAAAGGGCTGGATGTAGGGAATTGGGGCATATTTCAGTTTGCCAAGAAAGAAGCCCCCCATAGCTGTAAGAGAATTAGCTATCTGGGAGCCACCATTACAAGCATAGGCGCCTGAGGAACAAGGAACAAAAAGAGTGTCCAGAACCCTGATCTGAGGGTTAAAACCCTCCTACTAGGCAAGTTCAGAAACCAGTAAAGAAATGACATAGAACAAACTATGAAAGGGGAACCAGACAGCATCAGTAAAGACAGGGAACCAAAAGGACTAAAGTGTCAAGTCCCAAGGGGGCAAGCAAAGATGGAACAGGAACCAAGTGAAAGAAAGAACTACAGTGGGAAGCAAGCCAGAGTGAGTGAGTTGAAGAGGCAAAGGGACAATCCAGAAAGACTGATTCTGAGGCAGCCATACCCAGGAAGGAGTCTTTCTGTAGGACACCTATCAGCAAGCAGAGAGCTGCAAAGGAACCAGTTTCCTACACAATCACACAGCTATATCAATGGGATGCTTATCTCTTAAAGTAGTCCCTCCTTGATTAGCCAGGATTATTTCCTTCTTGGTCTTTCTTCATTTCAGGAGCAAAATAACTCTTTGCAAATATGGAGAGAGAGAGAGAGAGATGATATGGCATTTTAAGATGTGACTAAGGGATTCTTACACATGAAATGAAATTAAACTTGGGCTTGAAGCCCTTCTGGATAGCATTGGTGTCAAAGGACAGCTCACTTTCTTAGAATAGCTTGTGATACTGCCTTTTGATATTTTACACAGTAACATTTGCTAAGAATATCCAGTGGAAAAGAAAAACTGGCTCTGGTGACTAGTTATATAGGCAAGATCCCAATCGATCCAAGGATTTAGGATCTGTTCCCAGTAGGTTAGCAGAGAGCTGTTTGGAGTCTCTTCTAACTGCTGTGTAAGCAGTTTTCCAAACTCCTTAGGGATGGAGAAAGAAAACTCTTTTTTGGCCTATTAAACTTCTAGTGTCTCCCTTCTTTGTCTCAACTCCTTAACCATCAGGAAAATGGGACTCCTGTACCTGCAAATTCCAGTAAGTATTTAATGCTTACTCCAGGATTATAAGTCTTTTAAGCTATAAAACCTTTATTTTTATAGCCTAAGAAATGTTTCCAGTAGGTTAGTTCATAAATATAACAGGTGAATGACTAAATAAATTATGCTATACCCATATAAAGAAATATCACTCATCAATAAAAAGAGTAAACTATTGATACATCCAGTTCTTGAATTTATGTAAAATTCCAGAAAGGGAATTTCATACAGCATAATGTTTTAAGATTCATCCATGGACAGATTCAATGCAATCCCTATCAAATTACCAATGGCATTTTTTACAGAACTAGAACAAAAAAATCTTAAAATTTGTATGGAGACACAAAAGACCCCGAATAGCCAAAGCAGTCTTGAGGGAAAAAAACGGAGCTGGAGGAATCAGACTCCCTGACTTCAGACTATACTACAAAGCTATAGTAATCAAGACAATATAGTACTGGCACAAAAACAGAAAAATAGATCAATGAAACAGGATAGAAAGCCCAGAGATAAACCCACACACCTATGGTCAACTAATCTATGAAAAAGGAGGCAAAGATATACAATGGAGAAAAGACAGTCTCTTCAATAAGTGGTGCTGGGAAAACTGGACAGCTTTCATGTAAAAGAATGAAATTAGAACACTCCCTAACACCATACACAAAAATAAACTCAAAATGGATTAGACACCTAAATGTAAGACCAGACACTATAAAACTCCCAGAGGAAGACAGAGGAAGAACACTCTTTGACATAAATCACAGCAAGATCTTTTTTGATCCACCTCCTAGAGTAATGGAAATAAAAACAAAAATAAACAAATGGGACCTAATGAAACTTAAAAGCTTTTCCACAGCAAAAGCTATATCAGCCTCTTAACTTGGGAGGAGTTAACAAGACGAAAAGACAGCCCTCAGAATGGGAGAAAATATTTGCAAATGAATCAACAGACAAAGGATTAATCTCCAAAATATATAAACAGTTCATGCAGCTCAATATTAAAAAAAGAAACAACCCAATCAAGAAATGGGCAGAAGACCTAAATAGACATTTCTCCAAAGAAGACATACAGACGGCCAAGAAGCACATGAAAAGCTGCTCAACATCACTAATTATTAGAGAAATGCAAATCAGAACTACAATGATGTATCACCTCACACCAGTTAGAATGGGCATCATCAGAAAATCTGCAGACAACAAATGCTGGAGAGGGTGTGGAGAAAAGGGAACCCTCTTGCACTGTTGGTGGGAATATAAATTAATACAGCCACCATGGAGAACAGCATGTAGGTTCCTTAAAAAACTAAAAATAGAATTACCATATGACCCAGCAATCCCACTACTGGGCATATACCCTAAGAAAACCGTAATTCAAAAAGACACATGCACCCCAGTGCTCATTGCAGCAGCATTTACAATAGCCAGGTCATGGAAGCAACCTAAATGCCCATTGACAGATGAATGGATAAAGAAGATGTGGTACACATATACAATGGAATATTACTCAGCCGTAAAAAGGAACGAAATTAGGTCATTTGTAGAGAAATGGATGCATCTAGAGACTGTCATACAGAGTGAAGTAAGTCAGAAAGAGAAAAACATATATCGTATATTAATGCATATATGTGGAACCTAGAAAATGGTACAGATGAACCGGTTTGCAGAGCAGAAATTGAGACCTAGAAGTAGAGAAAAAACATGGACACCAAGGGGAGAAAGAGGCAAGGGGTGGGGGGTGTGTGTGTGATGAACTGGGAGTTTGGGATTGACATGTATACACTGATGTGTATAAAATGGATGACTAATAAGAAAATAAATAAATAAATAAACATGCACAGGTTAAAAAAAAAAGATCATCCATGGTATTGGATGTATCAATAGTTCATTCCTTTTTATTGATGAGTGATATTCTTTATATGGATATATCATACTTTATTTGGTCATTCACCTGCTATATTTGTGAACATTTTGTTGTTTCCAATTTCACACTGTTATGAATAAGGCTAATGAACATTCATGTACAAGTGCTTGTGTAGATATATTGATATGTTTTTATTTCTCTTGAGTAATACTAGGAGTGGAATTGTTGAAGTATACATTTAACTTTTTTTTTTTAATGTCAAACTATTTTCCAAAGTGGTTGTACCATTTTCCGTACCTGTCAGCAGTGAATGAGAGTTCCAGTTGTTCCACAGTCTCTTCAACACTTGGTGTGACAGTCTTTTATTTGTTTGTTGGTTTGTTGAGTCATAATTAACATATAGTAAAATTCATCCTTCTTAGACATACAGCTCTGTAAATTTTTACAAACTTGTGCAGTTGTGTAACTACCACCCAAATCAACACGCAGAATGTTTCCATTATTCAGAAAATTCCTTTATGCCTCTTTGCAATGAGTCTCCTCTTTCTACTCCCAGCTCCTGGCAATGACTGTTCTGATCTCTGATGCTACAGTTTTGTCATTTAAATGGAATAATACATATAAATGGAACCATACTCTTCATTTTGGCCTCTTTCACTTAGCATGATGCTTTTGAGTTTCATTCATATTGTTGCATATATTAGTAGAGATTCATTCATATTGTTGCATATATTAGTAGTTTCTTCATTTTTATTGCAGAATAATATTCCATTATGGGGATAATTTGTTGACTCATTCACCAGTCGATGAATATTTGGATTGTTCCCAGTTTGGGGATATCATGAAAGAAAAGCCACAATAAAGATTTGTGTAAAGGTTTTTATGTGGACATATGTTTTCATTTCTCTAGAGTACTTAGGAGTGGGATTTCTGAGTCATATGGTAAGTATATTTTTAACTTTATAAGAAACTATCAAACTGTTTTCAAAGTGGCTTTACCACTTTACATTTTCACCAGCGATATATGAGAGTTGCAGTTGCTCTGCACCCTTGCTAATATTTGGTGTTGTCAATTTTCTTTTCATTTTTACCATTTTAGTAGGTGTGTTGTAGTATCTTGTGGTGGTTTTAATTTGCATTCATGTAATGACTGTTGATGCTGAACATTATTTTTTGTGCTTATTTGACATCTGTATCTCTTCTTTTGTGAGGTGTTTGTTCAAATCTTTCATCCAGTTTTAAAAAGAATTATTATTGAGTTGTAAAAGACTTTTATATATTGTGATTAACAGTTCACTATTAGATATGTGTTTGACAACATTTTCCCCCTAGTCTGTAGCTTTTAATTTTCTTAATAGTATTTCTCTAGAAGTTTGAGTGTTTTATCTTAATAAAATACAGTTCTCAGTGACATCATTTTTTTCTTTCATGGCTCCTGCTCCATGTGTCCTATGTTAAGAAATTTTTGCCTAACCCGAAGTCACAAAGATTATCTCCTATTTTTCTTCTAGGACTGTTATATATAGTGTTAGGTTTTTTTACATTTCATCTCTGTTGACACATTTTGAGTTAATTTTTCAATATAATATACAATATGGTCAAGGTTCATATTTTTATATAGAATGTATAGTTGTTCCAGCACCATTTGTTAAAAAGAGTACGTATTTTTATTGATTTGCTTTGACACCTTTATCAAAAGTCAACTGACTATATATGTATTGTTCTATTTCTGGACTCTATACTTTGTTCCGTTGATCTGTGTGTCTATCCTTTTGCTATGTCTTGATCTTACTTTTATATTAAGTCTTGAAATCAGGTACTATGGTATGAGTCCTCTAACTGTTTTTTCTTTTTCAAAATTGTTTATTTACTCTAGGTCCTTTACATATATATTTTAGAATCAGCTTGTCAATTCCTACAAAAAAACCTTGATGGAATTTTGACTAGGATTTTATCAAATTCATAGATCACTTTGGAGAGAATTGACATTCTGACAATATTGAGTCTTCTAATCCATGTACATAGTCTATCTCTGCATTTATTTATGTCTTTGATTTCTTTTATCAGTGCTTTGTAGTTTTTCAGCAAATCTTGCAAATATTTTGTTAGAATTAATCAGAGTATTTCATGTACATTTTAAATGCTATTGTTTTATGTCAGTTTTTAATTGTTCATTGCTAGTATATAGAAACACAGTTGGTTTTTGTATGTTGATCTTGAATCTCAAACTTTCTGAACTCATTTATTAGATCTACTAGTATTTTATACATTCTTTGGGATTTTCTAGGTAGACAGTTATGACATCTGTGAATAAAGACAGTTTTACTTCTGCCTTTCCAATGTAGATGCCTTCTGTTTCTTGCCTTGTTGCACCAGGGCCTCCAGTACAATGTTAAATAGAAGTGCTGAGAGCAGATATCCTTGCTTATTCCTGATCTTAATGGGAAAGTATTCAGTCTTACACCATTAAATATAATAATAGGTGTAAGTTTTTTATGCTCTTCATCAGTTGAGGAAGTTTCTTTTAATTCTTAATTTGCTTAGAGTTTTTATTATGAATGGTACATCAGTTTTATATCCCATCATTTAATTAGCCATTATTATTTTTGAACTTACAAGTTATTTCTAATGTTTTCTTTTTATATTTAAATTATATGTGTTCATACTTATAGCCTTTTTTTTAACCTGAATTTTTCCTTAAGGTAATTTCTTTATGTAAGAGTTACAAAAACATTTTTATGGCTTTTAAATGTATTGTTGGTTCCTATAACAAAGGGTTATTATACCAACTTAAAGTACACCTAGCAGTGTATTCGTGCACTAGTTTTACAGCAGCCTCACCAACACTGAGTCTATAAATTATAAATTTTAAGTGTTTGGTTAATACGATAGGTATGAGGGTACCTTTATTTTTTTATTGCATGTCTTTTTTTTGCTACACATTAAAAAAAATTGAGTAGCCCATGAACATCAGTAAGGGCATGAATTTATCAATGTCTGGTTTTCAATTCTTTTTGCCCTGTCCTGTGATAGGTTTTTTGCAATCTGATTTGATGCATCTCTAATTTAGCGTTAGCTTATTACAATCTAGTAAGAAATACAAGACTGATATTTATAAAAGTTAACTACTAGTAAAATGTATATGTTTAAGTAACAAATTAAGTATTGTGCAAGCATTGCATGAGTTTGAAAGAGGGAGACATTGCTGAGCCATTAGAAGTGATGATTCTTGCCTTTCTGGTTAATGGGTCAGTAGGAGCTGATTTTGTTTCTTTTGTTTATTTAGTTTTATAAAAGCATTCTGTGACCAAAACATTTGAGATTCACTCTTCATGGTGTCTCTAAAATTGTGTGTGAAATTTAATTCCCTGCTAATAATAAAAAATGTTCAAACCATTTTTTGTCTCCAGTGTTACTATAGAAAGAGCAAATTAGCCCGCTATTGGCGAGAAGAGCTAAGGTGTGAGGTCTCTATTTTCCAGAGTATGCTAAAAAAATATGCTCTAGAGACTTAATCTGAAGATTGAGGTGTGGGTGCTCACCTAAACTAAACATCAAGCAGAAAGAGGCCTCCCAAATTCTTCCCAGAGTTCTGATGCTTTGGGCCTGATGAAGACAAGTAGCAGGTTCTCTACAGCAATGTTCTGGCTGCCTTAAAAGCTACTGCTAGTATAGTCTGTAGTATTCTGTGACTTAGCACCGCAAGAGACTTGGAGAGACAGTGGGGAGAAAGTGGTTCTCAGAAGCTACTGGTACCCCAAGGCTATATTAAAAAGGACTATCTCAGGCAATAGTAAATTAGCATCATCACTGAAAGTGAATGTGTGTTATGAGGCAAGGGGAGACGTATCGTTCCTTTTAGAGTGTATACTGCTAACCATCTGTCAATATAGCATTTGTAGTGTGTGTGCTTCCCTGTTCTAAATCCAAGTGTGATTAGAGTTCCATATGATGCTCTTAATTTTTCCTTCGCTTAAAACCTCTGATAGAAATCATTAAAAGAGAGAAGGTGGTTTTACATGTGTTTTCTCTGGAATGCTGCCTTCCTACATCTATCTGTCTGTGTGAACCTCTTTTCTTTCCCTGTCTGCTTGATGAAATGATAGTGAAAGAAGACAGTTAATTTCATTGGAGGAGGTAATGGTAGGCTTGGGGAATGGGGAAGGCGAATGGAAGTGGATAGTGGGTATGTTCATGGTTCTTTCTGTTAAGTATGAAACTATTTTATTCTTACTTCTTCTCTTGATCTGTCTTATGCTACTACCATTGAGCATCTTTTATTTCTTTTCTTTCATTCTGCTACCTACTGATTTTTAAAAACACAGTTATGATTATGTCATTTACCTGCTTAAAAAGGATGAGAGCTCTCCGTTGCCCAGTGAACAAAGGACAAACTCCTAGCAAAGCAAGTCTGGTCCCAGCTTGTCTCTCTCGTCTCCTTTTCCTGTCATCTTTCCCCCTGTAATCTCTACCAGGACCACTCTTTACACCTCCCTGATCCAAAAACTGGACAAGCTTTAGGCCCCCTCTGCCTGTCACAGAGTGCTCTCCCTTAATAAAGTGACAAACTCCTTCCCTTCCTAAACTGCTTGGCTCAAACGTCATCTCCTTTATAAATTCTTCCCAGCCTCCTCAGACAGATTTAATTGTTCCCCCTTTGGATCCCTGACATTCTGTGTGTCCCTTCATTACTAATTCCTTTGTAATTACTTGTTTAACCATCTGCCTTCCCCCTTAGCTTCTGAGTTCACCAAGGGCAGGATCCCTGCTTCATTTATCCTCAACTCCCCCTCCTCCAGTGGGTAACATAGTTCCGATTAGGTATTATGCTTTCATAACTGCTTTCTGAATGCATTGACTTAATATTGTTTTGTGTCATTTCAGAAGTAAATGGAATTAGATTGAATTTCTGAATAATATTTGTACTCAAACTCCCTTAAATAAATAGTGTTCATTATTTTCCTCCCACACCATGCTCTTCATTTTCACTTTAATCTTGTTAAATGAAGTGCAGAGGTCACAACCCTGAGGAAAGGAAGGACCAAATATGGGGAAAGGGAACTTAGCTGGTAGTCCCTGTACCCTAGCATAGGGAGGACATTCTATAGTGAGAGTCAAGAGGGAAGCCTACCTAGGAACAGCACCATGCAGCTAGAAGGTTCATGCTGAAAAGGAAAATAGCTCCTCACCTGGTAAATTATTCTAACTGCTTCAACAGGAGATAACTTCTCAGATGAAACACTTGGTCATATTCTTCCAACCCTGGTGAGCACCTGGGTTCAAGTATCAGGTGTTCCCTTTCTATGTCTCTGCCCACATGGGGGCCATTTTTCTTAATGCATGTGCACCCTTAGAGTTCATCCAGCATTTCATCCTTGTTGTATCTGTCTGAGATGCATGTATCCCACCTAACTGAGCTCCAAAATTAGGCCAGAATGTCAGCCCAAACTCTGAAACCAATTCAAGATGTTGATATCTTCTTTAGAATGACTTCTTGTTTACAAATAATTCCTGCTGAGGCAGTTAGGAATTTTGAATGAAAGTGATTAATGCGTTGAAAATGTAACATGGCCTTATTCTCCATGCCAGAAATATACTTATCTTCATCCTGTATAAATAATAAAAAAACTCTTAATGTGTTATATCCTATTATAATTTAAAATGTTCTAAAACTAAGTTCCTGCCTGTTCCTTCTGCAGTCTTCTTCACCTCAATTAATGGCAATTCTGGTCTTTCTTCTAGGAATAGAAATCTTGAAGTCATCCTTGACTCCTTTCTTTCTCTCACATCCCACATCCAGTCTATCAGCAAGCCGTGTTTTCCCTCCCTTCAAAATATATCCAGAAACCAGCCATTTATAACTATCATTTCTTTTCTCATGATTCAAGTAATAATTATTTCTCGTTGTATTCTTGCAATGGCTTCTTAACTAGTCTCCATGGTTGTGACTTTGCCCTTCTATAGACTGATCTCAATATGGCAACCAGCATGAAACAGTTAAAACAGAAGTCAGATCACATCAGTCCTCCGTCCACAACCTCACAATGACTTCCCATTTCACTCTAAGTAAAAGCCTAAGTCCTTTTAATGACCTACAAGATACTATAGAATTTTCAGGCACACACACATACCACTTAACTGTCTGACCTCCTCTTCTACTTCTTTTCTCCTCACTCTGCTCTGGCTCTGATAGCCTCCTTATTGCTTTTCAAATATGTCAGGTACAGGCCCATCTCAAGGCCTTTGCCCTTGATATCGACTCTTCCTAGAAGGCCCTTTTCCAGATACCTGTAGTTCTTGCTCCTTTATCTTCCTCAGGTCTTTATTCAAGTCATTTAAAGTTCACCTTTTCATAGAGGCCTTTCCTATTTAAGGTTGTAATTTCACTCTCCCACTACCCCTGCCACCCCACCACCAAACCAAAACCAAAGCAAAACTCTATCCTTTTCCCTGCTTCATTTTTCTCTGAACAATTTATTATCTTCTAGTATATTATATATCTTACATATCTTATTTAATTCGCTTTCCCTCCACTAGAAAATGATTTCATGGGGGTAGAGATTTTGCCCATTTTGTGAACAACCTTATTCTTAGTGCCTAGAACAATTCCTAGCATATGGTAGGCCTTCAGGAAGTGTTGTTGAAGGAAAAAAATGTAATCTCTACATGTTTGCCTTAGTTTTAAGTATTTACAGGTTAATAGCCTTTTAGACATGGATTGTTCTACAAAGCAACCTGATATACACCATTAAAAGTAGGGATTTCAGAAAGTTTTTAATCAGCGGTTGAAAGTGTGTTGTACATATTGGACTCTACCTTTCAGTGAAGTAGAAAAAGGGTGTTTCCTAAAAGTGTTCTTGGTTATGGATTTCTTTGCTTCATAATATAGATTGATAGATGCCTGCTGATAAATGTCTCTCTCTAATCACGTATTACCCAGATGTTGGTGATGATGATGTTAAGTCTGGAGAGGTAAACTGTGAGCCGGGTGCCACAGTTTCTGATCACAAGTTGGCAGTGAGACTTGGAGACAACGCAGCTTATCAAGAAATGCAGAAGTCACTTAAAAATGGTCAAAGTAAGTCAACAGAACATGTTGGGGAGCGCTGTTTTGGTAAATGGAAAATTGACTCCTGATTGCAAAAGCGTGTTGTGACTTTTACAGAGGACTTTCAGTGTTATGCAGGGGCAGAGTAACCTCTTTTTCCAGTGGAGTACAGTAGAGTATGATGACATATGGAGAGTCTGGGAAATCAAAGGATACCAGGTGAATGTGACACCCTGGATAATGAGTGTGAATATACCAAGGAGAGAGAGGCACTGTGGTAGTCCAAATACAGTATTTTGTATAACAACAACAGCAAGAGATATTTTAACTGCGTAACCTACAATTAGAATCTATAAATTCAGTAGCTCATCCTGAGAAGTGGCAGAGAAATCTGAAATAAGATATTCAAGGCTATTTAGTCCCTTTGTGGCTTTCTTCATGTCCTTTTTCTTCATGTCCTTTCTCAATACAGTTGTTCGTGTCTGGAGGGCTTTAGGCCCACAAAAACCCAGAGTAAGGAGGGTGATCTGTGGAGGATCTAGCCTGCTGAGATCTCCCACTTCTTTTACGAAAGGCAACTGGCAACAGCTCACTATCCTTAAGTAGCAAGTTGCCTGGACAGGGATCATAGGATTTAATTGTTAAATCTGTGACTGGCTAATTGCATAGATGCTAGGGTTGGGTGGCCTAGATAGGCCAACTGACTCCTTAAAATGTGGTTTTTTTTGTTTTTTTTAATTTCCCAGTCTAGAACAGAAGAAAATAGCTGTGGTTTTATGTTAGTTGTATCCTGTAGCGTGCTGGGGAGCATACGTTTCAGAGATTTCTTTATTGTGGCTCCCGCTTTTTATGAGGTAATAGAACTAAAAAAATCTTGGCACAAATCAGAAGTGGCAGAGGTGAAACCATTCACCTTTTTTCCTACTTCCTCTTTCCCACTTTCATTCCCCAGAATCTAGTGGTAATTTTACATTCATACACACACCTCAAAATCTCTTATGCAGAGCTCTTGAGTTTTGAGTTGTGTACTGTCTCCTGGTCTTCTAGGCATGCTGGCCCCTGGGAGCGACCTAGAGTTCATTGGTTTTCCTAAGGCATCCCCTAATACATTTGAAAAGATGTTGTTTAGCCTCAGAGGTCATAGAACTGAGTTTCCAGTAGAGCGAGGCTAGAATTGCTCACCGTGTTAAAGCATTGTGAGTGGCAGTGCTTCACCCACGTTTTTGTCATCCTCACTGAGGTCCCAGGGTAAAGTGGCTGAGAAAAGAATCCATTTAGCAACTGATAGTAGAGCCCCCCACTGTGGACCATCCCAGGATGTAGAATGTTGAAGGGGAAGTCAGGATATCTGTGATGTTGCCAGCAACTAGGTTATTTTGGGAAAGTCGCCTGCTTGTATTTTAATTTCCCCAAAGTAAAATGAAAAGATTAGGTAATCTTCATGTTCTGTTTGATCTCTTGTGTCCTCTGATTTTGGTTCATCCTTACTAGCTTTAAACTTATCCTCTTCAAGATGGTTTCTTCCTTAACTTCCCATATGTACTTGCTTAGAATTCCTATATGCCGATATTTCAATTTTAGAAGATAGCATGTATTTAATAGGAAGCTTTTTGGCTTTACTGTCACTGATTATCCTCAGCTTATAACACAGGATCCACTGCAATCTTTTAGTTAAATTAATACTTATCACTCCACAAGTCTGTATCTCATAGAACTTATTGACTCAGCTGGGGGGAAAAAGTATTGACACCAGGAGATTCCCTGCTTAGTTTCTCCTTTTGAAAACCTGAGGTCAGGATCTTACTTGCCAGCAGTGGAATCTGCCATCAAGGTATTGCAGCTTTCCACAGCTACCTTGCTTTAGGGAGTTCTAGCATGATCTATTATTCTATTGCCTGGAGCAAGATGTTCCTGGAAAAGAGGTCTCTGAATGTTCAGCCAATTTAGCAATTCATTGGCTCAGTGTTCTGAGATATTTCAGGATATTATGTGCAGAATTGAAATTTGTCTGGTCACTGCCCAAGAATCAGCACTATTAACGATGGCTGGATTAGGAGGTAAAAGACTGGGCAAAAGAGCTTTGAGAGAATTGTTTCCAAGTTTAAAGAGGAAATCAGTAAGTCAAGAGCAGGCAAAACTTCACACAAGAATATTTAAGATACCTCTGGATCTACCTCTTCAATTGCTTCTTCTCAGGCTCTTTTTTGCAGGGGCGGGAGTGGGTGGGTTTCTTTTCTTCTGCCTATCCCTTAATATTGTACTTCAAGGGCTCTACCAGTCTTCTGTTCTATCAGTTCTGTTAGTTCTCTGTTCTCCTTACTCTGTATATTTACCTAGCTGAGGAAAAAATATAAGGGTGTGTGTGTGTGTGTGTGTGTGTGTGCGTGTACAGCAGAATAAATGCCCTGTTCCCCCAAAGATGTCCACATATTAATCCCTGTGACCTGTCCATGCTACCTTTAGGACAAAAGAGATTTCACAGATGTTGTGATGTTAAGGACCTTGAGCAGATTATCCTGGAATTATCTGGGTGAGTCAAATCTAATCCTGTGAGTCCTTAAAAGCAGAAGAGAGAGACAAGATGGAAGAAAAAAGAGAAATTCAAAGTGTGAGAGGGATTTGACCAACCTTGTTGGTTTAGAAGGTAGAAGAATGAGGCCATGAGCAAAAGAGTACAGGTGGCCTCCAGAGGCTAGGAATGACCAGGAATAGCTGACAGCCAGCAAGGAAATGGGGATCTCAGTCCTATAACCACAAGAAACTGAATTCTGTCAACAACCTAAATGGGCAAGGAAACCAGTCCTCCCCTCGAGTCTCCAGAAATGAGTGCAGCCCTGCCAACACCTTGCTTTTTGTTGGTGGAAACGCGTGTTGTATTTCTGACCTGTAGAGCTGTAAGATAATAAATTTGTGTTGCTTAGACCACTGAATTTGTGGCAGTCTATTATGGAGGCAGTAGAAAGCTAATACAACACGCATTTCCTCTTTTGTTGCCAAAATCAAAAACTTTATATTATGCTATTTGATAATGAAATGCAGTGCAGTAGGGAAAAAAGAGTAGGGTCTGTACAATTGGACAAAGCTGGATTTGAATCTTGCCTCTATCATATCCTACTGAATGACTTTGAGAAAATTCCCCTTTTGAACTTTTTTTTTTTTCTCTAGAAAATGGCCCAATACCAGCTAGGTCAGAGAGAGGGAGAATGAGAGTAAGAGCAAGAGGGGCGGGGTGGGGGGGGCGGAGAGAAGGAACTGAAAGAGCACATATAAAATGCCTGGCATATGGTAGTAAGTTGATCATTATAGTGATTAATATAATAAAAATTAAAGCCAACACTGACATATTTTAGCTATCAAAAGAAGCACCATAGTTAAATATGATATCAAAGAAACAAGCAACAAAAGAAAAATAGATAAATTAGACTTCATCAGAATTAAAACTTTTTTGTTTCAAAAGGCACTATCAAGAAAGTAAAAGACAACCTATACAATGGAAGATAATATTTGCAAATCGTATATCTGCTAAGGGACTAGTATCCAGAATATATCAAAGAATTTACAACCTAACTAAAAAAAACCCAATTTTAGAATGGGCAAAGGATTTAAATAGATATTTCTCTAGAGAAGGTATGCAAATGACCAATAAGCACCCGAGAAGATGCTCAACATCATTAACCATTAGGGAAATGTAAATTTAAAACCACAACGCAATGTTACTCTGTACCCACTGGATAACTTTAATCAATAAAATGGAAAATAACAAATGTTGGTGAGGATATAGAGAAATTAGAACCTTGTACATTGCTGGTGGGCATGTAAAATGGTGCTACCTCTGTGGAAAACAGTTTGGTGGTTCCTCAGAAAGTTAAAAAGAATTACCATATGACCCAGCAATTCCGTCCCTGAGCACATACCCAAAATAATTGAAAACAGGTGTTTAAACAAAAACTTGTACTGATTATGCATAGCAGCAATATCACCATAGCCAAAAGGGGAAACAACCCAAATGCCCATCAACTGATGAATGGATAAACAAAATGTATTATATATACAATGGAATATTATTCAGCTATGAAAAGGAATGAAGTACTGATACTGGTACAACATGGAGGGGCTTTGAAACATTATGCTAAATGAAAGAAGTCAGATGCAGTAGGTCACAAAGTGTATGATTCCATTTATATGAAATATCCAAAGTAGCCAAATTCATAGAGACAGAAAGCAAAAGGAACTAGGCAGGAACCAAAAATGTAAGGATGCGTGTTCAGCCTAATTTTCAATAACTCCACGTTTTAGTGAGGGGTATATAACGAGAGGTTCACTTGAAGGCAACGTTTCTGAAGAGATTAGAAGATTATCATCATGTTGGCACCAAATGGAGCCAAATGAATCCCCTATAGTAGCCAAATCATCTTCTCCTCCTTCCAACTTCTCTTTCCAATCCACCTGTTTTTGGTACCTCTTTTCTCCTATAAAAATCATTAGGTGGCCATTTAGTATCAATCACAGAAGTAGAGAAAAATGAAAGCAGGAAAACTTCAGGGCAGTTTTGTGT
Organism: Delphinapterus leucas; assembly: GCF_059928025.1. NCBI lineage: Eukaryota > Metazoa > Chordata > Mammalia > Artiodactyla > Monodontidae > Delphinapterus > Delphinapterus leucas. The sequence continues at coordinate 32,997,503 of NC_143141.1, forward strand.
TGCTGTAGAAAGCAACATCACCTCTTGGTCAGAGGGAGTCTCGGTCTGTCAGGGCTGCCATAACAAAAATATCACAGACGGATCACTTAAACAACAGTTTCTTTCTTTTTTTTTTTTTTTTTAAATTGCAGCAGCTAATACTTATTGAGCACTTGCTTTGTGCCAAATACTCTTTTGAGTACTTTATATACATTGACTCTTCTACAGGCTGTTAGTATGTCTCAACTTATAGGAAACAGCATACAGAGATTAAGCAACTTGTCCAAAGTCAGTCAGTGCTCAAAACAGGCTAGTTGAGCGCTTTCAAATTTATCTCAGTTGTTTTCTTACCAGTACGTATCTTATAAGTACTTTCAATTGGTATTAAATTTCTTGAGTAAGAGGTATTTTCCTTAGGTTGATGCCAATTGCTTGTTCTCGCTCGGGGCCCTCCTGGGTTGTAATATATTTGTACTAGTAAGAGCTTAATCAGTGCAATTCATCTAACTTCAAATTGAAATTATTTCAACCTGTTTTTAGTGACAACTTTAGTAGATTGGATTATTGTACAATAGGTTCTGCAGTCTTAAAACACAAATTACTTGTATTTTTTTAAAATGAACTTCAAGTGCTTTTTCCTTTGTTTATATCTAATTTATGACCAATTTTCTCTCTCCTTTTTAAAAAACATTTTATGTCACTTTCTTGATCAGAATCCTCCAGTGGTTTCCCATTGCACTTAAAATCAAGTTTCAGTTTCTTAACAAGGCTAACATAATGTCTTTTTTTATTATTAATTTTTATTGTAGTGTGGTTGCTTTACAGTGTTGTGTTAGCCTCCACTGCACAACAAAATGAATCAGCCATGCACATACAGATATCCCCTCCCTTTTGGACCTCCCTCCCATTTAGGTTACCACAGTGCCTTAGGCAGAGCTCCCAAACATTTATTTCTTACAGTTCTGAAGGCTGGGAAGTCCAGTATCAAGGCATTGGCAGATTTGGTGTCTGGTGAGAGCCTGCTTTCCTAGTTCATAGATGGTCGTCTTCTTGGTGTGTCCTCACATGGCAGAAGGAATGAGGGAGCTGTCTGTAAGGGCACTAATCCCATTTAATGAGTCCTCCACCATCGTGACCTAATTATTTTCCAAAGGCCCCATTTCCCAGTACCATCACATCAGGGGTTAGGATGAATTGACAGGGAGACGCAAAACATTCAGTCTATAATGTAAGGTTATTCTTTGATTCCCCGTGATTCTGCTTGAGGTGACTCATTTCCTAAGGTTTTTTTATTACTTTTCTTTCTATCAGATTTGCCATCTTTTTATGTTAGTAGAAATTATTTTTTTCTAATGACAATAAAAGCAATTTGATTTACGTACTTCCCTTATACATTTAAAGTCATCATTTTCATTTAAATGACAGAAACCGCCTTTCTTTTCCTACTAATAAAAAGTAAAAGAAGTAGACAAAAATTTTTAACTAAAATAGTTTTAGATGTTATGAAGAACTTCCTGCCTATTAGGATGGGGAAAGTAATAATGTTGGGATATCAGGAACTTCCCTAGAAATGTACATATATAGAGGCTATTGTCAGCCATGAATAAACTAGGAGGTCTCTTCTTGGCCCAGAATGCTGGCCCAGGTTTTTATTTACTTAACTTACTTTATAACTTCTAGCTGCCTAATGAGAAATAAAAAAATAACACGATAGTAGTGCCAGACACTAAGCATTCCATGTGCGTTAACTCGTTTATTTCTTACAACACCTCTGTGAGGTGGATACTCCTGCTGTTCTCACTGTACAGATGTGCTTTTGGTAGCAGAAGTTGGTCAGTTAGAAACATTGTTTTACTTTAATGTGTTCCCTGTTACTTACCTGTTCCATAGCCATCCCATTACTTACTTATTCCCTAGCTGTCCCTCTTTTACCTTTTTAGATCTCTTTGTTTAGGCTTTCAGTGTATCTACAATAAATGAGAGTTGATTTTGAAAGTTAATAATGCCATAAAACATTAGAATCCAAGGATGAGATGTTTAAAGAGATGATCCACTGTCGTGGAAAGGAGGTAGTGTTTGGGGTTGATAGTTCTGGTTGGGCATATGCCAGTGGACACATGGGCATTTCCTGGAGACTTTAGGATTATTTGGACATAATAAAGCAAGTGGGAAAAGCAGAAAATATTTCGGTGTTGCGATCTTTGCTGGGTTTTCCTTCTTTGAAGTCTCTGCAGAGGAGATTTCTTCACTTCAAAGTATTTAAAGAACTTAACTTATTCAATTTTATAAGTCTTTCCGATGAGTCAACTATTTTAACTCAGCATTTCTGATGAATTTTCAACAAGGGACTCTAGAAGTCCGTATGGCTATGTTGTGATGTGTGATTGCCTCTTCTAATTATATTCTATCGTATAAACATATTTATAATGTTTTATGTTATAATATTAAGGAGTATTTGCCAGACACAGACTTTACTAAGTTTGCTCTTTGTATTACATGTTGATGTAAATCCGTTGAACTCTTAATTGAGTGTAAGATGCTGTGCTAAACTTTGGGTGGAAGAGATACATAAGAACTGGTCCTTATCTTTGGTATATACACTAGTAGGGAGACAGTATATACAGTATCAAGTTCTCAAACTCCTGAGGTAAAGAATGCCTGTTTACTGCTCACTTGAGAAAAGGGTCTTTGCTCTTATAGATTTTTCTGCAGTTTACCAGAGGGATCAGACATTTAACAAGTAATTTTGAATAAGGTGAGCTGGATAGTGAGGGAGCTCTAAATTAGTGGTGGACTTCAGTGACATTTAAGAGTAGCTCCATAAAATTTAGCTGGGAGAGGGAGTGGCAGTCCCAAGGTGCATGCATTTGAAGACCCCAAAGTAGGAGAGAATGAGATATACATGGCCAGATGTTCCAGAACTGTATAGACCAAGTTAAGATTTTTGGACTGTATCATAAAAGTAATGGGATGGGAGACCATTAAAGATGTTAAGAAAGGGATATAATGAGACTTGAGTTTTGTTTTGTTTTCTTTTAAACATCTTTATTGGAGTATAATTGCTTTACAATGGTGTGTTAGTTTCTGCTTTATAACAAAGTGAATCAGCTGTACATATACATATGTCCCCATATCTCCTCCCTCTTGTGTCTCCCTCCCTCCCACCGTCCCTATCCCACCCCTCTAGGTGGTCACAAAGCACCAAGCTGATCTCCCTGTGCTATGCGGCTGCTTCCCACTAGCTATCTATTTTACGTTTGGTAGTGTATATATGTCCATGCCACTCTCTCACTTTGTCCCAGCTTACCCTTCCCCCTCCCCGTATCCTCAAATCCATTCTCTAGTAGGTCTGTGAGACTTGAGTTTTTAAAAGGTCGTTCTGATTGCAACGTGGAGGAATTGAAGGAGGGCTTGACAGACTTGGGAAAACAGACTAGGAGGTTCCTTAGTTTATTATGTGAGATAAATTTGATCCTAAAATGTGTACTAAAGTGAGCACCTAAAAAAGCGACATGAGAGGAATCTCATTTATAAACATAGATGTAAATATCTTAAATAAAATCAAATTCAGTTTTAATAGCATTATCTAGAAATTCATAACTAGTAATTAGGAACCATTATCACATTTTCCCAGAATTATAGAGCTTGAGAGCGTATGCAAACTCACTACCAGTTACAAGAGAAGACTAGGATTTTTGGAGATGTAGGCTTAGACGTAACTGAGTAAATTGCCAGTCGTTTTGGAGAGGAATTTAGCAGTATACAATGAAGATCATAAAATGACCACTATCTTTGACCTAAAAATACTCTTTATTTTCATAAAATTACACACAGGGGGTAAAAGAGAAGTACTGTTATACGTAAGATATTTGTAGCTGCACCATCAATATTTTTAATAAAGAACAATGAGAAAGAGTATAAATATCTAACAGTTGAGGAGTTAAACTGTTGTGTGTTAATCAAAATTGAATATTGTAACTAAAATCACAAAATTGTGGACTGTGTTAGTGCATGTGAGGGGAATAATACACGTAAAATGTACAACAAACTAATTTTTAAAAAATCAGAAAATGGCACATCCGTTATGATACAATTGTATAAAATGTATTTTTAATAGGAAACATTTATGTCATTTATGTTTCTTAGACTCAGTTCTGTTAACTGTGAAATGAGGATATTGGATTATAAAGGTATACATATTCTGATCTATGAATTATTTACCCCCTTTTTTCTAAATATATTTAAGTGGGCAATATATATGAATATATCTTCAGATATGTCTTAATATGAGTCAGCCTGTTGGGGGTAGGAAAAGTTCTTCCTTTCCTTCAGCTGGGCCCGCTCTTCCCAAGAGGAAAAACATTCAGAATTTTTAGGTCTTTGGGACCCTGCTGCTTGCTCCACCTTTTGGAATAGAAGAACAAGACAGGAGGCCCAGTCATGTGCTATATATAAAACTTAGAACAGATTTCTGAGCCCTAGAAATATAATCTTTTTATTTCACTGGCTTCTTGAGATAGTTTGAATCTAATCAGCTAGTGTTCAGAGTTTTAACAAACCTAAATTAATTTGAAGAATCAGTAGAAATTAGTTTCCTAAAAATTAGGAGCATAATAATATATTGAAACTTGCTATTTATTAGAGCAGACAAGTAATTTGGTGGAATACATTAGAGGGAAGCTTTGTGTAACTATATGCTGGAAGTATCTTCTTATAGACCCTTCATGTTGAACACAGAATCTGTCTGTCTTAGCACTGTAATCTAGTTAACGCTGCAGTCTTAGGCGGATAATTTGACTATATAATTTTAGTATTCACATGAACACAGTTAACATTCCACGAAGACAAATCCCCTAACCTTTCTTCACAGGGTTCAAAGGGAACAAGTGTATAAAGCATATAACCTGATCAGACATTGGAGAGGAACAAAAGAACATCATACACATACCTACAAACACACACTCAGACACTCACTCTTACACCATACATTTTTTCAACTTAATTGTTTTAGGCATTCCCACGAAATCATTCCGCCACTAGCCTCAGAGCCAAAGCTAACCTGGCATTCACCTACATACACTTAGCAGTATAACTCTGAACAAGTTCATAACCTTTCTGTGCTTCGATTTCTTCACTTGTAAAATATACATAATAACAGTAGCTACCTCATAAGCTTGTTGTCATGATTAAATAAGCTAATCCGTGCAGAGTGCTTAGCATACTACTTGTCATATGATAAACAGTGAAAAAATGTTTGTAATTTGTAGTTGTTCTGTTCAGAAACTCCTTCATCCTTTAGATATACGCACACATTGGGTTTATTGAAAGAAAAAAATGTACGATGCATCTGCTCCCAGCCTCTCTACCAGGTGCCTCTGAACGCCTACTTTTTTTTTTTTTTTTTGCGGTAAGCGGGCCTCTCACTGTTGTGGCCTCTCCCATTGCGGAGCACAGGCTCCGGACGCGCAGGCTCAGCGGCCATGGCTCACGGGGCCTAGCCACTCCGCGGCATGTGGGATCTTCCCGGACCGGGGCACGAACCCGTGTCCCCTGCGTCGGCAGGTGGACTCTCAACCACTGTGCCACCAGGGAAGCCCCGCCTACTTTTCTTAAGAAACCTTGTTCTCAATCTCAGCTGCCTGATATTGACCCAAATAACCTAGCTTCAGTCTTACTGAATTTGTTCCTTGTTGTCTAGGAGCCCTTGCAACTTAAAAGCTGTCAGGTTCCAAAACAGTAGTTTCCCATTTTGGGTAAAGGAGGTTAATTATAATAGAACTGATGTGACCAAAAGTGAGGGTCCTGTTGAGTGCAGAGCTGACTAACCTTTTCATATCACAAAAAGGATTTTGTGTTAGAGGGCTCATCTTCAAGTTGACTTTCTGCTATGTAAAGCTCACTCCATCTACTCCATTCTATTTAGTTAAGCATGACTTTGGAGAGCCCTACTTACTGACAGGCTAGAAGGAGATGGATGGTAGGCAACAGACAGATCATCACATAACACTGAAGGGTATGTGTTTGTTTTAATTTTACTGCATTAGAAAAATGAGAAGTTACCTAATTTGTCCTAGTTTGGATCAGCTGGACTTAGGTCTTCTGCATCTCTCAGAAGCAGCAGTCTAGAACTCAAGGAGTGCTATGGCAAATTAGGGAATGAGATACACTCTTTGCCCACGATGAAGTGAGGCATAACTGTTCTAGAGGTATGGTAGGTATTTTATTCTTTGTTTTGGTATTTTATTTTAATCTAGATATTTTTAATTTGGAGATAAAGGATCAATTTCTTGGTTATTGAACCTGATATTTCCACTACATATTGGATCATAAATATTTCCCCCAAATTATTGCTCGGAACTGCTTCCCACCCCCACCCTTGCCCAATACTCAGTTTTGGACCCGAATCACAAAGAAAACTTCCTGGGTGAGGAGGCAGTGACTAGGTCTTTTTTGTCCTCTCCTTAATGGAAGGAAAGTACATGAATGACTAGCTTTTGTTATCTTGTTTTATATTAATATTTTTATATTTTCTTGCTGTTTTGCTTGTTTCCGCTCTTTTGCTCTTTGGCCTACTGTGTTTTCATTGTTTTTTATTTTCTCTAGTAAACAGAAGATATGTGTTATACTTTTATTTCTACTAATTTTTAGTTTTACCGTACTTAATTTTATTTTCTCATTCATGTATGAGACATTATCTATTTATTCATGCTCTTCTCCCATCTGAATAAATAAGCATGATTTTTCTTCTCCTAGTCGTTTCCCTCAACCTTGGTTTTGCTATTGATACTTGTATATATACTACAGTAGTATACATATAGTAGTATACCGATATATAAAATATATATATTGTCAGTAAGAAACCTGGAGAGAGGAGGGGTAGGTAAGTGACAGTTGCTTAGTGAGAGAACTAGAAAGTTTAAACGGGAGATGACAGTACAGTATGACAAATGCTATAAAAGGAAATCAGGGCACACAGTACACACCTAACCTGAATTAGGGATGGGAGTCCTTTCAGGAAATAGTATTGGCATTCGTGTCCTGTTTTATAGTTATATTTATAACAATTTTTAGATTTAATATGTTTGACTGATTTCTGTGTTCATTATCAGAACACAGACCACATTGACAACATGATTTTTCCATTCATGAATTCTTGGTAGACTAGCGGGTGTCTTTGCGTAATATTTTCAGGAGTAGATTGAAGTAGATTTTGTACGTATTTATTTACTTGAAACTCTCTCTTTTTTAGCGTCACATGGAAATAACAACTTGAAGAGTATAAATTTCTTGGGTCATATCCTTTTTTCCTCCTGGACATTGCTTTGTGGCCAGCCTGATTTTTGTTACTTGGTAATTTACCTCTTTTGCTGCCCACGTATTTATAAGCATATTTCCTTATCCTTGAAGTTTAACAGATTCCCCAGGATATATATCCAGGTATTGATCTCTTTTCATTAAGTTTGCTAGTTATATGGTGAATCTTTCTACTCTGTATGCTTAGGACTTTGCACTGCTCAATTTTTTTTTCTATTAATTTATTTTCCATGCTCTTGTCTTCTTCATAGATTTGAATAATCTATATGTCATCAAAACTTTATATTCACTATTCTGTTCTTTCTGTCCTTTCCTCTGCTTTCAGAGGAAACATCTCCAACCAAATGGTTAAATCTATTGGGTTTTTCTATTTTCAATATTGATTCCACACTTCACTTTGTAGGGCAGATTGTAGTTTTACTTGCATTTTTATTTCTTTACCATCTCTTGTATCATCTACCTCATTTTAGAATTCCATGAAACTAATACTCTTTCTGTTGTGTTCTGTAATTTTATTTTTCAACTCTTTCCCACAGAGAATCTATCATTCCTTGAAATCTATTGAAAACATTAAAATTTTCTTCTGTGCTAAGGTTTATTTCTATAGTTTACTTTCTTTTTATTGTAAACTCCATGTATATTCTGTGAAGTTACCAAATTTTTCCATGTCTTGCATGTTTCTTTTCTTCCTTTTCCTTAAAACTATGTACCTAACTCTGAAAAGAAAGGTCTGTTTGGATCTATTATTTGCTTGTGAACAGGTTGTCCCATAATTACCAAAGCATGGTCTGCACACTTCTCACCCAGGAATTGTTAGAAATGTAGAATCTCTTGCCCTACTCTGGACTTACTTAAACAAGATACTCAGGTGATTGATATATATATTAAAGTTTAAAAAGCACCAGTCTACATTAATGCTATTAGAATTCATATAATCTCAAGTTTCAGGGATGATTGATAGAAGCATCACCTAGACCCATTTGATTAACTGCTTGATTATTTTTATATAGGGAAGCAATCTGTAGTTCTCCTTTTGCTATAAAAATTGGGGGGGGAGCCGGAATCAGTAACCTACAGAATACACTACTCATGGGTTGTCCAGGCTCATCTCCTTGTTGACAACTTTTCACTCAGAGGTAAATCTGTACCCCTTTGCTCTTTCAGCCTCAAACTGTGTTGTATTCCTGGTGTAGAAGAGGAAATACTTTTATTTTATACCCTCAGGTTCTGTTTGGGGGCCTACAAATTAAACTGACAAAAGACAGACTAACAGGAGAAAAGGCATTAACTTTTAATATTTTTACATACGTGGAGGCTTCACAGAAAAGAATGGAAAACCCGAAGAGGCAGCTAGATTCAGTGTCTTATATACCATTTTAACAAAGGGTGGTAAGTTGTGGAGAAGTGACTAGATAAAGGAAAGGGGATTTGGGATCCTAGGGGTGGTGAATTGCGGAACAGTGATTGGAAAACGTATGATAGTTAAGGGTTGTTTAGCAAGGTTTGTCACGCAGACTCGTCCGGTGTCGTATCTGGTCTTCTGGGTGTGGGAGAGGGGGGACACCTTTACAAATGGAAATTTATGTCATCTTTACAAAGGAAAATGTATGCCCTGCTCTGAGGCTGAAAGTGAGAAGGCAGAGTGTTCTTCCTGTGTAAGCTGTTTCTCATTTGCCTTCAGCTCAAAACAATCCTAAATAATACTAAAGTGGCATATTTTGGAGTGGCATATTCTGATCCGCTTCATTGGGAATCATAGTCTTGAAATGCCCTTGTCCATGCTTTAAGGCCGTACCCATGCTTTGAATATTGTGAATTCTTCCTGACAAATAAGTGTCTTAGTTTCTAATCAGGTTGAAACTTGTCATCACTTACTGTAGTTTCATGAGAATTTTAACGTGAAGCTGAGGAAGGGCAAATAGGGCATTGTTAACATTCCCATCATTGTCTGAGGAATCCTCACTATAAAAATGCAGGAGCCAGATGGCCATATTTGAGAATACTGTATGAAGAATTCCTCACTGATGGAAGATTGCATGGGTGACTTGGAGGTATCCTCCCACCCAAACATATTATCATTTGGTGGTCCTTTTGTTGCATGTAGTCCAGTTTATATACCTCTTTCTAACATGGAATCAAGTGAAAATGTGTAAATGCATACATCTTACAGTGTTTAACTATAAATACTGTTTTACTTTAAGATTTTGACCTTCTTAGAGAGATTGGGCTCAGTCCTTTTTTAATCATTTAAAGTGTTGAATCATTTCTAGTATTTAGTTTATAATTTACACACATTACCTTAATGTGTATCTCCATGTTACTCTTTTGAGTCACATTTTACAATTAAACTAAAATGTGGCCAAAGAGATTAAGCAATTTGTTTAACATAATTTAGCTGATAATTGCAGAACCGCAGCTACCTACTGGCTGTGTAACCTTCTCAAATGACTAACCTCTTTATTTTTCAATTTCCTCATTTATAAAAAGGGCATTGTACCTTACTGCAAATAGTTCTTGTGAGGATTGAGCATGTCAGTGTATGTCAAAGCGTCTAGCATAGTGTCTGGTAAATAGTAAATGTTCATTAACTGTTTATTTTTTCCCTTTTCTGCAGTTGTGGTTTCCCAGGCACACTTTGTGCCTTTCTGGTTTCATGTCTCTACTCTCTCTTCTTTCTTTGCCACTAATCTCAATCCATTGAAAAGGCACCCATTTAATTTAGACTAAGGAAATAATCACACAACTGCACAAAGCTGTATGTACCAAGAAGTTTGTCACAGTATTGTTTATAATGACAAACATTTGGAGTAATTTGATTAAATTTTAATTTAGTTAAATTAAAATTTGATTTATTAAATCCAAGTTTGGATTAAATTATTGAATCAAAATTTGATTTCTTTAATCTGATTAAATAAATTATGATACATATATACCATATGGTATGGCATGGTACATACCTCAGATGTAATGATTAAGTGGGTTGATATTTATAAAGCACTTAGAACAGTGTCTAGTACATAGTAATCACTATGCTTTTATAAAATGGTAAATTCAAATCACAGAATGTGATGCACTTGTTAAAAATGATTTTTTTAAATCTACTTTTATTTTCTAATTGGTCACAATATATTGTTAAGACAGAAAATAGGTCATAACACAATTATCTATGATGTCACTTTAAAAGGTCTGGAGAGATATATTAAAAATATTTGTTAAAAAAAGTGCAGAGCCATATATACAGCCTGATTTTTCTAACGCCCGGCTTCCTTGGCAATAAGTCAGAATTGGGTTATATGTGACCTTGGGAGATTTATTTAATGGTGATGAGTTTTAAGGATTTTACTTCAGCTCCTAGTCCATGTGGCTGTCAAAGTAGATTCTTATGGGCCTTGTTTTTATTCTGATTGAGTAAGAGTGATGAGATTCAGAGCCCAAACTGATTAGGCTTGCTTACTTGGAATTAAGGAGCCTTGGGGTTAGAGGACAAGTGGCAACTTGCTTAACTCACCTTAGGTGGGGGTGTTCAGATATAACTAACAGATTTCCTTAAAGGGGAAACTGTCAGAATCTCCTTTCTATGAGAATGCTATCTGGGGAGACTAATTCCAGTTATCCCTCGTGGGGTTGTTGTGAGGATTAAATGAATTAATATATTTAAAGCACTTAGAAGAATACCTAGCATATAGTAAGCACTATATACATTTCTTGATGCTTGTGCGGTTTTCTGAGCCATGCAGTATTTAAATGGAGCAGAAGTTCTAGTGAAGTATCTGTCACCCTATGACTACTGTCATTCAACCGAAAGACAGGGAGAAATGATGGCTTTTTCTCCGCTTTTTTTTTTTTTTTTTTTTTTGCTGTACGCGGGCCTCTCACTGTTGTGGCCTCTCCCGTCGCGGAGCACAGGCTCCGGATGCGCAGGCTCAGCGGCCGTGGCTCACGGGACCAGCCGCTCCGCGGCATGTGGGATCTTCCCGGACTGGGGCACGAACCCGTGTCCCCTGCATCGGCAGGCAGACTCTCAACCACTGCGCCACCAGGGAAGCCCATCTCAGCATTTTTGACTGAATATAAATATGTATATATATATATTTGAAAGGAGGAAACAAAGGTGTCCTTATTAACAGAGTATATCATCAGCAGCCTAAACATACCAAGTGAATTGATTGAAAAATAATATGCTAATAAAAAATGGTGAGCAAGATGGTCAGACATAAAATTAATATACTAAGACAAGTAGCTTTCTTATATAATGGAAAATGCCAGTAGAGGGGAAAAAAGTCCCGTTTATAATAAGAACAGAATCCAGGGAATGTGGGGATATATGTATACATATAGCTGATTCACTTTGTTGTACAGCAGAAACTAACACAACACTGTAAAGCAATTATACTCCAATAAATATATATTTTTAAAAAACAGAATCCATAAAAATCCTGAGGAATAAACCTAATTAGAAATGTACAGCGTCTGTAGGGAAAATATTATAAAACTTTGCTGAAGGAAAAAAAAGAGGAGATGGAGAGACACAGCATGTTCCTGGATTGGAAGATCTAGGAATTTTGTCAATATTTTTGTCAGTACTTTCCCCTTGAAACTAATCAAGAGATAGTTTTAGTGGAATGTTAAGGAAAGACCCTGTGGAATTTTTTTATGAAACTTGATAGACTGATTCTCAGCCTTATCCTGAAGGTAAAATGTGTGAGAATAGCCAAAAATTTTGGAATAATAGCTTATCATATTTGAATTCTTACTATGTGTTAGGTACTGATTTAAGTACTTCACATATCTTTCCTTTTTTAATCCTACTAGTAATAAAATGTAGGAACTATTAGTATCACCATTTTTCAGATCATATCTACTAGAAAAGTACAGAGAGATTGAGTAATTTGCCCAAGGTCACCCAACTAGTAAATGACAGAGCTGAGATTTCAATTGTCTGATTCTAGCCCCTGTTCAACCACTACACTACTGCTTGTATACTAAGGGAATAGTTTCATCACTTGATATCAAAACATCATATAAAGCTATAAATTTAAAATTATGATTTTGTGCAAGAATAAAGTTAGCACAATAGAATAAATTAGGTCCATGGGAATTTAACTTATTTATGATAAAGGGGCAATTTAAAATCAATCAGAAAAATGTTGGTAAGTGGTACTAAGACAACTCACTATCTCTTTGGGGAAAACCTTAAGTTAAATCCCTGCTTCATACCATTCCCCAAAATAAATCCCAAATGTATTAAAGACCTAAACATAAAAGGTATTTAAGAAAATTGGGAGACTATTTTTATATGCTCAAGGTGGGAAAAGACTTTCTAACTGAAATACAAAATCTAAAGCCATAAAATAAAAGATTGACAAGATTTAAGACTAATATGGCAGAAGACAGTGTAAACAAAGTTCAATCACAATCTGAGAGAATAATGGCAATATCTATAATGAAACAATGATTAATATCCAGATAAAACTCTGTGGACTCAATTAGAAAAAAATGCTAACAACCTAGTAAAAATGATCAAAGGATAATCAACAGGCAGTACTTAAAATAGGAACTAAAAGTCCCCCGACCCCAAATGAAGATACTTACCTTCATTATTAATGGAAACTAAATAATAATGAAGTATCATTTTTTGATTATCAGGTTAGAAAAGAAGTTTTAATTTATAATATCTAGCATTTCAGAAAGGAGTGAAGAAACTGATACTATTTGAAGTTGTAAATTAGGGTATAAATTGGTGCAGAATGTTTGAGAACAGTTTTGGAAGTAACTATCAGTATTTTATTTCATCTTATTTATTTTTTTAAACACTTTTCAATCTCCCTTTTTTTAAAATTTTATTTAATTAACTTATTTTTTTTGGCTGCGTCGGGTCTTAGTTGCAGCCCTCGGGATCTTCGTTAAGGCCCGCGGGATCTTTCGTTGTGGCAGGTGGGCTTCTCTCTAGCTGTGGTGTGCAGGTTTTCGCTTCTCTAGTTGTGGCGGACAGGCTCCAGAGCGCATGGGCTCTGTAGTTTGCGGCACGCAGGCTCTCTGGTTGAGGTGCGCGAGTTCAAAAGTTGTGGTGCACGGGCTTAGTAGCCCCGCGGCATGTGGGATCTTAGTTCCCTGACCAGGGATGGAACCTGCATCCCCTGCATTGCAAGGTGGATTCTTTATCGCTGGACCACCAAGTCCCAACTATCAGTATTTTAAATTACACCTTCCATTTGGTCTCTAGTAATTTTACCTCTAAGAATCTATTCTAAAGAGATACTGTCATGTATCAAGAATATAAGTATAAATTATTCATTAAGGTATTCTGTGTAAGAGTGAGAAATTAGAACAAATATCCATTAGTAGGAGAATGGTTAAATTATGAGCCATTTCTAATTGGGTTATTATATATCCCTTGAAAAAGTTGAAGCAGTCATATATATACTGGCATGAAAAGATCTCCAAGACATAACCAAGTTTAAAAACATAAGTCACCAAACAATACTTAGAGTAAAATCCCATCTACACCTAAAAACCTGTTTATATTATGCATACTTGTATTTGTTAACAGTTAAATTATCCTTTCCTCTTGAGGAAGGGAGAAAAGGGAGAATTTCAACTTTTACTTGTTATCCTTCTTTAAACTTTGGAGAATTTGTTCACATATTCCTTTCATACTTTTTCAAAATTCAATTAAGTATAGAGGATAAATTTAGAGGTGGAAAATTTCTGTAGAATAATTTTGTTCATCTCTTTTCTTTCTTTTTTCTGCAGGTGTATTCTCTGTAGAATAGTATGAAAAGAGCAGTCTTTCACATGACTGCAAACCGTGTTCCTCAGGGAATTTAGTTCACAAGTAGAAACTTAGGAAAAAACTTAGGAAAAATAAACATTCTGTTTATCCTGCCTTTTCCTTTGCCTAATTTCATCCCATTACACCTAGTTAAAGTCTCTTGAGATGTTTTACTCTTCTCTCCTCCTTGACAGTCACGTTTTAAATACCTGGAGAATCGTCATACGATCATGTCATTTCTATTTCCATTTTAAAAGCATTACTGTACACGTATCTTTTTTTTGAATTTTACTTATTTATTTTCTATATAGCAGGTTCTTATTAGTTATCTGTTTTATACATATTAGTGTATACATGTCAATCCCAATCTCCCAATTCCTCCCACCCTACCCTCCCCGCCACCTTTCCCCCTTGGTGTCCATACGTTTGTTCTCTACATCTGTGTCTCTATTTCTGCCTTGCACATCAGTTCATATGTACCATTTTTCTAGATTCCACATATATGCATTAATATACGATATTTGTTTCTCTCCTTCTGACTTACTTCACTCTGTATGACAGTCTCTAGGTCCGTCCACGTCTCTACAAATGACCCAATTTCGTTCCTTTTTATGGCTGAGTAATATTCCATTGTATATATGTACCACATCTTCTTTATCCGTTCATCTGTCGATGGGCATTTAGGTTGCTTCCATGACCTGGCTATTGTAAATAGTGCTTCAGTGAACATTGGGGTGCATGTGTCTTTTTGAATTATGTTTTTTTCTGGGTATATGCCCAGTAGTGGGATTGCTGGGTCATATGGTAATTCTATTTTTGGTTTTTTAAGGAACCTACATGCTGTTATCCATAGTGGCTGTATCAATTTATATTCCTACCAACAGTGCAAGAGGGTTCCTTTTCTGCACACCCTCTCCAGCATTTGTTGTCTGTAGATTTTCTGATGATGCCCATTCTAACCAGTGTGAGGTGATACCTCATTGTCGTTTTGATTTGCATTTCTCTAATAATTAGTGATGTTGAGCATATTTTTATGTGCCTCTTGACCATTTGTATGTCTTCTTTGGAGAAATGTCTATTTAGGTCTTCTGCCCATTTCTTGATTGGGTTGTTTGTTTTTTTAATTATGAGCTGCATGAGCTGTTTATATATTTTGGAGATTAATCCTTTGTCCATTGATTCATTTGCAAAATATCTTCTCCCATTCTGAGGGTTGTCTTTTCGTCTTGTTTGTAGTTTCCTTTGCTGTGCAAAAGCTTTTAAGTTTCATTAGGTCCCATTTGTTTATTTTTGTTTTTATTTCCATTACTCTAGGAGGTGGGTCAAAAAGGATCTTGCTGTGATTTATGTCAAAGATTGTTCTTCCTCTGTTTTCCTCTAAGAGTTTTATAGTGTCCGGTCTTACATTTAGGTCTCTAATCCATTTTGAGTTTATTTTTGTGTATGGTGTTAAGGAGTGTTCTAATTTCATTCTTTTACATGTAGCTGTCCAGTTTTCCCAGCACCACTTACTGAAGAGACTGTCTTTTCTCCATTGTATATCCTTGCCTCCTCTGTCATAGATTAGTTGACCATAGGTGCGTGGGTTTATCTCTGGGCTTTCTATCTTGTTCCATTGATCTATATTTCTGTTTTTGTGCCTGTACCATATTGTCTTGATTACTGTAGCTTTGTAGTATAGTGTACACATATCTTTTATCATGAAATACCTAGAACACTTTTTGGGAACAGACAAAATAGGTAAATAACCATAATAACTCATGATATCTTCATCTATCTGAGGGGCCCTCAATAAACACTGAATGAATCATCTTTAAATATTTAGGGGACTCTCTTGAACTCCCCTTCTTCCCTGTCCACGTGTGCTATAAAGAGAACAGTGGTATTGTTATTAGGAAGGTCAAGGAAATTTGACCTTATGGTTTTGGCAACTCAGGAAGCTTTTCCACTGGAAAAATCTGAAAGACACATGTTTCTTCTCCCCCAAGCATATCAAGGTATCATTTCAGCTAGCTCAAGCTATATTACATTAGAAACTTCCTGTTTTATATTAGAAACTGCCAGAATGAATATAATCTTATATTCAGCACTTCAGTAGTACATACTCATTTATTCTGAAGGAAATATATTTTATTTAATATATTTTTATTTAATATCATGTAAAATTGAGACATACATGTTCAGGATTCTGTTATGATTCTCTTTCTGTGTACCCTTGGACAAACCCATAACTACTCTAATCCTTCAGTTCTTCACCTTTAAGAGGATATCTTTGTATTTACTTTACAGAGAAATTATGAAGCATAATTCTTACTACAAAGACTCCTTATAAAGATTTAACTTCTACCTTCTCCTTTATACAATATCTTTCGCTATATTCTAGAAAAAATACATACTGTAAGTCTGCTTTTCTCTTCTTAATTTGTTTTATATTCAGGCATCTAATCTTTTAAAATAAATATACTAAAAGTGACTTCACAGTGTCATCTGCTCTAATAATTGGGTAAGCAGATGCTTCAAGAACCCAGGACAGTCATCTTTTCTCTTTTTGAAAAACCTGGGAAGATGAAAACTTCACATCTTTCCTTTTTCAGTCATTTAGCATGAGACCCCTGAGATTGAGGAAGTAGTTCTTTAAGCCCTGTCCCAGTTCTTACTGTTTTAATAAACACTTACTGTGGTGCTCCTTGACCATAGAGAGCAGCTCAGTATCTACTCGTATGAACACTCCTTAGACTTAATGGACAATTTTAACTTACCCCTTAATCATTTCTGTTAGTTATCTTCTGCTGCATAACAAATTACTCCAAACTTAGTGACGTGAGGTAACACTTTTGTCTTACAGTTTCTGGGGGTCAGGAATGAGTGTGGCTTATCTGGGTTCTCTGGCTCAGGATCTCCCACAAAGCTGCAGTCATTTCAAAGCTCTGTTGGGAAAGATTTACTTCCTTGCTTACTTAGTAGTTGGCTATTGGAGGATCCATTTCCTTATAGGTTGTTGGACTGAGACCTCAGTTCCTCAAGAGCTGTTGGCCACAGACCTTCTTTAGTTCCTTATCACATGATCCTCTCCCCAGAGCATCTCACAGCACGGCAGCTTGCTTCATTAGAGCGAGCAAGTGAATGGGTAAGAGAGTATGATAGCAAGACGGAAGTCAGTCTTTTGGAACCTAATCACAGAATCCCCTCACTTTTCCCATATTCTACTTTTTTATTCTAGTCTGGGTTTAAGGAAGTACTAATAACCTACCTGCTGACATGACCAGACACATGACAGCAAATATCCAGTTGTTTCTTACCAAAAACAAAAAATTTCACCTCTAGCTATAGAGATTTAAGAACTATACCAATCTGTAGTCAGCCGAATTCACACCTAGGGCCAGGATTCAAACTAGGGATTGATTCAGCAAATCACCTGGCAGAACCTTGAAACCAAATATTCCTCATGCCTTCCTCTTTCCTCTAGACCTAAAAGGTTGGATAAAAGATAAACCGAGGCACACGTGTCTGAAAAGTAATACAGAAACTCATGTAGATGATGAAACATCTTCACTTTCAAACTAGATCAATACACGTTGAAAGCTAGGCTTATTTCTCTCCTACAGAAAGTTGTCACCTGTAATGACCACCTGTAATGAACCAGGCAGTAATAACCAGGCAGTCCTGGAGCACTGTTACCATTGGAAGATGTACATATGAAACAAGAAAGCAAATCAGATCAGTTTTGGTAAGGAAGGGGGCTTCTTGAGGAATAAAGCAAGGGAATCTCTTTCTCTCTCGGCCATCCTGATGTTTACCTATCTTAGAAAATTAGGGTGGCAGTTTATTAGGTGGGAGGGAATGGTTTTCACTGTCTTTGAGAAAAGAGACTCTGCAGTCTCATGGTAACTTTATTCCAGTATTTTCAACCCTTCACTTGAAACCTGTTTCTTGTTATTCTGGCCTTGATTGAGCTCACAAGCCATTCAAAACTATTATTGCTTTAATTTTGGATCACAATTGGAAATGGACACACATACCACTGTATATACCTAAACAGGTACATACACTTAGGGAATTTTCCTCTCATCCTTTCTTCTCAAGGTTCAATTCTCCCCAACTTCATTAGCCTTTCCTAGAATCTGTGTTCTATCTCTTAAACCTTGTGGCTTAAGGCATTCTTTGAATTTTTAGTGTAGTTTTTTTCTACCTCTGTGGTTCTGACAGCCTTAATTTCAGGTATTTTTACAGATATTTCATATAAAAGTTAGTTTTGTTTTTTGTTTGCAATCCATTTTATCCAGTCTCTCACTCTTTTTTTTTTTTGGTTAATACAGAGGGATTACAGGATTACATTTTTATAATATAGGTCCTAGGCATCCCCTCAAATATATAAATAGATAGGTAGATACAAATATATTTAGAGAAATATGTACATAGATATAAACACCTAATAAGAATTTTATTCTGGCAGATCTGCTATAAATTTAGGAGTGATGAAAAAAGAGGCAAACCAAGGATATCTGCTCTGAAAATCAAGAGAGTTTCCTTGTGCTTTTTTTAAATGGTATTTTGAAACTCAGAGGCGTTGTCCTGGCTGTGCATCCAGTTGCAGTGTACACTGGTCCCACTAGATTGTGATGCATCTTTCTCTGGATTTATTAGGAGTCCCAAAGCTCTACTTTCCTGGTAACTGACTCCTTATCTCTCCCCCTTTCTCCTCCTACCATCTGGAAGACATACATCTCCTGATATAATTTCAATTCCAGTTTCTTTCTTACAGTTCCGATTTGGTGAAAATGAGAACCCCACCCATTAGAATCATTGAAAGCTTCATACATATCATTATACTGCAAGATGCGTGCAAATCTTTCTATATTCCTTTTCCAGTCAAGTTCAGGAAGCAGACAAGATTGAAGTTATTACTCTTCATTCTGTATACCGGTCTGGGTTTGTCTTGCTCATAAAGAATTACAGAACCTTTAGGATTCATCCTAAAGTAAAGCCCTGTTGTTTCTGTAGTCATCAGAATGGGACATGGGACAGACTCTTAGGCCTGCTTTTATTTTACAGAAAAACCAAGTTTTCTACTGATAGAATGAGCATGTCAAAAGAAATTAAGCAGACTCTCAGAGATTATGTGCTTTAAAGAGAGCATATTTGGTCATTTAGGTTTTAAAATACTCATTGAAGCTATGGTTTTACTTTTTTAAAAAATCACAGTAAATAATGACAACATCTACTAGGCTTATAGTCCAGTCTCTATTATAAGAGAAACAGAAGAGTGGAGAGCATAGATAGAGCTGTGCCTCTCATTTCATGTACTATCATCTAACATTAGAGGAAGGTTGAACTCAACTAGACTGGTCCCACACCTTTTATCTGTAGCAAGAGTTGGCAATCTGTGGCCCACTGCCTGCTTTTAGAAATAAAGTTTTATGGGAACATAGGAACTCACTCATTTGCCTGCTGTCTGTGGCCGCTTTCACACTACAATGGCAGAATTGAGGACTTGATACAGAGACTAAATATATGGCCCACAAAATCTAAAACATTTACCATCTGGCCCTTTACAAAAAAGGTTTGCCACCTCCTCCTGCCTTTACAGTATTAAATGCAAGAAAGTGAAAATCTTTACAAACTGGTAAAGGAAAAAAGTCCCTATAATAATCAAGTCCATGTTGTTTTTTTTTTAACATCTTTATTGGAGTATAATTGCTTTACAATGGTGTGTTAGTTTCTGCTTTATAAAAAAGTGAGTCAGCCATACATATACATATATCCCCATATCTCCTCCCTCTTGCATCTTCCTCCCACCCTCCCTATCCCACCCCTCTAGGTGGCCGCAAAGCACCGAGCTGATCTCCCTGTGCTATGCGGCTGCTTCCCACTAGCTATCTATTTTACATTTGGTAGTGTATATATGTCTGTGCCACTCTCTCACTTCGTCCCAGCTTACCCTTCCCACTCCCGGTGTCCTCATGTTCATGTTTTTGATCAATAGAAATATGTGTGTGTGTTTTTTTAAGTAAAAGAATGTGATTGTGTAAAAGGACTGGTAGGGAACATTAAAGTATTTTTAAGCATGATGTCTGAATAAATTTTGAGAGACATATTTTTAATATTTAAGATATTTTTATATGTAAATACTTAAAAATACTTTAAGAAACTGGGTCTGAAATCCCTAATAATATCAATCATATTGGGAGAAGAAGAGTAGGGTTAATAAATGCTCTTTTATTCTTGACACTGATAATTATGTTTACATTTAAAAAATTGAATTGAGACTGTATACTTTCTAAATCATTAGCAAAAACTAATCAAAGAAAATTTCTGTGTAGCAAAGGAAACAACAAAGAAGAAAACAAAGCAGAGAGCACAAAAACAGATAATACAAGACCAAACATACTCATTATTATAATAAAGGTAAATAGATTAAATGTCCGTACTACAAGGCTCAGATTGGCTTTTTTTAAATATCCAGATATCAAAAAGTAACTTGGAGATGTTAAAAGACAAATGAAAGGCAAAAATTGAAGCAAATACAATTTAACAGAAAGTGTAAGTTGTAGTATTAAAATTGTTTAACTTGTTAGGAGTTAGTATACTGATTTTTACTTGAAGAAATTTAAGTGCAACTGCATTTAATTTCACTGAACATTGTTACTGAGTTATTGATGAAGCAAAATTGTTCAGGCCTATCATTGTAGTAAACATGTAAATACTCTCTGGAGGTTATAGTATATTAGCTTTTGGGTTAGTGCATAAATGTGTGGAGGAATAAGAAAGTCTAGTAAAGAGCAGCAGAATATACCCAAGTTTCTGAGGAAAGAAAGTCAGACACAGGCGATTATTGCCTATCTTCAACATGTGCCTTCCTAATTCTGAATGCCTTGAAATGAGAGCCACACTGGTCAGAATTCTAGAGCTAAGCAATTGTTAACAAATTCTCAATGGTCTGTTTCTATTGTGAAGAGTCAAACTGAGGACAGGAGAAGAGAATGACTCTAATGTTAACTTTGGAGAGTAAACAATAAATAATTGTTCATTCAATTTTTAGGTCTTGTCTCCCCATACAAATCATTTTCTCTTTCTATTTATCTCTTTTTTTCATCTCAGCACTCTTATGAAAGTTATTCAGGTTTGTCCTTCATATCTATTATTTAAATTGCTGAAGTTATGATCATTACTACCTTTAATATTTATTGAAATTCTACTCTTGCATTTTTTTGCAGTTCCACTGTCTCCCTTATCATGATTACTTTCATTGTGGACTTCTGCTTCCTTGCATTATATTAAGAATGCAAATTAGCTTTTTAAATTTCTTTCTGGTTTCTATATTAAATCTTTTTTAGAAATATGCCTTTTCTCTTTACTTCAGAATGATAGTCCCTTCTACGATCCTAGAGTATTCTTCCGTAGTTCTTTTTTTCCCCTGATTATCCATCATGGAAGGAATATTTAGATGCATTCTGTATATCAACAGACAAGATACATAGTTCACTATGGTCCTGTTTACTTGGGTTTGTTTGCCATATAGCATCCCAAGAAATATCAGGAAAGAACGTTCATGCTCTTGTATCTAAGTTAGGAGTCAGCACAGTAGCATGTATTATAAGTCTAGAGGAAAAAAAATGTTGTCTCATAGGCCTCATCACCATAAGTCATTTCTAGGCCAAAAGCTCAAATACCAGACTTTCAGTTTTAAAAATCAGACACCTGTTTACCCTGTTCTTGAGTGTGATTAGCCTCATCTCAGGTCCATAACTGGGGAACACATTGATATACACAATTCCTATCCAAGTAACTCACCATTAGCAATCATTCATCAAATGCAACATGAATGGTTTATCATAAGCCTATACCCACATTGTCTCTTTCTCTGACATTAACCAGAAGATGAAGGAAAATGCATTGCCCCAATATGTCCTCTTACTGGGATCTTTAATCTGTATCCACATTGTGACTCCATAATGCTTTGCATCACTCAAGTCCTATTGCCTTCTGCCATGTTATAAAAGCACAAGTACTAGGTAGGGGCTGAGAAAAAAAGATATCCAGCTTTGTGCACCTCAGGAGGCAGCAACTGGTAAACGAACTGCTGGGAAGCATGCAGCACAATTGGATCTCTCATGTATACGTTACTGGTGGGAATATAAAATGGTACTGTCACTCTGGAAAACAGCCTAGCAGTTTCTTATAAAATTAAATATATACTTACCATATAAACCGGCAATCACGCTCCTGGACATTTGTCCTAAAGAAGTGAAAACATGTTTACAAAAAAACCTGTACATGAATGTTCATAGCAGCTTTATTTGTAATAACCAAAAACTGGAAATGTACTTCCAATGTACAATCCAAATGTACTTCAAAGAATGAATGGATAAACAATCTGTGATACATCTATACAATGGAATACTACTTGACAGTAAAAAGGACTGATCTATTAATGTATATTCAAAAGCTAGGATGACTCTTGAGGGCATTATGCCAAGTAAAAAGTAAAAGCCAATCTCAAAAGGTTATATACTGTAGAATTTCATTTATATAACATTCTCTAAGTGACAAAGTTACAGTGATGGAGAACAAATCAGTGGTTGCCAGAGGTTGGGGCTGGGAATAGGGTAAGGTTTGACTTGTGAGAAGTAAAACAAAGGAGCTCCTTAATGGTGATGGAACAGTTTTGCATTCTTTACATAAATCTCCATATGATAAATTTTTATGCAACTGTATACAACATACACACATACAAGTGCGTATAAAACACATGTATATGAGAATGTGTGTAAAAACTGGTGAAATCCAAATAAGGTCTACACCTGAATTCATGGTATTATACCAGAGTCAGTTTGCCGTGTTTGACGAAGTATTCTGGTTATATAAGGTATTATCATTGGGGTAAGCTTGTTGAAAGGTTTAATGGAAACCCTTTGTATTATTTTTGAAACTTTTCATGAGTCTATTTCAAAATTTTTAAATTAGGTTTTAAAAAAAGCAACAAGTAGGCAACAGAGCGATGTCCACCCAATTTTTGTAATTCGTATAGACCAGTAGTTTTCAAACCTGGGAGATCATCAGATCATGTAAAGTGCTTTACAAAAAAAGTATTCACTTCTGGACAACTCCCCCTGCCCCCATCCCCAACACCAGACCTATGACTCAGGATCTCTAGAAATGGAGCCAAGGAATCTGTATTTGCAGAAAATTGGCCAGTGTTGGAAAACAGTGTTACAGAGCCTGGTTTCTGAGGCAGGGGTAGGTTTATTCTGTATGAGCCCTGGATTGTGATTCTCAATTCTGCTTTAGTCTTGTTAGTTTGAAAATCCTTCTGAATTTTGGCAATAGTTTAACCAATAGTTTAATTCATTGGCAATAGTTTAATTCATTTTGGATTTTAACATTGTTAAGAGTTTTTACCTTTTTCAGAGTGTTTATAGCCATTTCAATGGGAAGTGTCTTGAGGCTGTGTCTTTAGCTACTAATCAGTTGGCAGTTTAAACCAGAAGCAGGGCAGTAGTACTTCTTTGGGTTTTTTTCTGCGTTACGCGGGCCTCTCACTGTTGTGGCCTCTCCCGCTGCGGAGCACAGGCTCCGGACGCACAGGCTCAGCGGCCATGGCTCACGGGCCCAGCCACTCCGCGGCATGTGGGATCTTCCCGGACCGGGGCACGAACCCGTGTCCCCTGCATCGGCAGGCGGACTCAACCACTGCGCCACCAGGGAAGCCCAGTAGTACTTTTATAGATGGTCCCTGTCTTTGCCTTATCTACATGTGAATGGTGACTTGCTTCCAGCTTTCCCCAGTTAGGCTACAGAGTTCTACTTTACTTGATTAGATTTTCACATTGATGTGGCATCAACATAAATCATGTTTCCCCCAAGATTGGCTAGTGAGTGGAAGACAGCCAAGGCACACCACAGTGAAGACATCAGTTAGGAAAATTACATCCAAAACCTGAAAGTGGCTGTCACTGAAGTTTTTGTTTATGAAAATTGGAAAAGCCCTCCCCTCTCAGCCGCTGACATCCCTGATTTATTGTTTCTTCACTGAAAATTATCCAAAGATGTTTTCAGACATTAGCTGGTGAAAGCCAAATTTACTGAAGGTGGAGGAAAATGTAAAGAACCATTATATTTGTGAATTTCTCAGTCAGACATGGCAACCTTTTAATAGCTAGAGTTGACCAGATTCTTTTTGTGCATGTAAAAAAAAAAAAATCATTTGAGGAGCTATAATATGACCCATAGTGCTAGAAGGGACAGATATCTAATGCTGTGGTGCAAAGAATTCTGGCCCAATAATCAGGACAATTGAGTGTTTACCCTGACTCTGCCACTAACTAAAACTGTATTCTTAGTTGATTGCTTAACTGCTCTGGGTCTTGATTTCCTTATCTGTAAAATTTGGGGGCAGACGTTAGATCCAAATCTACTTATATGATGTGTTGTTTCAAATTTTTAATTTTGAATTTTAAAAACCGATTTTTTAAAATTTCAAGTTGTGTTTCTAAATAAAATAAGAAAAGCTATTTCATGCTAGTAAGTGCAAGTATTTTTCAAAACTAAATGTCACCATGATAATCTCAAATCCTAATAAATACAGAATCAAATTGAATTAAACACATTTCCTCTTTTTAAATATCAGTTTTTAAAAGACTAAGAATATTTTTAGGTACATTATAAGGAGTTTGATCAATGAATGCAACTACAAGTTTAAGATCATATTTCAGACTTATTTGCAAGATTATAATCATTTTTATAGTCTATATATTTTTATTTTTTCAGTATTTCTCATGTTTTCTGCCTTTAACAAATAATCTATTATGGGCAAAAATTAAGCAATATATGAGTGTATTAGTCAGACTTCTCCAGAGAAACAGAACCAGTAAGGTGTATGTGTATGTATGTGTATATACTTATTTACTTACTTATTATAATGAATTAGCTCATGTGATTATGGAAGCTGGCAAGTGTCCCAAGATCTGCAGTCAGCAAGCTGGAGACACAGGTATAGTTCCATAAGATGCTAACAGGCTTGAGACCCAAAAAGCTGATGTTTTCATTTCAGTCCAAAGGCCAGAAAAGACTGATGTCCCAGCTCAAGGCAGGTAGACAGGAGTTTCCTCTTATTTGCAGGAGGGTCAGCCTTTTTTGTTCTATTCAGTTCCTCACCTGACTGGATAGGGGCCACTCACATTAGGGAGAGCAATCTGCCTTACTAAGTCTGTCGATTAAATGTTGATATTTATCCAGAAATACTCCCACAGACAAACCCAGAGTAATGTTTGACCATATGTCTGATGCAGTCAAGTTGACACATAAAATTAACCATCATAATGAGTAAAAATGAAGACATTTTCAAATTTTATGATGGTAAAAATACATACACACACACACTCAGATATCACAGAACCTAGCTGCGTTCAGCTGAGGGGAAAACCAGCCAAGTGACTGGATCATGAACACAATCTTCTGAATTCCTTCTGCTGCTACTCATGACTTACTCTACACCCACTTAGAGGATCTCAAGCAATACAGATTTAAAGGAAGAAAGTTTACAGATGAGCTTACTTACAAAACAGAAATAGAGTTACAGATGTAGAAAACAAACTTATGGTTACCAGAGGGGAGAGCGGGATGGTGGGGAAGGGATAAACTGGGAGACTGGGATTGACAAATACACACTACTATATCTAAAATAGATAACTAATAAGAACCTGCTGTATAGCACAGGGAACTCTTCTCAATACTCTATAATGACCTATATGGGAAAAGAATCTTAAAAAGAGTGGATATATGTATGTGTATAACTGATACACTTTGCTGTACAGCAGAAACTAACACAGCATTGTAAATCAACTATACTCCAATAAAATTTTTTTCAAAAAACAAACAATTCACATCTACTTCTTAATAAATTCTACCTGTGAAGAAAAAAATAAAGGAGGAAAGTTTTATTCCTTTTATTGACATTTTAAAGTAAAGGTTATTGTAGAACACAAAAAGCTATAAATCATAATTATGCAACTTGATGTGTTTTTGCAAAGTGAATGAGCACATGAAACCCAGATAAAAAAAAGAAAACATTACTAACATACCCTGAAGTTCCCATTATACCTACTCCCAGTCCCTAATACGTCCCATCCGATAGTAATCACTCTGCTTATTTCTATCAGCATTGAATAGTCTGGCCTGTTTATGAGATTCATCTAAACTGTTGCGTGAAGCAATAGTTCATTTTCTCATCGCTGTAAAGCATTCCATTATACAAATATGCCACAATTTATTCATTCCTGTTTGATTGTTGATGGACATTAGGGATATTTCTTGGTTGGGGTTTTTACGAAGAGTGCTGCCTTGAATAGTCTTGTAGATGCATTTTGATGTGCCCATTTCTGTTAGAAATATACCTAGGGTTGGAATTGCTGGTCATATGTTAGGATATATATGTCAGCTTTAGTAGATACCACTAGTTTTTCAAAGTGATTGTAATCAGTTTACACTAAGAGTGATGATAGTTCAACTTGCTCCCACATCTTCAGCAACACATGGTATTGTATTCTTTCTAATTTTAGCCATTCTGGTGGGTGTGTACTGCTATTTCATTGTGAGTTTATTTTGTATAATATTATAATATATTGTATAACATGATAATTTGTATTGTTTCCCTAATACTAATGATATCGAGCAACCTCTTCATATGTTAATTAGCCATTTTGATATCTTCTTTTGTGGAGTGCTAGTTCAACTATTTTGCCCAATTTTCTGTTGGATTTCCTTTCTTATAATGGCCTTTTGGGGTTTTGATATCAAGGTTATGCCAATCTACTAAAAATAGTTGGGAAGTTTTCCCTCATTTTCTTTCCTAAGAAGAATTTGTGTAAGATTAGTATTATTTATTTTTTTCCTTCAGTGTTATAAAGATTTCACCAGTGAAATCATATGGACCAGGAAATTTCTTTCTGAGAAGAAACTTATTATAGACTCAACTTCTTTAATACACAAGTGACTAGTCAGATCTTCTATTTATTCTTATGTCAGTTTTGGAAAATTGTGTTTTTCTAGGAATTTGTCTGTTTCATCTAAATTTCCTAATGTATTGGCATAAGGTTGTTCATAATATTCTCTCATTATATTTTTAATATCTGTAGGATCTCTAGTTATATTCCCCTTTTCATTCTGAGTATTGGTAATTTGTGCCTTCTCTCTATTCTTCTTGATAATTGTTGATGCAGAGTTTTGTCATTTTTAGTAGTCTTTTCAAAGAGCCATTTTTGACTTTATTGATTCCACTTTTCATATGTATTCTACTTCTCTTATTCTGCTATGAGCAGTACAAGCAGCAGCAGTTTGCTATTCTTTAACTTCTTGAGATGCATATTTAGATCTATCTTCTTTCTTTTTCAGTTTTTCTTCTTTTTTAAGGTATTCATTTAGGGCAATAAAGTTCCCTTGAGACACCTTTGTCCCAGAGATCTTGGTACATAATATTTTCATTAACATTTAGCCCAAAATATTTTCTAATTTCCGTTTTTATTGCTTCTTTGACACATGAGTTATTTAGTAGGGCATTATTTTCCATTTTTAGATTTCCTAGCTGTCTTTTTGTTGTTGATTTCTACCTTGATTCTACTGTGGTCAGAGAACATAATAGAATGACTTCTAGTCCTATGAAATTTGTTGAGACCTGACATTTGGTTCAGTGTTTGATCAATGTTGGTAAATATTCTACATGCCCTTTAAAAATGTGTGTGTGTTTACAGTTACTGGCTGCAGTGTTCTATAAACATCAATTATATCAAATTTGTTCATCATAATGGGTAAATCTTCTATATTTCTACTGATTTTTTTATTTTATTCTAATTTTTCTGCCAGTTCTTGAGAGTTTTGTGCACCTCTCCAGTTATTATTGTGGATTTATTTCTTTTAGTCCTTTCCATTTTTCCTTCAGGTATATTGAAGCATATATTACTGGGGACATATAAATTTAAGATTGTTGCATCTTCTTGTTAGATTGACTTTTAACATTGTAATATGTCCCCCTGTATCTCTAATAATGCGCTTTGCCTTAAAGTCTACTTTGTCTGATATTAACATAGGCACATCAGCTTTCTTTTTGGCTAGTATTTGCATGGTACATATTTTTTCATCAGTTTACTTTCAACTTTTCAAGATTATGTTTAAGGTGTGCTTTAGTAAGTGGCATGTAGAATGTTTGTTCTAACAAATTTTGCTTTTTAATTGGAGTATTTTGTTAATTTGCATTTCAATTAATTAGTGATATATTGGGATTTATACATAGCATTTTACTTCTTGTTTTCTCTTTTTGCCCTCTCTTGGTTTTTTTTTTTCATGTTTTCCTTCTTTCTTGCCTTTTAAAGCTTAATTATATTTTATTATTCTACTTTTTTTCTCTATTAGCTTGTTTGTTATAGTCTCTAAGTGGTTCCTCTAAACACTACAACAGGTACCTTTGACTTATTAAGAGTCTGATATAACTTAAACCCCACAAAAATGCTAGAACTTAAAACTCCATTCCTCCAGTAAACTCCATTTACTCCATTCCTACTTTTTTATTTTTGCTATCATTTTAACTTCACAAATATTTTAAACCCAAAGGAACATTAGTATTATTACTGATAACATTTGTTTATATGTATCTACGTATTTAACCTTTTGTTTCTTTGCACATTCTTTTTAATATATCTTTTAGTGTAGGTCTGCTGATAATAAATTATCTCAGCTTTCGTTTGTCTTGAAATGTTTTTTTTTGTGGGGGGGGGTTGCCTTCATTACTCAAGAATATTTTTACTGGGTAACGAATTTTAAGTTGCCAGTTATTTTCTTTTAACATGTCAATGTGCAGTTCCATTGTTTGCTGATTTCCATCATGTTTCTTGATGGAGTCAAGTGTAAGTCTTGTAGCTACTCCTTTGAAGATTTGTCTTTGGTTTTGGCAATTTTACTCTAACGTGCATGGTGGGGTTTCCTTTGTGTTTTTCCTCTATGGAGTTTAAAGTGCCTCTTGAATCTGTAACTAGGTGTCTTTTATAAGTTTATAAATTTCGCAGCTATTATCTCTTCAAATTTTCCTTCCCCCATTCTCTAGCTCCTGCTTTTTAGGACTCCAGAGACTCATATTTTGGCTCTTTTCACTGTGTCCCATATGTTCTATCTTTTAGCTTCAATCTATGAATTTGCTTCAATCTAGATATTTTGTACTGACTACTATTCCAATTTATTAATCTTCTCTTCATCTATATACAATCTGTTCTTCAATCCACTACTATATTCTTAATTTTAGTTATTTTTCAATGCTAGAATTTCTTCTTTTTTAAATATTTCAATTGTATGGTGAAATTCTGCATTTTCTCCTCTATTTTATTGTACATGTTAGTCACAGTTATTTTAAAGCCCATTTCTGATTTTGTTCACCTGTAGGACTGTTTCTATTGTCTAGTTTTCTCTTACTCCTGTTTTTGGCATATCTAAATTTTTATTGAATCCCAGCCATTGTGAGTGAAAAAATGTTAGTGGTTCTGGATGATGATATTCTACTCCAGAGATTCATCTTGTCTTTTGGTAGGTATCTAGAGTGTGGGGGACATCACCATGATCCATTCACAAACTTTGCAGACTTGTGTCTGGGATGCAGTTTTTATGAGGTTCAGCCTACACTTTGTTCATATCTACCATTATAGGTATTGCTCTTTGTGTCCCAACTGAGAGCCTAGGACATTTTAGTCAGGCCTCTCCTAGGCGGGACCTAAACTCTAATTTTTATTTCCTCAGCACCAAGAGTCTGTAGAAAACTCTTTTCTACTTCTCAGCCATTATCTGTTTGGCTTCTCAGCCCCCTGCCTTCTACAGCTTAGCATCAGCACATGCCAGTAGGTTCACTTTTCTGTCCCTCGCTTCCCTCTGCCATCTTGATTACTTAAATTCTTTCCCCCTTGGTAGCACCAGACTTCAGTTTTCATCTTTCCAGCCCTGTGAGTTTGCCGGAAGTTCTCCTGGCTTCTCTGCCTTTCTCCCAACACCAAGAACCTGGTATACAGAATTTTGGATTCATCTCAAAAAACTTCTTTTTCTTCCAAATCTTGTCGTCTGGATGCCTCAGTAGTTAGCTGATGCTTTTTTTTTTTTTTTTTAAATTTAGCTTCTGGCTTTTCTAATTGTTTTTGGCAGAAGTGTTGGGTCTGCTTCAAGTTACTTCATTATACTCAAAAACCTGTTTATTGATTTAAAATAGAAATTCTTAGTGATGCCATTACCACCTTGAACATTTGAAGCCTCAGGGGTTCCCAGCCATGTCTCTGACTAAATGATTTCTGAGGTATATTTAATTTTAACTTCCAATGATTCTTTCATGTAAACGTCATGGACTTTAATGGTGTATGGGAAATGGTCATTTCTTTTTGCTTAATTCTAACATCTGTTTTATCTTGGGGTACTTTATTAGAAAAAGGGTTATGAGCACAAGACATGTGAATAGAAAGGAAAAATAGTGAGTTTCCATGGTTGAAACATATTTGAATTAATTTGTGAACCAGTCATAGGCAATGAAGGCTCCCCAAAAAAGATTATGGGATGTAATAGGGAAATAAAAGTACAAAAAGGAATGTCAGGATATGTTCTTTGATTCTATCTCATAAAAAATTGCTGTGTTCTCATGCCATTTTTTTAAAGTACTGAAAGGAGAAAATAGCAAAATTGAACTAGAATGACAAGATGAAATTAATGATGACCAGAGGTTGTAATGACTAGGACCCTATGCAGATTAAGTACTTGATACATGCTTGCTATGAGACTAATGAAAAATGTACGTTTAGGAAGCATTGCTTGGCTCAGTAAAGCAGGGTTTTGTTGTTGTTGTCGTCATTGTTGTTGATAATGATGTTGTTCCCCAGTCATCTGTTTCTCGATGACTTAGTACCTTTAGGAAAATTATCTGTTTCGCTAGTTCACTAATGTTGATCCAGAGGGAAAGGGTAAGTTTAGCTTAGCTAAACTTCCTTTGTCATCAGAACTTTAAGAGGAATAAAAAATGGCTTCCAGGGCTTCCCTGATGGCGCAGTGGTTGAGAGTCCGCCTGACGATGCAGGGGACACGGGTTCGTGCCCCGGTCCGGGAAGATCCCACATGCCGCAGAGCGGCTGGGCCCATGAGCCCTGGCCACTGAGCCTGCGCGTCCGAAGCCTGTGGTCCGCAACAGGAGAGGCCACAACAGTGAGAGGCCCGCGTACCGCAAAAAAAAAAAAAAAAAAAAAAAAAAAAAAAATGGCTTCCAGCTCAGAATTATATTTTATCATATACAAAAAGCAATTCTTTAGCATTTGAACCCTAATATAATTTTTGTGTGGATCAAGGTCAGATTTTCTAAGCCACCAGGTCCCTTACTGTAGCCTTCTTGACTCTGATCTAAAGGACTGGGTCAGATTATCCCTGAGGGGAATCTAAAAATGTGACTTTGTGACTCCAGAAAGTTTGGCAGAGGAATAATTAACTAAAGGAACAGATCTTAACACTGGTAATAGGCCTATGACTTCTTCACTTCTGAGAATATCTAGACTCTGTTCTACTTCCAGGTCAGTCCTGATTCAGGTATAAAAGAAGGAAAGAGAGGGATTTCCCTGTCAGTCCAGTGGTTAAGACTCTGTGCTTCCACTGCAGGGGGCACAGGTTCGATCCCTGGTCAGGGTGGGAAAGCTGTGGGGATTGAAATGAAAGTCCTTTTCATATCGTGGAGCAACTATTAGTATGATTTCCCTACAAAGTAAATGTGGCTCTGCTTCTGCCTTTAATCTTAGTAATTGAACTGAATCCAGTTCAATTTGATATATCCTGAGGCTTACTTTGGAACAAACCCAGAGCTCTGGGTCCCTCCCACCCCCATCGCACAACTTTAATCCCCTAAAGCTAAACTTGTACCCCTGAGCCGCTTGGGCATTAAAATACAAATTGCCTGGATGTTCACCTTATGGCAGTTGATTTACAAAGTCACAACACATTTCCTTCGTATCTCTCCTTTTACTCTTGACGTACTTAGGATCCCGCACAGGATCCTGAATCAGTTATATACCAGGAAAAGTGCTTGATATTGTCATAAATATTATCTTTTATATCTTGAAAATAATCTTGTGAGGTAGCAAATATTATTCTACTTACAGAGGTGAGAAAACAAATACTCAAGGTGCTCTCAAGCAGTATCTTACTGTTATGAAGTAACAATCTTAAATTCGGGCTCCAGTGTTCCAACGTCAAGTTCAGTGCTCTTTTTAGAAACACAAAGGATATCAGTAAATACTTGGTTGATTGTTGACTGAGAAGGAACAATTTTCCTAAAATAAAAGGCAGACTTCAAATGACTTCCTTGCTTCAGTTTAACACTCATTACCTCCTTTTGAATGCCAGCCAAGGGAAATGATTAGTTTGATTATTGCCATTTATAAATGGGAAAGTTGAGACCAAATAAGCTTTATTGAAGGCCTCAACTTTCAGTTGTCATTCTACATTTCTCAGTAAGGAAAGCTGAGATGTGTGGCGGTTGTCACCTTGTTTGAAGGTGAGATGGAGTGTTTCAGTGATGAAGAGAGTCTGATATGATGACTAGGATTTCTGGGTGAATACAGAGTGAGAGAGGGGGCAGATATCATTTCTGCCCCCTTAAAACATGTTCTGCACCGAAAATAATTTTTTCCAATCTGAGGCATTGTAGTGCAACATTTATTAAACATTTAGGATGAGCTAGGTATTGTGGGGGGGTATAATATAAACAAGCCGAAGCTCTGGTCTTCAAGAGATAGTCATTTAATGGAAAAAAAAAAAGTTCTGACATGATCATTCGCATAGTTCTGAGTTAATTAAGTTTGAGGAAATGATTTGCCACTTACAAATACCTACTTTCTAATTCCTACCAACACCAAGTCTTAGTAGCTTTTAAGCTGTGTTGCGTGGCAGCTAATGGTTCTGTTGAGCTCCCTTGGGTGTGATTCTGTGCTGTGATGGTAGAAGTTGGGGAAATGGGAGAGGTGGACAGGCTGAGCTGATAGTTTCCTGGGTGGTTTACCCTGAATTTGCCTAAGCAGCTTTGATATTATATGTTTTGTATTTTGGGCTTCTTCGTAAGGTTCATTTGGGAGAAGTAAACAGGCTCTGCAACTAGAAACTTTAAATCATATTGCTGTGCAACAATAACAAAACATTCAGGCTCTCTGGTGGGGCACTCATCTAAATTCTTTGTGGTCCTGCAGCAACCAGAAATTACTTCCCTCATTTGAAAAGCAGTATTGAGATAATCCGCGGTTAAGTTTTGAGAGTGAAAAGGGTTGTTTCACCGCCCACTTATTTGCCAAGAAAGGATCCTCTGAAGAGGGAATGAGTGAACATTATAGAAATTGTCCTTTCATTTTGTCAAAAGGGATTGACAAGATAGATCAAGCTGTAAGAAAGCAGATGCAGCCCAGCCAAGTGGGATCTAAATGCCAGGGAAGACTTCTCTTAAACAATTTGAGGCAAAGTACCATGCAACTAATAATTGTTTCAAGGGGAATAAATGGCCAAGAATGAAATATGCTAGTGGGGTCTCTACTTATTTTTTGTCTGTCCAAGACAGTTCATAGTATGAACAATAAACACTAAGCAGTTCAGTCATTTAGGTAGTTTGAAAAGATAAAAGAATTAAAACAAAACAAACAAAAAATGGCTAAGTTCTGTGAAATGGAAAACGAGATTTCCATGCAGATGACTGATGAGTTATGCATAAATCATTCCTGAGCAAAAGCTTTGGGGCCACTTGTTTTTGGTTTGGTTTGGTTTGGTTTTTAAGTGGGAAAATGGGTCAGTTGGTCTTATAAAACATTCCCACAAAACTTGTCATTCTGACATGTGGTAAAATATAGGCAGCAGAGATAAGAAAAATCACATCTGAAATGACCCCTCTCATTGATGTTACCTGGGCTCCTTCAACCTGATTTGTAAGAAAAAGAGCGCTTGTCTGTAGAAAACATTCATCCCTCTCAAAACTTCCTTTTCTGTTCCTACTCACTGAGGAAGCAAAAGGAAATCGGCATCTGTCCCAGTTGCCTCCAATGCAGAATCAAGCTTCCACTGTTGTGATCACTTAAGAATGAAAATACAAGGCTGCTTTTGACCCAGTTTTGTTTCTGGCAGTGATGTAATCATTAAGGAAATATCTAGAAACTCCTGTAAGGCTCCACCCCAAAAGTGCAGGGCCTTCCCCAACGAGCCAGAATCAGCTAAGATGGCCATCGGTAGCAAACGTCTCAAAACTCCAGAAGGCAGGAGCCATAGCTCTGCTTCCCTTTTCTACCCTCTCCCTTCCTTATCCCCCACTCCCTTCTACCTTCATAGCTACTAAGTGTTCCCTCTGGAATGTTTGAAGGTGAGGATTTAGGTTTGAGCAACCTGTTAAAAATATGAATTGTTACCATGAACTCAAAGTGGCCTTTCAGCTTTGCTGACAGAAATTTACTCCATGTAGACAACCCCCCACCCAAAAAAAAAAAATTAAGCAGGTAAGGTCATTTGGAGTTGAAACAAGCATGCAGTCGGTGTGTTTGAAAATGAAATTATAATTAACCTGCTGATGGCTGTGAGGTGTTACCTTGAACTCTGTGTGGCCTCTTGGCACAGCGGCTGAACTTGCTTTATTGAATACCCAGAGACCTGAACAGGTGAAATCAGGATACGTCCAGGGCCAATTGTACTTTTAGAAAGAAGGTTATGTCTCTTTTAGTGCCTGTTGTAAGAGAGTTGAGGATTAATTGAGCAGCACTAATCAGAAAATAAAGATGAGTTTTGACCATCCATGTCTATGTGAAACATAAAATTTGTTACAACTGCTGAGGAAAATGACTTGCCCACTTGGTGAATTGATTCCTGAAGTGATGAAAGATGACTAAGCCAGATAGTGGCCTAGGAAGATTATTGCAGTTTGGAAATCATATATTATCTACATGTTTAGGAAAACATTGTAATTACCAGCTGAGAGCTATGAAGTGTTGCTCGAAGTCCAAGTGGTCTGTTGACACATGGTTTGGACAACTTTATGGAACTATTCAAAATGAGGTAGGTAAAATTATACAGCAGTAACTTAGCATTGTTAATGACAAGGAGGGATGGTGAGTTCATTTATGGTGTTGAATGAATGAGTCAGAGATAAACTTTAACTCTCTCTTGTCCATGAAATATTATTTTAAAGGAAGTGTGCAGCTTACTGCCTTATATAATCAACAAAATTGAATAATGGTACTGCAGTTGTCAAGTATGTCCTAGGTTAAGGGAATACCATAAACAATTGATTTATTGACAGAGTTGGTTATAAGGTATACCTTGTCATGCGTTTAAACTGGCAAGAAATCCATGTCATCCCTTGTCACACTGAGTAAAAACGAACTGCAGTATTCTGTTACTTCTGTCTTCACACCTCTTCCCTCTCATTATACAATATCAGTGCATGGTAAAGTCACATTTTATAAAAGCAAAAATTTGGGGATCCTCCTTGTTTTGGCTGAGAGTACCTATTGTTAGACTAAACAAAGTGTTTGGTTCATTTTGTGCTTTTGACAGACTGGCTAGAATGAATGCTCTTGTTGGTTTATTAAACAAAGAATAATAATCCAAAATGGGGTTTTATTACTGGGTGGGATTACTCATTCATGGAATGATCTAATTGTTCACATCTCTTCCTAGTTTAAGCAATAAAGTATAGGTAACATGGAAGTTTTCCTATTTCAAAAGAAGTTTCAGTTAGGACACATATAAAAACACTCTTGGCCTTCCCAACTTTTTTTTTTTAGTAGGAGCCTGTGTTATATACACTTGTATTTCTTATAGTATACTTAAATGAAGAAGAAACTTCACAAGGTACAAACCAGTAATCCAGGCTCATCTCAACTTAATGCATTTCACTTGGTTGGTGATTAAGGTTCAACATTGCTGACAGACCAGAGGGATCTATCTTTTTGAAAGAAAATGCTTTGTATTTGCCCAGCGTGTTTAATCTCAATCCAGTGCACAAACTTAGAAAGAGACTAAACCCTCTACCATAGTTTCAGGTATGATCGTGTCAGCTCAGTGTCAGCAGAGGTTGACTGCCTCACTGTCCACAGTGATTGACTGCCTAGTCCCACTTTGGGGTGCCATATAGATTTTGATGGACTTTGGTGTAACTTGAAATACCTGCCTAAATGTATAAGGCCTCAGATAATTTTATTCCTCTTGTTTTCCCCAACAGTCTGATAGGTGTTCTCCAGTTCACAGGTACATCATGTTTCTATCCTCTATTTAGAAGCATCACACTTTATTTGTGCTATTTCTGCAATCTGGGATGCTCACCCTATCCTAGCTTCAACTGTATCTGTCTGCCTGCCTTCTCTGTGAAGCCTTTCCTTAGCATCCCATTCCAGCCTCTGAACTCTTATATTGATTTTCTATAGCACTCATAATGGTGGCAGATACATGACATAACTTATGCAAGTATCCACACTAATATCAGCACTTATAAACTTTATCGTAGTTATTTTACATATTTGTCTCAATGACTCCTCTGCTTTTGCATGTTAGCCCCTCCCTTCCAATTATTGCCAAAGTGACCTTTCTAAAATACAAATTTGATTGATCATTCTTCTGGATCTGCCCATCACCTGCAGGGAAGAAAGAGAAAGCCCTTGCATATAACTATCTTTTTAGGCCAGCTCCTACCTGCCTTTCCAGCTGTGTCTCCTACCACTCCCTTGGTATACCGCACAAAATTTGTTGCCGTTCACCCAACATGACGTAGCAAAGTGTCTTCCTTTTAGCTAGGCACTTATATCCCTGGCAAACATTTACTCAACTTTTAAGACTCAGATGTTTCCTCCCCTTGGAAACCTTCCCTGACGCTCCCAGGCAGGGACTGGCCTGCTCTTTGCACCTCCTTAACACCTTACACAATGCTCTGATACAGCGTATCTTACTATACTGTATTTATTTTCCTATATGTCTCCTCTACTAGCTGTGCACTGTTTAATTAAGATAGAAACTGTTGCCTTCCTCGTTTTTATATCCTTACCTTGGTTCCTGGCACATAGCAGCTGTTCAGTAAATGTTTGTCAAATGAATGAATGAATGAACAAATGAACTTTTTTAAATGAAAATTTTTTAAAAGCCAAGTAATCTCCAATGAGAGAGATGCTTTAAAGTAAAGTTATTTTATATCTATAAATGTCCTTCTTTTATGTCAATATATGAACTACTTGCTAAGGGGCCTGGGTACACACGCTCTATTGTATTTCAGCAGAGAATCCAGTTCCTTGAAATGTGTCTTGACCATGAATACTTTGATTGGAGAAAGTCTTCTAGTTTGAGTGCAAGTGATTATTACCATTGTTGTTGATCACACCTAGATTGCAAAGTAGGTCAGATAGGTGTAAGCACAATTTGACTGTAACAAGAAGGGTAGAGTCTTTAGTCGCATCTTTTACCTTCTGTTTAATGCAATGTGAGCTTCAGAAAATGAACACTGATCCTTAGTGTTTTGCAATATTTTCAGCCAAGACCTTAACAGGAGGGAATTAGTCAATATTCCCACCTGCTTTATAATTATTCTCCAGTAAGACCCAAGCAATGGCCAATTCTATCCAAAATTAGCATAAAAGAAGAATGCCACTAACATCCTATTCAGGGCCAACCACAGGGCTTCTCCATCAGCCAACCCTCAGCCCCCAGAACTGAAAGCACAAACTTGAAATTTGATCTTGTGTTTCTTTTTCTGTCACTGAGACTTAGTTCTACCCGCCAGGGCTCTCTAAGCAGGTAAGAGAAGCAGCTTAGGAATAAATAGTGAGAGCCGCCATTTTACAGAAGAGTAAAACAAGGCATGCCAAGGTCATGTAGTTTGTGAAATGATGATGGGAAGGTTCAGGTACAGGTCAGTGCAGTGCTGAGGAAAGCACCCAGGTATCCTTGACAGATACCTTGGCTAAACACCCAACACTTCCACCCTGGGCAGTTTAACTTGTGCCAGTGATCCCACAGATTTTCTGAATGAATTACCGTAATTGGATTTAATTAAGGGGGGGATGTTTCCTGTACACACCAAACAAGCTGCACACTGGATTGTTTTGCCTAGATGACAGGGAAGAAGAAACCCAACAGGAAATATATCTTTGCAAATTAGAAAAGTTGATACGCTAAGTCCTGCAAACATTGGGCACTTATCCAAAGTGAACTCCTAGTGACCCCCTGGCACCTTGGCTCACCTCACCATACTTCATAGCCAGAAGCATACCAGGTGGATTCCCGTTCTTACCTCCCTGATAAGGCAGCAGGACCTTGCCACACCCATACTCACGTCCAGTCTCCTTCCCTGCTTCCCCTGACCCCAGGTCTGTTAGAAATCAGGGTGATAATGCTATTGAGGTACAGGCTATAAACCATATCAGTATGTACGTAAGTAGAGGGAGGGGAAATGGGGAGGAAAAAGCACAAAAGGCAAACGGAGAGTTCAGCTTCACCTCTAGGTGACCTTGGCAGCATGTGGAGTAGAAGGGAAATTGCCAGGAACTTGCAGTCTTTTGTTGAGCATTGTTTTGACTTGGCTTTGCTACAGAGCAACTTTGGGGGACTGGGGCAAAAAATAGGTCATTGTGAACCGCAGGTGCAGTTTTGATCTTGAACTATAATCTGTTGCAGTATATGTGCAAACCCAGAAGTATTTATCAAGATGAAAATGAAGCTTTTCCTCATAGGTACACAGACCGCTTTACATTGTAATAGCACCAACAACATAAGTGGGTTTTTTCCCCCAAAAATGGAAGGATAAAATGGCATTCTCTCCTTCCCTCCCCCTGCCCCTCTCCCTCCCTTTTTCTCTCCCTCCCTCCCTTCCTCCCTCAATCTGTCTCTCCACCTCTCTCACCTTCCCTCACTCCCTCCTTCCTTCACCCCCTCCTTTGATAGACTATGCTTCTCTGTTGTGAAAAACCTCATTGACAAACCAACTCTTGACTCTCAAAGTTCCCTCCTCAGGAGATACTGATTAATGTAGGCAGACTCACTCAAAGATTCAGTGACAGGCAAGATATTCAGAAGGCTGGGATTTTAACTCTTACCCACAAACAGTCAGCATTCACCATGATCTTTGCCTACTTAATTTAGACTCTTGAGAGTATGCACGCCAGTGTGCAGAAAGAACATATCCCAACGAATGAAAGGAATAGAGTTCTAAAACCCTTACTCTTGGCCTCAATCATGTCACTTAATCCCTCCCACCATCTGTTACCTCATTTTCTAAACGTAATAGGAAACATGTCAAAGCACCTGGCTGCTAAAATGATAGGCACTGTCTCTGGACGAAGATGAAAATCTGGAGAGTATTGCTCGAGCAATTTTGTACTTGAGAATTACTAAAAAACATTGCTGGGTTGCTGATTTCTTCCTTCCAAAGTATTTTGTACACACAAAGACAATTAAGAGAGCAGAGGTTTAAATTTCAGCAAGAAATACTTAGATTAGCCTAGAAATGCCCTGCCACCTATTTGTCTAGGGAAGGAGCCATTTAGGTGAGGCTTAACACCAAGAAAGTAACTATTATTCATTTTCTGATCACTGTGACTTTTGAAGATTAATAAATAGAGGAAAATAGGTACCTGCTACTGATAATTTTGGGGCAAAGTTGGATTCATTGACAGAAAATGTTGTTGAAAAATGTAAACAGCTAAGAAAAGCAGTTTTATTATGTTTTCGACAGTGGCTTGTGATGTGTTCTGGATAGCACGGGCGGGAAGGTGGAAAAGGAAGGATAGGTAGACAGATGGACTCCTTTGGAGGTTTCTTCAAATTTTGTGATTTAATATGTTTGAAGAGCTCAGATTTTTTTAGGTTTTTATTCTGAACCTTTATTGATATTTGGAGGAAAGAGGTATAGAGTATTGTCCCTTTTCAGGAGGAAAGCGAGACTTGGAGCGGACAGATATCTTAGGACAATCTGTTGGCCTTCATTTGGGATTCCTCCCCTGTAATTCAGGGTGGGATCCCCTGAGACCGCTAGGCTGCTTAGAAAGAGTACCAGCCGCCATCACCTTCCAGTGCCCCAGAATTTTGTCCACCCAGGGGACTCAGCTGCTGCCAACAGAAAGTATCACATTTCTGTGATCTCTGGAATCCAGGTTCCCAGAGGGGAGCAGTGATCCAGAGTACCTAGCTACCAGCTACACCTCTGTTGTTCTAGAAGCCTAAAATTCCCAGGCCTGGATTCTGCTAAACTAGAATAGTGACTCTCAGTGATGACGGGTGGGGGTTGGGGGTTGGGGCACATCTAGAAGACTTCCTGTCTCTGGTCACCACCTCACATCCTATACGTACTTATTCACCCCTTCATATCTCCCACTATTATGATGGAAACCTCTCATATTCATCATGTATGTAAAATTAATAAAAGAATGGTTAACTTTAAAAAGCCCATATATAACAATAAATGGTCCCTCATCCCTTTCATTTTCACTGACCATTCTTTGAATATTTCCTATGTGCTAGGTAAAAACTAAGCAGTGTATTCATACATTAGCTCAGAAAATTTTCCAAAAACTATGTGAGATAAGAATTATTATTTCCATTTTATAGATGAGGAAACTGAAGCTCAAAAAGGTTAAGCAGCGTAGCTAAAGTCACACTTTGTGGCCGAACCGGGAGTTGAGCCCAGATCTGTCTGATGCCAAAGCTACTTAATTGTTATGCTATTCTGCCTCCTCTTGCCAATGACCTTGCCTAGAACTAGTATAGCTGAATGGCTGGCCCATGTCTGAAGTAGCAAATGTTCATTCAGATAGCCATGAACTCTCCACCTTTAAGTTTCAGAGGAAACATTAAACGGTGTTAAGTTTTTACTTATGTTTAGAATTCCTGACATCCCACAGATGCATTTTTCCATACCTCAGAGTAAATACAGTCAAGTGATTGGCCCCTTTGAGACCTAATTTTTTAAAGAAATTTAAATATAACAAATACTATAGCCCCACTATCCAGACTTGAAAATTATCATTTTTGTTTGTTTGTGTCATTTTTATTTTTATTTAAAAATTTATACAATTGGTAAGAAATAGAAAAAGAAAGGAAAAATAGTTACATGAAAGTAAAAAAAAGAAAGCAAAACATTGTAGCATAGATAACATCCCACCTGATACCGAGGCAAGCCCATTCCTGCCATGAATTTGGCATTTATCCCTTCAGGTTTTTTTTTAATATTTTTAAGCCATTTATGAGTGCCTGTGTATTATATGTAATGTTACTTTGTGTGTTTTCTAAGTTAATGTATGTAGATCATGCTGTGTATCATTCTGCAACATTTTTTTCATTCAGTAGTATTTTCAGAATTTCTTCATGCTAGTAATGAGATCTAATTTGTTCCTTTTATCTGTTATGCAGTATTCCATTAATTGCTATGCCATATTTTATTTTCCATTCTGCTACTGATGAACATTTCAGTTGTTTCCATTTTATTATTTTTTTTCCAAATAGTATTTCATGGAACATTCTTGTTTGTTTCCTTGTGCATACATATGTGTGTTTCTTGAGAGTTTATACCTAAAAGCATACCTAGAAGTAAAATGACTGGCTCATTGAGTTGTCTTGTCTTGACGCACATGAGATTTTTATATGTTGAGATGAACCCAAGTGAAACCATCAGTGTGTGTTTACAGTAAGAGAAGAAAGGTGGGGATAGTGTCAATGCAGAGTGTAGAAGCGAGAGACTCTGGCTCCCATGGCTGTCTATAGCATTGTTCCCATTCAACACGTAATGTCAGTCTTCAGCTCTACAGGCAGGAGAGATCGACGTGGTTCAGTGGATTATATACGTCATCTTTATTGGTACATTATCCCTTTTTTATACACGTGGGGATAGGCCCATTCCTTAATTCAGGGAAAGGAAATAAAATGTTTTATGCCCCAAATTCAGACATCAGCCAAGCCCTGTGATGTTCTAAGCAAGCTGCTTTCAGGATCTTCATAATGTTCCAGCTGCCCATCAGAATGCTTTATTGCGGTGCCTGCAGCAGAACCTGAAAGAGAGGATTCCCCTTTGCAGGAGTGGCTGAGAAAGGCAAGATTGTGCACTGTCTGGGCATTCTGCTGCATTTATAAAGTATTTATTTACTTTATTTAGTGGCTGTGGCTATGACTTTATCTTCTTTTAGCTCATTTTCCAGCGTAACATGATAAGACCACTCCTGCCATTATGATTTACCATGCAGTAAACAATGAGGGCTTTGGGTTTGCATTTTATAGAATTGCTTTATTCTGCTCTCCTTCCAACCCCTTTGGGAAACAATTGACGATTGATGTTTCTCTTTTGGATTTCTCAAAGTGAATTGAACATTCCTAGATTTGGTTTCTATTTGTTATTCAGCTTGTAAAATCCATCACTTTGGGGATAAGAATGGCTTGTGTCCAGCATAATAGCTTTTTGCTTACTAGCCTACCTGGTGACAGGAGGGGAAGCACAACATGGCTTGCCCTGGCCCTATCTCTATTGTTCTTTTCATATTCTACTTCAAACATAGCAGTGCCCCACTCCCAAACAAACAAGGATTGAGTGTCACTTTTGACCATGGAGCATAGTCTCTTCACAGCAGCCCATCTTCAGTCATAGGAAGTTCAGGTATATCAGAGTCAAAGTACTGCAGAGCTGACCCTACTGGGATATGCAGGCCAAGTCTGACACTGGCTGCTGTCCTCCCGTTAACCGGCTCTAGCAGCCTGTTCTACAAACCTGCTCATCCTAGGGACC
Source organism: Delphinapterus leucas (assembly GCF_059928025.1). Taxonomy (NCBI): domain Eukaryota; kingdom Metazoa; phylum Chordata; class Mammalia; order Artiodactyla; family Monodontidae; genus Delphinapterus; species Delphinapterus leucas. The sequence continues at coordinate 33,040,339 of NC_143141.1, forward strand.
AGTTAATTTCATAAGGCAAGTTTATTCCACTGACAGAAGAAGAGCAGTTTCTGGATCTTTTGTGTTCAGAGGCTTTCATGTAATTTTCAGTCTGATGTCAAATGTAAATTAATCCCAATTTTAAATTATCCCCCAACTTTGGATCTTGCTTTCAGAGGAAAAGCTTCAGTATAGGTGTGTTTATATTTTATGCATCCATTTTTTTCTCATATCAGCATAGCTTGTTTATTGTCTGCATGTTTGTCTTTTTAACATTAGTTGCTAAGTTCCTTTAAGGCAGGCCTCATTCTCTTTTTTGTGAGTTTCAATTCTCAGTGCCTTTTGTCTTGTTGATTTGCAGTAAGTATATATTGAATTAATTCCATATGTGTTTTGAGGGATGAATTCAGAACTTATGGGAGGTAGGAAAGATAAAAAGAAAGCACATAAGCCAAAACCCAACCAGTATGCAACAGAATGCTATTTTGCCCAATACTCTCAAACTTAATTTTAACTATTACCCCAGAGGTAATATACATCATTTCATTCTGCACCTTTGCTATATATATTTTATATTCAAAATTCTGATTAAAAGGTGAGTATAGTTTATATCCCAGGACTTCACCTATTACCACCTGGACCAGTATTTAATTGTCTCGAATTTCTTTATGATTTGTCTTTAATGTCGGGGAGTAAGTGTTGGGATTTCAGTTGGGAGGTGCAGGAAACCCATCTGGGCTGCACTGGACCTCTGAAACAAAGACCAGGGGATGCTCACTCAGATGTTTTGATCCTCCGCTACTAGATCCTTTAAGACCCCTATCCAGAGAGATTAAGTAAGACTATATTTTCTTCTCCTTTGTGGACAGGAGTGGAGACCCAAGTAAGGAAATTAAACTGGCCTAGAAGAAGGAAGTTCTTGATCCTAAGACTCATTGTTTTCCATTCATTCCTTTTGTAATCACAAAAACTCTGTCATCCATGTTGAAGAAACGTATTTTTTTCTGTCCAACAGGTTATTTTCAATGTGATATGTGGAAAGAATTCTGACCTAAGAATAAATAGATTCATTTCCTATTTCTATCTCTGCCACTACCTTCTTGAGTAAATGGGAACAAGTAATCTAACCTTTCTTGTCAATTGTCATTGGAGGCAGTTAGCTGTGAGAATAAACCCATACCTAAGGCATTGCATTTGATTTGGAATACCACATTTTAAGCAGGACACTGATAAAGTACATTTAGAAGAAAAAATTAATCAGGTTATCAAGAAATCTGGAAAACCTATTTAAAGAACTGTGGGTATTTCAACCTGGAAAAGAGAAGACTCAGGAAATTTATGATATCCAGTTTAAAATATATGAGGACCTAACTTGAAGAGAACTGTGAGTAGACTTACTTCTGTTTTGCTAACTAGGACCCATGATTGGAAGTTAAAGGGAAGCAGATTTCCTCTCAGAGAAAAACTTGTCAACAGCTAGAGAGCTCAAAAATTGTAGCAGACCACATTTCCTATAACTTGAGGCATGCAAGCAGAAAACAGATTCACATTTATAAGGGCTGTTTTATATTGGGTAGCAAATTATACTAAATGATTGCCAAGGTCCCTTCCCAAGCTAAAAGTCATGATTTTGTGAGTTGACAAAGTCAAACTCCTTCCACCCTTCACTTCTATCATCCTAAAAGATCCATATGTTTTAACAAACTTTTCTTGAAATCACGAGAAGAATAGATAAAACATGTTGTTTTATTACTTTTGAATCTGGCAGAACTTCTCAGTCTCTGATATGATCACGTGTTCCCTGGAGGGGGTGCTCCAAGCTTGTTCTTCCTCTGCTTGTTCTCCCTCCCTCCAAGCACATCTGCCACGTTTTTTTTTTCTTCTTCTTCTTCTTAGTGATTTTTGTATTTCTTTGAATCTTTACAGGTGGTAGCAATTTTGGTTCATCTGACTTGATGGTATGAAATTCTAAATAGTTGGGGGTCATTTGGAGTGATTACTTTTTTCTTTGTATTCTGGGTGCCTGGGGGAGTGTGTTTGGAGCTGTATTAGTTTATAGTCCTTGTCAACATAAACTCTTTATTCATCTTCACATCTCTCTGAAGAAAAGACAGAGGAGGTTCATGATATCACAGATGTCATGCAGCAGACACATACAGAGTCAAGCAGAATTGTAGTAGTCTCTAAACTGGATAAATTTAGTAACATATTTTTAAGTCAGTGTTTTAGGGGAAAAAAATCTATAGATTATCACCAGATAGAAAGTAAGACTTTTGTTTTGGTGGACAGTGTCTCTAATAGGAAATTTGTTGGAATATGCTCTTGCATGTGGGAATATCTTCACCTCACCATCCCCCCAAGGATTAAGTTACCGAGAATTGCAGCTATTACAAGGAAATTGCCAAGATCTTCTCTGTTCTCTTATCAAATTATCTGGATGGCTGGGTTTTTCTTTTTTTTTTTTTTACTTCCCCCACTCCCCTTTCTGAAATCTGCTGGAGCCCACATTTTATATGAGATTCTTTCCCATTACACTTTCCGGGTGTTTGAAATCCTGTCTAGATTATTGGCCATGGGGCAGGGAAAGGGAATCTTTGAACTTGATCTCTGTGGCAACATTTTTTAAAACAATCTCTTCCAACTTCACAGAGGTTGTGCTAGTGACCCTCTGCTCACAATTGTTGCTTCACATAATCAAAACTGGGTATGATTTCTGTTATCCTACAGACTTGCTCCAAAGCAAATTTTCAAAAGTAGATTGCCATTCTTTCATAATGCCCCAATCAGGCTTACCTCACCCTATGATATCGATGAAAGCCTGAAAGTCTCCATGGACCCCAGCATTCCCCTTGGATATGCACACACAGTTAAATTTCCCTTCATATATCTACATTTCTTTAAGGTATAATTAAAGGTACTGCTTTATTATTATCTATAAACTTTATTAGCTATAAACTTAAGGGGGATCTCAACCACTGCTACTCTTCTAAGACAAAGGAGTCCAGAATGTCATACTGGGGTGACACTAGCTGGAGCTAAATTGTTCAGTAAAAAATGGGCTGATTATGGGCTTCCGTGGTGGCGCAGTGGTTGAGAGTCCGCCTGCCGATGCAGGGGACACGGGTTCGTGCCCCGGTCCGGGAAGATCCCACATGCTGCGGAGCGGCTGGGCCCGTGAGCCATGGCCGCTGAGCCTGCGCGTCCGGAGCCTGTGGTCCGCGACGGGAGAGGCCACAACAGTGAGAGGCCCGCGTACCGCAAAAAAAAAAAAAAAAGGGCTGATTATAGCAACCAGAATACTCCTACATTGTTGATGGGAGTGTAAAATGATATTCACTTTGGAAAATGGTTTGGCACTTTCTTATGAAAGTAAACATGTACCTACTTATAACCCAGCAATTCCAATCCCCCAGGTATTTATCCAAGACGAAAACATATGTCCACAAAAAGACTTTAAAAAGAATGCTCATAGCAACTGTATTCGTAATTGTAAAAACCTGGAACATCCCAAGTGTCCATCAATAGGAGAATGAATAAACTGTAGTATATTCATGTGATGGAATATCATTCTTCAGTAAAAAGGAACTGCTGATACATACAACAACATGGGTGCATTTCCAAAAGATGATACTGACTGAAAGAAATCTTATGTAAAAGAGAGAATATTGCATGCTGTTGTTTATGTGAAATTTCACAATAGACGACTATCTACTTTACAATATTCATGAATCAAGCAATACTAATAAGGTGGGAAAAAAATCAAAAGAGTGGTTGCCTCTGAGAGGTAGGGACTGAGTGATGGAAATATTCTCCCTTAATAGGGATTGGGGTTACACAGGTGTTTGTATTTGTCAGAACTCATCTAAATTGTACACTTAAGATTTGTGCATTTCATTACTTGTAAATTTTATCTCATAAAAAAAAAGTAGAATTGTAAACAAATATCGAACTCCAATTAATGATATGCATGATGAAATTGTCTACAAATACTTTGAAACACACCAAAAATAGAATAATTGATGAATATGTGTATGATAAAACAACTATAATAAAATGTAAATTGTAAAATTTAGGGGATGGGTATATAGTTGTTCATTGTTAAATTGTTTCAACTTTTCTATATGTTTGAAAATTTTTATAAAATGTTGGTACGGATAGTTGAGAAACATTAATAGACACAATGACAAGAAAAGCGAATCTTAAAATTTTCAGTGGAGTAATTACTGTCTCAGTCTGTATATATTAGGGCCTTCTAATACTATTATTATTATTATTATTATTAATATTATTATTATATTCACTCATTCACTTATTCAACAAGCATGCGTAGAGTACCCACTCTGCATCAATCCCTGGTCTAATTGCTGGTAACACCAGAATAAAAGAAACATAAACCCTGCCCTTAAAGAGCTCACAGTCTAATAGGGGAGATAAGAGATGCTTCCATGCTGTTCATACTTAACTTTCTAAAAGAAAAACATCTTCGTTTCCTTGCTTCTTTGTCTTAGTAGTCTGAGAATTTAATAATAATAATTGAAAGAATGCTAAGCCATTTAGGTTTAAAGAATGCATAAGTACCATTTTTTTTTTAGATTCCAAGACGTAGACATAGAGAATGGACTTGAGAACACGGAGTTGGGGGTGGGGGGGAAGGGGAAGCTGGGGCGAAGTGACATATATGTGGCATGGACATGTATACACTACCAAGTGTAAAATAGCTAGTGCAAAGCAGCCGCATAGCACAGGGAGATCAGCTCGGTGCTTTTCGAGGACCCAGAGGGGTGGGATAGGGAGGGTGGGAGGGAGGCTCAAGGCGGGGGCGGGGGGAATATGAGGATATATGTATGCATATGGCTGATTCACTTTGTTGTACAACAGAAATTAACACAGTATTCTGAAGCAATTATACTCCAATAAAGATTTGAAAAAAAAGAATGCACAAGAATCTAATCAAAGTAGGATTTTTGTTGTAAAGTACTTAAAGACTCTAAAGGTGAAATCTAGTGAGTGAACCAGCCTCCTCCTGAAAATCTCAGGATAGAAGTTCCCAGAGGGTGTCCATTTTGTAGGACTGAATACAGAACCGTGGGAAGAGTCCCAATTGCCTGAATGAGATATTTCTGTGCCCATTTAACTTTAACTCTTCAAAGAGACTGGAGTTGTAGGAATCAGAATGCTGTCTGGGATGATGTGATTCCTCCCCATCAGCCTCATACTGTCGTGTGACTGTGTAGGTTTTGGTGACTAGCCCAGCCCTGGAAAATGGGGTGGTTGGAACAAACAGAAGAAGTAACTCCTGCTTTGATCTTCCTCAAGATAAGGAGGCATCCGTGTTTCATTGACCTTTCTAGGTCTTCCTAATTCTGCAGAATTCACAAATCCTGTGATCTTCTGTAGCTGACAGACACGTAATTCAGGCTCTGTATGTTAACAGGCCTTGTTAACACATGGTATTCAGCAAATGGTAAACATCAGAATAATACATTTCCTTCCTTGTTGACTTAATGACCAAGGATTCATAGCGATTTTTCATTCTGCTAAGATTGGGTTCACTCAGGATCAACAAGTTTTAATGATTAATTTTAGGCTCTAATACAAATGTAATTTTTCCATACCTACTATTGTAGTTAGACATTAAGTTCAGGAGGAAAAAAAAAATGTTAAACTTGAGAGCCAAGAAGATAACTCAAGCCTGGGTTTGAAAACAAACAAACAAAGCCATATTTAGTCAAACTCGGCCCTTTTTCTAAGAAGGAAGATGTGTTTTATTTTCTTTTTTAAAGCTGTGTGACTTCTGAAAGATGGAAAAGATTTTGTGAATATTCTTCTCAGATGTGACAAATCCATGTTGGCAGTACTAGTTTATATACAGACACTTTGAACAATACCTGTTTCACTTGGCCCCTGTTGTGTCACATATGTGCTTTCCCTTTGTGGAGAGAAAATACATAGTCATTTTGTTCACAGAACATGATGAGATGGGACAGGAGGGAGTCAGCCTAGGGACAGTGACTAGTTATGCAGAACAAAGGATATTAAGGGTTACTTTAGGCCCAAATTCCATGCCCCTGGAACCTGGAATAAATAGGTTCCAGATACTCGCTTTTACATTCAGCCTCTTTATGTTCACAGATACACACAGTCCACACCATCCATACATTTAAGTGTTGAAAACTATGAGAATAGGTCTCTAATCCAATATAAAATTTAGCACTAGAAGGGATTTAATAATCATCTCTTCCTGTGATTCCCAAACTTAGTGGTCTTTAATTATGGGAACTTTTAAAAGATAGATAGATTTCAGAGCTGCAGTGATTCTGAGTTAGCAGGTTGGACAGGGGTGGTGTGATACGGGCTGGGAATCTATAGTTTTATGTAAGCTTCCCATGTGATTCAGTTGATCAGCCAGTTTTGAACTGTATTCACCAGTACTCATCATTCTCATTCTCAGTTTTTCAAGTAGGCAACTAATGCCCAGAGAAGTTAGGACTTTTCCAGAGTCCCACAGCTAAAGCCAGAACTAGAACTCCAGTCTCCTAATTTTCATTCCAGTGCCTTTTCACTCTACCTTGAAGCAACAGTTGCAGAGACCATCTGTTTCATGCTTTTTCTTTAAGCTGAAATCACTTAAGTTCTTTAAATCTTAGTTACCTTATCTGCAGAGTGTTATCTTATTTGCTGTATTAGTTTCCTGTGGCTGCTATAACAAATTACCACAAACTTGGTGGCTTAAAGCAACAGAAATTTATTTTTTAACATTTCTGGAGGCCAGAATTCCAAAATCAAATGTCAGAAGGCTCATGCTGTCTCCACAGCCTATGGCCTATAATCCTTCCTTGCCTCTTCCAGCTTCTGGTAGTTCCAGGGGTTCCTTAGCTTGTGGCTTGCATTACTCCAATTTTTGCCTCTGTGTTAACATGGCCTCTCTTCTTCTCCCCATGTCTTCTCCTCTTTTGTCTCTCATAAGGATAATTGCCATTGGATTTAAGGCTCATCTGTTTAATCCAGGAATGATGTTTTCTTAAGACCTTTAACTAAGTTACATCCGCAAAGATCCTTTTTCCAATTATGGTCACATTCACAGACACTAGAGATTAGGACCTGGACATATCTTTTTGTGGATCATCATTTAACCCACTAAATTTCACCTTCTGGCTTTAAAAACTTCAAATCCATCCCACATGTAAAACACATTCACCCTACTCCAACATCTCCAAAAGTTCAACCCATTACAACATTTACTCTAGGTCTGAAATCTCATTTAAATATTATCAGCCCAAAAGTCCCAAATTTCATCATCTAAATCATCTGTATCAGACGTGGGTGAGAATCTGGGTATGAGACATACTGGAGCAAAACTCCTATGTATGGCTCTATGAACCTAGAAAATAAGTTGTTTCCAGAATACTATGGTGGGACAGGCACACGATAAACATTTCCATTCCAAAAAGAATACCAAAATTAGGAAATTTACTGTTAGGAAAGTGTGCTCTTGGGAAAAAGACAAGGGTGTGCCTGGATAACCTTTTGCTGAAGAGATTCTGTATGTGACTCATTGATCCATTCAGCCATCTCAGCAGAAGCCAGCAGAAATAGAAATGGGTTAACCAGGAAAGATCTATGGTGGGCCCTCTTTTTTAATGGTATTTCGCCTCTGGCTAGTGGGTATAAATCTATATTGAGCCAGTGGTAATCAAGAGTAGATGAGTTGCATGTTTTTTTGTGAAAATAATCTCTCCCCACCAGTCCCCCGTAACCAAAACACACACACACACACACACACACGCGTACACACGCAGGATTGAGCAAGAAGAAAGAATGTCTACATAAGGCAACAGTGACAGACATTTCATCCTTGTTTATATAAATACAATTAAATAAAGTTGCATAACTTCCAAAAATAGCTAAAACCCCTTCTGTGGCTCCAATGCCCTTCTCCCCTTTCCTGTGCCCTAATTTTACTCAGGAGTTATCAGACTGAGAGAGAATACAACACTGTTTACATGGTGATGGGATTAATAAAGAGGGAAGAGTTGATTCTAGAGCGAAAGAGGGGATAATGGCAGGAACAAAGCTTTTTAGTAGACAAAAAAGAGTGGGATTAGTGTGCAAGTGAAGGAGCAAGGATAGTTCATTCATTATAACAGAGGAAGAATCAGAAGGTATGGATACGGATGCAAGCGCTAATAGATTTGGTGGTGATAAAGTGGTATAAACAAAAATAGTTGTCTAATGTTGATGTTGATCAGGTGTGAAATTATTTAAGCTTTACATTTGCTAAATGTTAAATGAAAAGTCAGATTTTATTTCAGTTATAGCTGTGTTAATCATGATTATGCTTAATAAATAAAGTTACAAAAGAGTAGAACTGAGGAAATGCTAAGTCAAGTGTTCGTCACACCCAATGACCAGTATATTTATACATTTCTCTGTAGGGAGTATCACAATATGGGTAAAGTATATTTTCCTGAGACCCAGTTATCTCAAGTGATTTTGAAGTGGTTTCAAACCTCATCCACGTCATTTGTCCTACTTAGAAAAATTAAAATTAAAATGCTGTCCTCAAACTTACACATATATCTCATTAACTAACCTCTTGACACTTTTAGTTTCAAATGAATAACAGTGGGAATGGATTTGGTTCATATCTATGCTTACCAATGGAGAAATAACCCAGTTCACATTTGACAGCAGGTATGTCATCATCATACTTACTCCTTTCGTATAAGGCATTTAAATTAACTACTTCTTTTAGATTATTAGACTCTGGTGAAGAACAAATTTTGTTACCTAAACATAAATTCCCATGCACACTTTGAACCATTCTTTGTGCCTAGAAAACCTATACTAAGAGGTTAGTTTATGATGAAAGGCTCGGAATCCAAGTAGGAAAAGTTCATCAAAGAATAAGATCAGGAAAAAGCACGCTAAGGATTAAGTAGATGGGTGAGGTGGAGGGGAAAGGCAAGTATGAAGACACTGGCAATATCAAATAGAAAGTAAGCATGTGAAATAATGAAGACCCATGCTTCTTTCATCTTCAGAAAACAAATTGAAATTGAGTCTTTAATAAGTGATAAGAGGAAAAGGAACCATAAAATTTCCCCCAAATCGTAATAGATTTAAAACCAAATAAATGTATTCGCTTACAAAAATCTGACTTTTGCAGAGTATGCGCATATCTAGACAGTGTTGTCAAGATCAGAAAGGTACCAATCTGTTTGGTTCAACATAATAGAGACTGTATAGGGGCGACACATTCTGACTTTGATTGCCATGCTTATACAAGAATTTAGAGACTGCTTTTATCCCCAGAATTATAAAAACTGATTGAAGCTTGATCATCAATCTTTTTACTCTGTCATTTAAGCTTTATGTTACTTTGTGAATGGAAGATTTCCTTGAAATAACTCAAGGAGTAGAACATTCATTAATTCAAGAAAGCATTTTTGAATACTTACTATATGCCAGACAGTAAGGATTTGGCAGTAAACAAGCTAAGCCAAATCATTATTTTCAGGAAGCTTACATTCTAAATAATATCAATCAAAATTGATCTTACTCACTCTTGATGTTTAACCTAAATAACTTGCTACAGCTATTTATTATATTAGGTTGAACCATATAAAACCACCAATAGTCAGTGAAAACACCAATTTTATGCAGCTTAACCAGCTATTAATTGGGTGAATGCCTACCTACCATACCAAAGAAAGTGTGCATTTTTTCTGTGCCATTAACATAGCTTTATTTATTTAAACTTTTGTTTATTTAAACTTATTTAAGCTTTATTTATTTATTTAAATAGCATTATTTCTATAAACTAGAAATGATTATAAGAAACAAGTAAAGCCATTGGCTAATAGTTAACCCACTTAAATTTATTTGTATTTTCAGCAAGCATTTATTGAGCACCTTCTCTGTGCCAGGCATTCTTTCATGAGGCAGGAATACAATGCTGAACAAGACAGACAATCCCCACTCTGTTTACAAGCTGATGGAAAGAGACAAACAAATGACCATACAAATAAACAATAAATTATCAGGTAGTGATAAGTTTTATGGTGAAAATAAACCATATACATTTGACTTTTGATGCTGATACAAGAAATATCCATTTGGAAAAAATTTTACAAATCTTTTATAAAATTAAAGTCAGAAACCCTGTATACTTTTTTGTCCACCATGCAAAAAAATTTCTCTCCTAGAATTCAATACCATGAAAATGTTTGACTGTTCAGGTGAACTCTACCGAAACTAGAAATTTAGTGTGTTTCTCTTTGTTTGGCAACTAGGAAGCCAGTAAAGCTGTTTAATTCTCCATTACAGTGATAAATTTACCCAGATTCCCAGTTCATCTTTCTTTCTCTCCTATTTTTAAATTTTTTAAATCGAACTCTTTTCTATTTGACAAAACTACTAGCCATCCTTCCCCTCTCTCCCCCCAAAAAGAATCTCATCTATGAGCCAATCATCATGTTCTGATAAATTTGCAAATTTCCCATATTTGCCTTCCAAGGCAGCTGTAGAAAAGGAGATGGGAGTTTACATGAGTAGTTACAGTCACAAACTTCAGCCTGCCAAAAAGTGTCTCAATTTCATAGCAGATCTAAGAGGGAGGACTTTGACATCTGGATGGAGCTGGAAAGGCCAGAGGCACACCATCAGGTCAGCACAGTATATTATCCTTGGGAAACCCTGGAAGAAGAGCTAGAGGAAGATTAGAAACTTTTAAAACGCACTAAGCAAACAACAGCATTTGTATGATAATGGTAGCATCCTCAAGTGTCCTTGTTCTCTCAGACAGTAGCCTCTGCTGAATTTTTCCCCCTGCTACTTCAGGGGAATCCTTCAAAGACTTCTGGCTTCTCACAGGAGGGGTCATAATTCCCTATCTTGTACACATGGTGGTATCAGTAGTACAACTCCTGGTATCTGCCCATGTCTTGCCTTTCCACTTCATTCCTGAGACAGGGGTAAGATTAACCAAATAATCACCCCCACAGAACAGAATCTGTTTCGTTAATTTTAAAATATTTATCAGACACATTCTCTTCATCATCTTGATGACATCTTGATGTTTGCCTTACAGCCCAGAGTCTTACCTTCTGCATTTTTAGGTAGCAGTTTTTGCTACCCTCTTCTAGAAATGTGTGTTTGGTACCATGTGGGCCACTTTCCTTTGTAGGTAAATAACTGTTAAGTTGTTCCTATGGGGAACTATGTTGTGGAAACTCAAAAGCCTCAACAAAACAGGTTTTTAGAAGGTCATACCTTTCAGCTCCCTGCTTTCATAGATTTACAATGGAAAATGATCTCAGAGAAATGTTGTTCAGTCTCTTAGCCAGTATTTCAGATCTGTTTAGCTCTGTCTCCAGGAAGAGGGTATCAACTGCTTCCTAAATTAACCTATTCCAGAACGTCAAATCGTCAGTCAGTCAGTCAACTAGTCCTGAGTACCTACTGCTAGCCACTACAGATACGACAATGAGAGATACAGGCCCTGCCTTCATGGAACTTACATTCTGGAAAATAAAACAGGCAATATGTGATGAATATGACAAACGCTATAAAAGCAGAAGTGTAAATTATAGAAGTATAATTTATAATTACCTAGCCTAATCTGGAGGAGTTGGAAATGGCCTTTATGAAAAAGAGATGTCTAAACTGAGTCTTCAGAATGAAGGGTGACATAGACTGGTGCGTATGAGGAGCTAAAATAATGCAGTATCTTTAGAGCTCAGTGAGATGGATAGATGATGAGTTTATAGACAGCATATGGGTCATGGCTTTGTAGACCATGTTAAATTTTTAAAATTAAAAAAATTTTATCCAAAAAGCAATAAGCCCTTGATGAGTTTTAAGCAAGGCACTGATGTAATATGATTTAAAAAAAAATCACTATAACTACAAATTGGGGAAATAAAGAATAAATGTGGGGTGGTGGTGGGATGAATTGGGAGATTGGGATTGACATATATACACTAATATGTATTAAATAGATAACTAATAAGAACCTGCTGTATAAATAAATAAATAAATTTTTAAAAAAATAAAAAAACAAAAGGAATAAATGTAAGACACCAATCTGGAGGTTTTTGCAGTAGGTCAAATGTGAAAGAAAGCAAGAAAGAAAAAAAAGGAAGGAAAGAAGGAAAAAGGAAGGGAAGGGAAGGAGGGAGGGAGGGAAGGAAGGAAAGGGAGGGGAGGGGAGGGGAGGGGAGGGGGAAGGAAAGAAAGAAAGAGGGAGAGAGAAAGGGAGGAAGGAAGGAAAGCTTGAACTGCTATAATAGCAATAGAGGTAAAGAAAAGTGGGTGGATTAGAAAGAAGTAGAATTGACAGTATTTGGTGAAAGACTGAGAAGCAGGGAAGAAGAAAGAATCAAGGATGATGTATAGTGTATAAACCATGGGTTCTGAGAAGGCTCTGTTTTCTTTGTTAAGATGTGTTTAGTTTTTGTTGTATCCTTAGTATGTAGCATATATGAGGTATTTAAATCATGTTTGAATGAATAAATGAACACATGATCATACATCCAGGATTCTAATTTGAGCAATTGGATTAAGGGTGATGCTATTTATTTAGATAAGGAACAGAAAAGGAGGAAAATATTTAAGGAGAATGCGAGTTTGATTCCTTGATTATTCATATCTAATTATTAAAAAGAGATATGGTAGATATAAAACAGAAATATTTCACCTTTTAAAAAATGAAGGGCTTCCCTGGTGGCGCAGTGGTTGAGAGTCCGCCTGCCGAGGCAGGGGACACGGGTTTGTGCCCCGGTCCGGGAAGTTCCCACATGCCGCAGAGCGGCTGGGCCCGTGAGCCATGGCCGCTGAGCCTGTGCGTCCAGAGCCTGTGCTCCACAATGGGAGAGGCCACAACAGTGAGAGGCCCGCGTACCGCAAAAAAAAAAAAAAATGAAGGCCATTTTTTAGAGTTTTATCTTTATAGAAAAATTGATTAGAAAGTACTGAGTTCCCACGCACCTCCTTCTCTCCTCTCCCTGCCATAGCTTCCTCTATTATTTACATCTTTTGTTAGTATGGTACGTTTGTTAAAATTGATGGACGAATATGAATACATCATGATTAACCTAGTTTACGTTAGGGTTCTCTTTGTATTGTACATTCTGTGGGTTTTGACAAATGTATAATGACATGTATGCGTCATTATATGTTATACAGAATAGTTTTCCTGCCCTAAAAATCTCCTGTGCTCCACCTGTTTTTTCCTTTCCTCCCTCCATCCGAACCACTGGCAACCACTGATTTGTTAACTGTCTCCATAGTTTTGCTTTTTCCAGAATGTAATACAGTTGGATTCATACAGCATGTGGACTTTCCAGATTGGATTTCTTCGCTTAGCAATATGCTTTCAAAGTTGCTCCATGTCTTTTTGTGGCTTGATACCCCATTTATTTGTATCATTGAATAATATTCCACTGTGTAGATGTACCACTGTATGTTTGTCCATTCACCTATTGAAGGACACCTAGGTTGCTTCCGAGTTTTGGCAATTACGAATAAAATTCCTATAAACATTCATGTAGAGGCTTTTGTATAGACATAAATTTTCAACTCATTTGAGTAAACACCAAGGAGCAAAATTGCTGTATTGTATCCTAAGATTATGTTTAGTTTTGCGAGAAACAAACTGTTTTCTAAAGTGGCTATATGATTTAGCATTCGGAGCAGCCATAAATGAGAGTCCTTATTGCTCCACATCTTGTCAGAGTCTTGGATTTTAGCCATTGTAATAGATGTATAGAAACATACCTTGTTTTATTGTGCTCTGATTTATTGTGCTTCACAAACACTGACCTTTTTGTATTTTGAAAGTTTGTGGCAACCTACGATGAGCAGGTCTGTCACTGCCATTTTTCACAGCATTTGTTCATTTCATGTCTCCGTCATATTTTGGTAATTCTAACAATATTTCAAACTTTCGCATTATTATTTTCTTTATGGTGATCTGTGATCAGTGATCTTTGACGTTACTACTATAACTTGCTAAAGGTTCAGATGATGGTTAGCATTTTTTAGCAATAGAGTACTTTTAAATTAAGGTACATACATTGGGGTTTTTAGACATAATGCTATTGCACACTTAACAGACTACAGTATAGTATAAGCATAATTTTTATATGCACTGGGAAACCAAAAAATTTTTGTGACTCACTTTATTGTGATATTTGCTTTATTGCAGTAGTCTAGAACCAACCCCACATATCTCTGAAGTATGCCTGTATTGGTGTCTCATTATTGTTTTAATTTGCAATTCTCTGATGACATATAGCATCATTTTATATGCTAATTTTCCATCTGTTTATCTTCTTTGGTCAGGTGTCTGTTCATATCTTTTGTCCACTTCTAAATTAGGTTGATGGTGTTCTTATTGCTGAGTTTTAAGAGCTCTTCATATACTTTTTTTTTCTTTTATTTATTTATTTTTCATATACTTTAGATATAAGCCTTTTATCAGATACGTGTCTTGCAGATATTTACCCCAATATGTGGTTTATATTTTCATTCTCTTAAAAATGTCTTTTGCAGGGCTGAAGCATTTAATTTTAATGAAGTGCGACTTATCAATCATGCTTTTGCCATTGTATCTAAAGACACTGGCAAACCCAAAGTCACTTAGATTTTCTACTGTGTTATATCTTCTAGTAATTTTAGAGTTTTGCATTTTACACTTCGGTCTATAATCTATTCAAATTAATTTTTATAGAGGGTGTAAAATTTGTGTCTAGATTAATTCTCTTTCATGTGGATATCAAGTTATTCTAGCAACATTTGTTAAGAAGACTAACGTTTCTTTGTTAAATTGTCTTTGCTTCTTTCTCAAAGATCAGATGACTATGTTTATGTGGGTTTATTTCTGGGCTCTTTATTTCATTCCATTGATCTATTATACTTGGGTATTCTTTTCTGATACCACACTGTCTTGTTTATTATAGTGTTAAAATAAGTTTTGAAGTCAAATAATGTGAATCCTCTGACTTTGTTCTTCTTTACTATTATGTTGGGTATTCTGGGGCTTTTCCATCTCCTATACACTTTAGAATCAGTTGGTTGATGTCCACAAAATAACTTGCAAGAATTTGACTGGAATTACACTGAATCTATAGATCAACTTGGGAAGAACTGACAACTTGGCAGTATTGAGTCTTTCTGTCCTTGAACACGGAATATCTCTACATTATTTATATCTTCTTTGCTTTCTTTCATCAGAGTTTTATAGTTTTTCTTATTCAAATCTTGTACATGTTTTGTTACATTCATATGTACGTATTTCACTTTTGGAGTGCTAATGTAATTGTAAGTGTAATGTATTGTATTTTTAGTCTGAAATTTTAATTCATCATTTCTGGTATATTAGGGGAAAAAATTGACTTTTAATTAGCCCTGTACCTACAACCTTGCTATACAATTGCTTATTAGTTCCTATAATACTGATTTATTATTCCTTTATTCCCAGCTTTATTGAGATATAATTGACGTAAAACATTGTATAAGTTTAAGATGTGTGATATGATGATTTGATATGCATATATATTGTGAAATGATTACCACAATAAGGTTAGTTAACACACATATCACCTCACATAGTTACTATTTTTTTGTGAGTGTGGTGGGAACACTTAAGATCTACCCTGTAAGCAACTTTCAAATATACAATACAATATTGTTTACTATAAGTACCACGCTGTACATTACATATCCAGAATTCTTTCATGCTATAACTGGAAGTTTGTACCTATGACCAACATCTTCCCGTTTCTCTCACTCTGCAACCCCTGGTAACCACCAATCTACTCTCTGTTTCTATGAGTTAGGCTTTTTTAGATTGCACATATAGGTGAGGTCATACATTATTTGTCTTTCTCTGTCTGACTCACTTCACTTAGCAAAAAGCCCTTAAGGTTCATCCATATTGTCACAAGTGGTAGTATTTCCTTCTTGTTTATGGCTGAATGATATTCCATTGTGTGTGTGTGTGTGTGTGTGTGTGTGTGTGTGTGTATATATATACCACATTTTCTTTATCCAGTCATCAATTGACAGACACTTAGGTTATTTCCATGTCTTGACCATAGGAAATGATGCTGCAGTGAACATTGGGATGCAAATATTTTTTCAAGATAGTGGTTTCATTTCCTGTGGATATATACCCAGAGTGGGGTTACTAGATTGTATGGTAGTTCTATTTTTATTTTTTTGAAGAACCTCCATACTCTTTTCCATAGTGACTGTACCAATTTACATTGCCACCAAAAGTACACAGGGGTTCCCTTTTCTCCATGTCTTTGCCAGTACTTGTTATCACTTATCTTTTGGATAATAGACATTCTAGCAGGTGTGAGATGATATCTCACTGTGGTTTTGATGTGCATTTCCAGATGATTAGTGATGTTGAGCACCTTTTCATGTACCTGTTCTCTATTTATAAATCTTCTTTAGAAAAATGTCTATTCAGATCTTTTGCCCATTTTTTAATGAGGTTTTTGTTTGTTTTTGTTTTTGCTATTGAGTTGTATGAGTTCCTTATGTATGTCAGAAATTAACCCCTTATCATATAGATGGTATGCAAATATGTTCTCCCATTCCATAGGTTGCCTTTTCGTTTTATTGATTGTTTCTGTGTTGTACAGAAGCTTTTTAATTTGCTGTTGTCCCACTTGTTTATTTTCACTTTTGTTGCTTGTGGTTTTGGTGTCATATCCAAAAGAGCATTGCCACAACCCCTGTCAAGGAGTTTTTTCCCAGGTCCTTTCTAGTTCTATGGTTTCAGGTCTTACATTTAAGTCTTTAATCAACTCAAGTTAATTTTTGTGGGTGGTGTAAGGTAGGAGTCCAGTTTCATTCTTCTGCATGTAAATATCCAGTTTACCCAGCACTGGTTATGAAAAGACTTCCCTTTCGTCATTGAGTATTCTTGGCACCTTTGTCAAACATTAGTTGACCATATGTGCATGGGTTTATTTCTGGGCTTTCGATTCTGTTCCATTAGTCTATGTATCTGTTTTAATGCCAGCATCATACTGTTTTGATTACTGTAGTTCTGTAATATAGCTTGAATCAGGAAGTGTGATACCTCCAGCTTTTTTCTTCTTTCTCAAGATGACTTTGGCTATTCAGGTCTTTTATACTCATGCAGATTTGGGGATTGTTTTTTTCCTCTGACAAAATGCCATTGGAATTTTGATAGGGATCTCACTGAATCTATAGATGGCTTTGGGTAGTACAGACATTTTAACAATATTGATTTTTCTGATTAATGAACATGGGTTGGCTTTCCATTTATTTGTGTCTTCTTCAGTTTCTTTTATCAGTGTCTTATAGTTTTAATGCTCTTGTAAATGGGATTGTTTTCTTCATATCTTTTTCAGTACTTCGTTGTTCCTTTATAGAAACACGACTTTTGTATGTTGATTTTGTATGCTGCAACTTTACTGAATTCATTTTCTTGTTCTAAGTCTTTTAGTGGACTCTAGGATTTTCTATTTTACCAGTGAAACCATCTGGTCCTGGGTTTGTTAGGAGATCTTGAGTACTGATTCAGTCTCCTTAGTTGTTATTGGTCTGTTCAGATTTTCTATTTTTCATTATTCAGTCTTGATATATTGTTTGTTTCTAGGAAGTTAACCATTTTTCTATGTTGTCCAATTTAATGGCATATAATTGTACATAGTAGTCCTTATGATCCTTTGTATTTGTGTGGTATCAGTTTTAATGTCTCCTCTTTCATTTATAATTTTATTTTTTTGAATTTGCTTTTTTTCTTCATTAGTCTAGCTAAAGGTTTGTCAGTTTTGGTTATCTTTTCAGAAAACCAACTCTTAGTTTCATTGATCTTTTCTAGTATTTTCCTATTATTTATTTCACTTATTTCTGCTCTAATCTTTATTATTTTCTTCTTCTGCTAACTTTGAGCTTGTTTTTTCTTCATTTTCTGGTTCCTTATTATTCCGTGTTAAATTATTTGTTTGAAATCTTCCTCTTTTCTTTTTTTATTTTTTTTAACATCTTTATTGGAGTATAATTGCTTTACAATGGTGTGTTAGTTTCTGCTTTATAACAAAGTGAATCAGTTATACATATACATATGTTCCCATATCTCTTCCCTCTTACGTCTCCCTCCCTCCCACCTTCCCTATCCCACCCCTCTAGGTGGTCACAAAGCAACGAGTTGATCTCCCTGTGCTATGCGGCTGCTTCCCACTAGCTATCTATTTTACGTTTGGTAGTGTATATATGTCCATGCCACTCTCTCACTTTGTCACAGCTTACCCTTCCCCCTCCCCATATCCTCAAGTCCATTCTCTAGTAGGTCTGTGTCTTTATTCCCGTCTTACCCCTAGGTTCTTCATGACCTTTTTCTTTTTTCTTTTTTCTTAGATTCCATATATATGTGTTAGCATGCGGTATTTGTTTTTCTCTTTCTGACTTACTTCACTCTGTATGACAGACTCTAGGTCCATCCACCTCACTACAAATAACTCAATTTCATTTCTCTTTTCTTAATGTAAGCACTTATAGCTATAAACTTTCCTCTTAGAATTGCTTTTGCTACGTATCATAAATCTTTGTATGTTGTTTCCATGATCATTTGTCTCAAGATATTTTCTGATTTCACTTTTGATTTTTTTCTTTGATCCATTGGTTGTTGAGGAGTGTATTGTTTAGTTTCCATGTATTTGTGAATTTTCCAACTTTCCTTCTGTTATTGAATTTTAGTTTTACCATTGTGATTGGAAAAGATACTTGATATAATTTCTATCTTCTTAAATTTGCTGAGACTTGGCTTATGGCCTAACATATGATCTAATCTGGAGAATGTTCCATGTGCACTTGAGAAAAATGTGTACTCTGCTCCTATTGGAAAAATGTTCTGTATATGTCTGTTAGTTTCATTTGGTCTGTAGTGTTCTTCAAATCCACTCTTTCCTTATGGATTTTCTATCTGGATGATATCCATTGTTGAAAGTAGAGTATTAAAATCCCCTACTCTTATTGTATTGCTGTTTATTTCCCCTTTTAGGTCTGTTAGTATTTGCTTTATATTTATATATTTAGCTGCTCCAGTGTTGGGTGAATAAAATTTACAATTGTTATATCTTATTGATGAATCGACTCCTTTATCATATATAATGACCTTATCTGTCACCTGTGACCATTTTTAGCTATAAGCCTATTTGTCTATTTTATCTAAGTACCTCTGGTCTCCTTTGGTTACCTTTTACTTGGGATATCTTTTTTCATCCCTTCACTTACAGCCCATGTGGGTCTTTCAAGATAAGGTGAATGTCTTGTAGGCAGTGTATTGTTGGATCTTGTTTTGTTATTCATACGGCCATTCTGTGTCTTTTGATTGGATACTTTAATCCATTTACATTTAAAATAATTATTAATAGATAAGGACTTACTATTGCCATTTTGTCAGTTGTTTCCCAACTGTTTTTGTAGTTCCTTTGCTCCTTTTTTCCTTACTACATTTTTCCTTTGTGATTTGATGACTTTTTGTGGCGGTATACTTTGATTCTTTTATCTTAATTGTTATGTATATAATGCAGGTTTTTCCTTTGTGTTTATACAAATTATCTTATAGTTATAATGTCCCAATTTAAGCTGATAACAACTTACATTTGATAGCATACAGAAACTCTGTACTTTTACTTCTCCACCCCTTATATTTTAGGTTATTGATGTTAGCATTTACATCTTTTTTATATTATTTATCCAATAACAAATTATTAGAGTAATAGTTATTTTAGTATTTTTTAAACTAGCGTTAAATGCTGTTTACACACCACAATTACAATGTCAGAGAGTCGACTTTGACTGTATATTTACCTTTATCAGTGAATTTAAACATTTCTATGTTTTGTTGTTGTTGATTAGAGTCTTTTCATTTTAGCTTGAAGAATTTCCTATTTCTTATAAAGGTGATCTAGTGGTAATGAACTCCTTTAGCTTTTGTTGTTTGGGAAAGTCTTTATCTCTTCTTCATTTCTGAAAGACAGTTTTGTCAAGGATAGTATTGTTGCTTGACAATTTTTTCTTTCGTATTTTGAATACATCATCATACTCTCTCCATGGCTGCCAGATTTCTGCTGAAGGAATCCACTCATAGTCTTTTGGAGTCTCCCTTTTTTTTTTTAATTTATTCATTTATTCATTTATTTTTTTGGCTGCATTGGGTCTTTGTTGCTGCACACGGGCTTTCTCTAGTTGCAGTGAGTGGGGGCTACTCTTCACTGTGGTGCACAGGTTTCTCACTGCTGTGGCTTCTCTTGTTGCAGAGCACGGGCTCTAGGCACGTGGCCTTCAGTAGTTGTGGCACATGGGCTCAGTAGTTGTGGCTCACAGGTTCTAGAGCGCAGGCTCAGTAGTTGTGGCACACAGGCTTAGTTCCTCCGTGGCACGTGGGATCTTCCCAGACCAGGGCTCGAACCCATGTCCCCTGCATTGACAGGCAGATTCTTAACCACTGCACCACCAGGGAAGTCCCTGGAGTCTCCCTTATATGTGACAAGTTGCTTTTCTCTTGCTGCCTTCAAATTTCTTTTTTTCTGTCTTAACTTCTGACAATTTAATTATGTGCCTCATTATATCCTTTTTGGGGGATACCTATCTGGGGATTTTGGGGCCTTATGAATCTAGATGCCCATTTCCTTCCCCAAGTTTTGGATGTTTTCAGGCATTATTTTTTTTAAATAGACTTTCTGTCCCTTTCTCTTTCTCCTCTCCCAGGATCCCCATAATGCATATATTGTTTGGTGGGTTTTTTTTTGTCTGTGCGTGTGGGACCTTAGTTCCCCAACCAGAGATTGAACCTTTTCCCCCTGCTGTGGAAGCATGGAGTCTTAACCTCTGGACCACCAGAGAAGTCCCTATTGTTTGTTTTAATGGTGTTCTGTAAGTCCTGTAGGCCCTCTTTACAATTTTCAGGGTTTTTTCTTGCACCTTTGACTATTTAATTTTAAATGATCTGGCTTTGAGTTCACTGATTCTTTCTTCTTGGTCCACACTAGCTTGGTCCAGTGTGCTAGTGAAGCTCTACTGAATTCTTCAGTTCAGTCATTGCATTCTTCACTGATTTGTTTTGTTTCTTTTTTATGGTTTCTTTTCCTTTGTTGAACTTTTCATTTTGTTCATACATTGTTTTCCTAATCTTTTAGTTGTCTATCTGTGTGTTCTTATAGTTCACTGAATTTTTTAGAAGATTATTCTGAATTCTTTGTTAGACAGTTCATAGATCCTCATTTCTTTAGGGTCAGTTACTGGAGCTTATTATTTTTCTCTGGTGGTGTCATGTTTACCTGATTCTTGGTGATCCTTGTATCCTTGTGTTGGTATACATACATTTGAGGAAGTGGTCTCCCCCTCCATACTTCACGTGTTCACTTTTCCGTGAAAAGGCCTTCACCAATCAGCTCAGCTTGGTGCTCTGGACATCTGATAGCATTTGTGAGCAGGCTAGGCTTGATTTTGAGGTCTACAGTTGGTTGAAGCCTCTACCCGTGCTCTGTGATTTCAAGGGAGGCGGGGCACTGCCTGGGATCCATGATTGAGAGGGTCTTCTGGCTGTGCTCCACATTCAATCAAAGCCACTATCTGTGCTCACTGGTTGGGAGGAGCTGTGCTCTGTGGTCAGATGGAGCCAGTAGCTAGCCTTGTAGTTAACTGTGGTTGGACAGGGAAGCAGGCTGTGCTCCCTGGCAGGGCAGCACCGCTAGCCGGACACTGTGATTAGGCAGGCCTGCATTCTGTGCTCTGCAGTCATTCTTGGCCTCAGGCTGTGCTGCCTGTCTAGGTGGTGTCACAGGCTGAACTCAAGAGTTCAGGAAGGGCTACGGGGAGGGCTTCACAATAGAGCAGTGCTTCAGGCTGTGGTCTGTGATCAGGTGGGGTTGCAGTCTGTGCACTAAAATTGGGCAGAGCTGCAGGCTGGGTTCCATTATTGGAAGGGCTGTTGACTGTGCTCCACTGTTGGATGAGGTTAAGGCTGCACCCGCTGGTCAGGCAAGGACTCCAGCTATACATTGCAGTTGGGTGAGGATAGAGGCTGTGCTCCATGGTCAAGCAGTGTTGCTGTCCAGGTTCTCTGATCAGGTCAAACTGCAGGCTGTGCACGATTGGGTGAATCACTGGCTCATCTCCCTGCCTGAGTAAGGCTGCAGCCTGCTCAGCAATTGGGTGGGGCCATAGGCTGGCCTTCAAGGCTCCCCAGGATCACTCTTCAGTGTCCCTGGTCAGGTAGGCAAAAGGACAGCTGGTTTTCCTCTTTCCCCAAGAGGAGCTGTAGGATTTGCTCTTTGGCTGCCTGGGGTCTCTGGCAAGGCTTCCTGTTTGGGCAGGGCTGAGACTATATACTCAGAACTTGGGTGGAGCTGTTGACTTGCTTTCCTGTCCAGGTAGTGCTGTCTAAAGGGCTCCACAGCCTGTACGATTCATTTACTGGGGACTAAAACCAGGCAGAAATGCCACTTGAGTTCCCTGGCCAGACAGAGCCACCAGCACAGCTATGCAAATACGCAGAGTCACTGGCTGGAATCTCTGCTGAGTGCTGCCACTGCCAATAGGAACATAATCTGCCAAGATCAAAACGCTGGCTGCTTTAAGCGGCACCCTCTTCTTCATCTATATGTGATTCCCCCATAGTCCACCCTCCCAGATTCCCCAGGTGGGGTAACACCCAAGGGGGGTCTCGTGGGAATCGTCCATCAATGCTGGGGAAACTGGATGTGCATCTTGGGCTCTCTTTTTCCCACTGGGGAAACCAAAGGTCCAGGCAGGCCCTCTCAGGGTGGCACTGTGCCAGCCTGTGGCGGGAGGGTGATGCAGTCAAACTGAGACCACTCCTCTTACTCTTTTACTGCATTCCTTCCTTGTCTCTGTGTCCAAGGGGTTCTTCAGCCTTACCTTGAGTTCTGGGATTTTCACAGAGGTGTCTTGTCTTTGCATATTTGCCACTTGTCTTTACGTGAGGGAGCTAAAGTCAGAGACCACCTATTCTGCCATTTTGCTGACCTTTTATTATTCTCTTAATGTCAATGGTATCAGTAGTGGTAACCTCACTTTCATTTCTTTTTTTTTTTAATTTTTATTTTATATTGGACTATAGTTGATTTACAATGTTGAGTTAGTTTCAGGTGTACAGCAATGTGATTCAGTTATACATATACATATATCTATTCTTTTTCAAATTCTTTTCCCATTATTGTTAACAGGTTATTACAGAATATTGAGCAGAGTTCTCTGTGCTGTACAGTAGGTCCTTGTTAGTTATCTATTTGAATATAGTAGTGTGTGTATATCAATCCCAAACTCCCAAATTATCCCTCCCCCTCACCTTTCCCCTTTGAAAACCATAAGTTTGTTTTCTAAGTCTGAAGTCTGTTTCTGTTTTATGAATAAGCTTGTTTGTATCACTTTTTTTAGATTCTGCATATAAGCAATATCATATGATATTTGTCTTTCTCTGTCTGACGCACTTCATTTAGTAGGATAATCTCCAGGTCCATCCATATTGCTGCAAATGGCATTATTTCATTCTTTTTAATGACTGAGTAATACTCTATATATGTACCATGTCTTCTTTATCCATTCATCTGTCTATAGACATTTAGGTTGCTTCCATGTCTTGGCTATTGTAAACAACACTGCAGTGAACAATGGGGTGCATGAGTCCTTTTGAACCATGGTTTTCTCTGGATATGTGCCCAGAAGTAGGATTGCTGGATCATATGGTAGCTATATTTTTAGTTTTTTAAGGAACTTCTGTACCATTCTCCATAGTGGCTGTACCAATTTACATTCCCACCAACAGTGTAGGAGGGTTCCCTTTTCTCCACACCCTCTCCAGCATTTGTTGTTTGTAGATTTTCTGATGATGGCCATTCTGACTGGTGTGAGGTGATACCTCATTGTCGTTTTGAATTGCATTTCTCTAATAATTAGTGATGTTGAGCAGCTTGTCATGTGCCTCTTGGCCATCTGTATGTCTTTCATTTCTGATAATAGCAATTTGTGTCTTCAATCTTTTTTCCTTAGCCTGGCTAGAGGTTTATCAATTTTATTGATCTTTTTAAAGAACCAAGTTTTCATTACTTTATCTATTGTTTTCAATTTTATTGGTTTCTTTTCCTAAATTTTATTATTTCTTTTTTCTGCTTATTTCAGATTTAATTTGCTCTTGTTTTTCCAGTTTCCTCTGGTGGAAGGTTTGATTATTAATTTTAGTTGTTTCTTCTTTTATAATATCCTCATTCAGTGCTATAAATTTCCATCTGAGAACTACTGTCACTGAATCCCACGGATTTTTAAAAGTTGTATTTTCCTTTAATTCAAAATATTAAATTTCTCTTGAGACCTCTTGTTTGGGTAATGTTATTTAGAAATGTGTTATTTAATCTCCAAGTATTTGGGGATTTTTCAGCCATTTTTCTGTTTTTGGTATGTTGTTTTTGATATCTAGTATGGTCTTGAAGCACTCTTTGTATGATTTCTATTTTTCTAAATTTGTTAAGATATATGTTTTATGGCCCAGACTGTGGTCAATATTAGTGAGTGTTCTATATGACCTTGAGAAGATAATCTGTTCTGCTCTTGTTGGACGAATTTTTCTGTAAATCCAAATTAGATCCACTTGATTGATGGTGCTGTTCAGTTCAACTATTTTCTTACTGATTTTCTGGCTGCTGGATCTGTCAGTACCAATAGAGGTATGTTGAAGTTTCCAGTTATAATAGTGGATTTGTCTGTTTCTTCTTGTAGTTATATCAGTTTTTGGCAAACATATTTTATGCTCTGTTGTTTGACACGTATGTACTAAGGATTGCTATGTCTTTCGGAGAATTGACCTCTTCATCATTGTGCAATGCCCTCTTTATTTTTTTTTTTAATTGAAGTATGAAGTATAGCTGATTTCACAAAATAAGTTCATTTGTATCATCTTTTTAGATTCCATAAATAAATGATATCATGCTGACTTACTTCACTTAGTATGATAATCTCTAGTTCCAGCCATGTTGCTGCAAATGACATTATTTCATTCTTTTTATGGCTGAGTAATATTCCATTGTGTGTGTGTGTATGTGTGCGTGTGTGTGTCACATCTTCTCTATCCATTCATCTGTCCAGGGACACTTAGGTTCTTCCATGTCTTGACTATTGTAAATAGTGCTGCTATGAACATTGGGGTGCGTGAATCATTTTGAATTAGAGTTTTCATCTTTTTCAGATATATGCCCAGGAATGGGATTGCTGGATCATATGGCAACTCTATTTTTAGTTTTCTGAGGAACCTCTAGACTGTTTTCCATAGTGGCTGTACCAACTTACATTCCCACCAGCAGTGTAGCAGGGTTCATTTTCTCCACACCCTCTCCAGCATTTATTATTTGTAGATGTTTTGATGATGGCCCTTCTGACCAGTGTGAGGTGATACCTCATTGTAGTTTTGATTTGCATTTCTCTAATAATTAGCGATGTTGAGCATCTTTTCATGTGTATTGGCCATCTGTATGTCTTCTCTGGAGAAATGTCTATTTAGGTCTTCTACCCATTTTTTATTGGGTTGTTTGTTTTTTTATATTGAGTTGTATGAGCTGTTTGTATATTTTGGAAATTAAGCCCTTGTCAGTCATTTGCAAATATTTTCCCCCATTCCATAGGTTGTCTTTTCATTTTGTTTATGGTTTACTTTGCTGTGCAAAAGCTTTTAAGTTTGATTAGGTCTCATTTGTTTATTTTTGCTTTTATTTCTTTTGCCTTGGGAGACTGACCTAAGAAAACATTTCTACAATTTCTGTCAGAGAATATTTTGCCTATGTTCTCTTCTAGGAGTTTTATGGTGTTGTGTCTTATATTTAAGTCTTTAATCCATTTTGAATTTATTTTTGTGTATGGTGTGAGAGAGTGGTCTAACTTTGTTGATTTACATGCGTCTGTCTAACTTTGCCAACACCATTTGCTGAAGAGACTGTCTTTTCTCCATTGTATATTCTTGCCTCCTTTATTGAAGATTAATTGACCATAGGTGTGTGGGTTTATTTCTGGGCACTCTACTCTGTTTCATTAATCCATATGTCTGTTTTTGTGCCAATACCATGCTGTTTTGATTACTGTAGCTTTGTAGTATTGTCTGCAGTCTGGAAGGGTTATGACTCCAGCTTTGTTTTTTTTCCTCAGGTTTGCTTTGGCAATACTGGGTCTTTTGTGGTTCCATATAAATTTTAGAATTATTTTTCTAGTTCTGTGAAAAATGCCCTGGGTAATTTGATAAGGATTGTGTTAAATCTGTAGATTGCTTTGAATGACCTCTTCATTCTTGATAGTTTTCCTTGACTCTGAAGTCTACTTTGTCTGAAATTAATATGTTTTATTCCATCTCTTTACTTTTAATCTGTCTGTGTCTGTATTTAAAGTGAGTTTCTTATAGATAACATATATTTGCATCTTTTAAATTCATCCACTCTGTTAATCTCTACCTTTTAATCGATATTTAGGTCATTTACATTTGAAATGATTATTGATATAGTTAGAGTAATATCTACCATATCTGTTGGTATTTTCTACTCATTGCCCTTGTTCTGTATTTGTTTTTTATTTTTATTTTTGTGGGGTTTTTCCTCTCTTTCTGCCTTCTGTGGTTGTAATTGAACATTTTAAAGATTCCTTTTTCTCTCCTGTCTTATCATATCAATTATACTACTTTTTTTAGTGGTTGCCCTAGAGTTTGAAATATAAATTTACTATGACTCCAAGTCCATTTTCAAATAACAGTGTCCCTTCATGGGTAGTACAAGTACATCATAACAAAGTATTCTCAGTTTTCCCCACCTGTTTCTTGTAACATTTCTGTCAGTTTACGTCACTGACCCATAAGGTATATGATGTTGCTATTACTGTTTTGAACAAACTGTTAGATCAGTTAAGGTTAAGAAAATAGATTTTATATTACCTTAATTTATTCCTTCTCTAATGCTCTTTATTTAGAGCTGATTTTCTGATGTATATAATTTTCTTCCTTTTAAGAGCTTCTTTTAAAATATCTTGCAAAGCAGGACTACTGGCAACAAATTCCTTCCATTTTTATCTTTCTGAGAAAGTCTTTATTTCTCCTTCATTTTTTGAAGGCCAGTTGAACTGTGTACAGGATTCTAGGTTGGTGGGTTTTTTCTTTCAATGCTTTAAATATTTCATTCTACTCTCTTTTTGCTTGCATGGTTTTTTGTTTTTTAAGAAGTTCAAAATATTTCTTGTCCATGTTCCTCTATAGGTAAGATGTTTTTTCCTCTCACTTTTTTCAAGATTTTCTCTTTGTCTTTGATTGTTTGCAGTTTCAATATATGCCTAAGTGTGGTTTTTAGATATTTATCCTGCAGGTGTTCTCTGAGCTTCCTGTATCTGTGGTTTTATGTCTGTCTTTAATTCTCATCACTGTTACTTCAACTATTTCTTCTCTTCTTTCTTCCTTTTCCTTCTGGTGGTCCCATTACACATACGTTACAGTTTTTGTAATTGTCCCACAGTTCTTAGATACCGGAACCCCCACCCCACTTTCTGAAAGTTCATGTTACACCACTTTGCTTTTACAAAAGACCTACATTAGAACCTGTTTTCACTAACCAAAATAAATCCAAAGGGAATTTTTGGTTTTACAAATTAAAAAACTGTTACCATACTACCATAGGTCTTTCATAAAAGTAAAGTGACATGATGTGAACTTTTGGCAAGCATGGGATAAGTCTTCACTTTATGCCATTTTGGCTTATAAAAGTTTTCATAGGAATGCTCTGCTTTCAGATAGTGGAATAGACCTGTATTCTGTTCTTTTTCATTTTTTTTTTCTCTTTACATTTCAATTTTGAAAGTTCCTGTTGACATTCCTTCAAGCTCACTGATTCTTTCCTCAGCATATCCAGTATAGGGATGAGCACATCAAAGGCATTCTTCATTTCTGCTCCAAAGGGCTTTTGATTTCTAGCATTTCCTTTTGATTTTTTCTCAGAGTTCTTATCTCTCTGCTTACATTACCCATCTGCTCTTACATGTTGTCTACTTTCCTCACTAGAGCCTTTAGCATCCTAATCATAGTAGTTTTCTTCCCTGTCTGATAATTTCAACATTTCTGTCATATGAGTCTGTTTCCAGTGCTTGTTCTGTCTCTTCATCTGTCTGTGTGGTTTGCCTTTCAGTATGCCTTGTAATTTTTTTGTTGTAAGCCAGACATTATGTACAGGGCAAAATAAACTGAGGTAATAGGCCTTTAGTGTCAGGTTTTATGAATATCTGGATAGGAGTTAGGTTGTGTTTACTATTTGCTTTAGGTGTGTCAGAGGCTAAAATTTTCTCTGGTGTCCTTGTTTTTGTCTCCCTTGTCTTTGGTTTTCCCTAGAAACTTTTTTTTTAAATAACACCTGAGATATGTTATTCATTCAGTTATATTCCTCATTTATTATGCAGGAGCTCTGTTGATATGGTCACAAAGTGTGGGGAGAGGGTAAGTGTTCTATAGTCGTGGAGTTTGGTCTTAGTCTTTTAGTGAGCCTTTGCTCTTGGGGTATTACCTTCACAAGCACATCTCAGCTCTCCCCACCAACTTTGATGGAACAGGAAGGCTAGAGAGGGCTGGAGTCCAGTATTTTCCTTCCCCCAGGCTGGATGGAAAAGCTTGGAACAGTCTGGAGCATTTCCTTTCCCCAGGATTGTTAGGTTTGATAAAACCCCAGTTAGGTTCTTACAAAATAGCTTTTCTTGAGAGCAAGCCTTGCTAAGAACAGAATGCTCTAGGAGTATTTCAAAATGACTACTGAAAATAGCTACAAGGTTTCTTTCTGGACTGGATGAAAATGTTCTAAAAGTGATTGTGGTGCTTGGCGCACGGTTATGTGAACATCCTGAAGACCATTGAGTTGTACACTTTAAGTGGGGGAACTTTATGGTGTGTGAGTTGTATCTTAGCTAAACTGTTAAAAAAAAAAAATGTTTCCTCAAGTCCAAAAGTGAGAGAAATTTTTGTTTCCTTCTTTCTTTGGCCTTGGCTTTCTCCTGCCTCTTCTCCACCCATACTTCAAGCCAGTAGCCTCCAAGGAGCACTCAGTTTACAGCCCCTGCTGCCACAATGTCAAACTCTGTAGAACTATGTTATGCAGATCAGAAATTAAAAAGTCATAGTATGTGAAGTCCGACACAAACTGGCAATTGCACAGACACTTAGAGGTTAGGCCGGGGACGAGGGTAAGAAGAAGGACAAGCTGACGCTGGAACGTGTTTAAATTCTCTTTGCCATGTAGCTTGCTTTATATTGTCTGCTAGAGGCTTTACTTCATTTATACTCAAGTTTCCAGTTTTTGTGTGTTTTGTTCATAATCTACAAGTTGAGTTCTTTGCATATTTTTATTATGCATATGTATTGACTCTTTGTGCCCCTGTAGTACTTGCCCTCTTTTTCTAGGAAACATGTATGATTGAAATTTGCATGCTTATATTTTCAAATTCATGAATGTATTCTCAGAGAGCGAAGTGTATTTGGCCAATGATAAAAATATTGATCAGAAGTAAAGGAGATAGAGTCTCAATTACCAGCTGCCTGTCACACAGCACACATGCTTTCCTAGTTTGGTCTTGGCATTTACTCATCTTAGTGATATATTTAACTTTACGAGCTTAATAGTTTCCATTTCCACTACTTCACAAAATGCCTAACCCCTGTTAATGTGCTCCATAAATATTTATGAATTAATGAATGAGCTACCTGGATAGCCTCTACCTAGTACTGATGCTTCCACTGTCTTCTTTTCTCTGGGCCACTATGCCTTTTTCATTTCCAAGCCTGCCTTTCTGCCTTGAAGTCTCAGGAAATATTGACTCTCTTTAGAGTTTATAGCCATGTCATCTGTCTACCCTGCAAGTAGAAAATCATTCTGGAAGAAAAGAAAAACATGATTACTACTCTTCTGTGTCTAAATATGAGACTAGTCATTTGCTGTTGATAGTGACCAGAGACAGCATTGACTTTGCCAAAGAGCAGTGGAATCACCTGAAATTGTATAGGAGAAATGGAGACCCTTGTGGTCTCCTGAATTTTGATGTCACTCTTTGCTGGCAATTCCACTGTATATCTGTTTGCACTAGATCTGGCTAAATGATAGTTAAGTCAAAAGTTGCCAGGAAAGTAACTACATCTTACAAGACTCTTCTGCTGAGTCACAGAAATCCCAGCCACTTTGCCGTGGAATAGCATCACTAACTGATTGAGTCATCATGGGCCAAACATGTCAAAACAATTCAAAGACAGGGACAATGCTGGTATGAAGTTTCCAGGGCATTCTGCAGAACCTAAGAATACTTGAATTTGTTGGTAGCTGTCTTGCAGGAAAGTGTGTTGAAAGTTACATTGTATTTGAAAGCCAAAATATTTAGTGATTTTAGAAGTCTAAGTTCAAGACAGTACTGACAAGTCAGAGCCAGGATGTGATTTACTTCCCCTTGCCCTCAAAATAGTGTATACAGAGAGTTATTTTCCAAGCTCAGAGAAAACCAGGATTCTGAATATTTCAAACCATTTCATCTCCTCTTGTGTATGGAGTAGCCTAATATTACAGACCTATTCTCCAACTGCCATGTGCCTGCAAACATAAGTCAATACCAGCTATGCTGGTAAGCAAGCAATGGTACTGAAGGGATCAGATACTTTGATTTGCCAATAGGCTGCCTGATCTGGTCAGGAGAGAAGCATTCTTAGTTCATTTGGGTTCAGCTCGAGAATCTAAGGGAAGTAAGTTAACTCTTCTAGATGTTAATTTTCATTTCCATAAAATGTAAGTAGGAATCCTTTCTTCTCAGGAATGGTCAGAAATGGTTAATACAGTATTTCCTAGATGTTTTAAGCTGTGTCATCAACTGATATCTGTTAAGCACTTTTGTATGGCTGTGTTTACAGTCCTTTTGATGAAGGAGGCAAAATACACGTGTAAAAAGATAAGCCACAATACAAGGCGGTGTATGATAGACGCCAAGTAAGTGGTCCAAGCATTGGGAAGAAGAGGTGATAGCAAAGGCTGCAATGGTGTACAAAGAGTGCCTGGAGAGACCAAGGGCCTTAACCATGCAGCAAGTGGGGCGGAGAAGGACTGTGCTGTAGAATGGACAACACATCCGAAAAGCATGGCTGGGAAAGAGGGCTGGAGTAAAGGAAGTTATAAACCGAAAGCCCCATACACCTGTGAAGTGAGATTATCCTTATGTTTCACTCCGTTTCTAGATAGCACCATTTAGAAGCCATAGTTGTCAATTCTGCCTAAATTTCCTATCCCCTTTCATTTAATAAACAAAATATGATCCCACAGTCATTTGATCTTTTGAGGTTCTTGGTTCCATTGTCCTATTTTAAGGGTATCATATTTAGTAAGGTTTATTTCCCTGAGTATAAAAGTAATACATGTTTATTATAGAAAGTTTGAAAAATATGTTTACCCATGTTTCATAGGAGCATTACATTCTTATCAGTTGTAGCTCTTCATATAGTAATTACTTCTTTGTCATATATGCTGAAGACATTTTCCGGTTTCTTTGCCTTTTATTTTTGTTTTTTATATGCATATATTAAAGCTGTAAATTTGTATGTAGTAATATGAAATTTCTCTTATTTTATTCTTCAAAAGTCCTTCCACTATCAGAAGTAAGACTAATACCTCCATTTCTTCTTTACTGTTCCATTTTTTAAAAATTATATTGTAAATGCATCTAGAATTTATTTTGGGGAAAGGTCTGAAATTAGGATTTAATTTATTTTTGTTTCATGCAGTTAATTTTCCCAGCACCATTGTTGATTAATCCATTTCCCCAGATTTGGCAATCCTGTCTTTTAAATTTACAGTGCTACCTACTCAAAGAGTGTGTGTGTGTGTGTGTGTGTGTGTGTGTGTGTGTGTGTGTGTGTGTGTGTGCTGTTTTCATGGAAGATAGGAAGTTGGGAAAATCTTCCACCATGTTAAACCAGAACTGGGTTCTATTTTCGGTGGGAACTTTTAAATCAAACATTCTCAGTGGGTTTGATTTTGTCAAATCAGTGTTATTCTTTATCTCCAGCTGTTCTCATTGATGGGAAAAGATTTTAACTGTTTCCGTATTGACTCCTTTTTTTTAACCTTTACTCTCTGACACATACCTGTAAGGCCTGTTTCTTCATTCTTAGGAATATGTCATTTTTATTCCTGCTTTCATTCATAGTGCTTTTTGCCTGAGAGGCCCTCTTTCTAGTCGTCTCCCAGTAGAACCTCAATACCCAGATCAGATCCTAATTCTTCCAGCTAGGTTTGTTTGGTCCTCTTAACTCCAGTAGCACTGATAACGTAACAATTGAACCCTTTCATTCATTTTATCCCATATGTAAATCTTGTTTTACCAGATATTGTAAGCTTCTTGCGGAGACTATTTCTTATCTTCCTTCATACCTAGCACTGAGATTTTCTTTTAATCTCATTTAAATATATGGATCAGGTCAACAGCTAAAACATTAGAATGCAGAGAATCCATTGTTATGTATTTGCCACCTTCTCTGCCACCATCTCACACAGCTAGTATCAGGGTCTCTATAAGACCAAGGCAAAATGAATTACTTTCCCCACTTGACAGGAGAAAGAAAGAATTGTAATGCAAAAAAGTACCATGGGTTACTTAAAGACATCACTCAGAAGTAAGACCTCCCCAAATTCAGTCTTTTTGTCTTTCTACTAGCTACTTTTGTCTTTCTACTAGCTACTAGCTACCTTTCCAAAGCTACTTTGTTGCCAAATAATTTTTAAAATTTAGCTTGTATTTATCAAAGTATGTTCAACAGAACCATAGTTCCATAGCATGCTAATAAGTGTCTTGCAATGAAAGAGTTCCATAGTAAATAAATTTGGGACATGCTGAGTTAAACAAATTTCAAATGGGCTTCTTTACAGCAGAAATTCTCAGAATCCTTAATATGGTACTTAAGGTAGTGAGTCAAACTTACTGCCTGCAGAACTTTTTTTTTTTTTTTTTTTTTCCACAAAGAATCTGTGAACATTTTTTTTCCACGAAGAATCTGTGAACTACTTTGGGAAATAGTGCTGTTCTATTCCTTTCTCTCTGCACTCACCCCTTTCTTTCCTGCTTCTTATATTCCTTTTTTGGTTTTCTATCTAGAGTATATTGTGCAGTAAGGTGATCCTGCCATTATAAGATGCCTTGAGATGGGGATGCTTGTCAGAAAGAATCTCTTGTGTTGATATAATTACATGTACACCACAAAAATAGCCAAAGCTTTATCATTTTAAGGAATGTTATTAAGTGGCATGTGGTATCTATTGCTTTGAAACAGACAACTTTTCTAAAAGAAATGTTTTGAATTAGTATACCAAAATTTACCAATTTGAATCTTTGTTGGGAATTTAGATGATTTATCATTTTTGCTATTGCAAGTGACTCTATAATATACATTTTCATGCAGTATTAACTATAGAAGAATGAAAATGGAACAGATACTTGAATTTGTGAATTGTCTCTCTCCTCCTTTCTTCCCTTTGTGTGATGCTCCGCAGCCTCCATTGGGGAACTCCCTGCCTTGACCCCTCTGATAAATACCTGATTTCTTCCAGGCCTGGGAAGAGATGTCTTGCTTATCATTATAGACCATAAATTGTTGGACTAAACTTGTCCTGTTGTCATAAAGCTTGCAAATGGCAGGCTGATTCTGGTTGCTCCGTTTCTGCCAACTTGAATCTTTCTAACCTATAATCTCCACTTGCTTCCCCCGTTGCTTGATGCTGCTTCCTGTAAACTCTCCCATCACTGTCAGAGTTCGATCTTCTCCAGGATGTCCCAATAGTACTTCAAATGCAGTATAGCCTAAATTTCATGCTTTATTTTTCCTTTTTTCTCCATTCCTCCTCCCCTTTGATGGCATCACTACCCAATCCATCACTCAAACTAAAAAATCTTAAATTTATCCTTGATTCCTCTTTTTCTCCCACTTACTACTCATTCTCCTGGGTATAGGGTAGATTTCCAGGTGATGTCAACGCTATGCCCTTACCACATCTCAAACCAATTGTTAACTCTGTATCTCTATTACTTCTAACCTCAATTAAAGCTCTTTCAACTTATCACTTTCTTCATTATTTCTTCAGTGTAGTCCATCCTCCACAATGGAGTAGAATGACCAAAGTTATCAACTCCACACTTAGACACCTTTGATCACTTCCCTTTGTCTAAATGATAAAATCCAAACTTCCTTCTCCTGTATAGAATCCAAACTTGCTGACTCTAGTCTACTTTCACGCCTCTTTTCTACCTTTTCCCTCTCATCCTATGTATGCTTCGATCAGACTTTCACCCTGAATGTCTTACTCGTTCATATCTTTTTACCTTTATAAAGTGTTCCTCCACCAGCAATACTCTTTTTGTTGGCGTGATGAATACTATTAGTGAGCAACATTACTTATGTAATGCTGAAATGACCAAGTTGTTTTTCTAAGTTGAGTAAAATTATTAGCTTCCTGATGAAAGATTGTCTTGCTTAAAAAAATAAATACAGGCAGCTTCAAGTTATTTATGATTTTATTGCATTGATTCCAAGAATATGGTAGTTTTCGAGGTTTGCTTAAGGGCATCTTTGTGATCTATTTTTGTAAACACCCTACACGTGCTTGAAAAGAATGTGTATTTTCTAATAAACAAATGCAGGGTTACAAATCCAGTGAATCAAACTTAACAAGTGTGCTGTTCAAATCATCTTTACTAATTTGTATAAAACCTGCTTTATCCAATTACCGAAAGAAGAGCGTTAAAACCTCCCTCCTTATTGTGGTGTATCATTTGATTCTTAATAATAGTGTCAGTTTTTATTTTGTATATTTTGTTGTATATTCTGAGACTGTGCTCTGGGTATAGAAAAGTTTAGAAATTTTATGTCTTGGTGAATTATTCTTTTACCAGTATACAGTGACCCTCTTTATTCCTAAATATTGTTTTTTTGTCTTATAGTCTATACTGCACCTACCTCCTCTTTTGTTTTTAGTGTCTGCTCAGTCTGTCTTTTTCCATTGCTTGACTTTGAACTTTCTGTGTCCTCATAGTTATTTTTACATTTGTCTCTTATAAGCAGCATACAGTTGTATTTGCTTATTAATACATGAAAACTTCTATCTTTTAACTGATTAATTTAGATCACTGCAATCACATTTATGTTTCTAACGTCTTATTAGTGCTATTTACCATGCCTTTTCCTTGTTTCTTTTTGTTTTTATCCTTTCCTGCTTTCTATTTTTTATATTTTGGTTTTAAAATGTTAGCATTACAAATATGAATTTATAGAACACAGATACTTTTTAAACTGTTTTACACCTGGAATCACTTTCAGTCTTTACACACATATCAAGGATTATATCTTTTCTTGCTTTTATATAATGGCTGTCAATTCTACTGCTTCCTATTTACTTGACAAATACACTGACAACTTGCTTGTAGTTAAGAAGGCAGAAAAATCCCTAATTTCAAGATATTCGTTTTTCCTTTTGCCATTATTTATTTGAATGACAG
Source organism: Delphinapterus leucas (assembly GCF_059928025.1). NCBI lineage: Eukaryota > Metazoa > Chordata > Mammalia > Artiodactyla > Monodontidae > Delphinapterus > Delphinapterus leucas. The sequence continues at coordinate 33,075,904 of NC_143141.1, forward strand.
AGATGTCAGGTTTAATATAATCAACACCACTTGGCTGTTTACATAATGTGAATACCAATTCACTGATGTACCTAATCTGCTGACTTATTGAATGAAGTTAGTCCCTTTGCAGTTACTACCAGAATGACAGTGCTTTGGTGATGGTATTAAGAGCTAATCAAAGTGAACATAAAACCTAAATTCATATTTTTTCTTTAAAACATGAGAACCAACTGACAAAGGATTAATCTCAAAAATTTACAAGCAGCTCATGCAGCTCAATATCAGAAAAACAAACAACCCAATCCAAAAATGGGCAGAAGACCTAAATAGACATCTCTCCAAAGAAGATATACAGTCTGCCAACAAACACATGAAAGGATGCTCAACAACACTAATCATTAGAGAAATGCAAATCAAAACTACAATGAGGTATCACCTCACACCGGTCAGAATGGCCATCATCAAAAAATCTACAAATAATAAATGGTGGAGAGGGTGTGGAGAAAAGGGAACCCTCTTGCACTGTTGGTGGGAATGTAAATTGATACAGCCACTATGGAGAACAGTATGGAGGTTCCTTAAAAAACTAAAAATAGAACTACCATACGACCCAGCAATCCCACTACTGGGCATATACCCTGAGAAAACCATAATTCAACAAGAGTCATGAACCACAATGTTCATTGCCGCTCTATTTACAATAGCCAGGACATGGAAGCAACCTAAGTGTCCATCGACAGATGAATGGATAAAGAAGATGTGGCAGATATATACAATGGAATATTACTCAGCCATAAAAAGAAAAGAAATTGAGTTATTGGTAGTGAGGTGGATGGACCTAGAGTCTGTCATACAGAGTGAAGTAAGTCAGAAAGAGAAAAACAAATACCATATGCTAACACTTGTATATGGAATCTAAAAAAAAAAAAAATGGTCATGAAGAACCTCGGGGCAAGACGGGAATAAAGACGCAGACCTACTAGAGAATGGACTTGAGAACACAGGGAGGGGGAAGGGTACGCTGGGACAAAGTGAGAGAGTGGCATGTACATTATACACGACCAAATGTAAAGCTGATAGCTAGTGGGAAGCAGCACATAGCACAGGGAGATCAGCTCGGTGCTTTGTGACCACCTAGAGGGGTGGGATAGGGAGGGTGGGAGGGAGGGAGACGCAAGAGGGAAGAGATATGGGGATATATGTATATGTATAGTTGACTCACTTTGTTATAAAGCAGAAACTAACACACCATTGTAAAGCAATTATACTCCAATAAAGATGTAAAAAAAAGATATATTATTTATTTACTTTTTATAAATTTATTTATTCACTTTTGGCTGCGTTGGGTCTTCGTTGCTGCGCGCGGGCTTTCTCTAGTTGCGGCGAGCGGGGCTACTCTGTTGCGGTGCGCGGGCTTCTCATTGCAGTGGCTTCTCTTATTGTGGAGCACGGCTCTAGGCGCACGGGCTTCAGTAGTTGTGGCACATGGGCTCAGTAGTTGTGGCGCACAGGCTTGGTTGCTCCACGACATGTGGGATCTTCCAGGACCAGGGCTCAAACCCGTGTCCCCTGCATTGGCAGGCGGATTCTTAACCACTGCACCACCAGGGAAGTCCCAAGATCAAGATATTTTAAAGGGATGTTATAGAAAAAGGAATAATTCAGTAACTCACACATTCAGGGATGCACCTTTACTCTCCAGCAACACGAGGCTACCTCTAGTTCCTTGCATGGATAGTGGTGTTTCCCCCTCCATGTCTTTGCTTTTACTACCCTCTTCCCCTGCTGGGATATCCTTCACCTTTCCCCTATTTTTTATGTAAAGTATGGGGGGAAATATTTTAGATTTACAGAAAAGTAGCAAAGATAATACAGAGAGTTCCTGTATGCCTTTCACCCAGTTTCCCCTAATGTTAACACCTTTCCTCTTACCATTGTATATTTGTCACAACTAAGAAATCAACATTGGCACATTATTATTAACTAACTATAGACTGTATTCAAATTTCATCAGTTTTTCCACTAGTGTCCTTTTTCTATTTCAGGATCCAATCCAGGATACTGCATCGCATTTAGTCATCCTATCTCCTTAGACTCTGCCTTCTATTTGATTGTTTTTTTAAATCTCCTTTCCCTCTTTTTCCCTTTAGTTTGATGGTTTTGCATTCTATTTCTGTTCTTTTAGAACTTACCAACACACCATGTTTCCTGGGATATGGAGAGACTGTCACATATGTTGCTGTGGTGGTATAAATCGGTACAACTTATAAGGAGGGAATATAGTGTGTATATCTTTTAATCCAGCAGTTCCCCTCCAATGACTCAGTCCTACAGATTTATATACTTGCGCACATGTACTAGGTTATTTACTACATCATTATTTATAATTGTTTAATAGGATACGAATGAAGAAGTTTTATATACTGATAGGAAATGATGCCCAGTATATTATTAAGTGGGGACGGGGAAGCAAAATTCGGAACAGTGTATTTAATATGCTCTGATAAAAGGTTTCCTTATTCCTACTAGATTTGTTTTCTGGCCTGCCCTTTCACTAAGGTTCAGCCTGTGAGGAGTCTTGTCTTTTCACAGCAATCTCAGTTCTAACCAGGCTGCATAGACAGGTCCAAGTCATTGTCTCCAGTCCCCATGTGGGCTTGAAAACGCAAGCTTCAGGCACTTCCCTGCCCGCTAGGACAACCAAATGAATTTTTCATTACTCCCTGTTTTTGATAATGACTTTTTACATCAATGTAAAAAACTACTCTATCACCTAGGAATATGAAAATTAAATGAAGAATAATATATGCAAAGAATTTAGCTCAATACCTGATCCACAGTACCCAATAAACATTAACTATTGTTGTTGAATTGCTTTTTCTAGTTTTCTGTGTGCTGTCAGACCTACTATTGCTATTTAGACTGATAATGCAGATCACCAGACATTAATCTAAAAAAAAATCCTTATTTAGGCTTTTGCACTCTGAAAATATTTGGCGCTTAAACAAACTGAAAAAAGGAGAGAAATTAAACTAGAAAGTGGCTGTGTTTATAAACAAGCAGTCTTGAAACACAAGACCATTGTGGTAATTGGAATGGTCTGTATCCCAGAATGTCCTGCTTAATAGATGCAAAGCTCACCAACTAGCTGGGAAAAGGCAGAGCACTGTGTCTACCCCCAAGGTGGTCAGATGAGGCAAATCTGAATTCCTAAGCTCCACAATTACTCTCTACCCAAAAACTTACCATGGCCCTCACCATCTAAATGTTTACATTAAGGATTCTGTTATCCTGAAGTGTTACAGCGTTCTGGCTCTTAAAAAAAAAACAAAAAACAAAAAACAGGCATCTACTAGATCTGAGAACATTTTCTCTCTTTATAAATGTATTTAATAATAAAATAGAAACACATGTTCTTTTTCCAAATACCATGTTAATTCAAAAAAGGCCTTTTCATTAGATGATATATACACAAGGGCTAAAGATTACAAAGGAAAAAAATTAAATTGTAAACTATACAAGGATGCTTAGGAGAAGACCTTAACAGCGGCCGTAATCAAAGATGCTATCCCCTCTGCTTGCTCTGTTTGCAATCTGACATTCATGGGGAATACTGTCTAGGGAGAGCCTGAAATGGTTTCATAATCTGTAACCACAAAGGGATGACTCAGATCTTTATCTTTGATAAACTGCACTCATAACTTGGTGCTTTACTCACTTTCCCAAAGTTTAAATGTTTGGTCCAATGATCTAAAACAAGTTGAAGGCATCTCTTTGTTTTGGGTTTTTTTTTTCCCCACTGCATTTTCTGAATAGTGGTTTCTCAGTGGCTGTTAGCTATTGCAATCCGTTAACCCTTATAACTTTATCTGCCCGTGGGGCTCTTTCTATCGTCTCACAAAATTAGAGTGGAGCCTGGTGACCAAGGAAAAGACAGTGGTATTCTTTGCCAGGAGGGATGCAGGGCAGAGGAGATGGACCTTAGACATACTGAACACAGGTGCTGCTGCCACCACGCATTTTCTGTGCTGGTGACTCACACAGAAAGCAGCTAGTCTCTGAAGAGAGACTGAGTGTACTGCAAGGTCTCACGTGAAAGTAAGTGCCTCTTCTCCTCTTAGTGTCTTAGCCACCAGCCTCATCTTATTGGTTGAGTTATTAAGGAATGGTAAATACATGAAGGGACCCCTAGCATGAAAGTCCCCTCTGCCCAGTTAGGGTTCAGAGTAGCTTGTGATGAGTTATTTGAAGTGTTGTACATATGTTCAGTGATATACACAACTCATTGTACAATAATAGCATTTCCCAGGAGAATTACTCGTGTAGTCCAGGGAACCCCATGACCTCTCTCTGACATAGGCCAGAATCAGATACTTCTGAGAAAGCTACTAGTGCACCCGGAGGGACTCAGTTACAAAATACTCTATCACAAGAAGAAAGGCTGTGTGCTCTGCGTGCTCTCCCAGCTGATAATTAGCTCGGTTTCTAGCCTAGGGCTGTTTGTTTGTTTGACTTTGAGATTCTATAACTAGGTACAGTGCTACTCAAATATATCGTAACGTTTTTATATTAAAAATGATTAAGAAGCTTCTTGAATAAATTGTCCAATGCCTTAAAAATATAATTATTACATAGCTGTTCTCATGTCCGCACAGAAATATTTCCTTCCATACTTTAAGGCCTACCTTTCCTGTAGAAAGGTTTCTCTGATAAATTCTGGACACGAAGATGGCCTTTTGAACTTTTCTTATATATGGCATTTCCCTACTGCAGTGAGTAGGTGTTTGTCAGCTTGGGATATAGCACTTGCCTCTCTTTTTTTAGATGTGACTCTGTTTTCCAGTGGCAATCACAGAATCCTCTGTGTCTTATAGGACTTGTTATTCAAGTGCCCAGAACGCACCAGGTAGTGGGATCCAGACAACAAAAGGACAGAAATTGTAAATGTTTAAAAGAAATACCATCTTCTTTGGCTATTTCATTAGTGAATCTCCCAGATTCTGAGAAGCTCTTAATGACTTGTCTCATTATTGTGAGAATACCGGCTGTTTCTCAGTTATTCTGGATCTCTGCTCAGTTATCCCTTGCCTTTTGCTTCATATCCCTTGCCTTTGCCCAGCCTCACCTCCCCAGCTTGGCCCTCTTACCAGCTGGTTAATTCATAAGGGTTTCCCAAAACCAAGGAGAAGACAGATAAAGGAAGGCAGTCACAGAGTATTTATGGGTTTCAGATACATATGTCAAATAGGATGTGTTTTCAGACATCTTCTGGGCCGAAACGCTGAGTTGATTACAGTGACCCTCAAAAGAAGGTAGCCTCGGGGGCTTCCCTGGTGGCGCAGTGGTTGAGAGTCCGCCTGCCGATGCAGGGGACACGGATTCGTGCCCCGGTCTGGGAGGATCCCACGTGCCGCGGAGCGGCTGAGCCCGTGAGCCATGGCCGCTGAGCCTGCGCGTCCGGAGCCTGTGCTCCGCAGCGGGAGAGGCCACAACAGTGAGAGGCCCACGTATCCAAAAAAAAAAAAAGAAAAAAAAAGGTAGCCTCTGCCCTTAAGTACTTTAAAAGTAAGTTATTCTTAGAGGTTCATTCGTTCATTTATTCAATAAATATTTGCTGAGCCTCTGCTGTGTGCCAGGCACTTGAGATATATCAGTGAACAAAACAGACCAAGATTCCTGACCTCATGGAGCTTACAATTTAGGATAGAGGAGTGAGGAAATAAATAAGGAGAATAATTAATCAACTGTGTACTTGCAGGTGGGTAATAAGGATTGTGGAAAGAATAAGAAAGTAGAACAAGGGAAAGGGGGGTGAAACTATGGAGATTTGGAGAGACAGGTCACAGCATTAAATAAGAAAGAGTAAGCCTCCTTGAGGGTGAGATTTGAGCAACGCCTTGAGGGAGATGATATAATTAGCCAAGCAGGTACCTGAGAGAAGAGCAGTGTTCCAGGTGACGGGAGAGCCATGATTTATCATTTAAAATTTGCAGGCATTTTTAAATTCAGCAATTTGATGTAGATTATTTTCTTCTTCTTTTTCAAATGAAGAAACTGGATATACCAGCTGAATATCAGTTTTGGCTTAAAGCAACCGTCAGTTGAGGTAGATTTTAGACAGAGGCCGTTGTCTTGGTTTTACAGATTGGGAAAAGTAAAACACATAAAGGAAAGGGGAACGAAATTCCTTAGAGTCATGAAACTGAACAACATGGAACAGGCCACAATCTTTTAGATTAGCACTGCACTAATATGTCATCACAGGGTTTGTCTTCCTTGGGGCTGATAGATTTCTTCCCTTGTAAATTGATTTCAGATATTTTCTCTGATATATTAAATTGTCATCAGTTTCCCTACGTGATATGATGTACTTACACTTGTTATAAAGCAAGTTAAATGAATTTAAATGAAGAGGGGGAAACTATAGCATGGAGACCCTAGACATAAGTCTGGTCATTTCTTAGCAGCATTGCCACACTGTACATGCTTTGAATGCCCTGGAAATTATTAGGATGTTTTCCTAGAGGTCAGAGTGCCCATCTGGAAGGTCTGTAGGGAATCTGCTTGTGATCATCTCTGCTGCCCCAGGGGGCATGAAGAGCCAGCCCTCCTCTGGTATTTTCTCACCGTCTTGGCTGGTTAGCAGGCAGCCGTCTGCTTTGGTTCAAGTGAGGAGGGCCAGCAGAGAGAGGACTTGCAAGTAGCAGGGCCATCACCTAGCAGCAGTTTAGAAAGAGCTGGGTGTGTTCCCTAAGCTCAGCCCAGTTTATATACTTTGTAGACCCTGGAAAGTATGAGCACTCACAGATAAATTCATCTCATTTCCACACTTGGGTACCTAATAGAGCCTTAACATTCACCAGAGTTTATTAAAACATATATGTAACACTTGGAATCTCCACAACCCTTTACAACTATTTATTGGCTAAGGAAGCTCTGCAGCTTCCCTGGGAAGCAAGTTGGTACTTTCATCCCCATTTTAGAGATTAGACACAAATAGGTTAAGTGGCTTACCTGAGGCTGTACCGTGAGTCAGGTCCCCAGTAATTCCACAGTATGTGAGCTAGTATTCAACCATGGTCCCACCAGCACAAATCACTTAACCTCTCTGAGCCTTAGTTTTTCATGTATGTATGAGACACTAATGATCTTCGTCCTACCCATTCCAAAGAACGATTGTGAAAATAAAACAAGGCAAACTGAAAGTGCTATAATGCTTGTTATAATTAGGTAATGGATTAAGGCAGAAGGAATCAGCAACCTCAGTATTTAATATTTAGGGAGTGCTACTTGTTTGGGGCCAGAGTGGAAAAAATGGAAAAAGAGACAACCTATCGCTGACCCTTTAACAAAACTGAGTCCTTCTGCTTGTTTGACTCAGTTCAGATTAGAGTAGGGAAGGGAAGAAAAACAGAAAGTAGTAAACTAAAGATTAAAAGAGTGAGTAATGCTAGGAGGAGAGAAATGAAAGAGGTAAAATTACGAGTCTTCCCAAGATTAGCAGTAAACTGCTAATCTCGACCTAAGAGTCATTATCTGAATTCAGGCAGTATTGCAGCATACAGGGAGAAAGAAGCTTCAAATTCCAGAGCAGAGGATGCTAGCTGGATTCTGCTGTCCAAACTATTGGTCTGTGTCCCAGATCTGGTAATGATCTTTCAAGATCATGCAGTCCTGCACTCTCTCCCTCCCAATCCGCTCCCCACCCCACTCCCTCCTGCAGCTGCCTAAGCCAAGCTTTAGAAAATGAGACCGTTACTTGGTTGTCAGTATCCACGCACTGGCTGACCACTTGATGATCGCAGCTGGCGTTCCCTTCGTCCCTCTCTAGTCTGGCCTTGAGAATTCCAGACCAGCCCTTTCTTTCAGTATCATCACTGGCGAATGCCAGTGCCTCCTGTTGCCTGTATAAAGCAAGGCCCCCAGATACAAGCAATTGCAGGTACAATCAAGTTGCTAAAACAGCCTTCTTTTCATCCCCTCTGGTTTTTTTGTTTGTTTGTTTTTTTAAAGTTGGGCCACATAAGAGTAGCATTGAAGTTTTAAGGAAATATAAAAGCTGGAGTAAGTGGTGAGGGATAGATGCAAAAGAAGAGGTCCTGGGAACAAATAAAAACTCAGCAAGGTGATGAACAGTGTTGGAGGACAGTGGACAAATAAATCATTACTAATCAGGTTAATTTGTTGTAGATGAAAATGCATACATACGCATGCATTTGTGCATGCACACTCACACATATGCCATGTTATGAGACCTTTGTTCGGGTGGCCTCCTTATTCTAGGTTGAGTCCCTAGAAATTAAGATAGGATCGAAGAATTCATTCATATCCATAAAAGCTAAAGTGTAAAATGTCTTTATGCTTAGGATTAAAGCTCTATAGCTACTAGAGCAGGAAGCTACCTGAAAAATTCACCTTGCTGAGGAGCTGAGCACTAAGTAGCCATTCTATAAGCCTTACTGCGCACATTCACAAATAACAAACGCGTTTATGAGGTGTTTTCTTGGTTGACGCAAGGCACACAATATTTTTCCTCTGAGTACACACTGACTTGTTAACGGCAAAAGTTTCTACCTTCGTTGTTCCTAGTAGCATGCATTTTCCTTTTCCAAAGAGTCCTTCAGTGATTTAGAACAAGTTACTTAACCTCTCTGGCCTCATTCTCTTCAACTGTAAAGTGGGCTTATTAATAAACCCTGCCTCATAGGGCTGTTTGGAGGATAATTAAAATGATATATAAAGATGCTTAGCATAGTGTCTGGCACGTAGTAACCGTATTAGCACTTACTGAACGCCTACTGTCTGCTAGGTCCTTTTCAAGGCAGTTGAGGCACAAAGAAAATAAAGCATAATCAAGATGCTCATCCTCTCTTCAATTCCTGGAGATTCCTAACTAAAAATGCCTGATATCAGTCCCTTGAAGCAGACCCAATGTGCCTAAGCACTCAGGCACCCATACTCACACTGTGATTGTCTTGTATCTCTTTCCCCATCTTCCACTCTTCTGTCTGGCCTCTTGAAGTCAAGTTCCCTCTATCCTACTTTGAACAAGGAATACCCCTACGGTAGAAGACTGTGTCTTGGCCACTAGGTCAGAATCTCCCCGGTTGGGGGACTTTTCCTTCCTCCACTGCAGGCACTTGGTACATCGTGAGTCTTGCCCACAGTGAGTTCTCTGAATGTAAACGGAGCTCACCCACTCCTTTTACACCAGCTCCATTTTGTAGCTGAGGGGACTACATGCAGCAGAGATAATCAATACCTTCATTCCACGCCACTGAGTTTGCAAGTCCAACTTGGGTAGCCATGCTCTACCAACTTCTTGATCCTCCTCTGTGTTTGTTGTATGCTCGTTCCTTATCCTAATCTGAGTAAAGAAAAAGTAGCCAGGAGGGAGGGATTGTGAGATTTAGGTACCAGAATTGCATAATGTTTTTAATCCTTAACTTCTCATGACCTGCAAATATTGGTATTATCCAAGGCATGCCTGCAGTGGGAAAACAGGGTATAATCGTGGGATTCTATGGAGGCGCACAGTGTACACCTTTAATCCCCAAAGCTAGGCCTATAGGAGCAGAGAGAGACACCTCAGTTCAGGCCACCTTCTTCCCTTACCTCATTTGCTACAACTTTTCTTCATGATCTCCCTGCTGCCAGCCTTACTGTCCGCTGGATGATATGTTCCATGTTGCTGTCAGGTGGAAGTCATCTCTTGCTGATCAAAGATCCCATAACCATAGTTCTCTCTTTCGACAGTTATTGCTTTCTACCTTGTACGTGGAACTGTGTGTGAGTATCCTGTCTGTGCCAGATTAGAAGGTTATAAGGTCACTGTGCTGCAGTATCTTTCCCTCCGTTGATTATCAGGGTTCTTTCATTTATGAGCTGTGTGGTCTACAGTAGTCTATGGAATCAGTTGCCTCTATTTAAATCCTGGTCCTGCTAGCTGTCTGATCATGAGTAAGTTAACTTTTCAGTGCCTCCGTTTCCTCATTTATAAGAAGATGATAATAGACTCTTGTAGAGCATGAACAACGCCTGGTATATAGTTAATAGTCCATAAATGGAAGCTGCTGCTGCTGCTGCTGCTACTACTACTTCTACTACTGGTCAGATGACAGTGTTTTTCTTCAGGGCTCCTGAGGTTCTGTGCTTGCTTCAAAGGTGACAACCTTCCCGTAAAGAAGACTCATTCTTGGTCATGGGTAAGAGTACCTGCTACGGTACCAGCTCTGAAAAAGCAGAATCTGTCCTTACTTAACTCTGTATTCTTTACAGTGCTGTGGAAATAGATGCTAATTAATGTCTTAAGATTTATTTTTCCAATTTTAAAGCTAATAAATACTCATTAAATAAACTTAGAAAATGTAAGGTATGATTCAGAAAGAAAAAATATTACCCATTGTTTTACCACACAGAGATAATCACTGTAAATGTTTTGGTGTATCTTCTTTCCTCACTAATATGTAATATGTATAATTGAGCTCCTTCTGTATATATAATTTTATATGCTGGTTTTCATATACCGACTATTTTAAGAACATTTTCTCCTATATTTTTACAAACATAACTAAAATTGTCATGGCTGTACTGTAAATTACATTAACGTTCCCTTATTGTTGAATGTTGCCCATTTTAAGTTATAATGAATAAAATCTGTAATGATCATTTCGGTATATAATGCTTTTTTCAAAGCATGTCAGGGGATTTAGTACTATAAGCTATCAAGAATAAAATTATGGCGTCAGAGAATATCAGTGACAGTATATGAAATGTCAATTTTAGTTTTCAACATCCATTTTCTTCCCTTTTTTGAAAAACGTTGAGACAACATTTGGTCAACTCCATGCTTCTTATTTTCCAGTAGTCCTTAAGCATCTGTATATTCAAAAAATAAAATTAAAGGTGAGGAGGCGTCTGCAGAGGACTGGCCTGGCAGGCATATCAGTCTGAGCAGGCTGAGAAGGCTGTCCGTTTGGAGGGTAGCCTGGCACAAGGACCCGGGGCGCAGGAGGGTGAGGAAGGCCTCCCCACAGAGAGGTGGCCTGGGGTGGGCTGTCAGAGCCCACGCAGGTTGAGGCAGGAGCGTGTGCATGGGGGCAGTCTGGCTCCAGGTGTCAGAACCCACGTGAGCAGGGGAAAGCACACACTTGGAGGAGTGGCGTGGCAATGGGCAATCGGAGCACAGGGGCAGCATAAGGGAGTCAGAGCCCAACACAAAAAGGAGGGTATCCGCATGAGGGAGAAGGTAGAAACTCATTATATAAAGGAAAATTGATTAAATAAGTGAATACATTAAGGATAATGAAAGCCAGTTTCTAACTGTCAGAGAAGGGGTTTACAGATATGGAAAGGCAAAAAAGTCAAATGAACCCTATGGTGTGAACTCATGGTTTTTTATTATAGATAAATATAGAAATAAATACAGAAGTAAATAAGTATATGTGTTATGTATACGTACATAGGAACATATATAATACGTATGTTCCCTAAGTTGGTCTGGGAACAGTAATACCCCCATGGCAATGAGCAAGCATGTCTAGTGCTATATCTTGGCTTCTCAGTATAATTTACTAAAAGGAACCAGCGCATTTTGGACAAATGACTATTTCCTGGGAAGGTACAAGATGAGCCTAGAACATCTTTTTGTACCAGAAATCAAGTGCTCAAAGAATAATGGGGACATGTCAGAATGATACAGAAGCCAGCCTGCAGGGACCACCACTGGCTAAACTGGGGATAATTTGAGCACCAAAATAAATTATTAGAGTAACAACTTATATTGAAAAATAAGAAATCACAAGTCAGTACAGATACAAATAAAAAACCGAATACATTGAAAGTTGGATGAGGAATGGGATATTTCTGTAATTTCAAAGTATGTATCTCCCCACAAAATACTTATTAGTTAAGAGGGAGAAGCTATGCCATTACATTGGAGAAGCCTAGCAGACATCACCTTAATCAGGTGATCAAAGTGAACATCATCAGTAACAGGTGCCGCTAGATAGGATGCACTGAGGAAAAAAGCAAGATCACTGGTACAGTATTGCCAAAAATGAATCTTCTGAATCTAATCATAGGAGAACATCAGACAAATACAAATTGAGAGACATTCTATAAAGTAACTTATCTGTAGTCTTCAAAAGTGTCATGGTCATGAAAGTCAAGTAAAGTCAAGGGACTAACAGTTCCAAATTCAAGGAGTCTAAATAAATGACAATTAAATGCAACTTGTAATTAATTCTCAGCTGGATGCTTCCGTTCTAAAAGACAGTGAGATAACTGGTGAAACTTGGGTGGGATTTGAGGATTAGATGATAGTAACCTATCATTGTAATTTTCTGAATTTGCTGGTTGTATTGTGCTTATGTAGAATAATGTCCTTGTTTATAGGAAATATATGTTAAAGTATTTGCTAGAGATAGGGCATCAGATTGGCATTTTACTCTCAAATCGTTCAGGAAATTAAAAAAAATTTTTTTGTACTGTACTTCCAACTTTTCTGTAAGTTTGTGATTATTTCAAAGTGTAAAGTATTTAATTAATTCAAAAAGGGAAAAAATAAAGCAGATTCAGAAATTATATGAAAACCAAAATAACTTAACCTAATTGTATATTAAATTGATAACATAACCATGTAGAACAAATAATAATTTCAAATTACTTTTGAAAACAGTTCTGTTCTTTCCACAAAAGGACTGCAAAAAGCTTTTAAATTTTACTCATAAGGTCATTATAGTTGGTAATACTGATGTTATACTGTGAATCAATTTTATGTATATTATAGGTAAACAACTTAATAGATTAATGTTATTAGGAACAAAGATTTTTACTAAAAGAAAGAAACTAATTTAAAATAAGTAATAGAGACTTGAGGGCTGAACGGTGCTCTGATGAGGTTTTTTTCCTACATATTTAGTGAATAATTCTATTTAATGTACTCCTGTACAACACTATTTAAATTATATCAGAACTTAAGAAAAATAGAACATTTTCCCAGTTCACTTTATGAAATTAGTCTAATTCTAAAAGTTACATTTCCAAACAAACACACAGAAAAGCAAACTATCTATCATTTTTAATTAGAACATGGATTTCTTTTAATCTCAAATAAAATAATACTGAGTGAATTCAACAGCATTTTAAAAGAATAATCTATTTTGACCAAATGGGTTTTATGTGAGAAACACAAGGATATTTCACATTATCAGTAGATGATACTGATACTTACTTCTTCACTAGGTAAGAAAACAAGAATGCCCACTGTCACCAGTACCATGGTACTATATATTCTGGTTAATGAATGTGACAAGCAGAAATAAGAGGCAAGGAAAAGAAAAAAAAATTGTCCTCAATTATAAACAATATAATTGTATGCTAATAAAACATAAGAATAAATTGAAAACTAATTGAAGTTTGATGAGAACTTATAAAGCAGAGTTGAAATACAAGTAACAGACTAGAAGAAAATGTGTTCAATATCTGTAATTGACAGGTTAATATCCAGAGTATATAAAGAGCTCTCACTAATCAATAGGAAAAAGTCCACAGAAAAGTGTGCAACAGATGTGAACAGGAAAGTCGCAAAATAAGAAGCCAAGAAGTGTATGAGGCCCCTTATAATCGAGAAAGTAAAAATAAAAACAATGATAACATTTCTCTCTATCAAATTAGCAAATTTTTTAAAAGACAAACAATATTTAATCCTGGAAAAGGTACAGAGACTGGCTTTCACATTCGCTACTACTTGGAGTGTAAATTGGCACAACTTTTACGTTGTCCTTTTTAAAAAGTATTATTGAGGTATATTTTACATACAGCAAAATTTAATCTTTGTGCTGTACAGTTCTGACAAGAACTTAGGGTCATGTAACCACCACCATAATCAAGATATAGAACAGTTCCATCACCCTAAAGAATTATTTCATCTGCTTTGTAGTCAAACCCTTTCTCTTCCTGCCCCCACTTCCAAAACCTAGCTTCTGAAAATCACTGCTCTGTTTTCTGTCCCTGTATTTGTACCTTTTCCAGAATGTTATATAAATGGAATTATACATGCAGCCACTATGGAAAACAGTATGGAGTTTCCTCAAAAACTAAAAATAGAGTTGCCATATGATCCAGGAGTCCCACTCCTGGGCCTATGTGTGGACAATACTATAATTCGAAAAGATACATGCACTCCTATGTTCATAGCAGCACTATTTACAATAGCCAAAGCATGGAAGCAACCTAAATGTCCATCAATGGATGAATGGATAAAGAAAATGTGGTATGTATATATGTATATATATACACACACAAGCATATATACACACGTCTATGTGTGTGTGTGTGTGTGTGTGTGTGTGTGTGTGTTACATACACAATGCAATACTACTCAGCCACAAAAAAAGAATGAAATAATGCCATTTTTCAGGAACATGGATGGAGCTAGAGATTATCATACTAAGTGAAGTAAGTCAGAAGAGAAAGACAAATACCATATGATATCACTTATGTGTGGAATTTAAATTATGACACAAATGAACTTATTTACGAAACAGAAACAGACCCGCAGATATAGTGAACAGACTTGTGGTTGCCAAGGGGGAGGAGGGGTGGTGGAGGGATGGATCGGGAGTTTGGGGTTAGCAGATGCAAACTATTATATATAGAATGGATAAACAACAAGGTCCTACTGTATAGCATGGGGAACTATATTCAATATCCTATAATAAACCATAATGGAAAAGAAAAACAAGGAATTATACACTATGGAGCTTTTTCATTCTGGCTTCTTTCACTTGCATATGCATTTGAAATTCATCCATATTGTAACATGTATCTGTAGTTCATGCCTTTTGTTGCTGGGCAGTATTCCATTGTATGGGTGTACCACTGTCTGTTTATCCACTCATCAGTTAAAGGAAATCTGGATTGTGTCCAGTTTTTTGCAATTATGAATAAAGCCATTTTAAGCATTCACGTACAGGTTTTGCTCTGAAAATAAGTTTTCATTTAGCTTTTATAAATACCTAAGAGTAGGATTTGTATGTATGAATTGTATGTTAAGCCTTAATGAGAAATTGCAAAGGTGTTTTCTGAAATGGATGTACAATTTTGTTTTTAATTTGAGCTAATAGGTGTGTAGTGATCTTACTGTGGCTTTAATTTATATTTCCCGAATGACTAATGATGCTGAGCATCTTTTCATGTGCTTATTGTCATCTGCGTACCTTCTTAGGTGAAATGTCCATCTAAATCTTTTTATCATTTTAAAAATCGGGTTGTTGGGCTTCCCTGGTGGCGCAGCGGTTGAGAGTCCGCCTGCCGATGCAGGGGACACGGGTTCGTGCCCCGGTCCGGGAAGATCCCACATGCCACGGAGCGGCTGAGCCCGTGAGCCATGGCCGCTGAGTCTGCGTGTCCGGAGCCTGTGCTCCGCAATGGGAGAGGCCACAACAGTGAGAGGCCCGCATACCGCAAAAAAAAAAAAAAAATCGGGTTGTTTTTCTCATTGTAGAGTTTTGAAAGGTCTTTTTTTAATTCTGGATACAAGTCCTTTATCATACATACGATTTGAAAATATTTTCTCCCAGTCAGTGGCTGTTTTTTCATTCTCCTTTGAAGAGCAGAGGTTCTTAATTTTGATGAAGTATAATTTATCAATTTTTTAATTTTATGGATTATGCACTTTGTATTATATCTAAGAAATCTTTGTCTAAGCCAAGGTCACAAAGATTTTCTTCTAGAAGTTTTATTGTTTTAGATTTTATTTTTAGGCATTATGATCCATTTTGAGTTAATTTTTGTACATGGTGTAATAATGTATAGATTGGAATTTTCTCTTTTTTTTTGTATGCACCTGTGGTGGGCTGAATGGTGGTCCCCTAAAAGATATGTCCATGTCCTAACCCCCCAGAACTGTGAAAGTTACTTTATGAGGGAAAAGATGTGTTTAGGTTAAGAATTTTGAGAGGAAGTGTTTATCCTGTATTATCCAGGTGGGCCCTAAATGCAATCACATGTATCCTTGTAAGAGAGGGGCAGAGGGATTTTTTGAAACACACAAAGAAGAGGAGGTATTTTGACCACAGCAACAGAGATTGGAGTGATGTGCCCATAGGCCTATGAATACCTTGAGCCACCAGAAGCTGGAAGAGGCAAGGAACAGATTCTCCTCTAGAACCTTCAGAGGGAATACAACCCTGCCAGCAACTTGATTTTGGACTTCTGGTCTACAGAACTGAGAAGGAATAAACTTTTGTTGTTTTAAGCCACTCAGTTTGTGGTAATTTATTACAGTAGTCATAGGAAACTAATATAATGACTCTCCAATTCTTCCAGCAGCGTTTGTTGAGAAAGCTTTCCTTTCTCTATTGAACTGCCTTTGCACTTTTATCAAAAACCAATCACCACACGTATGTGTTGGGTCTATTTCTGGACTTTCTATTCTGGTCTACTGACCCGTATGTCTGTAATTTCACTAATACTACTAATACTACTTTGTCATGATCACTGTAGCTTTATAGTAAGTTTTGAAAATAGGTAGCGTGAATCTTCCAATTTTGTTCTTTTTCAAAATAGTTTTGGCTTTTCTAGTTTCTTTGCTTTTCTTTATAAATTTTAGAATCAGCTTGTCAATTTCTACTGAAAAGTTCCTGCTGGAACTTTAATTGGAAATGTGTTTAACCTACAGTTTGGGAAAATTTGACATCTTACCAACCTTGAGCCCTCCAATCCATGAGCACAATATATCACTACATTTGTTTGGGTCTTCTTTGATTTCTTTCATCATTTTGTAGTTTTCATCATACAGTTCTGGCACCTAAGTATTTCATGGTCTTGGTGTTGTTTTTTAATAAATTTACTTCAATTTCCAATTGTTTATTGCTAGCATACAGCAGTAGGGTGGATCTTTTTGTATAGTGATCCTGTATCCTGTGATCTTACTGAACTTAGTTATTAGTACTAGTAGCTTTTTTGTAGATTTTGGGGAGATTTTCTATGTAGATAATCTTATCGTACGTGAGTAGTGCTATTTCTCCCTTTCTCTCTTTCTCTCTTTCTCTCTCTCTCTTTCTCTTTTCCTTCCTTCCTTCCTTTCCCCTATTGCCTTGCCAGAAACCTCCACTACAGTGTCGAAGAGAACTGTAGGAGTGGCCATCCTTATTCTAGGTCTTCGCTTTGTGCTTCATCTCAGAGTGTCTCTCCTCCAGCAGTTTACTGCAGGCATTGTGCAGGCATTGGTTATTCATTATTTGCCAGCGTGGTGATGAGGGATGGAGGTGTTCACATTTTCTGTTCTCAGTAATCCTGTCCCTCCCTCAGCAGTAAGGGATCTCTAATGATCGTGGACACAAGGTCCTTTTTCTCTCTCTCCCCCATGGATACAGGGTGGTTTTTTGTTTTTTTTTTTTTTCTGTTCCCTTCCCCCAGCTGTACTAGATCTCCTGTGCCCTGGATGCTGCCCTTTCTTTCCTAAACAGCTTAAGGTTTTTGCTTTGTAGTGGAGAAAGGGTAGAAGCACCTAGGGCAGGGCTTTGTTCCTTTCTTGTAGTGGCTACTACACATCTTCCCCAGGCCTCCACCGTGAAAGAAGTCTTTTCTAGTCTCTCCTGTTCTGCTCCCAATCTCCCTTGAGTGGTGAGGTCTGTGAGAAAGAGTCTCCTAAATTCCTCTTGCGTATGTTGCTCCCAGAGGTTCTATACTCTCCTGCTCCTCCACACTCAGCCTTTAAGAACGTGTTAACAATTTTAGCTGACTTCTTACCAGCTTGCCTGGCACCCAGCATCTGCTCCAGGTAAGTAAATGCTCATGTCCGTGTCCCCCATCTGCTTGAAGGTGCCTGTCTTTCTTTAGGTTTCAGGTGAGTTGGTTCTGCAACCTCAGCTGTCTGATAGGTTCAAGAGTTGTTCCTTCCTTCAAAGTTTTTACTCTGCTTTGATTTTCTTGGTCATTTTTATGTAGTATAAGGGTTTCTTTCTTGGAAGTTAAGTTTAGTTAATAAGCACTGTGTTTAGTAGGGGAGTAAGACGTGTTGCATAGGTGATGTGAGGCAGAAGATACATCTGCTTTGGTCTTCTTGGTTACTGGGTGATGGTAAGGTGGTAAATCAAAGAGACATGGTGGAACCTGTGCCCGGCCCAGGGCAATCCCAGAGTGAAACAAGATTTCTCCTCCATAACATCTTACCTCAGAGGAGAAACATGATACTATAAGACTTATTAACTTGAACATCTGTGCCTTCTTTCTGTGCCCAGCCAGGCCAGAGAGGTGTTCTTGAGTAGGCAAGTAGGAAGGAGATGAGATTATTTGGCCTCCTCTCACTATTCAGCAAGAGGACACATGTGATGTCCTCATGAGTAGCTCTTGTTGCTCCCCATTTCCAATGTAAGCCAGACTCCTGTGATTAATGTGATAGGGCATTCACTAATGCTTTTAAAAGATGGATCATTGTGAAAAGGCCCAACCCTGTTTGCTGCATTTCCTCCCTAAAAGCAGTCAGTCTTGACAGAAGCTATGCAAGTCATCCTGTCTCCCATTAACAATGACCTCAACTGTTTGTTTTAAAGAGTTCACAACCCCAAAGCAAAATTTTCACATACAAAAACATAGCATGAACCAAACCCTTTGGGAAAGCTTCTCCTGAGCCCTCAGCCTGTGCTTCTGTTCGTTAAATCAAATCAACCCTTTACAGTAGGTGGGACTCTTCCACCTATGGCATTGGTATGATCTTAAAGAAGGAAGCCTGCAAGTGGCCTCCTCTCCATGTGCCTGATGCAGTCTAACTACACATCAGGTGATGAGTGGAAAGTATGGCTAGCAGGAAGGAAATAGAAGAGATGATTCCATGGAAGCGGGGTTGATTGACTAGGGAATCTTAGTCAGAAACAGACACTGAAAAGGGGCTTGGGCTACCACAGTGGTATGTGGTAACAAATGGTCATCAGGGATGGTACTTGTGAGCATATCCTATGCCCCGGGCACCAGTAACAATTCT
Organism: Delphinapterus leucas; assembly: GCF_059928025.1. NCBI lineage: Eukaryota > Metazoa > Chordata > Mammalia > Artiodactyla > Monodontidae > Delphinapterus > Delphinapterus leucas. The sequence continues at coordinate 33,094,874 of NC_143141.1, forward strand.
CAATAATAGCAAATGACAAGATCAGAAATGACTCATTCTTGACTTAAGTTTTCCACAGAAGGAAGAGGCTCTAGGGGGTGGTGGGCAAAAGAGCATTATTGGAGCCCCTTTTTGAGCAAGAATGAAGAGTTTCTGTTTCAAGAGCTACCAGCCTACAGAGAAAAGTCAGTTTTCCCTTGAAGGCTTCCTTTCAGTAAGTGCCATTCAGAAATCCTAACAAGACTTACTATAGAGAATCTAAGGGAGTTCATTCCTCCTTTTTCCCCATGTTCAGTGGATTGTTAAAACCAGAAGGGTGAATTTGAGACTTCAAACTCTCTCTGACTGAGTTCCCAAAACTGTGACTATCTAACCTGTTCCTGGAATTTATCTAGGAGGGAGATTTCCACCTTTTTGATTATCTTTTGCTAATGTTAACCAGCTACCCCAAATTTAGTGACTTCAGTAAACAATCATTTTATTTGTTCACCATTCTGTAGGTCAAAGATTTGGCCAGGGCTCAGCTGGGCAGTTCTTCTGCTTTACATGGTATTAGCTAGTGTCTTTCATGAGGTTGCAGTCAGATGGCAGCTGGGGTTGGAGTACCGGGATGGCTTCACTCACAAGTGTGGCACCTTGGGAGAGCTGGCTAGGAGGCTAGGATGTCTCTCTACTTCTTCACGTGGATAGCTTAACCTTCACATGGCAACTGGATTCCAAGAATGAGTATTCCAAGTGGTGAAGGGGAAGCTATGATCTCTTAAGGCCCAACTACAGAAGGTACATATATAGCATCATGGTAGTCTTTTGATGAAAACAAGTCCTAGGGCTAACCCATATTCAAAGGGAGAAGAATAGACTCCACTTCTTCATGCGGGAGTGGAAAGGTTACTATTCAAAAGAGCTCATGGCATGGGAGATATTGTTGCAACCATCTTTTGAAACACAATCTGCCACACCACCTAACGCACTCCTTCCGGTGCCTCAGATTCTGCTCTGGCAAGAACTGTTTTGTATTTAACCAAAGCATTGTGTACTGCAATTGGCATTCATGCTTTTTCGTTCACTTTTTACTGGAAATGGAGAATATAGAAGTCATTATCCCTTCATACGTCCCTGAAAGGCTGATTATCCAATAGGCTTGAACCCTGCTTAAGTAAGATTAGGAGTTGTGAGGAAAAACTTGGAAGGAAACTAGATGCAAATTCTTGGTTCATTTTCCCCATTATTTAAGTCAAATGCATTTTTATTATTATTAGGTTAAAGGTGTTTTATTATCCACACAGGGATTTTCAGTTCAGTTAATATGCTTGATACTGACATTTAATTATTTTATTACCCTATTCTTTTATCCCTTCTCAGGACCAGCAACTCCAAGTCCTCTTTTATAGGGCTATTATTTTCTAGGGCTATTCTATTCCTGTGTGTGTTAGAAATTGGGTTTATCTCTATGATATGTTAGTAATTAAAGCAAATCTCTACAACAAGCCATAAAACGGCCTGACCTGCTCCAAGAAAGTGGAACTATGGAGAGCACTAAGAGCTGAATCAGACAAAGATAAAAAGCTGTGTTGGTAGCCCGTTACACCCTTTGAAACAGTTTCTGCTCCTTACATCTAGACGTGCTTCAGGTCCCCCTGCGGGCAAAAATGCCACCTTTCTACAAAGAGAGGCACCAACCTAGGCCAGACAACTACCTTTGAAACAGCACTCGTTTGACTCAGCATTCTTGGGCCAAAGGGAGAAACATATTCCAAAGCAATGGAGCCTTTTTCTTTTTTTCCACCTCAACACACCTAAGAGATTCCACACACTCCTGTCAGTGGTAGAGACTCACTCATTAGGGCAGTGAAGGGCTTTGTCGTTTGGGAAAAGTCCACCATTGAGAATCACTGAGATAAAACTTAAACAGTTTAAGGTAACACTGGATGGCAGAGAAAGCCAAACCAAAGGAGCAGGTCAACCAAACTGACATACAACCTCCTAAATCCTTCACACAGCCTCTGAGGTTAACAAAACAAAAAATACTTTTATCCAGAATCACACTGCTTTCATAGTAATCCCTGCTTATGCTACCTGACAACATAATAAATTTACAGTGAGAAGTGGGGAGTTGGATCATTTAAAATCATCCATAAGTCTGCACATCACCTTCTAGTAACCTTGCGATGCATGATGCCTCATTCAAATCTCCATAAAACCTGCCCTATGGTGGGGTTTTATGCCCTATGGCAGCGACCAGGTTTTTGTTTCTGTTGTGGCTTTGCACTCTTTGGGGCATATGGTAGGCATTCATTATAGGTCTTCATTAACGAGTAGATGAGAAAATGAATGCATGTGTGGAAATAACTCTGCCAACCTTAGTCCTGACCTTGTACCTGACTTCTCTAAAGGCTTTACTTTCCCTGGCAGTACAGCTTTAGCAGAAGAGGAAGGCTCAATTTCCCACCTCAATCTCTCATTGGTGAATACGGCATATTTAAAGGGCCCTTAGAAATCAATTAGCCCCCAAACTTCATTTTACAGATGGGGAAACTGAGTCCAGAAATATTATGACTTTTTCCAGCATCGCCTGCCAGTACATCTGTAACTGAATCTCTGCAAGAGGGGCATGTAAACTGGTCCACAGAGGACTGAGCCTTAGAGGTCACAGGTGCCCGGGCATTTGGTGCAGACAGGACACATTTCAGGTAGAGAGGGAGGAGAGTAAAACTGCTAACCGTTTCCTGGATCAGCTCTGGCAAGAGGATACTGTGGCTGCCTCGGGAGGGTGAGAGGTGGTATTTGCCTTCTACAGAGACGATTTGACTCAGCCTGCTGCTCTCTTTCTTAATCAGCACCCTCAAATGAGCGCTCAGTGAAAACACTTTGAGAAAAAGCCCTCGTAAACTAGTGTGGCTGTCTTGTAACTCAGCTATAGTATCAAAGATTTCATGGCTGAATACCCTCTCCCGGTCAGCAAATGGCTGATAGGGGTACAAGCCACAGGGTTTCTATGGGGATGTGTGCATGCTTTGCTGAGGAAACAAGCCTCACCACTGCAAACCTGTATCACCACCCACCAAAAATCCCAGTCTCAGAAGTGCAAACCAAGCTCCCATGGGCACTGTCCCCAGAGAAGCAGCATGCACTGACTTGCTACGTGAGGCATACCCTCTCTGGGATGGCTGCCAGAAAACTGCACAACCTTATGAAATTGTAATGACTCAGGGGCCCTTTGGGGAAGGTAGATGTCCTGGGAAACATCTGGTCCCTTAGCTTTGAAATAGATGGCAGGTCAGGAGGGAGGGGAATTCATTCTATAAATACTTATTGGTTGTCTACTATGTGTCAGGCACTGCTCTAGGAAATGGGTATGTGGTATGAACCAAATAGTGTTATTGTCCACTGCTCTTTCTTCTAAACCTGTGGTGATCCATACCTTCCTGCACACCAATGTGCTCATTTTATTTAGCATCAATGGAAAATTAACAATATGCCATCCATAAAAATAGTATTTTTATTACTTAAATATGCTGGTCTGGATCCCCAATTAAATTGTAGCCTCCTTAAGGGCAGAGGTAGTACTTTCTCCTTTGTAGTCCTCATAGCATTTCACATGATGGTAAGTGCAGAGAAAATATTCAAAGGGTGATTAACTAGATCCCTAAAAAATAATATCTGTAGACAACCAAAGAGAATTAGGGAGGAGGCTGATAGCAGGCAAAAGTTTAGGACCCAAAAGAGATGGCACCTCCAGATACCCACCAAAAGAAAGCTTTACTATTTACAGTAGCTTTTTAAAATGTAAGTCTGCATAATCCATGCATAACAGCATCATGAGGTGCATCATATTTGAATGTGAAGAGCAGTCATAAAATACATTATCATTGAAGACCAAAATTAAATACCACGTATTTTAAGAAAGAAGGATTGCCTTGATTATGGCCATTGTATTCAGATGCTCACAATTATATTTTCAGTGCACTTGTCTTGATTTTAACACTCGGGACACAGGTTATAGCACTCATGCTCTAATGTAGACCTAAGTCTTTACTTCAGAAAATACTGTAATGATCAGAAATGTAACTAGAGCCCAGTTTTTGTTTTTGTTTTTGTTTTTTGCGGTACGCGGGCCTCTCACTGTCGTGGCCTCTCCCGCTGCGGAGCACAGGCTCCGGACGCGCAGGCTCAGCGGCCATGGCTCACGGGCCCAGCCACTCAGCGGCATGTGGGATCTTCCCGGACCGGGGCACAAACCCGTGTCCCCTGCATCGGCAGGCGGACTCTCAACCACTGCGCCACCAGGGAAGCCCTAGAGCCCAGTTTTGAAACGAGCCACTTGTTCTTTTCTGCTATGAGCTTAAGTCTGCATTGGGTCTTTGGCTGAAACACATATAGCTATTAGCAGGGGAAGGTGCTAAGGTGGAGATATTTAGAGAGGTCCTGAAGATACCAGGCTGAGCTTTGCTTCTTTAGAACCTGAAAAATTAAGAAAGAAGGGCTTTGGGAGGAGCAGGGAGCAGCAGGAGAGAAGCAACTAAGGAAATTTCACTTGTTAAATTCTAGTAAATGCTCACCCTTGATGAAGGGAGAGACAACCAAGTAAACTAAAATATTTCAAGCTACTTCAGGAAACAAGATTGTATCTTTTTTAACTCCTTGCCTGTGTGTCCCTTTGATATATGAGTTACCATGGAATAGAGAGAAATAGCTGTGGTTGCAAGATAAGATCCAAAGAGAAGACGATTCTGAATGCCTGATTAGTGGCAGTGAAAGGCAAGAGAACCCTAGAGAGCTTTTGATGTGAGGTGAAGGGCAGAGGCGCCCCGAGCCTATAGCATTATGAGGTGCAGGGCTGGGTCTTAAGATCTAGAAAACTGGGTTAAGAGGAGACTTGGCATCCATTTTATTTTGTAACTTAATCATCCCTCAGTTGTCCCAGTTGGAAAGTATGAGTTTTCATAGCCAATAACTTATTACTGTGGAAACGTATTGTTTTTACTACAAAGTAAGAATATATTTGAAAATATTTTACAAATTATAAAGCACTATATAAATGCAAGTTAGTGCTCTCCTTCCAAAATGTTCCAGGTATTTTCAGTGGGTTCTCTGGATTTTCAGTACATTTATATGATTTAGGAATTAGGGCAAGGAAGCGTGGGATCTTATGGTAGATAAGAATCATTGAGGTCCCTAAAGCTTTTCATTCATCTGGCTCTATTCAGGTATTTCCATTCAAAAAATACTCTGATATATGTTAATGGGAGAGTGAATTGATACACCATCCTGGAGGGCAGTTTATCAATGGATATCAAAAGCTGTGACTGAGAATTCTGCTCCCAGGAAATTATCATCAACATCATTATGGCTAACGTTTGTCATGCATTTACTGTGTGAAAGGCACTGTTCTAAGTGCTTTGCATAAATTAACTCATTCAGTCCTCACAGCAATGCTATAATATGTGTTATTATTATCCCTGTTACATAGATAATGAAACTGGATTATAGAGAAGTTATATAACTTGCCCAAGGTCACAAAGCTGGTAAGTGGAAGAGCTAGCAATCTAAGTTAGGCCGTCTAGATCCAGAGTCAACACTTTTAACCACTGTACTATATTGTAACTTGTGTTTTTTCCTAAGGAAACAATTGAAGAAATGCACAAAGATGTATATTCAAGTATTTCATCAAGGCATTGAGTAATACAGGAAAGGATTGGGGGGAACCCAAAATAGCTACCAGCAAGGCGTTTGTTCAACTTAGTATGGTGTATGGCCATTAAAAACAGACACTTTGGTGTCTTTAAAATGATTACATTCATCTATATAAGTTCTCTTACATGTAAAAGATGTCTGTGCTGTATTAGTAAAACAAAAAACATCAGCTTTTGAAAGTACGTATAATTTGCTCTATTTTGGTGAGAAAAAAGCCTTTAAGGCTAGTTACCAAATCATTGACAATTATTATCCCTCAGAGATGAGATTATGGATGATAGCTTTTCCAGTATGCTTTTTTGAGTTAAAGAAGTTTTTCTTCAATTTTTTTGCAGAGAGCATTTTTTGCTTTTATGAAGAAATACACAATAAAGCTACATCATTTGGGGAAAAAATTATACTCAAAAGAAGTAGGTCTCATTCTACTCTCACACACATATCCCTTACACCCTCCACTCCAGCACATTCCACTGACGAACAACTCTCTTCATTATAAAATGTTTCCCCATTTTGTACATTGAGTTTTTTGTTGGTTTCTGGGGGCTTAGTCACAAATGTATTGAGGCCCCACTGTGTGTCCCTTGCTGTATTAGGCATTGTGGATCTCAGACTGCAAAGAACTGACTTTCTATTCTGGGAGATTTTATCTCCCTTAGGTTTGGGTTTCTCTCTATATCAACATCTGGTTTACCGACATAATCAACTGTTCAGTTGTGAGGGACAAACAGTTGGAAGAATAGAAAAATATGTGATACAGTGCTTCCTGTGCACCATAAACAATACGTACAAGTGGAGTTCAGAGAAAGGATAAATCTAAGAAGCTGATAGCAGTATTCAAGCTCTCCTAAAGGAGATAAGGGCTTAAGCAGGATCTTAAAGGATGGTAGGAAAAGGAGGAACACATTTTACTCAATCTTACCGGCCTGAACTTTTGTATGTTTCCTTCCTGGTTCTAAGATTCTACTCTCATATTTAAAGATGCATTGAATCAAATAAACCTGGGTTCAAATTCTGACTTCTTTATTAGCAGTGAGCTTTCGAGCAGTTGCTTAATTGCTCTATGCCTCAATTTCCTTATCTTTAAAATGGGCATGGTAAGAGTATCTTCCTCTTAGAATAACTTTAAATGAGACAGTGCCCAAAAAGCATTTAATATAGTGCCTGGCCCACTTTCAGCTCTCAACAAACATAACTTTTATTATGCTTCCCGCCCCTTCATCCCCCAGTTTCCGCCCAGTGGTCTTATTTCCTATTTTCTATCTCTTGGCACAGATTTATTTGCCTTTCTTCCTCTCAGGTTTGCCTTTTCAGTTCCTAGCTGCCCTGTTGAGTCTGTCTCATTGCCCTTGGCTGGTATCTATGTGTTGTGCAACTGTTTGCCTGATTTCAGACTGTCAGCTTCAGTACAGCCCGCTGATTGCTCACTCCACTTTCCTGTGATTCTCATATCCCATCCTCCATATGTTCAGACTCCTGGACTCACCACCAAACACAGAACTTGAATTGAGAGGCAGGAACCTGTTTTCTTTCTTCTCCAAGTCCAGCCTAAAGCTTTGGACACCAGTTGCCCCCTGGGAACAGACGATGACTTCAGAACCCCCATGCCAAACTTAAATATCCCCAATACTGTCCCGGCTCCACGGCCATTTCACCTCCCCACTCAGCCCTGTGTGTCAGAGGCAGTGCCGAAGCATTTCCGAAGGCCTCATTCTTCTCACAAGCAGAGAGAGATCTTGCATAGAGTAGAAGTTGAGCTAAGCCGTCAGCTGCTTTTCTCATGTGATGGACCCTGCTCTTTGCTGCTTTTATGGTCAAGGCCTTGCCAACCGTAGAAACAATGAGCCTCTTTAGCACCCCTGTCTCTGCTGTAGGGTAACCAGAGACAGAACAACTCCTTTCCAAAGGTGAATTTGCTGGCCAGAGCCTATCGCCTCAGTCTGGGCTTCCTGACCACTTTTTACAATTCTTTTGGATCAAATAGAGTACTCCATGGCCTTTTCTGATTATAGAGGTCTCATTGTTTAATGGTTAGTACAGGCCTTTTGCAAGCATATCTTGGCTTTGGAATCCTAGAAGCCAAACTTTACTTCAGTGGAATATCCATTTTGTTCTTACTTTAAGCATGAAACAGTGAATCATAGAAACAAATGTTCTTGGGTCATCTGGTCAGCCTCCCAGGTACAGCTACAGGGTGTTTCCGTTAGAGTAAGATCTAGTCTTTGTACAGTCGCCGTTTAAACATCCCAGATGTTAGGGCATCTTCATCTCATAGCAGCTCAGAGAACAAAACAAGCAGTGTTTTCTTGCAGGCTTCTTTCTCCTGCCTGCTGTCCTGTCAGCTTGCCCCATACTTTATAGCAAACCCAAGGAAGAGCATCTCTCTCTCACAGGCAGAAGTATGACTTCAGGGATACCCTTCACGATGAGCCAGAACAAGGGTACAACAGGTTCGTGTTCACCTGCAAACTTGCAGATTGCCTGGAAAAGGGACCAAGAGCAACTCATCTATTCTGTTGAGTTGGGGGCTTTTGAGTCTTCTAGAGCTTTAATTTCTCTCACATGGCCAAATTTCTTTCCCCTTTTTTCTGGGACACCTATGCAATGTTTTCTCCTTTGTTCAGAGCTGTGAAAAGGAACTGTTTGTTTGACTATGAGTTTCCCTTTTTTTAACTCCCTCCACCCTAAACCCATAGCTCTCTTCCTCTCCCAAAGAAGAAAGAGGAAAGCAAGCCACAATAATACTTCTGTAAATTTATGGCCACTCTGTAATGTTTAATCACAGCTACGTGACTGGGGGCTTCAGAGCAGGCGTACAAGTTCAGCGCAAGGTGAATCTTGTCTGAGATAATCTGAAAGTTCATTCAGAGGTGAGGGCAGCAGCCTCTTGCAGACGGGTGAGGTTAACAGGAGGTCACCTGCTTTTTTTTTTCCTCTGGTCTTCTCCCGTTTAATGTGTAAACAAAGGGAAAATGTAACTTCCAATGAACTTGGCATATGTTGTGCTCACGCTAATCTTGGCCTGGCCAACTGTAAACAGGCCAATATCCTGTAGCTGAGTCTTTCCACCCATTCTCCGCCTTTTGGAGAGCACAAAGAAACAGAAAGCAGACACTAGCACCTAGTGGAGGCAGCATCCAGTGCCCCCAGAGAACCACCAGGAGCCCAGGGGAGGCCCTGGAGAAGACCACAGACCAAGGTGTTTGCTATGATGCGTGCAGGGCCTCCAGCACTCTGGCCTCTTGTGCTGCTTTCTGACAACCATCAGTCAGCATTCATTTATTGAGCTTCTTTTCTGCCCCACTACACAGTGCTAAACACTAAGAAGACAAACACGGATGAGCCCTAAGGTGCTTACAGGCTGAAAGGCGAGAGTACCTATGATCTGGCCCTAGAGGTAGGAGGATGAAGGAGGGGACTTTGCTGGTATCCAGAGAAAGCTGACGACAGCTTCTGGATAGAACCCTGTCAGAAGTTCCCCTCCATTGTAGGACTGTGTTTGGTTTCCATCCCATTTGCAGACATGTCTCCAGGCCAGAGAATTCCAGAAGCTTACAGAGGCAGTATATGTGGGCAGTATGGGGGCCCATAGTCTGAGCATCAACAGCTTTCGGTAGAGCAGTGGCTGCTTGATGATTTGTGACCAACTCTCATTTGCCATAAGCCCAATTCCTTGGGAGTCCAGAGCCTCTGGGCCAGTGCAGATGTGCTTGAGGAACATATCTCTGCTGTACCCTCTTGGAATGTGGGAGTGTAACTAGTATTCCGGTATCCAGAGCAGGAATTAATAATTAGTGAATTATCTGTGGCAAGTGTTAAACCTCAAACCAGCTTTTAGAACCCCTTACTCATTTGAGGAGTATTTAGGGAACGTGGACTTTCCCAGCTTTCAGCCAACATAGGACCATTTTAGTAGTATGAGGTAGTAAGGAGGTCCTGAGCCGCCAAGAAGATACAGTCTTCAGCTGTGAAATTCCCTTTGTACTGTGCTTGGTACCACTCTGTGGCCAGGAAATAGAAACCTCTTTAACTACACTTGATGCTGAGTATTTCATAGCTAACATGGGCCCAGACCTGTGCCAGGTAGAAGCAGAGAGAAAGATCCTGTCCTTAAGGAACTTATAACCTCCCTGAGGAAGCAAGACAAAAATAATAATAATAATAATTAGGAGTTTAAGATAGGCTTTGGTACTATCAAGTGAGATATTATACCTGGAGCACCTAATAATAATTAGGAGTTTAAGATGGGCTGTGATACTACCAAATGAAATATTGCGATGAAGCCTCCTTAAGGGTCTCTTTAGAAAGGGAAGGATCTGGATAGGACAAAGAGAAAAGGGGAGGTATTCCAAATCAGAGAACAGCATGAAGGCATTGTGAGGGCAGAAATGAGTTGGTCAGCTTCATTGTCATTTTCTTCTTCTCCTTCTTTTGTCATTGTCATCATCATAACTAATATTTGCTGAGCATTTACTATGTGCCAGGCACTATGCTGAGTACTTTACCAAGGTAGGTAGTATTATTTCCACTTTAATGAGAGGCTGGTATCTTCCCCGGGGCCATAGAAGTGAGAAACAGTGAAAATTCTGAACTATAGCTCCTAGGCAGAATGACTTGGATTTGCCTCAACACCACTCATCTTTATAGCTCTGAAGATTTCCTAACCCGCTTCCCTCTGCCCCCAGCCCAGTGTTGTAAAGTGTTTGTTTTTGAGATCCACAAAGGGGACAGGAGAAGGTGTTGAGAAAATTTAGCTGTTAAAGAGGACACTTTCAAGTCAGGAAAGGGGTTAGTCCATGGAGAGGAATAGTTAAGGGGTGACAAGATGATGGTGATTTGCCAGTGCACTGTGGTATCTCTTTTGGGGTTATTTTCTTATAGACATGGGACAGATCTCAGGTAAAAGAGTAGATTGTTTTTCCCACAGCTTGCCCAGGGTGTTTAAAATGTGGGTGGCCCCCTCCTAAAAACCATTGCTTATGATCTGGCCCTTGAAGGAACTCTGCTCCCAGGGAACAAGCCACATGGACAAATGGTGATCTGGAGAATGTCCATCTGCCCCTGGCTCACAGAGAATATGGACATGATGGCCCTGGGGTCAGGAGAAGAGAGTTGCAGCTTGAATGAAAGCCAGGGGCTCCAGCCAATGTTACATTGAAGCAGAAGTCAGACAATTGTTGTTGCTCTAAAGTTCATGAAGGGTAATGTTTAGTTGCTTTTTAAAAATGTCTTTGAATAGTAATGATATGCTGTGATAAGAGTGTTACTAACTATAACAATGTGAAATTTTCAAGTGTTTTCACATACTATATCTCTTTTCATACCTTTATGCAATAAATTGAAGAAGGTGTTTTTTTTAACAAATTCACATCAATGATTGAGTCACTGAGTCAAAAAACATAATGATTTGTTTGAGACCTCACAACAAGCCATACTATAACCCAGAGATGATAAACACAAAGATCTAGTGTTGGATAAAGGCTCCCATGCCATCAAGGACTAAAGACGTTATTACTCTGGCCATACAAGGAATCAGAAGACTGAGTTTATCTTTGCAAAAATAAAAGAAGAAATGTTTCCATTCTAGGATCTCTGAGAATGACACCAAACTCTCCCACAAGGAGGCTTCTTTCTTCTCCTAATTTCTCCTTCCCACCCAACTCAAACACTAGCTAATGGGCATTCAGATGCTCCAAGTTTAAGGCGATAGAGGATAATGGCTATGGAAGCAGAGTTTGCCTTTCTCTACCATCCCAGGTCAACCTCAAATATCTTTGAAAATCCTGTGGAAACTTCCTGATCCATTCCCAAAGACTCAGAAAGGGATGTAAATTCCTGACATTACTATTCAGAGAAGGAATATTTTGTGTTTATCGTAATTCTAGTCACTGTGGGCGTGCTTCTTTCTTTATTCCTCTGCATGTTTTTTCTCAAGGAGAGATGGAGATCCTTTTAGTTATCTCTTTAAGAGTCTTGGCCTGGGCTTCCCTGGTGGCGCAGTGGTTGAGAGTCCGCCTGCCGATTCAGGGGACACGGTTCGTGCCCCGGTCTGGGAAGATCCCACATGCCGCGGAGCGGCTAGGCCCGTGAGCCATGGCCGCTGAGCCTGCGCGCCCAGAGCCTGTGCTCCGCGACGGGAGAGGCCACACCAGTGAGAGGCCCGCATACGGGGAAAAAAAAAAAAAAAAAAAGCCTTGGCCTGGACTGAGTTTCCTCTGTGCCACTTGCTGTGGTATCAGATTCAGGGGGTATTTAAGTTGGCCCATTACGTGACCTGACATTTTTACATCATTTCAGATATGTATGGTGGTATGGATGGACTGGTAACTCCTTTCTCACTATACTCACCTAGAATGCTGCCTATTCCCTGGGTACAGGCAAGCCACTGCAGAGATTCCCTATCAGCCAGAAACACAATTGTGCAAATTCTCATCATTAATGAATTTGATAAATACAGTGTAGTATATTTAAGTACACTTATACCGTGGAGGATACTGTTTAGCCATCAAAATCAATGAACTAGGTTTACATGGATCAACGTGGATAGATCTTGAAAACATAGTATTGAATGAAAAAAGCAAGTTGCAGAATGTTGTGTACAATATTATATATGTAAAATAAAACACAAAACATTACCATTTCTCTAGTAAAAGCATAAAAACATGTAGGGGATACATAACCAAATCATGATAGTGGTCTGTATCCTCCAAGAAGGCAGAAGGGAGGGGGATTTCACCTTTATTTATAATGTTTTATTTCTTAAAAACAAAGGGAGGATCTAAAGTAAATTAAATGCTAACAAATTTTTAACATTTGTTCACTAGGGCTAAGATGGACTTTATATTCTTTTTTACTTTATTTATTTATTTTTTGCGGTACGCGGGCCTCTCACTGCTGTGGCCTCTCCCATCGCGGAGCACAGGCTCCGGACGCGCAGGCTCAGCGGCCATGGCTCACGGGCCCAGCCGCCCCGCGGCATGTGGGATCTTCCCGGACCGGGGCACGAACCCGCGTCCCCTGCATCGGCAGGCGGACTCCCAACCACTGCACCACCAGGGAAGCCCTACTTCATTTTTTTAATTTAAAAAAAAAAAAAAAGACTCTCTTTCCTTCTCCTTCACCTCTCTAGGCATCTGACTTGCATTCTGTTCTCATAGGTTTTGGTTCTTCACCATCTGGTTAAATTGCACCACATAGTAGAAAGAAAAGCAGACTAGGAGGCAAGGGCTTATGTTCTAATCCCACATCCATTCATAGTAGCTTTGCGTATGATCATGAAATCTTTCTGGACCTCAGTTTCCTCCTCTGTAAGATGAAAGGACGGTCCTATTCTCTACGATTCCTCACAGTTTGCCATTTTAGCAGACTCACTCCTGCTAAGTGATGAGAATTACTCTCTCCGTCCTGTAGCTATTTACTTCCTGATAAGGAATTATCTAGATTTAGAATCTTAGAGCTGGAAGGGACATGAATGTCGTTGGTCATCAGTAAGTGTGATTTTTAGAGGACTCCTACTTAGTAGTAGGACTGTCTGCTAGTGGTAGATCCAGGGCTACAGTGCTAGGCGCCTGTCTCTTATTTTGGCAGTATGAAAACCCTTCAAAAGCCAAAGGAATACATCTAAAGCTGGCAAAGGAAAGCAGGGTGGCTAAAGGTATGTTTACTAACCAAGAGGCAGATAATATAGAACAAACCAAAAAGGTTTGGGATCCTGAGTGTTTTTAAAATGCCAGGCATAATTCAGGCAAAAATTGTTCCTCCTTCAGAGGAAAATTCTGAGAAGTAACTTTGTGACAGTTTCTGACATGAGGACAGTTTTAGAAGGAGATTCTGTTAGAAGAAGGAAGGCCATTCATGGTTGTTGGGGACGGGGGTGGAAATGGAGGTGGAGAAGAGGCTGTCTAGGGTTTAGATAATTTCTAAGATTCCCCTGTCTCTCTCCGCCTTAACTGACTTTAGTCACACTGAAACCTGCCACAGGCCCCTGGCCAGCCTGACCCTCTTACCTGTAAAACTCACAGTGAGCAAGGACGAAGGGAAATGCAGGGCATGTATTTCCCTCCTCCATAGCTTAAGCAAAAGGCAGGTTTGAGAACTCAGAGACATATTGATTCATCTGCTTTTGTTTGGAATGAGAATGGTTATAGGAAGCACCTGCTTGATTCATTCATTTGTATTACTTGCCTGGTCCCTGGAGGATACCGATTTTGAAAACTCTGCTTTGTGGTCACCGTTTAGTCTGCCCTGTCCCCCTCCAACACTCAGCCAGCCTTCAGTCCTTCAGTTGGACCCGATAAAGTCAGTAGCCATCCTGTCGTCCTATTACTGCCATCTTAACCTAGATCCTCATTACCTCAGATCTTCCTGCCTGAAAATTTTCTCCTCAAGTCCATTTAGCTTACTGATAAGTTGCTACTGGGCTTCCCTGGTGGCTCAGTGGTTGAGAGTCCGCCTGCCGATGCAGGGGACACGGGTTCGTGCCCCGGTCCGGGAAGATCCCACATGCCGCGGGGCGGCTGGGCCCATGAGCCATGGCCGCTGAGCCTGCGCGTCCGGAGCCTGTGCTCCGCAACGGGAGAGGCGGCAACAGTGAGAAGCCCGCGTACCGCAAAAAATAATAATAATAAATAAATAAATTGCTACTGAAATGTTACCACTCCCCATGGCATATAAATTGTTTTAAAAATCCTTATAAGGGCCATCAGCACTCTTCATAGTCTAACTCAACTACTGCCTCTTCAGTCTTCCCACTCCTGTTCCTCTATATGCCACCTCTGCTCATCCAGGCCTTTGAGAGAAGCCCAAAAGGGAAAAGAGGGAAAGGCCCCATCTTGGGGGTCAGATTATCCTGGGTCTAAGTCTTGGCTCTATCACTTACTGAATATGTCCCTTCGGTCCATTCTTTTAACCTTTCGGGGCCCTCATTTCTTCATCTGTAAAACAGAGACGTTAACCTCTTAGGCTGTTGATTTTCCTGGAAATGAAATGAAATAGATGAGTAAGTTGCCTGGCCCAGCAGAGTATCTGTCACGTAGTAGGTGTTCAAGAAATGCCCCATTCCTTCTTCCCTTGAGCACATCTCAGCTACTCCTCTTTCTGCACCTTGGCTTCCACTAGTCTCTTTGTTTCCTTCCGTCCTCTTCTCTGTTTCATCTAAATTGTGCCCATCCTTTTGAAAGACTAGAACTTGAAATCTTTTGGGCCTCTCCCATCTCTCCCATCTTTCCTTGTCCTGAATGCGTCCTGCACTCGCTTCCCCAGGGCCCTTCATTTGGCTCTTAAGCGCAAGTGCCGTGCTCAAAGCAATTTTTACTCAGTCTCCAACCCCTGACGCACAGAACAAAATAGATTTTAAATGCGTATCTGACTGGGCTAAGGGTCTTAAGAAGTTAGCCATCTAGTGTTGAGCCTTTTGTCCAGATGCACGCTCATTTCCCAGGCCATGGAGAGTCTAGCTTTTTCTAAACTTATCCAGGGTATAAGGATGTTCCCTGCTTAACTATCCTTTTGATGTCAGATATTTTTTCTTATGCCGATCATGAAGTTCCTGGACTGTAATTTGTAATGACTCATATAAGACAAGACAACTAATGTTTCTAATTTATCCATTTACAAAAAAGAACCCAAACCATTTTCATTATGAATTTGTGATAGTTTTTCCTGCAGATTATCTAACCAGTGTCTCCAGACTTTTTTGACTGGCCACTACTGATGACAAAGAAATCTTGAGGACTCACCCCTAATATATGTATATATATAACAATTTATTAACAAATTGTTAATAAATAAAATTGCTCTCCTCTGCTCCTCCCCTGGGCAACTCAAACAAATAGTCTAAAAACAATACTCACGGTAGCTCTACTTCTAATCTCATTATTGGCAATTAGCCTAGCCTATGAATGAACTCAAAAGGGACTAGAATGAACTGAATATGGTATTTAGTTTCAAACAAAACAAATGATTTCGACTCATTAGATTATGACTAAACTCATAACTACCAAGTGTCTTTAGTGTACGCAAATATTATTATCGCTTTCACAATATCCCTTGTAGGACTGCTAATATATCGATCCCACTTAATGCCCTCACTGTTATGTCTAGAAGGCATAATATTATCACTGTTCATCATGGCAACCCTAATAACCCTAAACTCACACTTCACCTTAGCCAGCATAATAGCAACCATCCTATTGGTGTTCGCAGGCTGCAAAGCCACACTCAGATTATCCTTGCTAGTAATAGTATCAAATACGTATGGCACTGACTATGTACAAAACCTTTACCTCCTCCATTGCTAAAGTTTATCATCCCTGCTATACTAATACCCCTGACTTGATTATCAAAAAATAATATAATTTGAATTAACGCTGCAACCCATAGCCTGCTGATAAACGTCACAAACCTGCTTCTTCTTAACTAGTTTAATAGCCTGAATTTCTCATTAATATTCTCTTCCGACTCCCTATCTGCACCACTACTGCTCTTGACAAGATACCCCTACCTCTGATGTTAACATCCAGTCAGTCTCACCTGCTCAAAGAATCGCTGACCTGAAAAAAACCATACATCACTATACTAATCATGTTACAAACATCTTTAACCATAACATTAACCGCCGCGGAAGTAATTCTATTTGACATTACATTCGAGGCCACACTAGGTCCTACACTCACCATTGTCACTCGATGTGGTAACCAAACAGAACGCCTCAATTCAGGGCTGTATTTTCTGTCCTATACACTAGTCGGATCACTTCCACTGCTAGTGGCATTAGTATATATCCAAAACACCACGGGCTCTCTGAATTTCCTAGTACTCCAATATTGGACCCAAGCATTACCCAACTCCTGATCCAACGTCTTTATATGACTAGCCTGCATAATAGCCTTTATGGTAAAATGACCCTTCTATGGCCTCCACCTTTGACTACCCAAAGCACACATAGAAGCCTCTATCGCAGGCTCTATAGTCCTTGCAGCCGTATTACTAAAACGCGGGGGCTACAGCATACTACGAATCACAGCGATACTCAACCCCCTGACAGAATTCGTAGCATACCCTTTTCTTATGCTTTCCTTATGAGGAATAATCGTAACCAGTTCAATCTGTCTACGCCAGACAGACCTAAAATCACTTATCGCATATTTTTCTGTCAGCTACATAGCACTTGTTATTGCAGCTATTCTCATCCAGACTCCTTGAAGTACGTAGGAGCCACCGCTTTAACAATCACCCATGGCCTCACATCATCTATATTATTCTGCCTAGCAAACTCAAACTACGAGCGAGTCCATAGCCAAACTATAATCTTAGCCCGAGACCTACAAACTCTCCTCCCACTAATAGCCACTCGATGACTACTGGCAAACCCGACAAACTTAGCCTTACCCCCAACTATTAATCTAATCAGAGAACTGTTCGTAGTTATATCAACCTTCTCATGATCAAATCTTACCATTATCTTAATAGGAACTGACATTGTAATTACAGCCCTATATTCTTTTTTTTTAACATATTTATTGGAGTGTAATTGCATGACAATGTTGTTTTAGTTTCTGCTGTATAACAAAGTGAATCAGCTATACATATACATATATCCCCATATCTCCTCCCTCTTGCGTCTCCCTCCCACCCTCCCTATCCCACCCCTCTAGGTGGTCACAAAGCACCGAGCTGATCTCCCTGTGCTATGCGGCTGCTTCCCACTAGCTATCTATTTTACGTTTGGTAGTGTATATATGTCCATGCCACTCTCTCACTTTGTCCCAGCTTACCCTTCCCCCTCCCCGTATCCTCAAGTCCACTCTCTAGTAGGTCTGCATCTTTATTCCCATCTTGCCCCTAGGTTCTTTATGACCTTTTTTTTTTTTTAGATTCCATATACATGTACATATACATTCCATATACATTCCATAAACAATACCATACGGTATTTGTTTTTCTCTTTCTGACTTACTTCACTCTGTATGACAGACTCTAGGTCCATCCACGTCACTACAAATAACTCAATTTCATTCCTTTTTATGGCTGAATAACATTCCATTGTATATATGCGCCACATCTTCTTTATCCATTCATCTGTCGATGGACACTTAGGTTGCTTCCATATCCTGGCTATTGTAAATAGTTCAGCCCTATATTCTCTATATATACTAATTCCGACACAACTCAGTAAATACACACGCCATATTAATAATATTACACCCTCTTGCACATGAGAAAATGCCCTTATAACCCTCCACATTCTACCCCTCCTACTCTTGTCACTAAATCCCAAAATCATCCTAGGCCCCCTGTATTGTAAATATAGTTTAAAAAAAAAAAACACTAGATTGTGAATCTAGTGACAGAAGACTGAGACTTCTTATTTACCGAGAAAGTATTGCAAGAACTGTTAATTCATGCCCCCATGCCTAACAGTATGGCTTTTTCAGGCTTTTAAAGGATAATGGTTATCCATTGGTCTTAGGAGCCCCAAAATTAGTGCAACTCCAAGTAAAAGTAATAAACCTATTTTCCTCTTTTGCTCTGGTCACACTGCTTATACTAATCATCCCAATTATAATAACTAACACAGATTTCTACAAAAGCAACAAATATCCAACATATGTAAAAAATACTGTCTCATGTGCTTTTATTACCAGCCTAGTTCCAACAGTAATATTCTGCCACACAGGCCAAGAAATAATTATTTCAAACTGACATTCAATCACTGTCCAAACCCTTAAATTAACACTTAGCTTCAAAATAGATTACTTCTCAATAATATTCGTACCAGTAGCATTATCTGTTACATGGCCCATTATGGAGTTCTCAATATGATACCTACACTTAGACCCTTACATTAATCGGTTCTTCAAGTACCTACTCCTCTGCCTCACCACCATGCTAATCCTTGTTGCTGCCAATAACCTCTTCCAACTTTTTATTGGTTGGGAGGGGGTTGGAATTATATCCTTCCTGCTTATTGGGTGGTGATATGGGCGAGCAGACACAAACACAGCTGCTCTCCAAGCAATCCTACATAACCGCATTGGGGGTATCAGGTTCATTATATCAATAGCATGATTCCTGTTTAACTCAAACACAGGAGACCTGCAACAGATTTTTATACTCGACCTAAATCCCTCAAACCCTCCCCCTTATAGGACTCATACTAGCGGAAGCCAGAAAATCAGCCCAATTTGGACTTCACCCTTGACTCCCCTCAGCCATAGAGGGCCCCACCCCTGTATCAGCCCTGCTCCACTCAAGCACAATAGTTGTGGCAGGAGTCTTCCTACTTATTCGATTTTACCCTTTAACAGAAAACAACAAACTTATTCAAGCAATAGTGCTGTGCTTAGGAGCCCTTACCACCCTATTCACACCTGTATGCGCTCTCACCCAAAATGACATTAAAAAAAGTGTTGCTTTCTCCACTTCAAGCCGATTAGGCCTAATAATGGTAACAGTCGGCATCAACCAGCCCTATCTAGCATTCTTACACATCTGCACACATGCTTTTTTTTAAGGCCACACTATTCATATGATCTGGATCCATTATTCACAGCCTGAACGACAAACAAGATATTCGAAAAATAGGAGGCCTATTCAAGGCTATATGTACCTTTCACCACAACAGCCCTTAATATCAGGTGTCTGGCATTGACAGGAATGCCTTTCCTCACCGGCTTGTATTCTAAAGACTTGATCGTTAATGCCTGAGCCCTGTTAATAACTCTAATTGCCGCCTCCCTCACAGCTGTCTATAGTACCCGAATTGTCTTCTTCACACTATTAGGACAACCTCACTTCTCTCCCCTAACCTCTATCAATGAAAACAACCCCCTCTTAATTAACTCCATCAAACGCCTACTAATTGGAAGTGTCTTTGCCGGATTCATTATCTCCAACAACATCCCCCCAACCACAGTCCCCCTAATAACCGTACCCTTACATCTAGAACTAATGGCATCCTAGGCCTCATATTGGCACTCAACATTAACCTGAACACAAAAGACTTGAAATTTATCTACCCCTCAAATACCCTTACATCCTCTAGTCTCTTAGGATATTTCCCCACCATCATGCATCGCCTACCTCCTCACCTAAACCTATCAATGAGCCAAAAATCAGCATCCTCCCTTTTGGACTTAATCCGACTAGAAAACGTTTTACCGAAAACCACATCCCTTATTCAACTGAAGTTCCCCAAACTAATCTCAAGCAAAGAAGTCCTTATCAGACTATACTTCCTGTCATTCCTTGCTACTCTCACCTTTAGCACGCTTTCATTTAATTACCAGGAGTAATCATAATAACCACACCAC
Organism: Delphinapterus leucas; assembly: GCF_059928025.1. Taxonomy (NCBI): domain Eukaryota; kingdom Metazoa; phylum Chordata; class Mammalia; order Artiodactyla; family Monodontidae; genus Delphinapterus; species Delphinapterus leucas. The sequence continues at coordinate 33,114,856 of NC_143141.1, forward strand.
CAGTAAACAGCGACCAGCCAGTAACAATCACCAACCAGCTACCATAACTATATAACGGCGTATTAGATACTGAACAGCTATGAAAGAATAGTCCTACACGCACCCTTCTCCCCACCTCAGTTTAAGAAACAGAACATTGGGCTTCCCTGGTGGCGCAGTGGTTGAGAGTCCGCCTGCCGATGCAGGGGACACGGGTTCGTGCCCCGGTCTGGGAGGATCCCACATGCCGCGGAGAGGCTGGGCCCGTGAGCCATGGCCGCTGAGCCTGCGCGTCCGGAGCGTGTGCCCCGCAACGGGAGAGGCCACAACAGTGAGAGGCCCGCATACCGCAAAAGAAAAAAAAAAAAGAAACAGAACATTATTATTACCTTTGGAAGTCGGCTTGTGTGTATGCCCATGTGCATGTACATACTCATGTTACTATCATTACTATTTCAAGGCACAATATGTACTTAAGCTAAGTAAAGTTCATGGCTCACAATAGTGGATGCAATCGTGTTTTAAATAGCCTTTTTATAATTTCAAGTTTGGAGGACTACTTTATCGAATCTAATTAGTCATCATTGTTTTTACTTTGTAATGTGGATGACAAAGAGCTTGCACGTGATATGGAGACGTGTAAGTTCTGCCATTTTCTTAATGTTTGCTCATACTTACATTGTTAATATTGTCTTTAATTCATGGTGTCTTTGCAGGGGTATTTTTATTTTATTTATTTATTTTTTAAATTGGAGTATAAGTGCTTTAATTGCAGGGGTATTTTTAAACCACTTATTTATTTTGGCCAGAGAGGGAGGGAGGGTAGTTTAGTTAAAACTCAGTAGTATAGTCCCTAGTCCGCTCACCTAGCAAGCTTTAACAAATCACAATATCCCAGAAGGAAACTGGCCCACGGCTCCCACCTCCTTCTACCACATCTATGGCAGCAGCTCCGTCCCAAACTGACACCTGCCTGCCTCCCCGCTTCCCCACCCCAACAAGGGGCAACTCAGTCAGCCCAGGGCAGAGGTCTCCCATCCTCCCCTTGAACATGTATGTACAGTATGGTTATTATCACCCTGCAGCAGGATAGATGCTGTCATCAGTGAGAAATGGCCTTATAGGACAGTCTCTGACACAATGGAACGCTTGGTGTTCGATTTTTTAAATTTTGGAAATCTTCCCTCAGACACCAACTGGTGACAGTGGGAGAGCCTTAAGCCTCCCTATTTTTCTTTTTCTCTTTACCAGAGTAGTCTCAGAGGTGAAAAGTTTAGATAGCAAACCTATAAACCCACATTTATGAGGCAAATAAATATTTTTCAGAGCGACATCTCCTTTCAGGCAGAGCTGCCGATTTGCAATTGGTCTCTGATAAAGAGCTGAATGAAGCTTCCACCCACCTGGCAGCTGGGCTGGAGGGAAATCAGGGATCAGCACAGCCACTGCTTACCCTTTGCCTGCCTGTACTCAGCCAGGGGGGAAAAGAGGAGGAGGGCAGAGCTTTCTGGGAGGCCCCAGTGCCAGCTTATGGAGTGGCCATTGTTACAAAACTCAGGTATAAGCCAGATCCCTTTAACCTATAGAGATCCAGAGAAACTTGGAACCTCTCCCCACCCCAGCTTCATAGCCTGTGAAATATCCAAAGGCCTCTTTCAAATTTCTGTGAATCCCTAGACCTCCAGTCTTCTTGTTTCCTGGGCTCCCCTTTACACGGTGTAGTTTTTCAGCTTTCTAAGTGTGAAACTCAGCCTTTCTGAGTTCAGAGGGGGAAAAAAATCATTCACCCAAGCAATTAAGAACACAGTAGATTTACCTAAAGAATGGGATTCAGGGCATGGATTTTTAGGGATTTATATCACATACTACACAGCAAACAGCTTTGAAAAAGTCACTTATCAGGACTTCCGTGGTGGCGCAGTGGTTAAGAATCCACCTGCCAATGCAGGGGACACGGGTTCGAGCCCTGGTCCAGGAAGATCCCACATGCCACGGAGCAACAAAGCCCGTATACCACAACTACTGAGCCCGCACTCTAGAGCCCACACGCCACAACTGCTGAGCCCACGTACCACAACTCCTGAAGCCCACATGCCTAGAGCTCGTGCTCCGCAACAAGAGAAGCCACCACAATGAAAAGCCTGTGCACTGCAACAAACAGTAGCCCCCGCTCGCTGCAACTAGAGAAAGCCCGCGCACAGCAACAAAGACCCAATGCAGCCAAAAATAAATAAATAAATAATTTTTTTTTTTTTTTAAAGTAACTTATCAGACATCCCAGATCTCCAAAGATGTTTGGGGCCATAATAGCAATAGGAATTCCCTTCTTAACCCTTCTCATACATGTTAGTTAAGTCTCGTCTCTTTAGCTCCCTGCCTCTCAAGAACCAGAGTAACAAATTCCATCCCCCTTCTCTACCATATGTCTTGGCACCTTGGGGATCTTACAGAGCAAGATATTTCCCCCAGACAGGTTTCTCTATCCTAAAAGAATTCCGATGCCCGATGTTAAGATAATGAAGTTTTTGCCATCTCATTATAGTCAGGATGGTCTCCTTGAAACCATTTTCTTTCCTTCTTTTCTTCAATTTAGTGGCTATTAGATATTTTACATCTGAGAGAATTTCAGACCACACTGCCCTCCCTGGCCTGGATCTAGAGGCAAACTTTTTCTGTAAAGGACTAGATAGTGAATATTTTAGGTTTTTCAGGCTATAATGGTCTCTGTCACAACTACTTAACTCAGCTGTTATAGCACATAAACAGTCATAGACGCTATGTCAACCAATGAGCGTGGCTGTGTTCCAGTACTTTATTTACAAAAACAAGTGGTGGCTGTAGTTTTCCTGCCCATGATCTAGAAGAAAGCACATAGCAGCTTTGATGAAAACAAGTGGAGAAGCCTCCAGGCTAAAATTCAGTCTCCTTAGCTTGTTAGCATATGAGGCCATTTATCATTTGCTTCATTCGTACTGATTCTTAAGGCAGTCCCCACCTACCTGACTCAAGCTTAGATGCCCTTCTTCTGAACTTCCTTTGCACCTTGTTAGAGTACATCTCAGAGTGCTCACAGCACTCTGCTCTTTACTAGACTGAGTTCCTCAAGACCAGAGATGTCTTATTCATCCCTTCATGTGCCTACAAGAATGCCTGATACATTGTTGGTACTCAGTTTGTGTTTGTTAAAATAATTGCTGCTTTCTCTTTCCTGTGTTTGCCTAGATTTCTGTGTCAGGAAGTGCTCCTGAGGATACGTGGGAGGCAGACAGATGGTCTTCTCTGAATGAGAGTGACCCAGCACCAGGGACAAGGCGTTGGGGGAAACTTGGGCAATAAACACAAATGAGTCATTAGTCAAGTCCATGCCTTTTGGTGGACTTCCCACAATTGTCCTCTTGATCTGTCCTCAGCTATTGATAGGAGCTGTTATGTTTCCATATCCGAATGAGAAAAACAGATTTGGTGACTTATCTGGGGTCACGCTGTCAGTCAGGGGACCCCCAGCCTGAGGGTCTTTTTGCTGTGCTAAACTGCCTCTTAAAAGGCACCTGTGCATTAGTGTTTATGAAAAATACTTTAAAATGATGCGATTGGTTTCATCCTGTCAAAGACTGGGAGTGGACCATGCTTTATACGGTAGCTGTGTTCTGAAGAGGTAGCACATTTAGAATTTTGTCATTTAGATTATATGTTAAGTATTCCAGAGAAGCATGTTATTTGAAATCGTTCTGCCGTCTAACCTGTTTTAATATGAAGATTTCTTCTGGAATGTATATAAAGTGCAAGTTCAGATTTCCGTAAATCAAGTTTACTTCAAGGACATACCTCCTTTGGGAACACAATTCTCTACAGGACTCAGTGTGCCTGTTCAAAAGGAAACATGTAAAGAAAATCACCCCTGGGGGAAAGAGGTATGGCTCTTGTCAGTGTGTCTTTGTGTCTGTCTGTGTGTACCTTCGCTCCTATGGTCCTTTGCTTCCCATGGAATCTTTAAGAGGTGGCTCTCCCTAACATGAGGTAGGCCCCATGCTGCCCGCTAGGAGCCAGCCCAGATGACTCCTTGAAGCCAAACATCTGCTGAATTCCCATTCACTAGTCATAGGATCTTCCCCTGGGACCTTAGAACCAAATATCCAGGGCTGGGTTCCCCCTCATCTGTCATAGCTATTATCACTCCTGTTTGATGTTTCCTTCTTCCTCAGACAACCTTCCTTCTAGTGCTGGTCAGAAGGACCCTAGGTTTGGTCTATTTGGAAAGTTTGCTGCGAGAAACACAGATTATAAGTCCTTCCCACCATCTATCCAATGTTGTTCCTATAACATTGTCAGTTTACCTACTTTAATTCTATGTAACATGTTTTTACCGACTACCTGCTAGTAATCTAGCCCTATGCTGGCCCATGCTGTAGAGTAGTCGAAGGAGAAAACATGATCCCCATCCTTGGGAAGCTCCCAGTCTACATGGGTGATGAGGCTCACATCTCAGGAATTAGCGGTAAAGGCGAGAATATATAAAACAATTCTCCTCACCAAAATTAGGCATGATATGAACTGCTTTGGTAACAAATACTAGTCTAGTAGTGGGAACAAGCTGGGCATTCTTCACCAGTCTTTTCATTTTTACTTTCTGAGTTCTGTGGGTAATCCTTTCTGCCTATGAGAACACAGGGGCACCCTCAGGTTCATTTGCTTGCATATTAATCTATAATTCTCCTTTACCTGTGAACAACTCATCTATTTGAAATCACTTCTACATCTTCTGTTGGAGAAGTATGTATGTTGATATGCATGAACAAGGATCAACGAGTCCTACTTTATCTTAGTATCTCATTTCGAAGGTATTTCCTAGAAGTTTGCAATTGTTCTGCTATTCTAATGCTATCTGCACTCTGTCCAGTTAACTCACTCTCTGGTCTTGGACTAGTTTTCACTTTGACTCATTTGGATTTTGCTAGTCTTTCTTAGCTACCATTGCAAAAAAGAAAGTCTGTTCAGAAGTTTGACCTAGCCTTAGGCAAGTACCTTACCCAAAGGCTGAATCAATGAAGGTTTTGAAAAATAAACAGCTATGGTGTCTTGGGGAATGTAAACCATCAAGCCATCTCTACCACTTGTCTACTTTGTGATTTTCAGCACTTTGCTCGTCCTTTCTGGGTCTTTGTCCTTCCCTCTCCCCCACCTGCATGAAATCAGAATTGTAATTTGAGTCCTATTAAGCCATGAGCATGTTCTGAAATAAACAGAAATATATTAGAGACAGCTTTAGAACTGCCAAAGCCCTAGTTAGAAGTCATATACATAAAAGTCATAGAGGAGGAAAAAAAAACAAAAAAGAAAACAGATATTCCATCATAGTAGATTGTTTAGTATAACCTGATTCAAATGTCTTTCCTTGTCCTATCCTTTCCTACTTGTACACATTTTTGTATAATAACCAATAATCACATAATTTACAATTTTATTAACCTATGTAGTTTATAAGATGTCACATCAACTACTACATGAGTTTAATTCTCCTGTTCCAATAAATACCATAAACAAATAACTCTGTGTTTGAGGTCAAAGCATCATTAATGATTGGTTGAGTTTGCTTTTGATTGAAGTAGCCATAACATTTATCAGTTATGTTCTACTCTGAAAATATCTAACACTCCTCTTCCACCAGTTAAATGATAAAATGCCCCCAAACATGTCTGATGTGTCCCTTGAAAATGACTTATCTAGTTTACAAAAACCACATGTATATGAATAAATCAAGAATACGATCATTAATAAGGAATTAACATCTTTTGGAGTGAGTTCTAGGATGACGGTTAAGTGAAAAAAGTAGAAGTGCAAAAGAGTATCTATTGCATGCTACCCTTCAGGTGAGAAAGAAGAGGATATAAGAAAATTCACATGTATCTTCTCATTTGTACAAAAGAAGTAAAAGAAGGATAAACCAGAACCCTGCGAAGGGTCGATAGGAAAGATGTAGAAAGAAATGGGGAGAATAGAACAGCTTAGCTGGGATGAGGAGGGAACGATACTTCTGAGCATACTTTATTTATTTATTTTTGCGGTACACGGGCCTCTCATTGTTGTGGCCTCTCCCGTTGCGGAGCACAGGCTCTGGACGCGCAGGCTCAGCGGCCGTGGCTCACAGGCCTAGCCGTTCCACAGCATGTGGGATCTTCCCGGACCAGGGCATGAACCCACATCCACTGCATCGGCAGGTGGACTCTTAGCCACTGCGCCACCAGGGAAGCCCCCTGAGTGTACTTTTCTATGTAGCTCTGACTCATTCCCCAAAATAAATGATTTAAACCAACCAGTATGTGGTGGGGTGGGGGTCCAAATTGAATACAAGCAGTGAAAAATAAATCTAACTAAATTATGAAAGGATAGCATAATCACACTGAAAGGAGTGAGGAAGAAAAGAACTAAACTAAGTAATTTAAAAACCAGTATTCTGACTGACATAAAGAATCCTAAAGATGCTACCAGAAACCTACTAGAGCTAATCAATGAATTTGGTAAAGTAGCAGGATACAAAATTAATGCACAGAAATCTCTTGCATTCCTATACAATAATGATGAAAAATCTGAAAGAGAAATTAAGGAGACACTCCCATTTACCATTGCAACAAAAAGAATAAAATACCTAGAAATAAACCTCCCGAGGGAGACAAAAGACCTGTATGCAGAAAACTATGAGACATTGATGAAAGAAATTAAAGATGATGAGATGGGTTCAAGATGGCGGAGTAGAAGGACGTGTGCTCACTCCCTCTTGCGAGAGCACCAGAATCACAACTAACTGCTGACCAATCATTGACAGGAAGACACTGGAACTCACCAAAAAAGATACCCCACATCCAAAGACAAAGGAGAAGCCACAATGAGATGGTAGGAGGGGTGCAATCACAATAAAATCAAATCCCATAACTGCTGGGTGGGTGACTCAAACTGGAGAACACTTATACCACAGAAGCCCACCCACTGGAGTGAAGGTTCTGAGCCCCATGTCAGGCTTCCCAACTTGGGGGTCTGGGAACGGGAGGAGGAATTCCTAGAGAATCAGACTTTGAAGGCTAGTGGGATTTGCTTGCAGGACTTTGACAGGACTGGGGGAAACAGAGACTCCACTCTTGGAGGGCACACACAAAGTAGTGTGCACATCAGGACCCAGGGGAAGGAACAGTGACCCCATAGGAGACTGAACCAGACCTACCTGCTACTGTTGGAGGGTCTTCTGCAGAGGCGGGGGATGGCTGTGGCTCACCGTGAGGACAAGGGCACTGGCAGCAGAAGTTCTGGGAAGTACTCCTTGGTGTGAGCCCTCCCAGAGTCTGCCAGTAGCCCCACCAAAGAACCAGGTAGGCTCCAGTGTTGGGTTGCCTCAGGCCAAACAACCAACAGGGAGAGAACCCATCCCCACCCATCAGCAGACAAGCACATTAAAGTATTACTGAGCTCTGCCCACCAGAGCAACACCCAGCTCTACCCACCACCAGTCCCTCCCATCAGCAAACTTGCACAAGCCTCTTAGATAGCCTCATCCACCAGAGGGCAGACAGCAGAAGCAAGAAGAACTACAATCCTGCAGCCTGTGGAACAAAAACCACATTCACAGAAAGATAGACAAGATGAAAAGGCAGAGGGCTATGTACCAGATGAAGGAACAAGATAAAACCCCAGAAAAACAACTAAATGAAGTGGAGATAGGCAACCTTCCAGAAAAAGAATTCAGAATAATGATAGTGAAGATGATCCAGGACCTCGGAAAAAGAATGGAGGCAAAGATCGAGAAGATGCAAGAAATCTTTAACAAAGACCTAGAACAATTAAAGAACAAACACCTAGAAGAATTAAAGAACAAACAAACTGAGATGAACAATACAATAACTGAAATGAAAAATACAGTAGAAGGAATCAATAGCAGAATAACTGAGGCAGAAGAATGGATAAGTGACCTGGAAGACAGAATGGTGGAATTCACTGCCATGGAACAGAATAAAGAAAAAAGAATGAAAAGAAATGAACACAGCCTAAGAGACCTCTGGGACAACATTAAACACAACAGCATTCGCATTATAGGGGTCCCAGAAGGAGAAGAGAGAGAGAAAAGACCCGAGAAATTATTTGAAGAGATTATAAGTCGAAAATTTCCCTAACATAGGAAGGGAAATAGCCACCCAAGTCCAGGAAGTGCAGAGAGTCCCAGGCAGGATAAACCCAAGGAGAAACGCACTGAGACACATAGTAATCAAACTGACAAAAATTAAAGACAAAGAAAAATTATTGAAAGCAACAAGGGAAAAATGACAAATAACATACAAGGGAACTCCTATAAGGTTAACAGCTGATTTCTCAGCAGAAACACTACAAGTCAGAAGGGAGTGGCATGATATATTTAAAACGATGAAAGGGAAGAAGCTACAACTAAGATTACTCTACCCGGCAAGGATCTCATTCAGATTCTATGGAGAAATCAAAAGCTTTACAGACAATCAAAAGCTAAGAGAATTCAGCACCACCAAACCAGGTCTACAACAAATGTTAAAGGAACTTCTCTATGTGGGAAACACAAGAGGAGAAAAGGACCTACAAAAACAAACTCATAACAATTAAGAAAATGGTAATAGGAACATACATATGGATAATTACCTTAAACGTGAATGGATTAAATACTCCAACCAAAAGACACAGGCTCCCTGAATGGATACAAAAACAAGACCCATATATATGCTGTCTACAAGAGACCCACTTCAGACCTAGGGACACATACAGACTGAAAGTGAGGGGATAGAAAAAGATATTCCATGCAAATGGAAATCAGAAGAAAGCTGGAGTAGCAATACTCATATCAGATAAAATAGACTTTAAAATAAGAATGTCACAAGAGGCAAGTAAGGACACTGCAAAGTGATCAAGGGATCAATCCAAGAAGAAGATATAACAATTATAAATATATATGCACCCAACGTAGGAGCACCTCAATACATGAGGCAACTGCTAACAACTATAAAAAAGGAAATTGACAGTAACACAGTAATAGTGGGGGACTTTAACACCTCACTTACACCAATGGGCAGATCATCCAAAATGAAATTAAGGAAACACAAGCTTTAAATGACACGTTAAACAAGATGGACTTAATTGCTATTTATAGGACATTCCATCCAAAACCAGCAGATTACACTTTCTTCTCAAGTGCACACAGAACATTCTCCAAGATAGATCACATCTTGTGTCACCAATCAATCATCATTAAATTTAAGAAAATTGAAATCATATCATGCATCTTTTCTGACCACAACGCTATGAGATTAGAAATCAATTACAGGGGAAAAAAACGTAAAAAACACAAACACATGGAGGCTAAACAATATGGTACTGAATAACCAAGAGATCACTGAAGAAATCAAAGAGGAAATCAAGAAATACCTAGAGACAAATTACAACAAAAACACAATGATCCAAAACCTATGGGATGCAGCAAAAGCAGTTCTAAGAGGGAAGTTTATAGCAACACAAGCCTACTTGAAGAAACAAGAAAAATCTCAAATAAACAATCTAAACTTACACCTAAAGGAACTAGAGAAAGAAGAACAAACAAAACCCAAAGTTAGTAGAAGAAAAGAAACCATAAAGATCAGAGCAGAAATAAATGAAATAGAAACAAAGAAAACAATGGCAAAGATCAGTAAAACTAAAAGCTGGTTCTTTGAGAAGATAAACAAAATTGATAAACCATTAGCCAGACTCATCATGAAAAAGAGGGAGAGGACTCAAATCAATAAAATTAGAAATGAAAAAGGAGAAGTTATAACAGACACCGCAGAAATGCAGAGCATCCTAAGAGACTACTACAAGCAACTCTATGCCAATAAAATGGACAACCTGGAAGAAATGGACAAATTCTTAGAAAGGTATAACCTTCCAAGACTGAACCAGGAAGAAATAGAAAATATGAACAAACCAAGTAATGAAATTGAAACTGTGATTAAAAAATCTTCCAACAAACAAAAGTCCAGGACCAGATGGCTTCACAGGTGAATTCTATCAAACGTTTAGAGAAGAGCTAAGACCCATCCTTCTCAAACTCTTCCAAAAAATTGCAGAGGAAGGGACACTCCCAAACTCATTCTATGAGGCTACCATCACCCTGATACCAAAACCAGACAAAGATACTACAAAAAAAGAAAATTACAGACCAATATCACTGACGAGTATAGATGGAAAAATCCTCAACATAATACTAGAAAACAGAATCCAACAGCACATTAAAAGGATCATACACCATGATCAAGTGGGATTTATCCCAGGTATGCAAGGATTCTTCAATATACACAAAGCAATCAATGTGATACACCATATTAACAAACTGAAGAATAAAAACCATATGATCATCTCAATAGATGAAGAAAAAGCTTTTGACAAAATTCAACACCAATTTATGAAAACACTCTCCAGAAAGTGGGCATAGAGTGAACCTACCTCAACATAATAGAGGCCTTATACGACAAACCCACAGCCAACATCTTTCTCAATGGTGAAAAACTGAAAGCATTTCCTCTAAGATCAGGAACAAGACAAGGATGTCCACTCTCACCACTATTATTCAACATAGATTTGGAAGTCCTAGCCACAGCATTCAGAGAAGAAAAAGAAATAAAGGAATACAAATTGAAAAAGAAGAAGTAGAACTGTCACTGTTTGCAGATAACCTCTCTATACTCTACATAGAGAATCCTAAAGATGCCTCCAGAAAACTACTAGAGCTAATCAATGAATTTGGTAAAGAAGCAGTATACAAAATTAATGCACAGAAATCTCTTGCATTCCTATACACTAATGATGAAAACCCTGAAAGAGAAATTAAGGAAACACTGCCATTTACCACTGCAACAGAAAGAATAAAATACCTAGGAATAAACCTACCTAAGGAGACAAAAGACCTGTATGCAGAAAACTATAAGATGCTGATGAAAGAAATTAAAGATGATACCAAGAGATGGAGAGATATACCATGTTCTTGGATTGGAAGAATCAATACTGTGAAAATGACTATACAACCCAAAGCAATCTACAGATTCAATGCAATCCCTATCAAATGACCAATGGCATTTTTTACAGAACTACAACAAAAAAGCTTAAAATTTGTATGGGGACCCTAAAGATCCCAAATAGCCAAAGCAGTCTTGAGGGAAAAAAACGGAGCTGGAGGAATCAGACTCCCTGACTTCAGACTATACTACAAAGCTACAGTAATCAAGACAGTATGGTACTGGCCCCAAAACAGAAATATAGATCAATGAAACAGGATAGAAAGCCCAGAGATAAACCCATGCACCTGTGGTCAACTCATACATGACAAAGTAGGCAAGGGTATACAATGGAGAAAAGACAGTCTCTTCAATAACTGGTGATGAGAAAACTGGACAGCTACATGTAAAAGAATGAAACTAGAACCCTCCCTAACACCATACACAAAAATAAACTCAAAATGGATTAGACACCTAAATGGAAGACCTGGCACTATAATACTCTTAGAGGAAAACATAGGAAGAACTCACTTTGACATAAATCACAGCAGAATCCTTTTTGATCCACCTCCTAGAGTAATGGAAATAAAAACAAAAATAAACAAATGGGACCTAATGAAACTTAAAAGCTTTTGCAAAGCAAAGGAAACCACAAACAAGATGAAAAGACAAACCTTAGAATGGGAGAAAATATTTGCGAACGAATCAGTGGGCAAAGGATTAATCTCCAAAATATATAAACAGGTCATGCAGCTCAATATCAAAAAAACAGACAACCCAATCAAGAAATGCGCAGAAGACCTAAATAGACATTTTTTCAAAGAAGATATACAGATGGTCAAGAAGCACATGAAAAGCTGCTCAGCATCACTGATCATTAGAGAAATGCAACTCAAAACTACAGTGAGGTATCACCTCACACTGGTCAGAATGGGCATAATCAGAAAATCTACAAACAACAAATGCTGGAGAGGGTGTGGAGAAAAGGGAACCCTCTTGCACTGTTGGTGGGAATGTAAATTGATACAGCCACTATGGAGAACAGTATGGAGGTTCCTCAAAAAACTAACAATAGAACTGCCATACAACCCAGCAATCCCACTACTGGGCATATACCCAGAGAAAACCATAATTCAAAAAGAGTCATGTACCACAATGCAGCTCTATTTCCAATAGCCAGGACATGGAAGCAACCTAAGTGTCCATCGACAGATGAATGGATAAAGAAGATGTGGTACATATATACAATGGAATATTACTCAGCCATAAAAAGAAACAAAATTGAATTATTTGTAGTGAGGTGGATGGACCTAGAGACTGGCATACAGAGTGAAGTCAGAAAGAGAAGAACAAATACTGTATGCTAACACATATATGGAATCTTAAAGAAAAAAATTGTTCTGAAGATCCTGGGGGCAGGACAGGAATATAGACCCAGACATAGAGAATGGACTTTAGGACACGGAGAGGGGGAAGTGGGATGAAGTGAGAGAGTGGCATGGACATATATACACTACCAAATGTAAAATAGATAGCTAGTGGGAAGCAGCTACATAGCACAGGGAGATCAGCTCAGTGCTTTGTGTCCACCTAGAGGGGTGGGATAGGGACGGTGGGAGGGAAACGCCAGAGGGAGGAGATATGGGGATATATGTATATGTATAGCTGATTCACTTTGTTATACAGCAGAAACTAACACACCATTGTAAAGCAAGTGTACTCCAATAAAGATATTAATTAATTACTTAATTTTAAAAATTAAAAAATTTAAAACCAGTATTCTGACTGGCAATTGTAAGGCTAAAGACAAAAAAGAACTGTATGAAAATACTCTAGTTAGTAAACTTGTTTTTCTCACATGGGTATGGATTAGCAATTCTGAAACTACTTTATACTGCACTAGGACTGAACCAATAAGTAAAATATAATGAGAGCCAGGTTTCTCATTATCAGAGAAAGAAGTGATAAATAAGGAAAGAGGGAAGGAGAGAATGAATCCTCTGGTGTTTGCCTGGAATCATAGACATCAAATATGAACTCATGATTTTAAAATATATTCACAAAAGATATAGATGTGTTAATAAACATACATATATTTCTTAGCTCTGTCCACTGAGAGGGCCTAGAGGCAATAACACCTCAATAGAACTGAGCATGCTAAGTGCTCAGATCTTGGTTTCTAAAAACCATTCCCCAAAACAAGGAACGAGAAAGAGCTCCTTGGAGAAGTAACTGGTTCCAAAGCAAGGGCAGGGAAAGTGCAAGATGAGCTTGGAACATTTTATAGTGCCAGCAAGTAAGGAATTGTTCAAGAAAGGATAGGGACAGGTGGAAAATACACAGGAAAGCCAGTCTGAAGGCGTCCCTAATGGCCAAAGCCAGAATAAGTTGAACAATAACATGAATAATGATTGTATTAGATTATAACCCACGAAATAAAATAAATATCTGTGAGGTCATGCTGATATAAATAATTGGACAAATAAATAAATGGAGGAAAAGGGACAGCACTTTTCCTCACAGGAGGATTCCATTTAATAACTACATATATTAAAATTATTAATATTATCAATATTAATAATAAATATTGTTGTAGGCAGGATCCACCAATGGATGTTAAAGGTAGTGGACAAAAGTTTGAGGAGAAACAGGATATTTGCATAGTATTAAAGTATATCTCCCATAAGAAATGTATTAATTATTTACAAAGGTAAAAGTAATAACTTTGCAGTAGAGAAACTCACCACCTTAACCAAATGATCAATAATGAGATATGTATGTGGGCATCATATATACCTGATATGATGCACTGAGAAGGGGGCAGTATCACTCCTTTTCTACAGTATTTTTGCAAAAAAAAAAAAAATGCATAACCCCAATCCAGAGTTTCTTAACCTCAACACTATTGACATTTGGGGCTGGTAATTCTTTGTTGTGGGGCTGTCTTGAGCACTGTAGGATGTTTAGCAGCATTCCTGGCTTCTACTGACTTGATGCCAGGAGCATCACCACCACTACCATCACCCAGCATTGTTACAACCCAAAATGTCTCAGACATTGTCAGATGTCCCACGGGAGGCCAGATCTCCCCTAGTTGAGAACTACTGCCTCAATCTAACCATAAACAAACATTGGGCAGACCCAAATTAAGGGACGTTCTGCAAAATAAATGACTGGGGACTTCTGCAGCGGTCCAGTGGTTAAGACTCCGCACTTCCACTGCAGGGAACACAGGTTTGATCCCTGGTCGGAGAACTAAGATCCTGCATGCTGTGTGGCACAGCCAAAAAAAAAAAAAAAAAAAATTAAATGACTGAAAGTAAAGTGTAAGTATCAAGGTCTTGAAAAATAAGAATGAGGAACTATAACACATTGGAAGAGTCTCAGGAGGCATGATGATTAAATGAAATGTGGGATACTGGATTGGATCAGAAAAAGGACGTTAGTAGAAAATCTGGTGAAAATGGAATGAAATCATAGTTTAGTTAATAGTACTGTACCAATGTTGATTTCTTGGTTCTGATCATTGTAATATAATATGTGAACATTAGAGAAGCTGGGTGAAGGGTATAGAGGAACTGTCTAAACTATTTTTGCAACCTGTATGTAAGTCTAAAATTATTTCAAAATAATAACCATTAAACACTAAATCATGTTATAGTCTTTGTGATGCCAAAGGGAACGTCTCATTGTGGTGCTAGTATTTGAGTTATCTTCTATTTCTGACAAGTATGAATGGTTTCCCATTTGTGAAAATGATGTAAAGTATTGTTTACAAAATTTTTATGACCAAAATATGAATCAATACAAACAAAAATGTTAAGTTAATAATAACACATGTGGCATGAGGATGTGGTAAAAACTGCAAAAGTGATAGTAAAGTTTGAGGAATAGTGATCTTAAGTTCAGTCTCCCACCTTTGATGCTCCTCTTTTTTCTTCTCCATCCACCACCTACTTACAAACATCAAGAAGTAAGATGCCTTAAAATGCATATATAGTATGCTACTTTCTGTGAAAGAAAGAGGAGGGAATAAGAAAGCATACGTGTATCTGCATATCTTTACAAATAGAAACATAGGAAGGACAAATCCAAAAACAATGGAGTTGGGTACCTATAAGGCATGGTAGGAATTGGGGTGAAAGGGATACAACAAAGGAAAGAGTGACACTTTTCTGAGTTAACATTTTTGTATTGTTTTGACTTTTGGAAGCATGTTAATGTCCTACATATGTAAAAAATTAAGAAGGATGGGAGGGAGGAGCCTAAAACTAAAAGCAAATGGAAACAAATGAACCCAGTTGTATTTAGATGAATACCATAACCAAACTGAAGGGAAAATTTAAAAAGGACTAATCCAAGTGGCTTATGAGCATAGGCTTTGATTATACACACTCAAGTTGGGAGAGGAAATTGCAAACAAATCTCAAACTCTTTTTAGCAGGCTTTTTTTTTTTTGTAGTGGTATATACAAACAATTCTGAACTGATTTTAGATATATTATAGGATTAAGCAAATTAGTGAATGAGATGATGTCGTTGAGAGCCAGGATTCTCACTGTGGAAGAAAGCACATGCATATATGGGATAGAGGAAGGCAAAAAAGAACTCTGTGAGAATGATTAGAGTTGGAGGTATTGGTGTAAACTCATGATCTCTAAAATGTGTGTGCATACATGCTTATATAAGTACACATGTATGTGTATATGTGTGCGTGTGTATATGTGGATTATATGCATATATTTCCTAGCTCTGTGCTCTGAGAGGGCTTAACTCCCCATAGATTGTCCCCAAGTAGCAATGAGCACACCTAGCACCCAAATCTTGATCTCTAATAACCTTCCCACTAAAAGAAACCAGGGCTGTTCAGAGAAATGGCTGATTTCAGAGCTGGGCATGGTAGATACAAGATGAACCTGCAACACCTTATTATGACAGAAAGTAAGGAAGTCCTGGAAAAAAAAATCATGGGGGCATGTCACAAGGACACAGGCTGTAGCTTGACAGATCTCCCACTTGCCAAACCTGGGACAATTGGAGCATCAAAGTAATTAGGTATAGTAATGAATATAAACCATTGAAAAAATGGAAACCCATGAATCCATACCAATAATAAAATAGATAAATTAATGGGGGAGAAGGAGAGAGCACTTCTTATGGTAGAATGCTGAGTGACAACTGATAAACGTGGAGGGAAGGATAGAATTGGAATGTCATCAGTGTGAGACCATCATAGTAAAGACCAAAGCGAAGAAGAATCCTCGATAGATGCTAAATCTAAGGGGAAATTTTAACCAGGAGCAGTATATTCACATGGTCTTAAATTGTCTCCTCAATTGCTTCCTAGTTGCAAAAGAAAATATAATACCTAGACGGTGGAGAAATCAGACAACGTCTTGACTGGGTGATCCAAATTAATATCACCAATGAGAGACAAATGAACACTGTATATTGTATACCTCCAGATGTGATGCCCTGAGGAGGACATAACATCACATGTAATATTCCGGCCCGAAATGCATGTCTTATATCTTATTATAAGCATTAGAAAAACCAAAACTAAGGGGGGAAAAAGGAGACAGGGAACTTTTGAAGAGTTGACATCCTTCAAAAATGTCAATATCATATAAGAAAGAGACAGACTGTGGAAATAGTCCAGATTAAAGTAGGCTCAGTAGATAACTAAATGTAATACCTAATCCTAAATAAACAAAAATGCTGTGCAGGATTTTATTGGGTCAATTTATAAAATTAGGGTATGGACAGTATCAATATTAAATTTATTAAAGTTAAAAACCATACTGTGATTATGTATGAGAATAGCCCTAATTCTTAGGAACACTGAAATATTTGGGGATAAAGGGTCATGATATATGTAATTTACTCTCAAGAGACTCCAAAAAGAGATACTGTGTGTGCAAAGAAAGAGAGAGAGAACACAAATGATGGAGCGTATGGGGTAAAATGTTGACAATGGATGGATCTGGGAGGAGGGTATATGGTGCTCCTTATACTACATCTATTCTTAGAGCTTTCTGATAAATTGAAAATTACTTCCAAATGAAAAATTTTTAAAATAAAAAAGAATGTGGTCGTTAGTGATGACTGAATGTTCTGCATCCTTGAGAGAGACTTTATTGAGATTTAACAAGGCCATTGCATGCAGAGAACTAGGCTGAGAGGGCCTGGTTCACCTTTGAAGGTCATAGTCTGGAGACCAAAGTGCTGTATTGATAAACAGGCCTGCCAGTTTTCTTGTTCTCTTATTCTAACACTGTTTCTAAGGAATCCAGTAGAACTGCACCCCAAGGCAGTTCACTTAGTTAAGTCCCACCCAGACTCTAGTATGTGTCCATCTGTCTCAGAGGAGGCCATCAGACCTAGGTACAGGCCACTGAAAAGAACTGTAGAAAGCAGCACAGATGCAGAGTGTGAGCTACAGGCTCATACTGGTTGAGCTTAATAGAGTTTGTGTAGCTTCCATGCCTGGAGTGGGATAAATTAGGTAGCTTGTCATCCCAGAGCTCTTAGTCTCAGCACTGGCATTGAGAGACTTTAGCAAGAATTTAAAAATAGAAAACTTAGAGCTGAGTAATGAACTGCTCTCCACACCCCACTGGTGATTTACCCAGGCTTCATCAGCCCCAAAAGACATGGCGTTCTTTTCAGTAAATCAGAAAATACTGATACCATTAATTCCATCACTGAAATTAGGAATTCGATAGTAGAGAAGGTAGTTTTATTAAATGCATGTATATGTCCACATCTGAAAAGTAATACCTGAAATAGCTTTAAGAAATCATGTTTTCATGTTTTTCCAATTAAACTTATTTGTTTTTCTTTCACCTTTCTTTTGTTAGCTCCCTAGCATGCAAACAGTAAAAGTTTTTTTAAATTTTCTGAGAAAAAAATTTAATTAAGAAAATGCTATCTTTTTCATAGTTTTTTCCTTGGGATTTGGAGGAAAAGCGTAATCATATTTGTAGACGACCTTTAGAACAAGGGACACTCCAAGTGTCTGTCATGCTCCCTAGGAGAAACTGTCTTGACGGGTCTTTGGACACTATAGGATAGAAATACTAAGATTAGAATAGGAAGTCAAGGAAATATTTCTTCTAAAGGAGAGCTCTGCAAGGCCTGGGGACAGCAAAAGGAAGTGGTAGAAGCCCTTTCACTTGCCAACTAACATAGGCGTGACCTAAAAGAGACCTGAGAGGGCCTTTTGGGGCCGTGCTGACCCAGGCCAACCAACGTGTCTGTCTCTCTCCCCCTCTCCTCTCATCTTTAGCATCCCTTTCTTGGCTGAGGGTGTAGGGGCTTTTCTCTGTTTAAGCAAAATTTTGGGGACTTCAGCCAATTCCCATCCTTTCTGAGGAAGTTCATAACAGCCATTCTAAGAGAGTGGATAGAAGAGGAAGCTTGGCCAAGTAGGGCAAGGCCCATACTGCCCATTTGCCCAGCTGGGCAGTGAAGACAGACAAGGGAAGAAGGTGTGCCTAAGAGCCCAGGCTCTGGCATTGGATTGACTCTAGGCCTCTCTTTGTTCTGCACGGAGTGATAGCCATCTACAATCTTCATCAACTGTTATCTCTTGGAAAGGGAGAAGTAAAGAAATGTCGTGAGTCCAAAAGCACTTATATGTATCTCATTGCTAGAAAGCCAGCTCGAAGGCCCTTCTTCTATGTAATGATGTGAGTCTGGGATGGTGACCCCTCTAGAAGTTTATAGAGGGGAGCTAGCACCTTCCCTTTCATCACCCCTACCTTTGAAAGGCACTGATTTCATTTTTCTTTTTTAGCTTTATTCAGTTACAATTTTAAAATATTTATTAGAGTGATACCTGAGGCTAAAGCTGGCTGGGAAAGAAAGCCTTTGACAAAATGTATTTAGTTAACAGGTTTCCATCTGTTCAGCCAGTGTCCACACAGGTGTAATATATTGCCTCATGTAAATATTGCATGGCCCATTTATGCCTTGGTTCAGTGTTTCTGTGTTGTCTGCGTGTCTGGTTTGTTTCTGGCATGTGCATGTGGCTATACCAACGGAGTAATTTGGGCAAAGTCAACGCAGCAAGTCATGAAACTCGTACTTGAACCCAGACCTTCCAACCTGAAAGCTCATATAGTTGCATATGTGGCACTGGACACATCCGCCTTTGTTGATTGTTGAATTCTGAACTCCTAGAATGGTGCTTGGCACATGGAAGGCATTTCACAAGTATTTATTAAGCAAATGAGTGATTATTAGAATAGCCTTGTGTTCTGATTCCGTCCAATGTTAGTTTCATTACAGGCCTGCCTCTGAGAGCTGTCTGCTAAGAGCATGTACTCTTAGCAACATGACGGTGCTTATGGAAGAGATGACTCTGCCTTATAGTGATTACTCATTTATTTTCTTAATTGCGATACAGTCCGTAGCCATTCTTTCTCTTACTATGTTTGAAATTTTATGCTTCAAGTCTACTATAGATGGTAGTGAAGGATGCTAGGGGGTTCTGAGATCCTGATTTGTCTTATCAGTCTGATGAATTACTGGGGTGGGGGTTTGGATATTTTACAGCTTTTAGATCTCTTCCTCCAGTGGGATTGGTCAACCTACCTTGCTGACTATGGTCAGCCCACCTGCAAGTACCTCCGGGTAAACCCTGTGACAGCTCTGACCCTGCTTGAGAAGTGAGTACCCATCCAGTGGTCTGTGTTGGGGGGTGGGGAAATGGGGATGGCGGGTTGGTATAGAGGATAATTTTCTCTTTGCCAATACCTTGAAAAGACCGCAAAGAGGCCCCATTCTTAAAGTCTCCATAGGTGCTTTTAGCAGTCTCCATCATTGGATTTGGCAGGCCAGTCTTCCTCTTGTGGCCTCTTAATTCCTGAGCCTTGACAAGCTAGGGCAAGTATGGGTCAATTGGCCTCTGACATTACCTCAGAGCTTACCTAGAGATGACGAGAGGAGAAAGGAAGATGCCTTAGTTTGGGGCTCAGTTCAGCCTGGTGAACAGAGTGAGCCTGGCCCCAGCCATCTGGAGTATGATGATGGATAGAGGACAGCCCCACAGAACAGATGGCTTCTGGTTCCTAGCAGAGAAGCTCCTGAAATTACTGAAACCTTCACCTGCCCCTCCAAGCCCCGCCTCTGCCAGACTGAGCTTTACTGTGCTGACTGTCCCAAGAAAGCTGTGTTGGAGGTGCCTAATTCTTGCCTTAGGCAGTCACTGGCCCGCAGAAGTCCTGCTACAGGGCTGTAGCATCTCTGACGGAGAGATGCTTCCACTGAGATTGAGTTAGCCACGTCCGGAGCATCTCACTAACCAATAAGTCACCCAGATGCTGGAATCTGCTATTCATTGTAGCCTGGCTCTGGCTTTAGCTTACCTAGTTGAGAGCTGGCAGACCAGAGACTAAGACCCATGTAAAAGGGAAGCTTTTTCTTGTCATCAAACTAGGTAACAGCTGGCTTCTTAGCAGCTTCCTAGGAGAGTGCCTTGCATCTCGACAGTGTAGCAAGTCTACGTATATAGCCAGCCAAGCAGGTCTCAAATCCTAGCAAGGCAAGGATCAGAGTCCAGGAGGCCAGAGTAGAGCCTTAGACAGAAGCAGAGGCTGAGGTGTACCTTCCTACTGTGCAATATAACAGGGGAGAGAAGGGGAGGGGCAGAGGTGTGTGTTTGGAGCCAAGAAACCAAGAGCCCAGAGTTGACTTTCTCCAGATCAAGACAGAGACTGATGTTTCCATTTTGACTTTGTTTCCCATGGTTCTCTCTCCCAATGACCTTCTTCCCTAGGATATCTAGAGAGTAAGTATATTATTCACTTGGGCCTTTTCCATCGCTTTGAGGCAAGTCCTTCCGGTCTCCTCATTGACACTAATGACTACACTAATATCCCTACCCTGTGAGTTGTCCCCACCCTGACATACTAATCTACTAAACCAGCCTGGTGCCAACTGGCTGGCCGCCTCCTCTCTCCTTGGTCCTTAGAGTGACCCTTGGCTTACCAGTTCCTTTGGGGCTGGGAGTGGTAACAGGGATTTTCCCCCATCGGTGCCAGATGAAGGGTTGTTCCCAGCCACCTTCCTGGCACACACAATACCCTTGCTAGTCCAGGGCCTAACCCTGACTAGCCCTGGCAATTCAGCACTGACACACGGGAGCTCCTCAGCAGTCTCCCCTCCCTCCCAGTGGTGAGGCCCATGGCTTTAAGATCTCCTGTCGAAGACTCTTTATTAGAGGCAAGGCCTCATCCCAGAGTTCTCAGTACCCGGCTGAAATGGCTTTTGAGTTGGTGCTTAGATGTCATATTCATTATGTGTCTAAATGGGCTCTAGGATTCCCTTTGGCCCGTTGCCTCTCCACCGTTCTTTACTCCTCTGTTCCTGAGAATCTCTAGATCCAAGAAGTACTGGCTCATCTACTTCCTGTGGATCAACAATAGGCTAAAATAATCAGCCTCTCGGGAGCATTCTGGAGGCCTAGCCAGTAATAAAGCCATGTGCTTGGCCCGAGCGATCAGCAGGGTTTAAAACCTCCCTTCCAAACACAGCAGGGCCAAAGGCCACCCAGGTCACTAAAATCTGTATTTCCCAGCCTCATAGGAATCAATCCCTTTACCTGACCCATTCCTGCTTTCCCCTTGACACTCTCTCCTTTTCAACCTGACACTTCTTAGCAGGGTGAGACATGGAAAGACCCAAAGACCTGATGAGGACATTTCAGGAAAGAGAAGAGGGCCCTGTTCACTGAGAGGTGGCCATAGCCAAAGTAGATCCAGATCCTAGGCTTACAGAATGCAGTGGGGCGTGGGGAGGGCTCTCCTCTGGTTTTAGAGCGTTCCAGGGTACAAACCAGCATGCCACCATCAGCCCTCAGGGCACTTGAGTTTCTCTTTCAAGTAATCCCAACTCCAGGTCTTAATGGCTAAAACATCCTGGCCTCTGGGGCCTAGAGACCACCCTCTTTTTCCCTCTCTCCTCCCTTACTTCTGGAACCTCCCTATGGGAGCTGAAAGCCAGCTCTGGCTGCCTATCTCTGGGCTGCTCTGAGGAGTCATGAAACTAATGATCACATAGGATGTTAAATTAAATGTCTTATAAAGGTAGGAAGTGTTTTTATTCCCTTATTGTTTCTTTCTGTTTTGCTTTGTGTTGGTTTTATTTAGATTTATAGTATATCCAGAAAAGGTAAAGGAGCTGTTCTCTGGGATAAATAATCCTAAATCAAGCCAGTCCCACAAACATAATTGTGCAGTTAATGTTTAAGGGACCAAATACCATAATCATCATAGCCTTGGGGACCTTTGTGCTTTCTTTACAACCTAAACCTCTAAACCTCTGTCATCTCTCCTTCTTCCTCCCGTCCAAGCACAGGCCTCCACACGTGGGTGGTCGTACCTTATTCACAGTGTCTAAGCATGCTTGATGAGTAATTCCAGGCTGACGGCCCTAAAGCTTAGGTCAGAGAGAGAAGTCTCAATTCGTTTGTGGCTGTCACTGTCAGCCAGAGCCATAAAGCAATGGTGCTCATTAGAACCTCCCTACCATATGGATATAAATGTCCTTATGGGCTCTCTGGCCTTTTGACTGGCCTCTAGTCTGTCCCTCTGCACATGGCCACCCCACAGAAAAAAAAACATGGGCCAGGATTGGCCAAAGGCCCTGGGAAGTCTGCCTGAGAGCAGTTTACTCCCCAGTGCCAGGCTCCTTCCGTCCCCTCTCCTAGCCTATCTCCGTGAAGGCCAGGGGACTGTGAAGTCAGAGCTGGCCAAGTTCCTGGGGGACGGTGGTGAGGAACCGCCTAGCCTGACCCCGAGGAGAAATGAGTCTGGGCAGTGTCCTTCATTCTCTACCACTAGAACTATCCGTGGGCTGGAGGTCCAGTGTGCAGAGGCTGGGGCCAGAGTTAACAATCACCAACAGATGTCAGGGGCTGTGGGCCCTTTTTGGGGAATAACAGATTCCTGGGATCTGTCACAATGGCTTAGTCGGGCTTGGGGGCTGCTCTGGCGACCTCAGCCTGGCCTTGACTTTCTCCATCCATGCTTCCCAGTTAGGTCTCTCCATCTCATGGAACTGGTGGCCAGAACTGCCCATGGTTTGTGCTCTAGGAATATTCCGTCCCTGGAGTTTTAGCATGAGCCAGTTAGAAAGTTTTCCCAAGGTCAAGATCTGAAGACATAGCAGCCGTTGAGAACTTAGGGGCTTGTCTTGCCTAAAGCCCCGGTTGGCTCAGTCTTTTGGCGCCTGCTTTCCTCAGCACCATGCCCTCTTACCACCTCACTGCCCCTGGGCCCCTACCCCGAGGCAAAGGAAAAGAGATCAGTCAAGCCCTTGGTTTTGTTAGCGGTAGGATAGACTAACCAGGTAGAGCAGGAAATGCACAGTGGCTTTCAGTTACTCATGTTCTTTTGGAATTGCTAGTTAAGAGCATCGTTCTGCTTTACCTTTCAAATACCAGCTGTAAGGTCCCAGCAGGATTTAGTAGGTTTATGAGGTGATGAGAAGACCTTAGACATTCTCTAAGGTCTGTTGACCGTCAGGGCTGCAGCAGGTGCCAGATACCTACAACAGAGGCATACCTGGGCGTAGAAGGGAAGGAAGTAGGTAGGGTGGGTATGGATGAGGAGGCAATTGGCCTTGGCCGGCTCTTGACTGTTCTCCAAAGGTGACTGAAGTGGGGAGGCCTTTGGGTGCCAGGAGGGCAGCGTCGTGAATAGTAGTAGGTGAGTATGCGCCTGTCAGTGGAAGTGCTCTGGACTCTCTCAACTCCGGGTGGTGGTTCAGACACACTAGCCACCATTGCTGCCTCAAACACTTTGCTCTCTTTCTTCCCTTCTCTGTTTAGGATGAAGGACACTAGCCGCAAGAACAACATGTTTGCACAATTTCGGAAAAATGAGCGGGACAAGCAGAAATTGATTGACACTGTGGCCAAGCAGCTCCGGGGACTCATCAGCCAGCACTCATGAAGGCGGGCCTCACCCACAGAGGCCACTGGCTGCAGCCCCAGAGTCCGGACCCCAGCACTGGCTGGCCCTGCATTTGTGCATTCTTCTTCAAAGAGAGCAAATGTATTTTTTTAATAACCTGTGTACAGTATTCGCATGACCTTTCCCTATAGCGAAAGAGGCACGAGGGTAAGCAAGTCCACGAGCTGTTGCTAGGCTGGGCTTCAGGGGAAGTCACACTACATACACTGTCTGTATTTTCCTAGAGATGGCGGTGTCATCGGTCCAGTATGATAAACCACCTTTCATCCGTGGCTCTAGAGCTTAGATCTGGGGCTCAGAAACTACACAAACAAAATGGGTACTTGGCACTGGGAGGTAAGGTGAGTAGGCCGAAGGATAATAAAGTACATCCTGTTCACTCCTTGGTGCCCCATTCACCGTGTAGGTGAGGCCGATTCTTCTTGATGCAAGGAAAGGGCCTGGAAAACATTACTACTTAGTCTATCAAAGACCAGCACACAGTTCTGGAGGTTCATCTCTTCAGTCCACTGACTTTCACTGACCGGTGAACAAGCGTGCTGTGTGGCAAGATGACGGCTTTGCTCCAGTCCCCCCAAGGATGGCATTTTTTAGCCTAGATCTGACCCAATGCTTTTACTTCTAAGTTTTCTGGGGCCCGGTAGAGCTGAGTATGCAGTGGGAAGAGTTGGACCTCATGACTAACTATAGGCTGCCCCACACCAGGAGGAGATCTTGAAAGCCAGTGCAGATGGAATCAGAGCCCCAGCCCTTCCCCATTCCTCTCATTGCCTTCTTTCAGGGTCAGGGTACTTGGTTCAGGGCATAGGTCAACAGTTATTCCATAGACAGAGTCTCAGACTTGGCCTCTTCCAGCAGTGTCATTGGGATAGTAGGATTCCAGAAGCCTGAAAATGGCCCTTACTTTACCCTTAGGTAAAACCTTGGAATCATTCCTTTGTGTTTTAAAGCCAACTTTCTGGCCACCATCTTTAAAGGAAATGTCATCAACTCTGTACTGTGGGGACAGCTATAGCTGGACTGGATGCCTTTAGGGATGGAACCACTGTCACCGTGAAGTAGAGCGGGTCAGCCATGGCTAGTGGTTTGTTACCCATGGCACAGCTGTCCCTCACTAAGTCATATACTGGATAAGCTTTTCTTGCTCTAGCCCAAAGCTTCCATCCCCTTTTGAGATCCCCATAGCTATCTTTTGGCTTCGTCTGAGAAGGATTGCCTGTAATCCTATCCCTCAAGCTCTGGCGTTTGCAAAGGAGCCTGGACCAGCTAGCTTGGAGGCTGTGTCCTCTGTCCCAAATGGGCTCCCGAGACTTAATGCAAGGGCTTCACTATGAGGTCAGGCAGAGGAATCTGCCCTTTAAGACACTTCAGGAAGATGCTACTAAGGCTACTGGCAAGAGTATAATTGTGCATCACGAAACAACAACAAATAAGCCACACGGTCATTTCCAGCTTGGGTTAGTGGAAGGAAAGACTCATCCGACAGAATTCTTCACTCCCTTTGTCAGCTGCTGAGTTGCTTCTAGGGAAGGCAGTGCTTCCTTTTTCACACACCCCCACCAAATATTGTATCACGACTTAAAAACCATGAGGAAGAAAATATGCACACCGACAGGCAGGCTTCCTCAAAGCTGGAGACCAGGCTGCGTGTGGGCTCTGCAGAAGCCTTCTGAGGCTCATCCTAGGGACTAGGCAGTTTGCCCAGGTCTTAGAATGAGGCTCAGAGATGAGTGCTGCCACCCAGAACTTCCATAGCCAAGGAAACGCAGGGGTCCGTGGGAATGAGACCCAAAATACCATCTCTCAGGCTCTGGACTTTATTAGAAAAGAACGAGAAATGACCACACTAATCCCATTGCTTCAGAAGGGCCCCAAGCACCCTCCTTCACTAGATGCCAGTTTACAGCAAGATCTCTTCCGCTTTGCGTGCTGAGGCTTTGAAGTGGAATGGAGAGAACCTTAAGCATATCACAATATTTTTCAACTGTTATCATTGCTGGCCTGGTCTCAAACCTGTACCCTGGGGCTTCCCTGGTGGCACAGTGGTTGCGAGTCCGCCTGCCGATACAGGAGACGCGGGTTCGTGCCCCGGTCCGGGAAGATCCCACATGCCGCGGAGCGGCTGGGCCCGTGAGCCATGGCCACTGAGCCTGCGCATCTGGAGCCTGTGCTCCGCAACGGGAGAGGCCACAACAGTGAGAGGCCCGCGTACCGCAAAAAAAAAAAAAAAAAAAAAAAAAAAAAAAAAAAAAAAAAAACCTGCACCCTGGAGAAACAGTGCTATAGAAGAGAAAGTGAACAGGGTGGAGGAACGGGGGTTACTCTGCCCCTTGCACACAGAGGTCCCTCTACAGATAACGCTTATTCAAGCCCAAGACTCATAGGGTGGATCCTTTGCTAGATCCCTTCTTCCCTCTCGGTCTGCCTCAGCCTTCCGTAACGAAACCAACATGCAGCTACTGAGTTGTCTGTGGGGACACACTCTTGGTGAGCAGAGAAAGGTAAAAAAACAGAGACCAGCAATGTCCAAGCTGTTTGAATTGGTGAAGTAGGAGTTTTCAGTTTTGTCTATAGGCCTCTAGCTGCGCCAGCCCTTGTGAGGACTTGTGCAAAGCATGGGTGTCCATGCCCTTCAGACTCCTGACATCTGGGCTCAAATGCCCAGAGGTGTAGAAGTGCCCTGGAGGCCTCAGTAAGACGCAAGAACATGGGTGCCTGGAGGTCTTTCCGTCTTCTAGTTGGCTGAGTTCTTGGGAAAACCAGGTCCATATTCCTGAAGGGACAGTCAGGTTCAGGACCCTAGTGGGTTTCAGTAGTACTTTAGGCAGCTGGTACAGTTTTAACGTATCTCATAGCAAAATCACTTTCAGTAGACTGTAAATGAAGCTCTTGGGGATGGGGAAGAACAGGACCTGGAAATTGGAAACAACAGAGAGTCCCCACTGGTAAAGGGAATATACAGGCTTACAGGGAGAAGTCCCCAGTATTTTCATTGTCTCCCAGGCCTCCAAGTCAGCCTGCACACTTGACAAGTTCTTGCTCAGCAAATCCCAGGCCCAGGGCCCTTTATCCCCAAGATTGGCATTGCCCATGACTCTCCCCATGAGGCCTCCGAGCACACTCCCTGGGGCCTGCCGCAGAAATCCCCCTCACCGTAGCCTCGCTTCTCCCAAGACTCTGCACCTGGCTGCTTCCATTGCCTCTTGTGTTTTTCTTTCTTTTGCCTGAGTTTGCAGTTACTTTTCACTAATGTGTTGGAAATGGCCTTTTTATTTTGCACATTTATGGGGGATATTTAGGAAAGTCCATTTTTAACTCTAAAGGGAACTTTTTTCTTTAAAACCAGTAAGCTACTGATACAGATGGGCCTCAAGGTTAGTAGAAAACCTCTTATGTGGAAAGAGCATGTTTATTCCTCCTGTACGTTTTCCTCTTTTAACTGCTATTAAATAAGACAGCCTACGTACCTGTTCAAAAGCCACAGTGTCGTCTCACGGTGTTTTGTTCTCCCGCCCCTTTTGCACACTGCAGCCATGGTTGGTGGTCGGGATGATGGCCATTGCACCCCTTGAGCTGAACTGAGGACTAGAGCAGGCAGAAGCCTGGAGGGGAGGAGAAAGCCTGCCTGCCAGACAAGGCAAGGAGTCGAATTGTGGCCTTGGAAACATTCCAAATTACTGGGCCAGGCTTTCCTGTCTCTACAGTTAACACTGGCATCGTCATCGTCATCAAGAGGAATAACCCTTGACATGCCTGGTTTGTGGGGAGCACCAGGCTAGGTAACTGGGGGCTCAGTGTGTGTTGAACACCAGCCCTGCCATGGAAAGGCTCCTGGGTAAGATGGGGCCAGGAGGGATTATCTAGAGGAAGGAGCGAAATGAGCCCGCCTTAGAGCTCGGTGGCAGGGAGGGACAGGCATCACGGTCTGGTGTAGGAACGGGTCTGGTCAGGGAAGACAGCACAGGGAAATCAGGATGTTCATTAGCTGGGCCTTGAAGGAATTAAATTCAATATGGTGCCGACCACATTAGAGTGAAAAGTTGGCACAAGTCTGGTGTACACTGGGAGGAGAGTGGGGACCTGGTAGGCATATCTGAAACCATGGTGAGTAAGGCCCGAAATGTCTGTGTAACAACACCCAGCCTTCTTGGCCCCGAGGCTGGCATGGAAGCCATGGGAATAGGCTGGAGAGAGTTTCTTCAGTTATTAACAAGTCTGACTACTGCAACTGGGCTTTGGTGCCTGAGAGACCTGGGCTTCACTTCCTGCTGTGCCACTTACTAGCTGGCTGACTTTGAACAATTAACTCCCTAAATCTCATAATCCTCAGTGAAAGCAGAACCTAGTGCCTAATTTACAGGCTTGCTGTGAAGTGTAAATGACCTATGAATGGTCGATATGCCTAGCCAGTTCCTAGCCACAGCACATGAACTCTTTCAGGCCTTTCCCTCCCTCCCCTCAAATTCCACAACATTTTGTGGCTGAGCATTGGACAGAAGTGTCCACAGCTTCTCTGCCTCCTGGCTTCCACTCCCCAAGCCCATCACAGGCTTAATGGTACTGAGGCCCCTCGAGCACCTGTGTAGACACAGAGGAACAAGCCCTTCACATCAGCCAGCCAGTTGCCTGGCTCAGAGCTGAGCCAGTCCTTCGGGTAGAATCTGCCCCTGAATTCCACCTGGAACCTTCTCTGCCAAAATGTATTCCTCCTTTTAGAATTCAGGAGTTCTTGACCAGAGGTCCATGAACCCTTGGAGTGTGTGTGTGTGTGTGTGTGTGTGTGTGTGTGTGTGTGTGTGAATGCATGTACAGGCGCGCAGGCTTGCATCCACTCATTTTTCTGGCTGGAAGGTACATGGCTTTCATCAATGTCTAAGGAAGATTCAGGACTGAAATCCTGAATAATAACCAAATCCCTCTGGAAGTATAGATCTCCCTGTGAGGAAAAGCCAGACTCTGAGCAGTTACCTCCTCTCCCTGCCTCGTAGAGTTCTGGCAGGGAGATTTTTCAAGACCTGCAGCCCTGCCGCCCCCCTCTTCCAGGAACCCTCACACGATCCCCAGGTCACACCTAAAGACCAGTAC
Source organism: Delphinapterus leucas (assembly GCF_059928025.1). Taxonomy (NCBI): domain Eukaryota; kingdom Metazoa; phylum Chordata; class Mammalia; order Artiodactyla; family Monodontidae; genus Delphinapterus; species Delphinapterus leucas. The sequence goes on from NC_143141.1 coordinate 33,143,929, forward strand.
AACCACCGTTCCTAAGCTTGATCTCCCCAAACCAGTTCAAGGTACTGAGGGAGGCACGAGGACCCTGTACTTCTAAGAATACAGAGACTTCCACCTGGTTGAGGGGATCGCAAACCAGAGGGTCCAGTACAGAGGCTTGGGCTGTCAAAGCCAAACTGAACCCAACTCACCCCCCCGAATGTTTCCCACAGCTTCTGAGTCAGCACTGACGGGGACAATGTCTTCTTGCCCAAGGCCTTGTCCAGAGAGGGCTCTGCGGGGAACCAAACCAAACCAGGGACAGATGTGAAGCCGTCGCCAGCTTGCCCCGTGTCTCATCTGCTCACCAGGCAGATGAGGGTGGGGAATGGCTACTGGAAGATAAGGGGAGGCAGGAGAAAAAGTGCCAGACCCTTTCCCCGGAGGCCTCAGCTTTGAATTTAATGGACAATATTTGCTGGGAATGAGAGAGACTCCAGGCCCAAGAGACCAGAAGACAAAGGCTCCTGAGGAAGTGCAGGGAGGAGGAGGGGTGCGGTGGGGGCCAGGCATTGTGCGGGGGGCACCACCCCTCTATCTGTTTCCATCACTGCTGGGGTTAGGGTTACCCTGCATTTGGAGCCCCAGCTGCTCTGCGGGGTCTGTGACATCAGCTGTTGTGATGTTAATGCAGGGGCCTCACACAGGGTTACCCCTTCGCGACGGCCAGCCCACATGGGCTCCTGGAGAGGATTCCAGCTCCTATTCCCTCAGGGAGGGGGCAGTCTGTGGGCCCAGAACCGAGCCCAAGACAGCAGCCCCCCTCCCGGTCTGAGCCCACTGCTAAGTGTACCTTCCAAGCCCAAGCTGTGACCTTCCTCTCTCCAAAGCTCCAGAAAAGGAATGAAATCTGAACATTGAGACGCTTTTCTGGCCCTAAACAATCCTTCCATTCTCTAGGCTCAATGATGGGTCTATTTCCTCCTGTAAATGGGTCTCGTAATCTTCAACTTTTACCTTTGCTTCTAAGGGTAATTAATTGTATCTCCCTCTTGTTCTCCTCACACACTCCCCTCTCTGTTACAAGGCTCAGGTTAACCTGGGTGGATGGCTTTTCTTTCTTTCTGTTCCACGGAGTGCTTCTTTTTAAAGCTGATGGAGTAACGCCCTGCCCTCTCCAGTGAACCTCTTTTCCAGAGAAGACTGCTGGGGAAACACCACTTCCATGGGCACAGGAAAGGGGCCTCAGACTGCCCAGCTATAGGTTTTTCAGATAGCCAGTTCTGAGCGACCATTTCACTTTTGTTCCCCCAGGTATGTTTCCAAGGTTTTAGGGAAGGCATTTTCAGGTACCACTCAGGAGCAAAGAGGAGGGTTAAGTGGTGATCTGGACACTGGAGACAAAGGGAGGCAAAGATGGGCATGGGAGAAAGTAAGACCAAAGGGTCAGAGTCTCTTTTTTTCCCAGGATGAGGAAAAACGGTAAGGCTCCAAGTGCAGGGCAGCTTGAGGGCATCAAGTTAGGAAGGGTGAGGATAGGGCCCATCCAGGGCAGCTGGCAGAGAAGCTGCTTTGGGGAAGCAGGTCATACAGGCAGTAAATTGAACCACAGAGAGACTGATGGTTTCTAGTGTCTGAGTACCTGTCTGGTGCCCCTGCTCTTCAAAGGCAGGAAAGACATCACACGCCTGTCTGAAACTCTTGCAGCACCTTGCCCAGCCAATGGCACATGGGCACTCATGACCACATCAACCAGACTTGGTAGTGATTTGCTACCAAGGGAGGGGACTGTGCAAGCAGCACTCCTTGCTAGGAGGAATATTTTGTCACTGACGTTCTTTAGAAAGCATATGGTGGTAATAAAAAGCAAACCAACGTTAAGCCAGTTTTATTGTCGTGTAAAATTCTCTGCAAATATGTACCACTCCACTCTTGGTATGCCATGGAATAAGGAACAGGTTGAAAACAGACTGAGTAAGGTGAGAAATCAGAGTAGCAGTTTAATTCCTGATGGGCAGAATGTGGTCCTGGTGGTGGTGGTGAACGTGTGTGTACATGTATATGTACGTGTGTACACAGGTATCTGACAGAACTACTGGAGGATTTCCCCGCTGAGCCCTAATCCCATTTTCCACATATAATCACTGCTAACAGGATGGTGATGTTCTTTCAGATCACTTTACTACATATATACTGACATTTTTCATTAAAAGAATTATAATTATAGTGTATAAAATTACAGGGTTTTTTCCACACTTAATGTATCTTAAACATCTTTCATAGCAACATATAGGACATCTTATCCTTTGTGAAGCCCATAAGTATTTCCATTGCATTGTATATACCTTGAGTTTATTTCATTGTGAATTGATGGGTTTTTAGGATGTTTCCAGTATTTCACAATTACAAACGATATTTCAAGACATTCGTATACATCTTTGCCTTCTTGCTTAGGTACTTCTATAGCATAAAATTTCAGGAGTGGAATTGATTGGTTAAAGCCTATAAATATTATAAATATTAATAAAAATTGTCTTACTCTCTTGAAATCTATCCACATGTGCACAAGGAGACATGTATAAGATTGTTCACTCTATCATTGTCTGTAATGATGAAAAGTTAGAAATAACCTAAATGTCTACCAAGGAGAGAATAGATAAATTGTGATATATTCATCTAATAGAATACTATACAGCAGTTAAAATGAACTATAGCTACATGTGTCAACATGTAAACATCTTTAAAAAGTTGTTGAGTAAAAAAGCAAGTTGAAGAATGATAGTGCAATACAATTTAAACTTTGAAAACATGCAGGAGAATGATAAACACCAAGTTCCCTCTGCAGAGGGAACAAAATAAGGTTCACTGGGGTACAGAGGGTTTTGTTTTTTTTTTTTACTTTATAAAGTCTAATTTCTTTTTTAAAACTCTGAAATGAACACGGCAAAATGTTGAAATGTTTTTACAAATAGATTTGTAGTCTACATAATGGTCTCAACCTTTTTAGTGGCTGCCTAGTATTCTGTGGTGGGACTACCCCTTAATTTAGCCATTCCCTTATTATTTATTTAACTTGCTTTCACTTACTAATTATAACCAAAACTGCTGAAGCAAGCGCCTTTGATATCTTTTTGCATATGTACGAACATTTCTATGAGATTCCTAGTAATTCCTAGTAGCGGAATTATTAGGTAAAGGGTATACATTTTATATTTTGCTAGACGATGCCAGCTGTCTCTCAAAAAGGCTGTACTAATTTATATTCTCACCAACAACATGGGAGATTGCCTATTTCCCAGCACCCTCAGTGAGACTGTCAAACCGGAGTTGGGAGAAATGGTTTATTAATTTGCAATTGCCAATTTCTATTAGGCTGAATCATCTTTTCATGTCTCATTAGCCATTTATAGTATTCTCAAGAAATTGCCTGTTGATACTTTTATCAGTTCGAAGTATGTTCAGCTACAAGTAATTGAAAATGGACTATGAGTACGGTAAAGAATAAGGTAGGGTTTTTTTGTTGTTCTTTATTTGGTTTGGTGTTTTGTTTTGTTTTGACATAAGAAGCATTCTGGAGGTTTAAGCACAAGCAATACAGGACTAGAGCATCTGAGGAGCAGAGACCCAGGCACCTTCTGTCTTCCTGTTCTGTCATCCTTAGCATGCTTATCACTTCACAGGCACAGGGCAGCTGCATCACCTCCAGACATCACATCCACTTTCCAGGCAGGAGGAAGAAGGAAAAACAAAGAGATAAAGGCCTGTGCAGGTTGAATCTGTCCCTTTCTTAGAAGCCTGTGATTTTCATCCTTCTTTAGGTTTGAATATTTATTACCCTAAAATTATGTATTCTCAGAATTATTTAAATTTAAATTGCTATTTAACACTATCCCTTTATATTACCTCCACTTACATCTTTTTTTTTTTTTTTTTTAATTTGGTTGTGCTGGGTCTTAGTTGCAGCATGCGGGATCTAGTTCCCTGACCAGGGATCGAACCCAGGCCCCCTGCATTGGGATCACAGAATCTTAACAACTGGACCACCAGGGAAGTCCCAACCTCCAGTTACATCTTACTGGCCAGAAGTGAATCACATAGCCACCCCTAAACCAATCATGGCCAAACCAGTCACGGCCAGACTATGATGTCTGATTTAGAGCAATGAGGGTTCATTCCCTGTAAGCTCCATGAGAGCAAGGGATTCTGTTCACAGCTTTATCCTCACTGCCTAGAAGACTTTCTGCCACATAGAATATGTTCAATAAATTTTGCTGAATCAACTAACTGTATGCATGAATGAAAAGATAAATGAAGCTGGGATAAGGGTGGGAGATCAAGGGATCTGGACCACTATTTGAGCCAATCTGAGTCCTGATAGCAGGGAAGTCATGGGGAATGAATGCTGTCAAGAGAGGGGGTCTGTCATAATATCCTCAACCCACTGATCCAATTGATGCTTTGTGTTTGTTATATATGAGCAAATATTTTCTCCCAGCCTCTCACTCATTTTTTAAACAATTTTAGAATAATTTTAAGTTTACAGAAAAGTTGCAAAGTGGTACAGAGTTCTATATCCCTCACCCAGATTCCTCCATTAACATATTACCATGTGCACTTGTGAAAATTTTAAAAACCAACAGAGTTTTCCTAGCTCCTTAGTCTCCTCTGGTCCGTGACAGTTTCTCAGTCTTGTCTTTAATGTCCTCAACCGCTTTGAGGAGTACTGGTCAAGTATTTTGTTAGAACATCCTTCAGTTTGCATTCCTCTGATGTTTTTCTCTTGATTAGACTGGGGTTATGGGCCTTTTGAGCGAATACCACACAGCTGAAGTGTTCTTCCCATTATATATCAGAGGTTACATGATGTCCATGTGACATCACTAATGATGTGAACCTTGATCACTTGGGTAAGGCAGCGTCTGCTAGGTTTCCCCACAGTAAAGTTGCTATTTATCCCTTTCCATATTCTGTTTATTAGAAGCAAGTCACTAATTACAGCCCACACTTAAGATGGTGACAGGGAGAGGTGGGGTGTTAAGCCTTACCTTCTAGAAAGGGTATCTAAATAAATTCTTTGGAATTCTTCTAAAAGGAATTTTTGTCTCTTCATCCTCTTGTATTAATTTAAGTCATTTATTTATATCAGTGTGAACTCATGTACGTGTTTTTGCACCAGTTTTAGGCTTTTTTAATTTTTTGTAATTTCTTGTTGTGATATAACTCACACAACATAAAATTCATCATTTCAAAGGGTACAATTCAATGTACGTTTGTATTCTCCCAATGTTGTGCAGCCGTCACTGTCTAGTTTCAGAATATTTCCTTCACCCCAAAAGAAAAGCTGTATTTATTAACAATCACTTCCGATTCCCCTCTCTCCCTATCCCCTGAATCTACTTTCTTTCTCTATTAATTTGCCCATTCTGGACATTTCATATAAATGGAATAGTAATATGTGTCCTTTTGTGTCTGGCTTTGTTCACTTAGCATAATGTTTTCAAGGTTTATCCATGTTGTAGCATGTGTCAGTACTCATTCCCTTTATGACTAAATAATATTCCATTGTATAGATATACCACATTTTGTTTATCCATTCATCTGTTGATGGACCTTTGTGCATCAACAAATGGACAGATAAGTCCAAAAAATATGAACAAATAACTTGTTTCCACTTTGGGGTTATTATGCACAATGCCATTATGATCATTAGTGTACAATTTTTTTTGAACATGTGTTTTTAATTCTCTAGGTCCATACCTAGAGGAACTGCTAGGCCTCTATGTTTAACTTTTTGAGGAACTGCCAAACTGTTTTCCAAAGTGGCAGCATTATTTACAGTACCACCAGCAATGTATGAGGGTTCAAATTTCATCACATCTTTGCCAACACTTCCTATTTTCTGGTTTGCTTTTTTTTTTTTTTAAATAATTGCCATCCTGGTGGGTATGCAGTGCTATCTCATTGTAGTTTTAATGTTCATTTCCCTAGTGACTAACGACATTGAGAATCTTTCCATGTGCTTATTAGTCATGTGTATATTATCTTTGGAGAAATGTCTATTTCTTTGTTCCTTTTAAAATTGGGTCATTTGTCTTTTGATTTTGAGTTATAAGAGTTTTTCATATATTCTGGGTACTAGACCCTTATTATATTGCAAATCATTCAATGGAAAAAATCATTTGATACAAAAAAGTTTTAAATTTTGATGAAGTCCAAATTTATCTTTTGTTTTTGTTGTTGGTTGTGCTTTTTGTGTGATAGCTAAGACTCTAAGAAACTGTTGCTTATTTTTAGCTTTTTAAGGAACCTCCATACTGTTCTCCATAGTGGCTGTACCAATTTACATTCCCATCAACAGTGCAGAAGGGTTCCCTTTTCTCCGCACCCTCTCCAGCATTGATTTTTTGTGGATTTTTTTTTTTTTTTTGCGGTACGCGGGCCTCTCACTGTTGTGGCCTCTCCCGCTGCAGAGCACAGGCTCTGGAAGCGCAGGCTCAGCAGCCATGGCTCACGGGCCCAGCCGCTCCGCAGCATGTGGGATCTTCCCGGACCGGGGCACGAACCCGTGTCCCCTGCGTTGGCAGGCGGACTCTCAACCACTGCGCCACCAGGGAAGCCCCTTTTGTGGATTTTTTGATGATAGCCATTTTGACTGGTGTGAGGTGATACCTCATAGTTTTGATCTGCATTTCTCTAATAATTAGCAATGTTGAACATCTTTTCATGTGCCTGTCTGCCATCTGTATGTCTTCTTTGGAGAAATGTCTATTTAGATCTTCTGCCCATTTTTCTATTGGGTTGGTTGTTTTGATTATATTAAGCCGCATGAGATGTTTGTAAATTTTGGAGATTAATCCCTTGTTGGTCACATCATTTGCAAATACTTTCTCCCAATCTGTGGGTTGTCTTTTCGTTTTGTTTATGGTTTCCTTTGCTGTGCAAAAGCTTTGGAGTTTAATTAGGTTCCATTTGTTTTTGATTTCATTTCCATTACTCTGGGAGACGGATCAAAAAAGATATCGCTGTGATTTATGTCAGAGAGTGTTCTGCCTATGTTTTCATCTAAGATTTTTATAGTGTCCAGTCTGACATTTAGGTCTTTAATCCATTCTGAGCTTATCTTTGTGTATGGTGTTAAAGAATATTCTTATTTCATATTTTACATGTAGCTGTCCAGTTTTCCCAGCACCATTTTTTGAAGAGACTGTCTTTCCCCGATTGTACAGGCTTGCCTCCTTTGCTGTAGATTAATTGGCCATAGGTGCTTGGGTTTATTTCTGGGCTTTCTATCCTGTTCCATTGATCTATATTTCTATTTTTGTGCCAGTACCATACTGTTTTGATGACTATAGCTTTGTAGGTATAGTCTGAAGTAAGGGGGCCTGATTCCTCCAGCTCCATTTTTCTTTCTCGAGGTTGCTTTGGTTATTCGAACTCTGATCCTGCAGCCCCACTCCTGGGCATATATCTGGATAAAAACATGGTGCGAAAGGATACATGCACACCAATGTTCACTGCAGCACTGTTTACAATAGCCAAGACATGGAAGCAACCTAAATGTCCTTTGACAGAGGAATGGATAAAGAAGACATGGTACGTATATACAATGGCCATTAAAAAGAATGAAATAATGCCATTGCAGCAACATGCATGGACCAAGAGATTGTCATACTGAGTGAAGAGAAAGTATTTCTCAGACTGAGAAAGAGAAATATCATATTATATCACTCATATGCGGAATCCAAAAAGAAATGATACAAATGAACTTGTTTACAAAATAGAAACAGACTCACAGCCTTAGAAAATGAACTTATGGTTATTGGGGGGAAGGGTGGTTAGGGGGGAAGTTAGGGAGTTTGGGATTGACATGTACACACTGCTATGTTTAAAACGGATAACAAATAAGGACCTACTGTATAGCATAGAGAACTCTGCTCAATATTATGTAACAACCTGAATAGGAAAGGAATTTTAAAAAGAATGGATACACATATATGTATAACTGAATCACTTTGCTGTATACCTGAAACTATCACAACATTGTTAATCAACTATACTCCAATATAAAATTAAACGTTTTTAAAAAGAGAAAAGAAAATTGATTTTTATATATTGAAAAAAAAAACCTGTTGCTTAGTTCAAAGTCATGAAAATTTATGCCTTTATTCCAAGAATGTTTTAATTTTACCTCTTAGGTTTTTGATGATCCCTTTTTTTTTTTTTTTTTGCGGTACACGGGCCTCTCACTGTTGTGGCCTCTTTCGTTGCGGAGCACAGGCTCCGGATGCGCAGGCTCAGCGGCCATGGCTCACGGGCCTAGCCACTCCGCGGCATGTGGGATCTTACCGGATCGGGGCACGAACCCATGTCCCCTGCATCGGCAGGCGGACTCTCAACCACTGCGCCACCAGGGAAGGCCCTGATGATCCATTTTGATTTGTATTTTTTTATGTGGTATAAGTTAGGGGGTCCAAGTTCATTCTTCTACCTATGAATATCCAGTTGTCCCTGCACATTTGTTGAAAAGACTATTCTTTTCCCATGGAATAGTCTCGGCACCCTTGTTAAAATCAATTGACTGTAGATGCATAAGTTTATTTCTGGACTCTCAGTTCTGTTCCATTGATTATACATCTATCCTTTGGATTTATATATTTATTTTATCTTTTGTGTTATAATCCAGTGTTATATTATTTATTTTATTGCTCAGATAATTACAGGTTTGGTAATGGGAGCTCTTTCACGTTGGCTCCAGTGTACCTTTGATAACCCCCCATTCTTTTGTTAAAAACATTTCCTTGCTTTATAAAACTACAAGATGTTTTAAGATTATCTTGTCCTTTCCATGTTCCAGCCCTAGAATTAACCAGTTCTTCATGGAGCCCTGGTTCATTTTATGAGAGAATGATATTTAGAAACCAAGATCTGGTTGCTCGGTGTGCTCATTGCTATTGAGATGTCACCTTTTTGGCTCTCAGCATTCAGAGCTAGATACTTTATTATGTATGATAACCCATATATACACACATATCTATAACTGTTTCTGTATCTATACAGCTATGTGTATATGTGTGTATGGTATGATACATATATCACTGGACAAAGGTTCAGTGAGAACCTGGCTCCCGCCATCTACCAGCCATTTACTTATTTATTCAACCCCAGTACACAGTTTCAGAATTGTTAACCCATACGCTCACTTTCATCTATTTTTAATTGTTTATACTAGCTTTCCTCATACAGAATTCTGAAATTTGATTTAGTTTGTCAGTCCTTTCCTTTAACCTAGAAAGGCTTTCCTACCCACTGCCCACCCCCATATTATAAAAATAGTTTTGTTTTACATTTAGATATTCAACCTTTCTGGATTTTATTTTGGGGTTATATAACATGCTGATCTTACCTTTTTTTTTTTTTCCTCAAATGGCTATCTGAAGGTCCTAAACACATATTATTGGTCAATCCTTTTCTCACTGATTTGCAATGCATGGGTCTATTCCTAGACTCAATATTCTACTGGTCTATTTGTCTATTTCTGTGCCGATAGGAAACATTTTAGTTTTTATAACCTTAAAATGTGTTCTGATATCTAGTAGGGAAATTCTTCCATCATTGACCTTCTCCAAAAATTTCTTGGCTCTTCTTGTATGTTTGTTCTCACAGATGAGCTTTAGAATTATTTTGTGAAGTTTTATTTTTAAAATCCCATGGGGATTTTGATTCAGATTACAATGAATTTATTCAGTTTTGGAGAAACTGACTCCCAACATGGTGAGTCTCTGTTTAAGTCTTCTTTTATGTCTTACATAAAGTTTTATGTTTTCTTCCCGTAACTATTGCATTATTCATGAATTCACATTATTTGCATTACTCATCTAAATCCACATGAATATTCATATTATTCACTACATATTTTAAATTAAATTTTCAATTTTATTAATGCTAACATTCAAGAAAGCTATTGATTATATACTTGTCATGTGTCTGAACAAGTTACTGCATGCTTATATTAGATCAAATAGGTTTTCAGTTGATTATCTGGGATATGCTATTGTAGGCAGTCCTAATATCTGTAGATAATGACAATTTCCAATTCCTTTGTAAATCAAAAACTTTATTGGTGGGGGAATGAAACACACAAATCACTAAGCAAACCTAATCAAGGAAAAACAATGTAAAAAAGTACAGACACTATCTTGATTTCTAAACAAAATTAGGAATCAGAAAATGGAAACTACCACAGAAAAGGAAGTTTAAATATAGGTAACGTTGAAAATAATCTATGTAATTTTGTGGAAATAAGTCCATAAACCTAAAGAAAGATGGATGATGCTTCTAGAATATATATATTACCAAGATTGACCCAGGAAGTGAGAGTATTTATAAGAGTATTTATACTCATAATTTTTATTTACCCTTGCATGTCTGATTTTTATCTTCATTTAATTAGCTAAGACAACCAGACAGTGTTGAATATTAGTGGTAATGGCAAGAATTTGTCTCTTTTCTTGCTTTAATCAAAATGCTTCTAATGTTTAGTTATTAAATATGAGGTTTGCTATAGGCTTATAAAGTTGAGGGAGTTTTCTTCTATTCTTAGCTTACTATAAGCTTTTACAAGAAATTAGTGTTGAACTTTACTAAATGCTTTTTTCAGCATTTTCCTTCACCTATTCATACAGTAAAGTCCTAATGTTGGAACATCTTTTTGGTTCATTTATGGGTTCAACCATACATTGGTCATGATGTATTATTATTTTGGTGAACTTCTGAATTTTATTTAGTACCATCTAATTTAGGATTTTTGTATGAATATTCATAAGTAAGATTCGTCTGTACTAACACCGTGTTTGTGCTGCCTTCAAAATGTTTGTTTTGGTACTCAAGAAGAATTTTTTTTGAGAGCGATCTTATTTTTTTTATTTTATTTTTTTGCTTTGGTGTATTAAGGGTTATCTGTTCCTTGACATAACTTGTAAAATTAACTTCATCTGGGGTAGGTGGAAGTAGCTAGAGTGCTGGTCATTGAGGTTTGTGATTCCTATGAGCCATCAGATGAGTGTGGATGGGGAGAAGCAGTTAGGGTGGGAAGTAACCTGAGAAAATAGGTTACCAGCATACGTAGTTTGTATATATTGTCTCTAAACAAACTCTTAACCATCCTGAAGATTCCTCTACTCCGAGGACAGTGGAAATGGGAACAGAGATGAGGGGTAGATTCAGGAACCCACGTGGAAGGTGAACCAATTGACTTTGGTTAACTAAACAGCCAGGGAGGTGGGAGATGTCTAGTTAATGTCTCCTTGATTTATTGTAAAAAAATGACAAGGTTGCTGGAAACAAGAGGTTCCAGAGGAGGGTTGGTTTTAGGGAAGATGAGGAATTCAGTTTGGGACACATCCTTCCTTGATGAAGGGAACAGACTGAGCACAGAGTACTGTCCAATGGTGAATGTAATCCTCACAACTAATTTACCTCTGATGTACAGATCAGTAAACTGGAGACCTGGAAAGATTGAGTTCTTCAAGGTCTTTTAATTCTGATGATCATGTTCTTTCCAATGCATGCTTTATAAGGTATCAGCCCAGAGTTCGTTGGCATCAAGGGAAAGTCTTTTCAGGCTAAGAGAGATATTGGCCTGGTCACAGGCAGAAGGAAAGAAATGTTTAGAAATGGCTAGAATAAAGCTGGTTGAAGTGAGTGAGGTCCTGGAGTATATAAGACAGGACTTATTCAGGAAAACACTTTTTGACAGCACAAACACTAGGACCATGAAGAGCAAGAGTGCACAGTTTCTGTACTTGATATAATTTTAATCTATCAAGAAAAACGAGCATGTCGTGAATTGCCTGATTTCCCAGTTCCCACTGATATAGCCCACCCCTCCTTCACTCTTCTTCCTCCCTCTTTCCAATGGTTCCAAAAGGCAGGAACAATATCTGCCTTAATGGCCAAGGTAGAGGGTAGTGTGTGAATGAGGAAGAGAGAAAGGATTACAGTGAGATGATAAACGTTAGGATACAATGTACAGAATGTTCTGGAGCACCAAGGAAAGGGTAACAAACTGGAAAACTCCACACAAATAATATGATACTTGAATTGGGTTTTAAAAGATAAGTAGGAGGGACATCCCTGGTGGCGCAGTGGTTAAGAATCCGCCTGCCAATGCAGCGGACATGGGTTCGAGCCCTGGTCCGGGGAGATCCCACATGCAGCAGAGCAACTAAGCCCGTGCACCACAACTACTGAGCCTGTGCTCTAGAGCCCACGAGCCACAACTACTGAGCCCGTGTGCCACAACTACTGAAGCCCACATGCCTAGAGCCTGTGCTCTGAAACAAGAGAAATCACTGCAAGAGAAGCCCACACACCGCAACGACCCTACTTGCCACAACTAGAGAAAGTTCACGTGCAGCAAAGAAGACCCAACACAACCGTAAATAAATAAATTCATTTAAAAAAAAAAAAGTTAAGTAGGAGTTTACCATTCAATGAGAGGAGGATATTTAAAGCAGAAGGATATTCAAAACAGTGGTAACTGGTATGTGTACAGGCTTAGGTTACTTTATACCGATCAGACTGGCAAAATTAGAAAGTGGAATAATGCAAGTGTTGTTTATGAGGAGGGGAACCAGCCATCTTTGTTCACAGCTAATGAATGTGGACCAGTGCAGCCTGTCTGGAGTCACACAGCAGAGCTTAACTTAAAAATACACATCCCATAGGACCCTGTAGGCTCATTCCTGGTTAAACGCCCAGAGAAAATGACATTCACTGCATAATGTTTGTAGAAATAGGGAGTTGGAGGAAATCTAGGTGTCCAGGGTAAAATGTGGTAGATACACATTTTGGAATATTTTACAGCAGTCAGAGTGACAAACTAGAAGTACATAAAGCAACATAAACAGATATCAAAGACAGTGCTACATTTTTAAAAACCCAAAACAAACAAGATCTATACTGCAAGATCTTTTATGTTAGTTAAAAATGCATACATACAAAAGATAGCACTATTTTCAAAGATGCACACACATCACCTGCGCATACACGACCACGATGGATTGCGGATCTGGAGGTGAGGGCTGGGGATCAAAAGGGAAAGGGAAATGAGTGAAGCCTGCACTGACTGAAATATACAGCAACTGACGGGTATGATGATCAGTTTCCTGCCCCTGAAGTCCAAATAAAGGACCTAGAAGTGTAAAAGGGTATGTCATGCTTTTGCCACGGAAGAGGCTGGGTGAGTTGGAGGGAGCCCCAGAGCTGAGGCTGGGGGAGGGGCTGGAGTCAGAGTGCCAGCCCGGGGCCCCACCCTGAGGGCAGCAGGGAGCTGCTGACAGCTTTTAAGGAGAAAAGAACATTTTGCTTTAAAAGGTCCCCTCTGGTGACCTAGAGGAAGGCTTGGAGACAGTGCAGTGTTTAGAAGGCCACTTTAAAATGACAGGAGAAAGACACAGAGATCAGAACTAATGTGGGTAGGTGGGGTAGCAAGACCGTGGGTGGTCTGGAGTGAGTGCCTTCTAGGGGCCCCTGTGGGAACCCACGCCAGACCACCTCCTTTTTGAACTGAAGCAGCCACTGGCTTCCCTCCTTTCAGGAGAGCAGCTGGGAGGCCAGGGTAACATTGTATCTCCTCTCCTAGTTGCGTTCCCTCCTCCATCTCAGCCTACCCTGACACAGAAAGCAGGAGACTCAAGTGCTAAGTCCAGCTCTTCCCTCTGGTTCCAGAAGAGACCTTGGACAGGTCACAGCTTCTCTCTGGGCCTCACTTCCCCTCTCCCTTTTCCAGTCTGCATTTTCTTTGGTTCCATATTATTTCCCTAGTAATAGCCCTCAACAAGGAAATCTTGCCCCCTCTTGAAATTCCCCCCCCAGGTGTCTCAAAAGTCCTGACATCCTCCTTAATCTTCCAGCTCCTCTGCCCCGCCCTGGTGAGGAGGACCAACAAATTGGTATTACAATGGCCCTGCTGATCGCATTATGGGTGTCTAATGCAATATGCCCTCGTGAGGACCATCCATCAGAGCAGAGCCCCTCCCCACGTCCCTGCCATCCCCAGTCACATTAGTCAGGCAGCCCATTCATCACTACCACACACCTCCATGGAGACCGGCCTAGACAGATGAGGGGCCGAATCAGATTTATGGGGAGGAATCGTGGAAAAAATCAGCCCCATCCATCTCCCAGACACTGAGGAGGGAGTCCTGTGTCCCCACTCACTCCAAGGCTCCTTAGGGAAACGGGTACTAATGGAGAAGCCCAGCCAAGTTGCTTTTGTCTCCCTGAAGGCCCATTCCTGAGCGCCAGGGTTGCCTAGCACCGCCCTAGAACTGGCTTCTTGAGGAGTTGATAATTTTTGGAGCAAAGGCCCCGCCAGGACTGGGACACAGTGCCCGGAGTCAGCCCAACTTCTGAGAATCCAGGGAATTCATTCAAGGGGGTCCCGGGTTGGGTTAACTGCTGTGAGCAAAGGCTGGGGAGCAGTAGGCACTAAGCCCAGCTCAGGGATGGGGCCAGGCCCAGGGTAAACATCTCAGGGAAGGTGATTGCACCCAGGCCTTCCATCTGGGATGAGGCCTTGCTCGGGGCTCATTTCAGCTCTGCCCGGCCACACCGGGCCCCTCTCCTGGGCACAGAAGTGGCCGAGAGGACTGAGGATGGAGTGGCGCAGGAAGGGGAACAACTGCCTTGCAGGTCCCAGGATCTGTGAAACCTGAAGCTTGTATGACTCAGCGAAGCCTCTTGAGGAAAATAATGCAAAGTATAAATTGCCAGGGCTTTAGAAGGAGACTGTACAAGTGAGAAATCCCAAAGTTTCGGCTTCCTTGGCTTTACCTTGAATCTGTCCCAGCTCTGAGCCCCAAATGTCACAACTGCCAATTGCCCAGTAAGGCAAGACTTCTTCTCCCCCTTCTTATAAGAAAATTGAGCCTGAGACGTGCAGTGACTTGGCCAAGACTATACAGCTGATGAATGGCAGGACTGACTCCCTGACCTGTGCTAGCGTTGGCGGGTCCTATGGGGCGGGGCCTCCTTTCCAGGCCATCCTCAAGCTGTGGACGGGGTGTGCCCGCTGCCCTCGGCTGCTCTCTACCCCGGTGCTGCAGCTGCCCTGGGGATCCTGACGAGGGACCAGTCACGGGGACAGGGAGGTGGAAGAAATCCTCGTACCGTTAAGCCCTGAGGGATCAGTGATGGGTGCTCTGAGCTCGGGGCTGGCCCTGCCCTACAGTAGCTATTCTTGCTTCCCCTAAATTGACCAGGGTGCCATCGGAGATGGGTCCTGGTAGGGGGAGCTCAGGGGCTGAACAGCACTGGAGGCCTGGATCTTGGGCCCAGGCAGAGGGCCACGAAGGGTCATTTTTATGTTTGTGTACCCTTCTCTGAGAAGCCTGCCCCGCCCCACCCCCAGTCTCATCCCCCAGGCCTTCCTCACTCCACCCGGGCTCTGGTGAGCTGTCCCTTACCCAGCAGGCCAAGCCAGTCACTGCTCATCTGGGTACTAAGGTGCTGAGAAGACTGGGTGGCCCTCCTCCTGCCGGGCCAGAGGCTCCAAGGCCCTGAAGCTCCACCCTGAACCAGCTTGTGGAGAATGGGGAGGGGTCTGGGCATGCGTAGCGGTTGGGGGGAGGGGCAGGAGTGGAACGGGCGAGTCTCCATGAGCACATATGAATGCACAAGGAGCATCTTTGAGAATAAGAATGTATGTATAAAGCAGAAACTAACACACCATTGTAAAGCAATTATACTTCAATAAAGATGTTATATATATATATATATATATATATATATATATATATACACACACACTAAGGTATTATTTTAAAAAAAAAAGTATAGTTGAAAAAAAAGAATGTGTGTGTCCACCCAAGAGAGGAAGCACTGCAAATGTTTCCCTGCTCATTTGCTCTCCCTGTGATGATTGTGCTGGGTAACTTCCCCACAGCTGCCACATGCCCCTGAGGGCAACGCCATGCCTTGTCTCCCCTCAGAGGGCAGGCCTAGCCTAGGGCTGTCTGAGCTGCCGCTTTCTTAACTAGCGTGTGGAGACCTTACCTAAGTACCTCCATCCTCCTCCCCTTCCCTCACCAGTCTCTCACCCTTCTCTCCTGGGTTCCCCCAGCCCAGGCCCCTCCAGGCCAGCTCTGTACCCCTGCTTGCTCTTCCAGCACGTGGACTCTCCTGGATGGGTCAGGAGAGTGCGTGGGAAGAGAGTCCATCCCTCTCTCTTCATTGCCTGGTTTGCTTCCCATGCTTTCTGCATTCCCCATTCCCACATGGGGTTTCAGTGTGACCAGTCCATCGATTAGGTCTGGTCCTCCTTCTGACCTCACTGGATCCTCACACACCCTGATCCCACAGCGGCCCCCTTCCTGTCTCAGCCCTCAGCACAGAGCAGAAGGCTACAGAGTCAGGTTGTGTTCTCCAGGAACCCACAGTCTGCTGGAGCACACAGTGCAGTGAGGGAGTTCTACTTTGACATGCAGCCCGGACGGAGTCTCAATCTGGGGCAGGCAGGACCCAGACCCACTTAGGAGGTGCCCCTAAAAGTGTTATGTCACCATATGACATGGTGAAAAGCTCTGTGAAATAGATGGTTTTATATACAAGTATAAGATGCCAAAATTAACTCAGCAGCTGGATAAAGAATCCTACCGGGCTTCCCTGGTGGCGCAGTGGTTGAAAGTCCACCTGCCGATGCAGGGGACACGGGTTCATGCCCCGGTCCGGGAAGATCCCACATACTGCGGAGCGGCTGGGCCCGTGAGCCATGGCCGCTGAGCCTGCGCGTCCGGAGCCTGGGCTCCGCAACGGGAGAGGCCACAACAGTGAGAGGCCCGCATACCGCAAAAAAAAAAAAAAGAATCCTACCGATGGGAGTTCATAGGTCAGGAAGCTCTGTGTGTGTGTGTGTGTGTGTGTGTGTGTGTGTGTGTGTGTGTGTGTGTGTGTCCCTGGGTTAGGCAGGGGTGAAATTACTAACCTGAGTTCCTTGGTAACCCCGAGATTCTAAGTGCTGAGGGGAAACAGACAAATAGGATAATCAGTCTCGGGTGAGGTTAAGGAAGGCATGAGTTTTGGCCAAAGAAAAGAGGTCCCTATTTCCCAGACTCCTTTTCCTCCTCTTGTGCCTTAAATGTTGATGTTCCTTGGGGCTCCATCCTAGGCCCACTTGTCTTTCTGTGTAGGCTTCTCTACTCTCCTGTCTTCCTTTAGCACCTGAATGCCAATGATGTTTAAATCGCCTCTAACAGCCCACCAGAAAGCTCCACTTGAATACCCCTTAGTTATACAGGACCTTCCAGGGTAAAACCAAACGCATCATCTTGTCCCCTAAGCCTCCCTCTTCTCCTGAGCTTCTACTCAATAGATAATCCCGCCATGCTTCCAGCTACCCAGCCTGAAATCCTAACACCCCTCCTCCCTCCCCACCAAATCATTTGCCAAATATGTCACCTTTTTTACTGGAACTCTAAACACTTCTAAAATATGTCCACTTTTCTCCATCCTCACTGCTGCTAGCTTGGTTTTGTCCTTACTGTACTGGCTAAGAGCTCAGACTAATCCGGATTCCCTGGGTTTGAATTCTAGAGGAGATTAAATCTAACACCCAAAATGCAGCAGGATTCACTTGGGCAAGTTGTCAAATCACCTGGTGCCTCAGATTCTTCCTCTATAGAGTGGGAATATAGTATCTACCTCCTGGGGTTGGTGTGAGGATTAAATGAAATAATATATGCGAAGTGCTTTCAAAAGCGCCAGACACATAGGAAGTGCTATTATTACTGTGATATTGTTATCACTATTGTTACTACTGTTATTTTTCCTGAGTTATCACCAGTCTCCTAACAGGAATCTCTGCCTCAACCCTCATTTCCTTCTAATCCATATACCACACTGAAGAAGTATCCGAGGCTCAAATAGGGAAAGCGCAGTGCTCACGGTAACGAGTGGCGGTGCAGATTTGGGGCCCAGGTCTCATAGATTCCAGACCCGTTGTCTTCGCTATAAGCCACTCTGCCTATTTGCTGTATGATGGATGAATGGATTTGGAATAGCAGGACATCGAGGAAGGAATGAAACCAATGGAGGAAAAACTAAAGAGAGCGTCAGAGGAGCTACAGATTTTCCATACAGAAGGGATTTCAGGGTGGCAATCTAGTTGCAGGGGGTGGGAGACCAGGGGACTTGTATTGAAACTTGCTTTGAAGAGGAAGCATAGAGCTTTGCTGATGGAAAGAATGTGTAGGAGGGGCCCAGGTCCTCCCAAGAATCTCCTGGTACCTCAGAGTGGTCAGGCTCAGGCAGTGAGGACCAGGGGAAATCCTGAAGGGATCACAGGCACGTGCTAGAATAGCCTTGGCCGTCAGAACAATCTGGACCACAGGGCATCTTACTGGGAGTTCCTCCTCTGATCTGTGGCCACCCCCACGAGTGTCTGGGGAGGAAACTGATGAAAGCTGCTGCATCTGAAACTGAGTTAGCTTGGAGCTGGGGTGGATGGTGGTAAATAGGTGAGAAGAGAGGTGGGGGGCGTTCAGGTGGGCAGCCCCACAGCCTCCCTGCTCTGCATCTCCTCCACCTCCTTCTCCTGAGAGAGTCAGCAGGAGCCATGGTCTCATGCAAGAGGAAGGGATTTGGACTTGGGGGTGGGGAGCTCTGCCAACTAGCTTCTCAGGTTAGCTCTGCTCTCTGAGCTTTCTGAGCAGGGCTGCCAGTCAGTCGGCCGGCCTGCCTGCTGGGTGGCTTCTGGACCAAAGCCAGCTGGGAATGGAAGGCTGGGTAGGGGTGGACTTGTTTCAGGCACTGTCTCAGAACTCTGGATAAGGGGATACTCTTCCTGACTCGTTCGTCTGCACCTGTGGCTGGGAACTTGGGTTGCTGCCCTCCCCTCTACCCCCAAAGAATGAAAACCTTTGGGAAAGCAGTCCAATGACCCCATGTATTTTGCTTCAGGCTCCAAACTGCCTTGACAGTTCATCCTTCTCCATCTAGCAATCTTCAGAGCTCAGGTGCAGGGCAGAACTTTGGCAAGGAAAAGCCTGCCCCATCCCTGCCCCAACCAGACCCCAGCAGAGAAGCTGGCTGCACAGGCTGAGATGGCGGGGGCGGGGGGGGGGGGCGCGGAAGGCACTGTGCCTCTTTGAGTGACTTCTCTGAGAAGGCTTCCCTGGCATGGGGGGCTGGGAAGGGCAGCCCTGGAGGGAGGAAGCAGTGCTCCAGCTTGTCTGACTCAGCCCATGTGAAATTGAACAGTGTTCCTTTTAAAAATCAACAATCTTGCAATTTCTAGGCTCCCTGGGAGTTTTGCAGCTGAGGTTGACGGGTGGGGGAAACAGTTTGCAACACCAAAGAACATGAAGGCAAATTCACTCAGAGCTACCCGACCACATCCCTGCCTTTGACATCGGTGTTTTACCTTCCACAAAAGCCCTGGGTTCTCTGTCATGCCTTTCCTTTTTCTTCCTGGATCTCTAATTGTCAAGCCTTCAAGAAAATGCACTTCAGTCCTTTGTCACTGAGTGTAATTTGATAAACTGAGCAGAAACACACTGCTCTCCCCATCCTTTCAAAAACTGTTACCGCCAGAGAAAGAGGATGAGGGAAAGAGATCTGAGGTCTTTGAATGGAAGTTTAAGCACGAGCGCACGCGTGAGTGCGCGCACGCGCGCGCGCGCGCACACACACACACACACACACACACACACACACACACACACAGAGTCTCATGCACATACCAGGACATGGAGTTGCCTGGGATGGGAGGAGGTGGCATCCCAGATTCCTGTGCGTGGGGCCTGGCCCTGGGGTCCTGGGGCGGATGCCCTTCTAGCTCCTAGCGACTCCCCTAGTTGCAGGCCTGGTTGCAACCGCCCAGTGGGCGGTGCCAGGGCAGGTTTCAGGCTATAAAGGGCTCTTGGCTCCCCGGGCCTGAGGGAACGCAGTCGCTGCGGCAGTGTCCCTGCCAGCCAGAGCCAGCTTGGGGCACTGCCGGTGTCCCATCGCCACCGGGCAGCCTACTCTTTTCCAGGCAGTGCCGACTTGGACACTGCCAGCTGCGTTCCTCGTCCCTACCTCGTTCTCTCCATCGGCAAGTCCCTTTTGGGGTTGCTTTCGTGTGGGTTGGGTGTGGGATGGGAGGAAGGGGACTGGGTGTGGGAGCTCTGACAGGGGAGGGTGCGGGTATTTTCATTTCTCTGAAAAAATTCCTTCTGGGGCAAGTGTCTGAAGCTGCGATTTCTGAGATTGAGGTACGGGGTGAGGCTTGTTCCATATCCAGGCAGAGGAGAAAGCCAGAGAGTTCTTTCCTGAGGGCCTCCCCCTTCCCAGGGCCGCAAGGGGGCGGGTGGGTGAGGGGCTCGGCCCTGGCTGTGGGTCTCTGAGCAGCTGGGAGTGAGGGGCCAGGCTGTGCCTGCATCTGGCCCTGCCAGGTATGGACGCTTGGATGGGGGTCATCATGGATAGAGCCAAACGAAAACAAAAAAAGTCTAAAGAGCCAATGATGAGAGGATACTGGGGGTGGGGTGCGCGCAAGTCACACTAGGGGACAGAGGAGAAGAAGAAGAAGAAGGAAACCTTTAAGTAATAAGTAACTAGCATCCAGAATCGAGCTCTGCTTCCAAAGCACCACCGATAGCAGGATGGCGGCTCCAAATGGGCGGGCGGGCTGGGACGCGGCAGGCGGTGGTTTTGAAGGGGCCAGAAGGTGTTCCAAACAACAGCCACGGAACCCTTGACGCTGCAAGGCGGGGGCTGGAGGAGAGTTTAGCCTCTGGGGGCTCTAGAAAGGCAGCATCCGTGGCACTGTGGTGACTTCCAAGCTGAGTTGGGTTAAGTCCTCACCCCCGACCGGCATGTACAGCGGGGGACCCAGCCCCGATCAGAATCGCCAAGGCACAGTCAGGGACTGTCCTCTAAACTGTCCTTGAAGATTGGTCACCAGAGGGGCACTGCCAGCCTTGCGGTGCCCGATCTGGAGGGAGGGCACAGCGTGAGAGAAGGGCAAACAGGCCTCGGGATGAATATCTGGGGCCACAGCTGGGATCCAGGGCCAAAGGGGCTCTGCTGATCTGCTGGGGTAGCTGTTTCTTCTCGAGTTCTGGAGAAGCAGCGGAGGAGCATGTCTGAGCAGCACCTGGTGGCACAGGGTAAGCCCTCTCCTCCACTGCCCCTCAGAAAGAAACAGAATGTTGCTTCCCCACTGGACTTGAAATTTTTCAGGCAAGGGGTCCCGCCACTGGCAGGTGTGTATAAAGAGGCCTCAGAATGAAATGGGGACCAGCCTGAGGCCCTGGGGAGGATGAGTAGCTGAGAGCTGATTTCCAAGGGTCCTTTGGTGCCAGGGAGGCAGGACAGGGCAGCTTCGTCCCTCAGGCTAGACTACCATGGGCCCAACGGGAGGCCGGCAAGACCCTGCAACCTCTGTTAGAGCCCTGAACACCAGCCCTGTTTCCTGCCCACAGCCTCCTGGTCTCTGCTCTGGCCACTGGCCACCCCTACTTTTTATCCTGGGCTTTTGCTCCTTTCCATTTGGCTATGGTTGGAGGAAGCAGAGGTAGTTTTAGGGGAAAGGAAGTAAATAAGCATCAATTTAAAAAATTCAGGGCCCCAACTATGCAAAATTAAGTGTAAAACTAACAGCTCCCCCCGTTGTCAGCTTTAATGGTCAGAAGCACGGATGTTAAACAAAGGGGCAGCTGCCACGTGGGACAGGATCTCACGTCTCATGGGGCTGCGTGCTTGATGGGGGAGAGGGTCTAATGTCTACAAATAGTGTTATCTCACAGGGCTGTGTGGAGATGAAATAAAATAGTAGCTGTAGAAGACATTTGTTGGCCCTACAGGGCTGCACACATGTAAGGGATTTGGCAAGTGCAATGTCTTTATTCCGTTGGACATAGAAAGGCTGGGATACTCCTGGGGAGCTCTGTGCCTCTATGAGGAGCAGATTTGTCCTTGTTGATGGGTGTTTCCTGAGCCCGGGAAGAGGGCACAGAGGCTGTGCCTTGCCCCACTGGCTACATATTCCAAGAGTGTCTGATACCTGCCCTCTGTATTCTCCCAGCCCCTCTGCCAAGCATTGCAAAATTCATCCAGGCAGAGCTCCACTTGAACCAGCATTCCCATGACTGATCCCCCAGTCTGTTCTGACTGATTTCAAGGTAACTGTAAGGCTACAGGGACATGGGAGGCAAGCTGTGAACCAAGGCTTCAGAGCACTTCAGGCAATAGCTGAAGCCCCATGGAAAAAGGTTGTAGCTGGAGCAGGGGGTGGGAGGGAGATATTCTGTCCTACAGTCCAGTTCTGCTCCCAGAGCCTCACAGGTTGAGCTGTGCCCCCATCTCTGGGGAGTCCACGAGGGGCCAGACATACTCCTCTCGCCAAAGGTAGGGTTGGATGATGCTTGAGAAGACTGGGGTTCAGTCTGGGGTCAGGGACAGGGTCACTCTATGACCAGGATTAAGGGTCAACCTGGGATTAGGCTCAGGGGTCTGTTTTAGGTCAGGGTTAGGGGTCAGACTGAGGTCTGGATCAGGGCTTGGTCTGGGACCAAAGTCGGAAGTCCAAGTGAAGCGGATGAAGGAATGTCCTCGGATGGAATCTGACTGGTGAAGTTGGTTGCTGACCCTTCTCTGTCCTGGCCCCACCCTTAACAAGGCTGCTCCAGAGCCCTAGGATTCCTACCGTCCTCAGCACCTCCGGCAATGTAGAGAATTACAATACCATGGCTTCTTTTCTTTCTTTTTTTCTTAAGTACTCTTTGGGGTTTGAGAAGAGAGATGGTTCCAATCAGGAAATCCAGCGACTACTGCTGTGAAGCCATGCTGTCCCTATGGACATTCCCCAGGACTCCACTTGGTGGCTGGGCCATAAGAACTCAGAATGACTCCCCCAGGGCCCCTCCCAACTCCCACCTGAACAGGAAGAGAGGATGAAAGTGCCCAAAAGCCAACAGTGAAGTAGGAGCAGGGGAGGGGAAGACAATGGTTCGTGGAGACTTCTGGGGCTGTGATCCCTGCAGAGCAGACACCTCCTGTGGTCTCTTGAGGTTGGAGGCAGGTGTTGTGTGAATTTGTTGACAATGATTCTCTAAGTGTACGTGCCTGCGTCTTCCTGTGTGTGTGTGTGTGTGTGTGTGTGTGCGCGCGTGTGTGCTTGTGCGTGCCCATGCTCTCTATTTGCCTGTGCATCTGTTTGCATCTCTATAAGGCTGTGTGTCCATCCATTCAGAGGTTGATGTCTCCACACATGGGTTCCCCAGGGTCACCTTGCCTATTCTGCCATCCCGGAGGAGTGCTGTGTCTGGGGGTCAGGCTATATTCTTAGGGCTCTTCAAAACAGCAGAGCCTCAACAATCTCCCCCAGCCCCACTCCTGCCCACTTTCACCCACCCCCCCCCAGCAAAGGGAACGGTGTGGTTTTGGTCTCGTGGCTCCTGGGTACCCAATCCAGAGTTGATTGTCCTGTGAAACCTCCCTGTTGTGAGGATGTGCCCCAGCTCTCTATTTCTGGGGTCACGGTGGTCCTGACAGGGACTTTGTGAGGGTCTGGGCCCCAAGCCGCCTGAGGTGGAAGTCTGAGGGCACTGAAGCAGGAGTGGAGCCACTTAGGAGCCTGCAAGCCGGCCCTTTAGGGCTGATCTTCCCTGTGAATGGAGACAGAGGGAAGGGGGGGGGAGCAGGAATTGCCTCCCCCGGATCTGTAGTGCTACGACTGTCCACCAGGTGGGGTTCCAGGGCAGAGAGTGAGCCGAGATGACCCAGCGCTAGAAGCAAGAGAGCTTTTAAATCTCCGCCCGCCACATCAACCTCGGAAGGGCTCACACGGGGAGGGACAGCACAGATGCTCGCCCCTTAGACACATACACGTTCTCTTCTGGTGAACTCTAAAATAGAACTCGTATTGGATGCAGGGGAGGTGTTAAAAGGGGAATCTAATTTCGTTTACACACACGCCATCCTAACTGAAGGTTGGGTCTTCTGTTCTGGGAGTGCAAGAGTGAACGACGGAGAAAAGGGGGCTGGGGGAAAACAGGACGCGCGGGAGAGGGCGAGCCAGGCACCAGCTAGACCGTGTCGGGGTTGGCACGCATAGCTCCATGTATCACAGACACGCAGGAGGAGAGCCCAGATGACAGACGGATGCACGACGCACAGACACACATACAGCACCAGAGAGAACACACAAACCCGCAGACACGCCACACAGCTCCACAGACGTCGGGCCGACCCGGGGACACACTCGCGCGCGCACACAGTTGCGGCCCCGGGCCACACGCACACCTCGCACAGGCACGCGCGCTGGGCCCTCAGCGGCCGGCTGGGAGAAGGTGGCCGCGCTCACCTGGCGTGTTTATTTGCTAATTTATCAATGAACGTTTGTACCCGACACCTCCCGCCTCCGGGTGCAGGGGCCGCAGCATTTGTCCTCTTCTCGGGACATTCACCGGACCAGCATCGGGGTTCCTCCGACGCAGCGGGGGGGGGGGGGCGGAGGGGACTACAAATTAGGGGGTCTCGAGGTGTCCGAAAGGAAGGCTGCGGCGTCAGCTGCCCGGGACGCGCACGGGGAGAGGGGAACTTCGGGGTCCTGTAGGGTAAGAGACGTATGGGGGGGGAGGGAAGGGACCTTGGCCTCCGAGGTTTGAGGATGTCCAGATCCGGGATGGAGGACCCCCCGGCTAGGAGAGAGTGGGAGTGGCAAATGAGAGGATTGAGGGGTTCCGGGAGATAGGAGCCAGCGGGGTCCCGCGGGATAGGAGCTGGAGACCCTAAGCACAGGTTTAGGGGCCTTTGGCGCCTCTCAGTCGAGGGGCAGTCCGCCTGAGACCTCAGCTGCTGGGGCGACAGCCCACGCGGGACTGCCTGGGATGCGGGAAGGGGGCCGGGGCCCGACAGGGAGGAAAAGAGGGAGGGAAGTAGCCTAGCAGCCAAGCGGGCACCGTGCGAGCGCACACCGTGTGTGTGTGTGTGTGTGTGTGTGTGTGTGTGTGTGTGTGTGTGTCTCATCTCGTCCGTCTGTAGGTGCCGGGCTCAGCGAGACGCCGGCGAGAAGGAAGAGGAGGCGAGAGGTGAACTGAGTTTGATCCTGCGGCGGCTACAAGTGGGTCCGGGGCGGGCGGCGGGCTGCGGGCTGCGGGCGGCCTGGGCGGGGCTGGAGGCCGGCGGGCGCTCACACGCTCCGGCCGCCGGCCTCTCACCACGCCTCCGGCTTCGAGAGCGCGGCGGGGGTGGGGGTGGGGGTGGGGGTGGGAGTGGGGGGTGCTGGCGGAGCGCCCACGGCGCAGCCTCCCGGCTCTATATAAACACGCGCATCGCCTGGCTCTCAGAGGCACAAATTCACATTGAGAGAAGCTTTTAAAACCATCAGCCCTGAAATCCTGCCTCCTGCTTTTTCCCTTCTTTCATTCCTTTTGCCTTCCTTTCTCCCCCCACCCCCCCCCCTTTCTTCTCCCAGCAGCAACTCCTGAGCCGAGAGACTGCGTCCCGGGACGGACTGCCTTTTCTTAATTGATACAATAGCCCAGCTCGGGTTTTCACCTCCTCCCCCAACCCCACCCCGCCTCACCCCTCCCGCCAGCCGCCGCCGCCGCCGCCCCAGCGCCCGCCCGGGGCTCTGTCGCCGGCTGCGTCCCGTCCGGGCCGCGGTCCGCCGGCTCCGCACCCGCGCCCGCCGCGCCGCCTCGCCCGCCGCGCCCGCCTCGGGGGTGCAGCGGCGGCTCTGGGGCTCCGGCGCGCCTCCCAGGGCAGCCCAGGGGCGCTGGGCTCGGCCTCTCCACTCGCCTCAGCCGGGGAGCCTTCCCTCTCGCACCCAAAGTTTCTGGGTTCGTTGGAATTCAGGATTTTTTCCTTTTTTTTTTTAACCTAGGAATTTGAGGGGAAAACTTTTGACAAATCGATCGCACTTTCTCTCCGCTAGTTCTCTGTCCCCACCTCTTCCCCCCCCCCCCGCCAGCAGGGGAAGGGGCTTACGAGAGAGGCTCCCGCTGGACAAAGTTTTCCAAAGTTTTCCGAGTGTGATGGTTGCGGGGAGAGCTAATCCACCAGCTTGATTCACGGCTTCGTCTCATCACCCCTCCAGCAGCCCCTAAGTCCGCTATAAGGGAACAAACAAACAAACAAACAAACAAAGTTACACTCCGAGTCGCCTCGTGTCTCCTCTCTCTCTTCTTTTAGGCGATTTCCCCCCACTGTCTCCGCTCCCTTCGCAGCCTCCACTTCCCTTCCCTTCCCTTGGCTCCTTGCTCCTTTTCTGTTTCGGCCGGAGGTGTCAGGACCCCCGGCGGCAGCCTCCCCTCCCCCGCCGCTCCCGTCCCTTCTCGTCTGGCCCTCCCCTCCCCCGCCGCGGCCAGCACAGCCAATCCCCCGAGCGGCCGCCAACATGCTCTTTGAAGGCTTGGAGCTGGTGTCGGCGCTGGCCACCCTCGCCGCGTGCCTGGTGTCGGTGACGCTGCTGCTGGCCGTGTCGCAGCAGCTGTGGCAGCTGCGCTGGGCTGCCACCCGCGACAAAAGCTGCAAGCTGCCCATCCCTAAGGGCTCCATGGGCTTCCCGCTCATCGGAGAGACCGGCCACTGGCTGCTACAGGTAAGGGCGCTCTAGCTCCGTTGCTCTCCAGGGTCCGCTAGCGGCGAGCACCAGGCGGATGGAGCCGCGGGCCGGCCAGGGGGCGCCGGGAGCCTGAAGGCACGGGTCCCCGCCCCGCCCCTTCCCTCCTCTCTGCCTGAGCCGCCCGGGCTTCCCCTGCCCGCCTGCGGAGTGGTTCCGAGCCCGCTGGCGCCGGGTGCGCAGGTTCAAGGGGCTGGTAAGAGAAGTTCCCGAATCCGAGAGGGCTCCCAAGACCGACTTTTTCCAGTCGCGAGCGACTCAACAGGGGTGCGTCGAGCGTCCTGGGGGCTCCCCGCGCAGCGCGAGCCGGAGGGGGCATCCAGTCGTGAGCCGCTTTCGCCTCCCCTTCGCGCTCCAGGCCCCAGTCACCGTCGACTTCCCGGGCTTTGGCGGTGTCACTGGGACCCGAAAACTGAGTCAGGGAAAGAAAGAGTGGGCCAGTGGCAGCCAGGATTGCCCCTTTAAGACCCGGGCTGTGTTCCCGCCGCGTCACCGGCCACGCCAGGTACTATAGCCCCGTTCTATGGTCTGAGAAAGTGTGTGTGTTTTGTGGTGGGGGAGGAAGGAGGTAACCCAAGGAAAATGAGAAGCCTGAGACCCGAGGTTTCTCGGCTTTCGGAGAAAAGGGTCTATTTACTTACTGGGTGGGGACAGTTTAGCAGGGGAGAGTAACTTGGGAGAGGTGTGTGTGAGACCCATAGAGTGCGTTTGTGTTTGTTGTGAGACGCCACACAACCCGCACTGCTGGTGATAATGGGGGTGGGCGCGTCGGGGACCAGACCCAGGTAGGTAATGGGGAGATTAACCTGGAATTAACATCCTCAAGTGCTAGATAATCGCTTTTGCAATTCGATACACAGCAGGTTTTTCTTTGGGGGGGGTCCTCTGGGTTAACCGCGGAAGGTGTGTTGTGTGGGCGTGTGCACGCGTGTTTGTCCGGCAGATGCTGTTAGGGGTTAGCAGAAGGTAGGCTGTACTGAAACAGACAGTCTCGGCCCGGGAAAGCGGAGGCGGGAGGTGAACGCAGAGACCTGTGAGTTTAGAAGTGCGAAAGCTTGGCTTGAAATTAACAGA
Organism: Delphinapterus leucas; assembly: GCF_059928025.1. NCBI lineage: Eukaryota > Metazoa > Chordata > Mammalia > Artiodactyla > Monodontidae > Delphinapterus > Delphinapterus leucas. The sequence continues at coordinate 33,171,569 of NC_143141.1, forward strand.
CGCGTGTAATCCGCGTGCACACACACATACACCCTGCGCAGCCCCGCCCCGCGCCAATTGACAGCAGAGCTGGGGCGGGAGGGGCACGCGAGGTTCCTCTGCCCTGCGGTTTTCCCAAGTCCCGGTATCAGCCCATCTCTTTGGGGGCCTGTTCGTGCAACAAGGTGGGGTTCACTTCAACCAATGGGACCTCCCCCCGCCCCGCTGCCGTAAAGAAATCCCCAGAGCCTCTCCCGTGCCAACACACTTAAAGGGTTAACTGCAGTGGTGGTCTAGGCTTTTGGCCGAGAATTTAGGAAATAAAATATATTCACAGGGGCGTCGGCCCCTGCCGTATTAGAGCCAATTTGCAGAATTCGCGGTCTGTCACCGCCCCCCCTTCCTCACCGCCCCCACCCCACCCCCGCCACCAACGTCCCCTGACCTTTTCTCCGAATCCCACAAGGGCTTCTGGGGCTCCGCGTCCGACCCGCACGTAAGATGGGGAGGGGGAAGCAGGCCTACGCCACCCAATCTTTTCGCCCCCGGGGCCCTTGACTCTGAGGTGAGAAGGAAATGGGAGATGAGTGTAGAGAAGCACTGAAGGGGTTAATGGGAGCCCTCTGAATCCCAGCTTTATTTTTTCGGAGTCATTTATCAGATTTTACGGGGGGACCTCCAAGGGCTCTCCGTTTCCACCGTGCGCCATCTAAACAGAGCCCAGGGCTAAAAATACAACATTTTTGTATAAATTGGACTCGCGGCTCGAGCGGCCGCCCCTATGAAAGTCCTCTTTGTGAAAACCGTGGAAACGGCGGACAAATAACTCTTTATTAATGCCACAAAAAACGCACTTTAATTATAGTTAGGCAGATCAGAGGCGGGGGAGGGGGTGCCGCGGGAGAAAGGCGGCGGCGACCTCGGAAAATTCACAACCCAACTTTTGTGTCGAAAGAAAAGAAAAACAGAGGAAACGCAGGAGAGGAGAGTCAGACGTAGTGAGAGAGACCGGTACAGCAGACCGAGGGAGGGAACCCCGCTCTCTGCCCCCTTTTGTCGCACCTCCACCCTCGCCTTGATTTCTCTTAAAGGGGTAGACGCCGTCTAGAACCGCGGCAGGGTGGCGGGAGTTCTCCCCGACCCGCCAACCTGGGAGTGGGGCGGTGTCCCCCGCGGCCCAGTCCCCCTCCTGGAGGCGCGGGCGCTCCGAGCTCGCTCCCTGTCGCGCGCCCGGGCCGGAGGCACACGTGGAAAAGTGATTAGGGCTCCGGGTTCTGCAGAGTCACTTTTCGGCAGGGCTGGGGTGTGTACACATCTAACTGGCGAATGCTTTTCCGTGGAAGAAGGGAAAGTGAGGAGGGGGACCAACCCGGGAAAAGAGGAAGCGGAGTGTCCCTTCGGGGAGTGCATGACCCCACAGGTCTGGAGCCGGCATCCGCACGTCTGCAGGCGGGCAGGCGGGACGGCCTGACAGGTGGCGCCCCTCCCCTTCTCACCGGCTGTTGCCCTGGCCGGAGAAGGGTTAATGCAGGGTGGGGTGGCGAGCTACTTCGTCAAAGGTGAGCGGGACGCCCCTGCTCCCGCCCTTCGGAGGTCCCCTCTGTTTCCGGTACCCGCGTGGGGCCGACACAGCCAGCTCCTCCGAGCGCCGGGCCCGGGCCGGGGCCTGGCTCCGCTCTGCTCGCGCTGCCGCCACCGGGGATCCGGTTACCTGAGACGGCGGCCCCGCCCAGCCCTACCCCGCCCATCGGGAAGCGCCTTCCTCTGCTCTCGCGTCCCAGACTCCAGGGCGACGACGAAAGTCCTCCTCAGTTATTTCCAGGGCATATTGCATTAGGAAAATCGCGGCTGCCGGCCCATGACTCGACCCTGCGGAGCCCTCAGAGGGCCGCCGTGTCCCTTCGTGGCCCACACCAGCGAACGGAGGAAACCCCAACCCCCATCTGTAGTGATTGCCTCCGGGCACCGACCGCTCGCCGCTATAAATAATCTTTGGCCTGCGGCCACCCCGCAGGGTCTCGCCAGCCCGTGGCCGGGAGCCTGGAAATATTTATTCCGAGAGTCTCCCGAGCGCGAGGCGGGGGAAGTGGGAGGCGGAGGTTCTAGCTTCTGGTCCTGCAGTCCAGGATATGTTTTCCCTCCCGCAAGTCATTACTAAAAAACAACCTCCCGGGGGGTTGCCCTGGGCCTCTCGCCCCCTTGCTTTATTGATTATCCTCTAGGCCCCAGTTCTCATGCATGCTGTGAAAAATAAAACCTACGTGCGTGCATGCGTGTGTGTGGGGGGGGGTAGGGGACTGGTGCCCCGGGTGGGATCCTCCGCCCCTCCCCCGCGGGCCCTCGAGGCTGGGCCTCCCAGGTGTCCCATCTGGAGATGTGGGCCCTGAGAAAGTTTTTGCGTGGCACCCGCAGGGTTCTGGCTTCCAGTCGTCGCGGAGGGAGAAGTATGGCAACGTGTTCAAGACGCACTTGCTCGGGCGGCCGCTGATCCGCGTGACGGGCGCGGAGAATGTACGCAAGATCCTCATGGGCGAGCACCACCTCGTGAGCACCGAGTGGCCACGTAGCACACGCATGCTGCTGGGCCCGAACACGGTGGCCAACTCCATCGGCGATATCCACCGCAACAAGCGCAAGGTAAGAACTCTAGGCCAAGAGCCCCGCAACCGTGCTCTGATCTTCTTCTCTCGTGCACCTCCCTCGGGGTAAGGAGTTCTCGGAGACTCGGGGACGTTCCTACCAGAATCCGCGCCCCCATTTGCACACCATGTGGGAGGATCCCGAAGCTCCCTGCCTAGACGGCTGCGATCCCAGATCCAGGGCCTGTACAGGCCTCTTCCGGGTCTGCCCTCTTGGTAAGACACCAAGCCGTGCGCACTGCCAGGCCCAACGGGTGGCTAATTGGGGGTTGGTTTGGACAACTTGAACATGCGGCGGCAGGGGCGTCCAACGCCTGTCATCGTCGTGTTCCACAAACCTGGAAAAAAGAGAGGGCGGACGGTGGCCAGCGCTCCTCCTTTTCGTCCCCTGGAATTCCGAGGACTGTTAACGGATCGTTCTAAAATCACGCCTAGCTTCCCGGCCACAGGTTGCTTAAGGGCGACGCGGGCAGGCGCGGGGGCTAGGGGCACCTTGTGGGCAGAGGTTGCTGGGCCTTGCCTGGGAGGGGTGAGGTGAAATTTGGGCCACTGCGCGCACCGGTCTGGACAGAGGGGGAAGGGCGAGGGGGTGGGAGAACTTCGGCGAGCCGACGCGCGGCGGGGGATCAAAGCGCACCTACCCCCTCCCATAAAGAGGAAGAGAAAGTGGGTGTTTATCCTGTGGATTTCCCGAGCGCCTGGAAGAGGCGCGGAGGAGGCGAGCCAGCGCGCGAGGGGCAAGCCTCCCCGCCCCCTCCCAGGGCAGCGCCGCCGCTGCGGCTCAGAGCGCGGGCGGCACGTGCTGTTTGAACTGCAGTAACCCGAAAGCTGAGCCGCCGGCGGGCGGGGCGCCGGCCCGCCGGCTTAAAGCGGCCGCGACTGGGGTGCGGGGGTGGGGAGGGGCAGCGCTGCACGACCTCCCCTCCCTTCACTTTTTCCATTGGGTCAGAAGACTCACCCAGTTTGAAACCTAAAGGAAAGGGAGAGGCAGCCTCTGATCTCCGGGAAAAGTGGCAGAGCCTGGGAGACAGGAGAGGGCCATGGTGGGGCAGACCCCTCCTCCGGACGTCTGTGTGTGAACAGAGGAGTTCATCCTGTAGAATCTGTCGTCTTTCGAACTGCCTGCGAAGAGTAGTTCTCCGGAACAGATAAAAGGAGGAAAAATCAGAGGGGACTGGTCAGCACGTACACCACCCCGCCCCCCCCCGCCCCCCCCCCACTAAAGCACGGATTTCAGGGGCTGGGAAAGTGGTCTTCCCATCTGCTTCACTAGAGCAGGAAGCAGCTAACAGAGCCTGGGGTCAGATGGGAGGGTTCTTGGGAGTGGCTGGGAGGGGGCCCGTAGGCTCAAGAATGGGGGCTCTTCAAATATGCCGAACACTCCTTTTTTTCTTAGTCTTTGTGACTCCACCAAAAGCGTATTTCAAAGAGTTAGGAGAGAGCGTGAGCCGCAGAAACCCAGCTCCAAAGAATGTGGCTGCTTTCTCATTTTATCTTTATAAAGACTTTGACAAGAACGCAATTACTGTCCCTTTCTCACAGAAGAGGAGCCCGAGGCTTGGAGAGATTGAGGGACTTGAACCAGGTCGGGAAAGGAAGAAAAGGCAGGGCAGGGCCTGCAACACAGGCATCCATGGGAAGAGTTGTTTCTAAGCCACCAAGTAGAGCCCTCCTCAGCCCTGCCCACCTGGGGCTGCCAGAAGCTGAGGGTCAGGGTGGAGGTGGGGAGGAGTGCTGGGGGGAAGAAGGCTTGGTCAGGACCTGAGTGTGAGACCCTGGGGGTGCAGAGGGCTTTGGGGAGAGGCTGTTGCCCTGCAGTTCCCTGCACCCTCTGCCTGACTTGGCTTTGGGCCTCCAGGTGGGGAGGGCCCTCCTGGAAAGCTCCAAGGTTTTGGCTTACATCATCCATTTGGGAGGAAGGAGGGGGGCACAGATGAATGCTGCTGGAGGAATACGCAGGGGAGGAAGCTGGAGTGAGGGACAGGGTGAGGGCGTGGGACCTGGGTGGGGCCAGAAAGGAGGACCACAGATGAAGCATAGATAGTCTCTCTCTTTCAGGCACCCTTGCCCTCTAGCACCTTGCGGATAAGGGAGCAGCCAGAAACCAGCTCATCCTGATAGAGGCTTGGGAACCCGAAGCAGGGTTTCTGTGTGCTAGTTGTGTGCTTGCTATGTGGCATGTGTGTGGGTCCTATGTTAAATGGGCAGATGAAAACATCCTTCCCCCGCCAAATCTCTAATCGATGTTCCATAAACTTAAGTTTACTGAGTAGCAGGCCTTAGATTAGATACAAGCATAGAAGCTGGAAACTTGGTCCTTGCCCTTAAGAAGTAGAATCTAGCTGGAGAGATGAGAAGAGAGTACTCAGAGGCACACAGGTTGGTCCTGGAGAGAATGGCCAGTCTGCTGGACCCAATGCCCAGTGGACCCAACTTGGCCAGGGTGGGGACTGCCCTGTACCACTCACACTGCCTTAGCCAGCCCACGCTGCAAGCAGGGACCTGGCTGGAGAGCGGGCTGCTGGGCCAGGCCCGGCCTGGTTACGATGTACTCGCAGGAAGTGGGGGCCAGGTGTGCTGAGGCCCTGCTGGCGGGGAGCCAGGACCGTCACTATTTCCGCTGGGGCTGCTACCCCACCCCTTCTCTGGAGGTCTGACCAGGTGTGCTGGGAAAGGGGTTCCTCACAGCCATCACTGCACTCCAGGTGTTTGTCCAGTCTGCCCTGGTGGTCTAGGGCCAAGAGGGAGGGGTAGGGTTGCCAGGGAGAATGTCCAGAATACCTTGTCCAATCTAACAGAATCCTCTCTGGAAGCCAGGCCTGTGTCCCTATAGCTGCGACCTCAGATTCTGTCCCTCGTCCTTTGTTACCCCTTCCCTACCTGGGGCCAGGAGGTCTCTGGTTCATGGGGGAGGGACTGCATCTCTCTTTGTATGCAAAGAAGCTGGGAATTGCCCTGGAAGGGTGGATGGAGTCTGATAGGAAAGATGGGGCGGGAGGGTTACCAGAGAAGGGGGGTGGTTGTCATGGGTAGTTCTGGAAGCATCCAGTGCCCAACCCCACACACCAGGATCAGACATTTCCTCTTTTCCTCTGGAGATAGGGCTGGGCCTCTTTGCACCAAAGGGCCAGCATCTTCAGGGCATTTCAGGCAGTGGCCTTGAGATTCTGTCAGAGAACTTGGAGTGCATCCCAAGGATGAACTTAGCTTTGGAACTCTGGACTGGAGAGACCCTAGGAGTGGTCTTCTTGCCCCTCCTACCCTGACCCCTGGCTTCAGGGACTTCTGTGCCCGTGGCTGAGGTGGGGGAACAGCTCCAGACGTTTTGGGGATAGGAATTAAGAAGCCTGGCCTGCCCACCCACCGATCCTCACTGACTTGGCCTTTGGGCCCCGTCCTGGCTCGGGGAGGAGCTCAGGCTCAGGGTTACCGCACTCGCCTCAGAAATCCTCTGTAGGCTTGGGTTTATGTCGGGATGGAGAGGCCAGGAGGTGCCTTAGCAGGAGGGCAGAGCCAAGAGGGTCCATGGTCGTGGGGTCCTGGGGGAGGCTGGCTCAGACTGGCTCCAGGTGGCCTTTGAACCACTGCACAGCCTCTGGCTTCAAAGTCATGTCTGCCAGGCTCAGCTCAGGGCAGAAGTTTCCACCTGTGTGGGATGGGAAGGCGGTGGCATGGCCAGGCAGCCCTGCTACTGGGAGCTCTGTCCCCACCCCCTGGCAGAGGCACGGAGCCTTTGTGCTGCCAGCGGAGGTCCTTCACCAAAAATTACTGTAGCATCAGGGGCTGCTGAGGGGGCAGGTGGCAGGAGCGGATGTCTCTGAAGGTCAGCGGGGGAGGGTGCCCACGGCCAGCCACCAGGGCGCCTGGGAGTGGGCTCCTCCCTCTGCGTGCCCTTGTGTCAGGCAGGGGTGAGTGGTGTGGGCCCTCCCTTTCACCCCCCTCCGCGTCCTTTTCCCAGGGCAGGGTGGGGTCCAAGGCTGTGATGCTGTGATGCTCGCTCTCCCAGCCTTGGGAGACAGTTGTGGCCTTGGCTGGAAGTGGGGAGGCTTGGCTGGGGTCTGCTCTGGCCCTGATCCCTCTAAGCCAGTTGTATCTGTTCCAGGTTCCTGGGGCTGAAGGGCAGGGTGGGTGTGCCTCCAGGGGCTGACAGAGTAGCCGAAACAGCTGGCCTTACCCTCAGAATAAATTTGGGCCCTAGAGGAGCGTCCCCTTCTAGCTCTTAGATACATCAAGAGCCCCCAGGACTGGTAGAGGGTGGCTCAGCGGGGTTTGGATTGGTGGGAGGCAGGGTGTTCAGGGACCCTGGTGAGTGTGGCCAGTTGTGCCCCAGACTGTGACCTTGGGAAAGCCCTTCCTTCTTTGGGCCTCAGCTTTCTCAGGGGGTTTTTCTATGGTTGGAGGAGGGATGGGAGGGTCTGGACAGAACTCAGAGCCCGGCAGGTATGTGCCAAGTGCTGCTCTCTCCCCTCATCCACAATGTGCTTTTGTTGTGTGTAGAAGAGTTGGGGGGACAGTCAGAGCTGGACTTGAGTTGGGGACAGATACTCTGCCCACAGATGCTAGGGACCCAGAAGGGGCATACCCAGGCTGGGGGATCTGGCCAGCCTCTCCCAATCAGAGGGGCTGAGTGGGGACTGGCTCGGGAGGCAGCCAGGGTGGAGTGGAGGTCCAGTGGAAATGCCAGGCAGCTGAGGGATGACGTCCTTTCTTGTCCTCCCCCTACTTGAGCATAAAGTGCGCACCTTGGCCTCACCCCTGCGCTGTTCGGACAGCTGCCTCGGCGGCTGCCCGCCCTCTGTTATTCTTTCCACTCCTCAGGCCGCGGCCCTGGTGGCTTGGCGGGGTGGCCTGCCTAGGCCCCCACCCTCCCGGGCAGCTGCCTCCATTCCTCCCAGTCTGAGTCACTGGACCGGGGAGTGGGTCCCCTCTCTGGCTCTTCCTGCTTCTGAGGCTGCCCATCCTTCTCTCCATCCATCCACAGCTGCCAGTTGAGAAGGGGAGGTTATCGGGCTGAGCGGGTCAGCATGCAGGGTCATGGGGGTCCAGTGAGCGACTCCCCTCCCAGGGGCGCTGGCTAAGAGGCAGGAGTGGGGAGGGAGGCCTGGGGATGTGGGGGAGACATTTGTAGGAACAATTACACAGAGTTTGAGCCTTGACAAGCCCCCTGGTGGTTCCCCCGACCCTGGTTATGGATTCAGCTTTTATTGCAGGGAGAGGGAGAACCCAGGATGTGGGCTCTTGAGCCAACTGCATTGTTGGGAAAACCCATAGAGGTTGGGGGAGGGTTTCCAAGCACATCCTTCAAGGCCAGAGCCCGTCCTGCTCGGGGTATGTGCCTGGAGTTCCCAGGTCTCTCGTGCACTTCCGCCCTGCTCTCCCCAGTGCCAACCCTGATGGGATGTCCATACCTGCTTCTCCCTGTGCAGGGCTCTGCCCGAGCCAGGCTGGTTCCCGGTGACCTTTGTCCAGCATTCTTGGCTCACTTGTGGGAATTCCAAGGGAAGCCCCAGAGGGAAACAAAGCAGCCCTGGCTCCTGCTGCAACTGCGGTCAGGCCGTGGGCTCTGGGGCCTCTGGGAACCCTTCCCCTCTTCACGATGAGCTGCTCCGCCGGTGCCTTCCCCTGTGCCCAAGTCCTGACCCTGATCGCCCCCACGTGCCCAGGCCTTCCTGTGCCCTGGGCAGCACCTCCGCCTCCTCCTGGCCTTTGTGGTGGGCGGTGGTTTCTGGACTGCCCTGGATTTGGGAAGTGCCCACGTTGTTAACCCTGGGCACGGTCCCAGGGATGAGGCCCTGGAGTTTCCCGGCGCCTGGGAGGCTCTGATGCCTGTGGAACAGCTGGGCGGGAGGCAGGGGCATGGACTTGGTGACCACCGAGCAAAGCCCCTTGAGCCTGGAGTGCCCGCAATCTGCCTTTGCTCGGCTTCTCATCTGGGTAGTTTCTCCACCTCTGGGGGCCTCTGAGGAGAATCATGGGACAGCCAGGAGGAAAGGAACCCCAGAGCATCCAGTTAGACTCCTTTCTGGGTCAAGGTAAGAGCCCTGGTCGTGGCTGAAATTCTTTCAGAAGCCCCACCCCGGGGGGCCTGCAGGTGCAGGCTTTCCTGCAGTCATTTCAGCTCCTGACCTTGCTCAGGGCCCCTTCCCACCTAGAGGTCAGGTGTGGACCCCCTGCCCTTGGAATCGCTCTGCCCAGTCCCAGGTCCCCTTGGGTCCTTCCTGCTCTCCGTGGCCCCCAAGGCTGGAGAAGGAGCGATTCAGCCGGCCATCGCTAGAGGGCGCAGGGAATGTAACCTTTGGGACAGACGGGGCAAGGCTTGTCCCTGGGTCCTGTCTGGCCACTCCTCGGGGTGCAGTGGGGTCCCTCAGAGCTCCCCCTTTGGTAACCTTGGGATGGCCCTTCCTGAGCCACCGTAGCGCATACGAGGTGTGTGAGTGGGGGCCTGGCAGGCACTTACACCAGGTGACTGTTGCCGTGCCAGATTCTGGGCTTCTTTGAGGGCATAGCGTCTACTTAGGGACACACGGATACTGGTGTTCGTGTGATCTGTGCGTTGAAAGGGACCACAGAGATCACCTGGTTCAACCTTACCAATTTACAGATGAGGAAACCATGAGGCCGCAAGGTGACTTGGCCATGATCCCACAGTAAGTTGGTGGATGATCCGGGAATAAAACTCAGGTTTCTGGGTGCCCAGCCTACCTTTTCCCACCACCCACTGCATCTTAGGAGCCTAGCTGGCTTTGACTTCGGCTGGTCCTGGTCGGCATGGGCCTCTGCTTGATTCCCCCTCCACATGCCCACCTTTGGGTCCAGGTGTCCTGTGTGCTGGGGGCCCTGACCAGCCCCTGCTACGTTCCCTCCAGGGCAATGCCCTTGACTCTGCCCTAGGTTGGCTGGCTTTGGCCAGACATGGCCCCCCTGCCCCTGCCTGCCCTACCTCCAGCCTCCCCACCGACACCTGGCAGCCACAGAGTTATCATCCTGCATCCCTCATGAGCCTGCTTGGCTCCCACGGACCACTTACTGCTCCTTCTGTGGGCTCTTTGCTGTTTCATAAGGGCCCCTAGCAGGCCAGTGATGGGCTCTGGGGCAGGGCCCCACTCCTACCCATAAAACTCCTAGACCAAGAGTGGAACCTGGCATCCTAAGGACACTAGGGTCCAGGGGGGCAGGGCTGAGGCAGAGAGAACCCTGGCGGGAGGTGGCCCTGGAAATTCCCGGGGCCCTCACAGCTGAGCAAGGTGTGAGTGACCTGGCCAGGCCTGGGCTGCCCCTGGCCACCTCCCCTCATCCTTCTACATTTCAGCTGTCCCTTAGCAGCAGGAGCAGCCCCAGACAGTGCTGGCTTTTCTGCCCCTCACCGGCCTCCTTCCCTCCCTCCCTCTGCCCACCGGGAATTTCGGAATGAAAGTGCTATTGTGAACGCCTGGCTGGGCCACTGAAGGGCCAGCACTGTTATTTCTGCAAACCAGCCCTCCCATTAGCCATGCAGGGCTGAGGCCAGGAAAATGTTACCTTTTCCTCCTTGAGCTGACTGCAGGGGAAATTCTCACATTTACAGTTTGTGCGGTGGTTGTGTTTGGGGGCAGGAGGGGAGGGTGGGCGCGTGTGTGTGGTTTGCGTGGGGTTGATGGGGGTGCGGCTAGAGGAGTACTTGTCTCCTTCCTCTGCGCTGCCCGCCCCCCCCACCCTTGACTTCCCCGGTGAACTTTCCCTTGGCCCCGGTGGGGGCACCCCCTTCTGCTCTGGACTCTGGGGGTCGGGGCTAAGCATTGTTGGTTGCCCGTGTGACCCACCGGCCAACAGTAAATAAACTAACATCTTACCCTCTGCCGTACACCCCGGGCAGCAGCGTGAAACTATGCGCAGGGGCATCTGGGTGAGGAGGGGGCAGGGAGGCTGAGGAACTTGCTCAGGAATCAGGAGGATAGCAAGCGAGGGAGGTGGAAACAGGGACTCACTGGCTACTTAAAATGGACCGGGAAGATGTGGGAAATTAAAAGGCCTTCTGTTTGGCTTTCTGATCTTTTGAGGTGGGAAGTCTTGCCCCCATCCCCGTGCCTCCAGACCCGGCCACACTGAAGACATTTGGATGGCACAGTTAACAAACCCCCTACGATCTCTACCCAGTAGGTATTTCCCAGGGAGTGAGAGCAGTCTTGGGTCTCAGGAAGTCCTGCTTGCAGTCTAGCCTTGGACTCTCTTGCTCTCCCATCAGTGGAGTAAAAGAGCCACTTACTGCTTTCCACCTCTTCCTTGTTCAGTCCATTCACCTGTGTTCTGTTCCTCCTGGGCACGTCTGCCCCGTGGCCTGGGCATTCGGGAATGGCCCCTGCAGTGGAGGGGCAGCCTCCCCTCCAGCCCTGCCCAGCGCCCTCTTGTGTTGCGCCCCACTCTGGTATGGCCACATCGCCTGCAGACCTGTTGGCAGCTGGACTGCCCAGTCCCCGGGCTTTGCCATTATTTGGAGCACATGATTTTCTGGGGTTTCAGGAAGGAATGCCAGCTCAGGTCACCCTGTGAGTGATGTTGAATGTCCCGACTTTATGAACTATGTTTTAATCCCGTCCTTCCCCTGCCTCCCCTCCACGACGTGGGCAGTAGGAGGGGGGTTCAGAGTAGAGGAGCCAGCAGAGGGACTGTGTCTGGAGACGGCAAGGCTTGAGCTTGGTCAGGGTAAGGACCTGGAGTTTTCCCTGATCACGGTCGTGGGAAGAGTGCTTCAGCTGGGCCGAGCGGGCAGGCCAGAGTCCATCTGACCCTCTGCCTTCCAGGTCTTCTCCAAGATCTTCAGCCACGAGGCCCTGGAGAGCTACCTGCCCAAGATCCAGCTGGTGATCCAGGACACACTACGTGCCTGGAGCAGCCACCCCGAGGCCATCAACGTGTACCAGGAGGCACAGAAGCTCACCTTCCGCATGGCCATCCGAGTGCTGCTGGGCTTCAGCATCCCCGAGGAGGACCTCGGGCACCTCTTTGAGGTCTACCAGCAGTTTGTGGAGAACGTCTTCTCCCTGCCTGTCGACTTGCCCTTTAGTGGCTACCGGCGGGTGAGCACCCAGGGCCTGGGAGGAGAGGAGATGGGCATCCGTGAGCCCACCCTGAGGGAGGGGCGGCTGACTGCTAAGATGGTCACTGGTCACACAGACAGAGGGGAGGTTTCAGCGGGAGCCTTCCCCCAGGGTCACTGCTGCTTAGATGGGAACTCTCAGAAAAGTCCCCACCCTGCCCTGCCCGGCCTTGGGAGGAGGCCCTCAGTGACCCTGCCCTTCCCCTTGGGTAACCAGATGGCCTCCTCCCCGCCTCAGGGCATTCAGGCACGACAGACCCTACAGAAGGGCCTGGAAAAGGCGATCCGGGAGAAGCTGCAGTGCACGCAGGGCAAGGACTACTCAGATGCACTGGACATCCTCATCGAGAGCAGCAAGGAGCACGGGGAGGAGATGACCATGCAGGAACTGAAGGTGGGGCACCCCTCCCCAGCCACCTCAGGCAGCACAAACGCCTGCGCTCTGTGCTGGGGCTGCTCAGGGTGGGAGCACACACACGGACGGGGCCGCCCCTGCCCTCCCCATGGCTTGCTCTGCACTCAGTCCTGGTGGTGAGTGGTCCTCACAGCAGCTGGGCCCCACTGTCTCCATCCCACCCACAGTCCCATCTACCATGTTGGAAAAGATACCGAAAACTGGTTCTTAGTAACCCTGAACAGACACGGCGTCCGCAGCGTCGCTGACCCCCTCACTCTCCCCAGCCAGCCCCCCACCCCAGTATTCACTATTTCAGTGCATTTCTTGGTCACAGTAGCCCTAGGAGGTCACCTAGGGGAATGCAGGCCCAGAAGGAGAAGCCACTTGCAGGAGGGCAGCCTCAGCCCTTGGGGAAGAGCCGCCTTTTCAAGTGGGTGGCACTTGACACTCTCCCAGCCTGCCTGGCACTGGCGATGCCCAGTTGGGCTGCTGGCCCCAAGACTGTCCACACTGGGCTCCAAGAAGGGCTTCCTGCCTGCCCTTTCTTAGGGTGGATGTTCCACCTGAGGAGGGAGCATTAGTTCATCCTCGTCTAGACTCTGCCACTCTCGTGCTTGCCAGGTGCCTGTGGACACTTCACTGCCGACTGCTCTGTCCCTACTGTCTCTGCTTCCCTGTATTCTAGCTCCAGTTTTTTTTTTTCCTCATGAGCCAGGAAGGAGCCCCAAAGACTTTCCCATTTCATAAGAAGTTTTGTGACTTGTAGGTGGTGCCATGGCAAGTAAAGGACCTGTTCTTTCACTCCCCTCTCTGGGCTCAGCATCCACATTTGTAAAATGCAGGGCTTGGAACAAGATAACTTGGTGGGGCCTTTCTGTGGGGCCACTGCTCCCCAGAGGACCCTGGAGGGGCTCTACGTCTTCTGGGGACCACCTTCCCTCAGCCTTCTCACTGCAGTTCCATCCCAGGTCCTCGTGGGTATGACCCCAGACTGCTTTCCCAACCCCTCAGCTCCCTTGACCACCTACCAGATGTCCTCCTGCGGAGGGAGGAAGGAGCTGGGGCTGCCAGTCTGGAGGCCCAGGTTGAGACCCTGCACCTCACCCCCACTCGCCCGCACAGTGCCTGCTCCTTGGGATTTGCTCTCTTTCTGCTGTGAGCTCACTGCACTCATTAGGGCGGCTGAGGCCGGCCCTGGAATTCGGCAGTGAGTGAGAAGCAGCCCTTCCCCAAGGGACTTTTGGGCTCGTGCTTCGGCCCAGCCAGGGGACTGGACCCGTGACCTCTGTCCATCGTGGCCCAAATGGCTCAGCAACGTGAGGCTCAGAGGAAGCAGCAGGGCCCAGCTAGATAACCCTGGGGCCTGGGGGACACCGGCAGAGAGGGGTTGCACCGGCAGAGAGGGGTGGCCTGGGGCCACCAGGCCGAACCCAGGTTGCAAGCGGTGCTTCTTTGCTGCTGCAGGACGGGACGCTGGAGCTCATCTTCGCCGCCTACGCCACCACCGCCAGCGCCAGCACCTCGCTCATCATGCAGCTGCTGAAGCATCCGGCCGTGCTGGAGAAGCTGCGGGAGGAGCTGCGGGCCCAGGGCATCCTGCACAGTGGCGGCTGCCCCTGCGAGGGCACACTGCGCCTCAGCACGCTCAGTGGGCTGCACTACCTGGACTGCGTCATCAAGGAGGTCATGCGCCTGTTCACGCCCGTCTCCGGTGGCTACCGCACTGTACTGCAGACCTTCGAGCTCGACGTGAGGCTGGGCCCATGGGCTGTGGCGTGGGGGGGGGTTGGCCGATGGGAAAGACCAGCTCCCTGTGGGGCACCTCAGCCTCATGGGGAGACGGTGCTTGCTTTCAGGGAGCTTTCAGGCTGACGGGAGGGACCCAGCAGGGACCCTGCCCCAGATGCTGGGTCAGATGCAGCCCAGCTGGGCACGCTGTGAAGCTGCATGGGGACATCTATAAGTAGATGGACTGACATGCCAAAAGGGGAGGCTGGCCAGGCCCCCGGGGACCACAGTGGGGTGCCTCCAGGAACATCTGGGTGGGGGCTGGCAGGCAGAAGGTCCTGGGTCCTCTCAGACCTCCTCTGGTTCTCACCACTGCATCCCACCCCTGCCCCCGCCTTGCCTCTAGGGTTTTCAGATCCCCAAAGGCTGGAGTGTCATGTACAGCATCCGGGACACACATGACACGGCACCCGTGTTCAAGGACGTGAACGTCTTCGACCCTGATCGCTTCGGTCAGGCGCGGAGCGAGGACAAGGATGGCCGCTTCCATTACCTCCCTTTCGGTGGTGGTGTCCGGACCTGCCTGGGCAAGCACCTGGCCAAGCTGTTCCTGAAGGTGCTGGCGGTGGAGCTGGCCAGCACCAGCCGCTTCGAGCTGGCCACCCGGACCTTCCCCCGCATCACCTTGGTCCCCGTCCTGCACCCTGTGGATGGCCTCAGTGTCAAGTTCTTTGGCCTGGACTCCAACCAGAACAAGATCCTGCCAGAGACGGAGGCCATGCTGAGCGCCACGGTCTAGGGCGCCAGGCCTCGGGGCGGGAGGCGATGGAAGGGTAGAAACCTGTGTGTGGGAGGGGGCTGGAGCCCGGGGAAGAGGAAGGGCCCCCCAGGCCTTGCCCGCCCCTCTTCCCCTCCCTGGCAAACCTGCCCCAAGTCAAAAGGGCTCTCCGGGGTCGGGCGTTCCCCCTGGCCCCTGCTTCTCTCTAGTCTCTCCAGTCCCCAGCAGCTTAGCTCCCCCGGGAAAGGGCCTGGCCCCCCGCCCCGCATGCCCATCACAGTGTTAGATGTCGGCTGTGCTGCAGCCTTTGCTTGTGATGTTCTGAACTGGTGTCTCCCCTCCCTTTTCTTTCGGACTCTTTTCATGTGAGGTCAGGTGGTTGATGTGGGGGGAGGGAGGAAAAGAGGTGCCCCCTTTGGCCCTCTCTTCAGCACCCCTTCCCCTCCTGCCTCGGCTCAGATGGGACGAGTGCCCCTCCCGGTGTGGCCACCAGTGCCCGCGGGGAACAGCATCCTGGGTAATAGAACACCAGTCACCCTTGGCAGGGTGGGGCCAGGCTGTAACCAGCCTGGAGGCCCACCCCTTGCCGTTTTGGACATTTGACATTACCTATTGCTGCTACTTTTTCTCTCTTCTGACCTTAGGGCAAAGGAGCCCCAGGCCCTGTCCTCCCAGCATCCTCCCTGGTGGCCCTGGGCACGTGCACTGACACCCGCACCTTTCTGCCAGGCGGCCTGGAGCCCACCCTGCTCCCTGTTACACATACACCCAAGGCCCTCGGCTCATGGATGGCCTTCCCCCCACCCCCATATTTATTCACTAATATAACCGAATCTTGGTGTTACTGGGACTGGAACAAGTATCTCCTCCATCCCCTGGCCTCCATCCCAGCTGTCCCCGGCAGGACTTCTGCAAGTGACCCAGCCACCCCCCCCCGCCCCCCGCCGGCCTAGGGTCGAGCAGCTCCCCCAGGTGCCAGACCTTCTGTGGGTTCAACCTCAGAGCCTCACTCCCGAGGTGAAATCCAGCACATCTGCCTTTGTCCCCTGGTGGGGATGGGGAAACGGCCCACCGCCTCCCTCCTTGCTCTGTCAGAAACCTTGATCACCGGGGGTTTGGAGGCTGCTGCCGTGTCCCACTTGGTCACTCTTCACCCCAGTGCCCCCCACTCTGGCTAGTGAGTATAGGGAAGGATACGGGTTCTTTCTTCTGACGGGGAGCCAGGGCCTCCGTCGTCCCTGCCTCAACCCTCACCCTTTGCCCTTTGCCCTTGGAAAGGTGTCCTTGAAGTCCCTTCCCCCCTCTATGCCACTGTCTGCTTGGCCCAGCTCAGGGGTGCGGGGACCAGGTGAAAGCAAGGGGAGGTGAGTGCAGAAGGCAGCCCTTCCTCAGAGCTGACTCAGGCCCTCTGCTTGGTCTTGAGGCAGCTGAGGAGGGCGCTGCAGCGAGAGCTAAGGAGGAGGGTACGTGTGATTTGTCAGAAGTGATTTGGTTGAAAACCGGCTGGTCAGGGGATGAAAGAAGAGCAGCTCCTGCCACTGGCACTTTGAGTGTTAGCAATTAGGGATGCCTCCCGGGGATGGTTTGGGGCCTTTGGTGAGTCTCTAAGTGATTTTGTCTGTTTTCAAGTTTTTCTTTGCTTTTCGTGTTTCTCTGTTGGCTTTTGATGTTATAAAAGCGGTCAATCCGCTTTAGGAGAAAATCAAAAACACACAGAAGAAGAATGCGGGACGTGGATTCCCCGGTTGCCTCTCCGTAGCAGTGGCCCGTGTGAGCAGCTCAGTGGCACCCCCAGTGGTGTTCAGTGGGCAGGCGGCAGCCCCCGGCTCCCGCCCCCATGCACACCTGCCTTGTGGTGGGCTTTACAGGAATGGCTCGTGCCTGCGGACTGTTCTGTCACCCCCATTCTCAAGTCTTTCATTTGGTTCCTACCTTTTCACTGTTAAAAGGCAAGTGCGGCACAGACGTTATTGGCAAAAATTGACATTAATAAAATGAGTAATATCTCTCAATCTCCCCCACCCCACCGCCCCATTCTGAAAAACAGGCAAAAATGTGTAAAGACTCATCAAAGCTTGAAGACAGCTGCATGGTGCACCAGAATCTGTTACCTACAAAAAAGCCCGGTGTCTGGAAGGTTCATGCTCCTCTCAGCTGACCCAGCTTGCCCTGAACCAAATGTCTTTGCCTAAATATCGAGGACTGCAGTAAGTGCAGCTTCAGACAGGAAGCCTGCCAGGCCTGGCCCCGGCGAGGGGCAGGGAGCTGGAAGGCTGCGGGAGACCTCAGTGGCCTTTGGTTTGGGTGACCAGCCTGGGAGGGGCAGAGAAGGCAAGGCCGAGGGGATCCCTGTGAGGGAGGGAGGAAGGATCATTTGCCCCGCTGGGTCTCAAAGGCAATAAGAAGGGAACTGAAGAAAGCTCTTGACTGGCTGACAGGAGGGTTCCAATGTTGAGACTCACCCGTGTCTCCTCTTTACATCCATCCGTGTCTGTGTGCTAGTGTGTAGGTTTTATAGAGGTAGCATCAGATGGGTGATGTGTTCTTACTTAACCATTCCTACTATTGTAACTTGACATGAAAAAGACAAAACCCCACAAAACTCTTCCCGCCATGGGCTTGCAGATTGAAGCACTTTCAATGTTGGGCGCTGGCATTTGTGTTCTGGTCACCATCCTGACCCTGCCCAGATCGCTATAATATAATTTTATACACAAAACTTGTTTTTTCATAAATGTTATAATTTTGTGTCTGTCTTTATAAACTATTATAAGTACTATTTTTGTTATAATTCAAAATAGATATTTAGTATAAAGTTTCTGCTGTTAAATATTTGTTATTTAGTAAAATATGAAGTTTTTCCTCTATTGTAAACATGGTTCAAAATGTTAATATGTTTTTATCACAGTTGTTTTAATATTGAAAAAGCACTTGTGTGTTCTGTTTTGATATGAAACTGGTACCGTGTGAGTGTTTTCGCTGTCGTGGTTTTAATCTGTATATAATATTCCATGTTGCATATTAAAAAAAGTTGTGCATTTTGTGATTTTGGAAATACTCAATGTGGCTCTTTTATAGGCTTCTATAATAAACCTTGAGGACTCACCCTCGTTTGGCTGTCTGGTCTCTGCCTTCCCAGCTCCCTGAAAGGATCCTCCCGTCCACCCACCTTCCCTTCAACAACACCCAGTCCCACTTGTCAGGCAGGAAGTTCTTCCCCGCAGTGTTTGCCCTGAGGGGCCAGCCCCCATTCCCTGCATGAAAGCACACAGAGGTCCCGTGACTGTATCCTGTGAGCGGTAGGTTCCCTGGGGAGGGGAGGATGTACCTGGAGGGCCACTGTCCCCAGAGACCTGTTGCAGCATGGGGCAGCTGGGGGCCGCGTCCCTGGCCATGTGGCCGGGCCTGGCTGGGCCAGGTGTCTCGGTCCTGGACGTGGCAACCAGAGCACTGCAGAGTCCATCTTGTTCACACGAGTGAGGACACGGATGTCCACAGCCACGTGGCACACATGAGCCACGAGAGCAGAATCCAGTTCTCCCGACTCTAAGCCTCATGCGCCGTGAGGCACTTCTCAGAGCCTGTTTCATGGGTGCTGCAGGAGCAAATGGATTCTGGGATCGAATCAGTCTGGGGAAGAGCTTAAACAGCGCTGGGCAGATTCCTTCACTGCGGGACTGCTCAGGACCTTGAGCCTGGGGTTGGGCATGCTGAGGGACTGAACAGTGTAGAGCTCAGAGGTTGCAGGGCTCCCCGAGCCCACTTGACGACGGAAACCATGTCCTCTTTGCCCATTCTCACACTCCGTGAAAAGCTGCTCTGCCGCCTGACTGTCCCGGAAGCCCATAGGTGACCCAGCGAAGGGCGTCATCCACTGCCAGACAAGGAACGTCCAGGGTGGTCCCCAGAACCTAGGGTGGGGAAGGAGGGCAGTGAGTGGCAGAGCCGTGGCTCCTGGAGCTGCACCAGGAACTGGGGGGTCCGGCCCTGGCAAGGGGAAGGCCTCACAATGCCCAGGCCAGTCCCAGCCCCTGTCTTACCAGGTCCCCTCCCCAAGTCCCCACTGAGCCAGCCTGAAAAAGCCCATTTTGTGGCTCCAGTGTTTCTTTTTGATACACTGTCAGACCCAGCCTCGACCCAGATACATCCCAGGACACAGGGCCTTTCTCAAAGAGCCTGGCACCCAGAGGGGCATCACCATCATCTCCTGAACAGTGCCACCGGGTGGTCTGCTCAACCTGTCCTTTTCCCTGTGCCATCTTTCTGCCTCACCTGACCCTTCCCAGCGCAGGTCTCCGCTCCCCGAGCCTTAATCTCCACCCTGGGGAGGGGAGAGCAAGATGATCTCCTGTTTTGCATCAGATGAAACAGAGTCTCAGCATAGCAGGGACCTTCTCACAGTCACACAGAAGCAGAGGCTGGTCCTGGTCCAGAACGGGGGCCACCTGCCCTGCACAGCACATGCCCCACCAAGGGGGATCCCTCCAATGGAGGTCTGCAGGGTCAACGAGAAGCAGCAACGGACACCCCCAGCTTCCACTGGGAAATGTGCCAGTGGAAGGTAGTAGTTTGTCAGAGTGTAAATTCCATCTCTCCCAGTGGAATGTCCTGTGTGGCAGCAGAGGTGAAGGGAGCGTGGCCCTTGGGCTGCCCTTGGTCTGACCGCCCTGCCACGGGGTGGGAGGGCCCAGCCGGGCGGGTGGCTGGCTTGTCATCACCCAGTCTGTCCTTGCCTCTCCCCCGTAGGCCCAGTGGGTCGGTGACGTCCCCCACACGGCTGCCTGCCCTCGGGATCTCCTGGCCTGGAAGGAGAACACAGGCCGCTGTGGACAGACCGACACGGCCACTGTTTGTCCAGGGCCTGGGGCGCCAGTTTGGAGGGAACTCACAGACCGCACATTCTGCCGCCTCCCAACACTTTTCCAAAACAGCCTGGTCTTGGTTGGGCCTGGCTGCCTGGGGTGGTCGGGGGCTGGGAGCCAGGAACAAGGCAGGGGAAAGCAGGGCCTCAGGGCCAGAAGAGTGAGGTGACCAGGTGAGAGCAGAGACAGCACTCTGCCAGAGTCAGCCTTGTCAGCTCTGATGGGCCTTGGTGGGGAAAGAGAGAGAGGGAGGAGGACTGCGTGTATCTGGGTTGGGGGCTAAAGGAAAAACAAACCTGACTTGCCGAGTCCTCAGGCTGAGCCAGCCAGGCTTGTTCCTCACAGAGGCTCTAGAGCACTGATCATGGTGTGGAGGCGGTGATGGCGAAGCAGCAGCAGGCTGGGACTCGGCTTCAGTTCTTCATCTCCCGCCCCACTTCCCTTTCACCAGATTGGTCTGCCCCAAGGTTTGGCCTCCACTGGCCTCACCCACCCCCAGGGACTGTGGCCTCCCAGGACACACTTATTCCAGGCCCGGCAACCTTGACCTTCCTGTAAGGAGAATGCCTCCCCTCAACCCCCCAAGCCCTGGTGTCTAGGACTTAGGTTCCCTCCAATTGATACCCCATTCTGTACAGCAGACGAGTGACAGGTGAGCCCACAAAGACTTCCGTGGGAGTGTGGCACTGTGACACCACCCTTGGAAGCAGCTGGGCCTGCCCTGGGGGCTGTCGCAGGCACAGTAGGGGTTCCTTGGCTGGCGGTAGCCATGTGGCCAGATTGCTGGCCCACGTGAGGGCATCAGGCTCCCTGGGAGTGAACGTAGGTGGTCTGGGAAGCAGATGAGCCTGGGCAGGGCCTACCTACTTGGCTACAGTCCCCTCCTTCCTGGCTTGTTGGCACCCAGAAAAGCCCTTCTTGCCTTGCCTGGTGTAGACTTGACTTTTGTTTTTTAGACTTGTCATTTTGCTAAGTCCTTCTTTCTCACAGCTTCTTCTTCTGGGACTCAGGCTTAGATTCCCTCTGGGTGTAATGTTTTGTAGAACACATTGTCAGTGGTGCCCCCAGAGGTATGCAGCCAAGAATGCATCACTCTGAGCCCATAACTGCAGCAGTCATATGGCAACCCCCGGCAAGGACTCTGATTGGTCCAATTTGAGTCACACGCGGGAAGGAGGATGGCTACCTCTGATTGGTTGCCCTGGGGTGGGGGCACAGTGGTGGCCTATGATTGGCAGCCCAAGGAGGAGATGTGAGGGAATTGTTGGAGGGGACAGATGGAAGTGAAGTTTACCCTAGAACCAGCCAAGGAGGGAGGGAAAGGAACTAGCAATATGGGAGAAGATTGGGGCTGCTGAAGTGATGTGCCAGGAGGGTAGAAGGAGGATGGATGATGAATGGTATTTCAAGAGAAGAGAAGGTCTTAAGTGGAAGACGTGGCCACTTCTGGTGAGGATGTTTGCATTACTATGATGTCAACTCTTCCTCCATCAGAGTAATATCTGCCATGCTTCCAAGGGCTTTGTGTGACTGTGCATGTGTGTGCTTTATTTTGAAATAATTATAGAGTCACAGGAAGTTGCAAAGATAGTACAAGAGAGGTCCCATGTACCTTTCATCCAGTTTCTCCCAATGGCTTCTTACATAATTATAGTACAATATCAAAACAAGAAAATTGACACTGGCACAATGTTTATGTATAGTTTGATGCCATTTTATCACACCTGTAGATTTGTATAATCATCACTGAAATGAAGATACAGAATTATTCCATCACCACAAAGATCTCACTTATGCTTTATAGTCACTTGCTACCTCCCCACCACTCCCTACTCTTCCTAACCCTTGGCAACCACAAATTTCCATGTCTATAATTTTGTCATTTCAAGAAGGTTATATAAGTGGAATCATTCAGTGTGTGGTCTTTTGGGATTTTTTTCACACAGCATAATGCCCTGAAGAGCCATCTGAGTTATTGCATACATCAGTAGTTTGTTTCTTTTTGTTGCTGAGCAGTATTCCATTGTATAGATGTACCACAGTTGATTTAACCATTCACTCGTTGAAGGATATTTGGGTTGTTTCCAGTTTGGGGCTATTACAAATATTATGTTGAGGTAACTTCCTTCTATTCCTAGTTTGTTGAGTGTTTTTACAATGAAAGGGTGTTGAATTTTGTTAAATGCTTTTTCAGCATCAGTTGAGATGATACTGTCATTTCCCCACAGTCATTCTGTTGACAAGATGTATTACATTGATTGAATTTTATATGTTGAACCATCCTTGCATTCTAGGAATAAACCCCACTTGATCATGGTGTATAATCCTCTTAATGTGTTATTGAATTCTGTTAGCTAGTATTTTGTTATGATTTTTACTTCCATATTCATCAGGGATATTGATCTGTAGTTTTCTTTTCTTGTAGTGTCTTTGTCTGACTGTAGTGTCAGGGTTATGCTGGCCTCATAGAATGAGTTTAGAAATGTTCCCATCTCTTTAATTTTGGGGAAACATTTGAAGAGTATTGGTGTTAGTTATATTCTAAACATGTGGTAGAATTTATCAATGAAGTCATGTAGTCCTGCACTTTTCTTTGTTGGGAGGTGATTTACTAATATTTTATGGGGGATTTTTGCATCTATATTTATGATAATATTTAGTAGTTTTCTTTTTTTGTATTGTCTCTGTCTGATTTTGGTTTCAGGATAATGGCCTAATAAATTTTTTAGGAGGTATTCTCTCCTATTTTTTGGAAGAGATTGTGTAAAATTGGTGTTGATTCTTCTTTTTTCTTTTAATAGATCTTTATTGAAGCACAATCGCTCAACAATACTGTGCCAGTCCCCATTGCACAACAGAGCGGATCAGCCACATGTACACACTTGTCCCCATCCCCCCTCCGTCCCGAGCCTCCCCGCATCCTCCCCCTCCCACCCCTCCAGGCCATCGCAAAACACTGAGCCCATCCCCCCATGCCTTGCTGCTGCCTCCTACCAGCCAACCTCCCCACATCCGGTAGTGTACACATGTCCACACCACTCCCACTTCACCCCAGCTTCCCCCTCCCACCCTGTGTCCTCAAGTCCATTCTCTATGCCTACCTCTTTATTCCTGCCCTGCCCCTAGGTTCAACAGTACCATTTTTTTTTTTTTAGATTCCATATATATGTGTTAGCATACAGTATTTGTTTTTCTCTTTCTGACTTACTTCACTCTGTAGTAAAGTACAGACTCTAGGTCCATCCAGCTCATTACAAATAACTCAATTTCGTTTCTTTTTATGGCTGAGTAATATTCCATTGTATATATGTGCCACATCTGCTTTATCCATTCATCTGTCGATGGACATTTAGGTTGGTTCCACGTCCTGGCTATTGTAAATAGTGCTGCAATGAACATTGTGGTGCATGTCTCTTTTTGAATTATGGTTTTCTCAGGGTATATGCCCAGTACTGGGATTGCTGGGTCATCTGGTAGTTCTAGTTTTAGTTTTTTAAGGAGACTCCATACTGTTTTCCATAGTGGTTGTATCAATTTACATTCCCACCAACAGTGCAGGAGGATTCGCTTTACACCACACCCTTTCCAGCATTTATTGTTTCTAGCTTTTTTGATAATGGCCATTCTGACCGGCGTGAGGTGATACCTCATTGCAGTTTTGATTTGCATTTCTCTAATAATTAGTGGTGTTGAGCATCTTTTCATGTGCCTCTTGGCCAAATGAAGACTGTATGTCTTCATTTGTGAAATGTCTGTTTAGGTCTTCTGCCCATTTTTTAACTGGATTGTTTGTTTTTTGATATTGAGCTCCATGAACGGTTCGTATATTTTAGAGATTAATCCTTTGTCTGTTGTTTCATTTGCAAATATTTTCTCCCACTCTGAGGGTTGTCTTTTCGTCTTGTTTATGGTTTCCTTTGCTGTGCAAAAGCTTTTAAGTTTAATTAAGTCCCATTTGCTTATTTTTGTTTTTATTTCTGTTACTCTAGGAGGTGGGTCAAAAAGATCTCACTGTGGTTTATGTCAAAGAGTGTTTTTCCTCTAAAAGTTTTATAGTGTCTGATCTTACATTTAATTCTTTAATCCATTTGTAGTTTATTTTTGTGTATGGTGTTGGGGGTGTTCTAATTTCATTCTTTTACATGTAGCTGTCCAGTTGTCCCAGCACCACTTATTGAAGAGGCTGTCTTTTCTCCATTGTATGTTCTTGCCTCCTTTGGCGTAAATTAGGTGCCCATATGTGCATGGGTTTATCTCTGGGCTTTCTATCCTGTACCATTGATCTATATTTCTGTTTTTGTGCCAGTGCCATACTGTCTTGATTACTGTAGCTTTGTGGTATAGTTTGAGGTCAGGGAGCCTGATTCCTCCAGCTCCGTTTTTCTTTCTCTAGATTGCTTTGCCTATTTGGAGTATTTTGTGTTTCCATGTGAATTGTAAGATTTTTTGTTCTAATTCTGTGAAGAATGCCATTGGTAGTTTGATAGGGATTGCATTGAATCTGTAGATTGCTTTGAGTAGTATAGTCGTTTTCACAATATTGATTTTTCCAATCCAAGGACATGGCATATTTCTCCATCTGTTTATGTCATCTTTGATTTCTTTCATCAGTGTTTTATAGTTTTCTGAGTACAAGACTTTTGCTTCCTTAGTCAGGTTTATTCCTAGGTATTTTATTCTTTTTGTTGCAGTGGTAAATGGGATTGTTTCCTTAATTTCTCTTTCTGATTTTTCGTTGTTGGTGTATAGGAATGCCAGAGATTTCTGTGCATTAATTTTGTAACCTGCAACCTTACCAAATTCACTGATTAGTTCTAGTAGTTTTGTGGTAGCATCTTTAGGATTTTTTATGTATAATATCATGTCATCAGCATATAGTGACAGTTTTACTTCTTCTTTTCCAATTTGTATTCCTTTTATTTCTTTTTCTTCTCTGATTGCTGTGGCTAGGTCTTCCAAAACTATGTTGAATAAGAGTGGTGAGGGTGGACATCCTTGTCTTGTTCCTGATCCTAGTGGAAATGCTTTTGGTTTTTCCACCATTGAGTATGATGCTTGCTATGGGTTTGTCATATATGGCCTTTATTATGTTGAGGTGGGTTCCCTCTATGCCCATTTTCTGTGTAGTTTTAATCATAAATGGGTGTTGAATTTTACGAAAAACCTTTTCTGCATCTATTAAGATGATCATATGGTTTTTATTCCTTAATTTGTTAATGTGGTGTATCACATTGATTGATTTGTGTATATTGAAGAATTCTTGCATCCCTGGGATAAATCCCACTTGATCATGGTGTATGATCCTTTAATGTGCTGTTGGATTCTGTTTGCTAGTATTTTGTTGAGGATTTTTCCATCTATGTTCATCAGTGATATTAGTCTATAATTTTCTTTTTTGGTGATATCTTTTTCTGGTTTTTGTATCAGGGTGATGGTGGCTTCGTAGAGTGAATTTGGGAGTGTTTCTCCCTCTGCAATTTTTTGGAAGAGTTTGAGAAGCATTGATGTTAGCTCTTCTCTAAATGTTTGATAGAATTTACCTGTGAAGCCATCTGGTCCTGGACTTTCGTTTGTTGGAAGAATTTTAATTACGGTTTCAACTTCATTACTTGTGATAGGTCTGTTTATATTTTCTAATTCTTCCTGGTTCAATCTTGGAAAATTGCACCTTTCCAAGAATTTGTCCGTTTCTTCATGGTTGTCCATTTTATTGGAGTACAGTTGTTTGCAGTAGTCTCTTAAAATCCTTTGTATTTCTGCCTTGTCAGTTGTGATTTCTCCTTTTTCATTTCTAATTTTATTGATTTGTGTCCTCTCCCTTTTTTTATTGATGAGTCTGGTTAAGGGTTTATCAATTTTGTTTATCTTCTCAAAGAACCAGCTTTTAGTTTTATTGATCTTTGCTATTGTTTTCTTCACTTCTATTTCATTTATTTTTGCTCTGACCTTTATTATCTCTTTCCTTCAGCTGACTTTGGGTTTTCTTTGGTCTTCTTTTTCTAGTTGTTTTAAGTGTAGGGTTAGATTGTTTGTTTGAGATTTTTCTTGTTTCTTGAGGTGAGATTGAATTGCTGTAAACTTCCCTCTTAGAACTGCTTTTGCTGCATCCCATAAGTTTTGTGTCATTGCGTTTTCGTTGTCATTTGTTTCTATGCATTTTTAAATTTCTTCTTTGATTTCTTCAGTGATCTCTTGGTTATTTAGTAGCACACTGTTTAGCCTCCATGTATTTGTGTTTTTTGCAGTTTTTTTCTCTATAATTGATTTCCAATCTCATAGCATTGTGGTCAGAAAAGATGCTTGATACGATTTCAATTTTTTAAAATTTTCTGAGACTTGATTTGTGATCCAAGTTGTGATCTATACTGGAGAATGTTCCATGTGCCCTTGAGAAGAAAATGTATTCTGCCACTTTGGGGTGGAATTTTCTATAAATATCAATTAGATCTATCTGGTCTATTGTGTCACTTAAAGCTTGTGTTTCCTTATTTATTTTCTGTTTGGATGATCTGTCCATTCGTGTAAGTGGGGTGTTAAAGTCCCCTACTATTATTGTGTTACTGTCGATTTCTCCTTTCATGGTTGTTAGCATTTGCCTTATGTATTGAGGTGCTCCTATGTTGGGTGCATAAACATTTATAATTGTTATATCTTCTTCTTTGATTGATCCTTTGATCATTATGTAGTGTCTATCCTTATCTCTTGTAACAGTCTTTATTTTAAAGTCCATTTTATCTGGTACAAGTATTTCTACTCCAGCTTTCTTTTGATTTCCATTTGCATGGAATATCTTTTTCCATCCCTTCACTTTCAGTTTGTATGTGTCTCTAGGTCTGAAGTGGGTCTCTTGTAGACAGCATATATATGGGTCTTGTTTTTGTATCCATTCAGCCAGTCTGTGCCTTTTGGTTGGGGCATTTAATCCATTTACATTCAAGGTTATTATTGATATGTATATTCCTATTACCTTTTTCTTAATTGTTTGATCCATCTTTAACTGTTTGGTAGAGTTTTCAAGTGAAACCATCTGGGCCTGGATATTTCTGTTCTGGGAGAAATAGTGAATTCAATTTCTTTAATGGTTATAGGACTATTTTAGATGATCAACTTCATTTTAGTTGAGTTTTAGTAGTTTATGGTTTGAGGAATTGACCCACTTTTTCCAAGTTGTTGAATTTGTGGGTGTAAAGTTATTTATAACATTCCCTTATTATCTTTATAATGGCTTCAGGATTTGTAGTGCTATCTGCTGTTTCATCCCCAGTATTGGTGATTTGTGACTTCTCTCTTTTTATTTTTGTAAGTTTTTTAGAAGTTTATCTATTTTATTGATTTTTTCAAAGAAGAGGCTTTTGGTTTCATTGATTTTCTTTATTATTTTCCTGTTTCAGTTTCATTGATTTCTACTTTCCTCATATTTTTAAGATTTTTTTAATACTTCTTTCTTCCAATCTTATTGAGGGATAATTGACATACAGCACTGTATAAGTTTAAGGTGTACAAAATAATAATTTGACTTATATAAAACATGAAGTGACTATTACAATAAGTTTAGTGAACATCCACCTTCTCATATTGACAGAAAATTAAAGAACTAGAGAAACAATTTTTTCTTATAATGGAAGTCTTACGATTTACTCTCTTAACTTCCCTATATAACATACAACAGTGTTAATTATATTAATCATGTTGTACGTTGCATCCCTAATACTTATTTATCTTGGAATTGGAAGTTTGTACCTTTTGACTGCCTTCATCAATTCCCCCTCCCCCAATCCCCTGCCTCTGGTAACCACATATCTGATGTCTTTTAATATGAGTTTGTTTGTTTGGTTGGTTTTGAAGTATAATTGATTTACAACACTATGTTAGTTCCTGTTTAAACAATATAGTGATTTGGTGTTTTTATACATTTCAAAATGATCGCCACAGTAAGTCTAGTTGCACTATGTCATTATAAAAAGATACTACAAAGTTATTGACTATATTCCCCACACTTTACATTTTATACCCATGATCTTTATTTTGCAAATGGAAGTTTGTACCTCTTAATCTCCCTCATCTATTTCTTTCCTCCCCTTACTTCCCTCCCCTCTGGTAATCACCTGTTTCTTCTCTGTATCTATAACTCTGTTTCTGTTTTGTTTTGTTTGTGCATTTGTTTTGTTTTTAGATTCTATATATAAGTGAAAATATACAGTATTTGTCTTTGTCTGACTTACGTCACTTAGCATAATACCCTCTAGGTCCATCCATGTTGTTGCAAATGCAAGATTTCATTCTTATTTATGGCTGAGTAATATTCCATTATATATGCATACATAATATTGTATATATAATATATATGTGTATATATATGTATATATAAAACACATCTTCTTTATGCATTCCTCCATTGATGGGAACTTGGGTTGCTTCTGTATCTTGGCTCTTGTAAATAATGCTACAATGAACATTGGGGTGCATATATCTTTTCTATTTAGTGTTTTTGTTTTCCTCACATAAATACCCAGGAGTGGAAATGCTGGATCATATGGTAGTTCTACTTTTAATTTTTTGAGGAATCTCCATGCTGTGTTCAATAGTGCTGCACAAATTTATATTTCCACAAACAATGTATGGGGGTTCCCTTTCCTCTACATCCTCACTAACCCTTTTTATTTGTTGTGTTCTTGATAACAGTCATTCTGAGAGGTGTGAGGTAATATATCATTGTGGTTTTGATTTGCATTTCCTGGATGATTAGTGATGTTGAGCATCTTTTCATGTGCCTGTTGGCTATCAGTATGTCTTCTTTGGAAAAATGCCCATTCAGGTCCTCTACCCATTTTTCATTCATTTTGTTTTTGTTTTGTTTTGTTTTTGTTTGTTTGTTTGTTTTGAATTGAGCTCTTTGAGTTCTTTGTATATTTTGGGTATTAACCCCTTATAAGATATATCGTTTGCAAATATCTTCTCCATTTAGTAGATGACCTTTTAATTTTTTAAAAAATATTTATTTATTTGGTTGCATGGGGTCTTAGTTGTGGCAGGTGGGCTCCTTAGTT
The DNA here is from genome assembly GCF_059928025.1 of Delphinapterus leucas. Taxonomy (NCBI): domain Eukaryota; kingdom Metazoa; phylum Chordata; class Mammalia; order Artiodactyla; family Monodontidae; genus Delphinapterus; species Delphinapterus leucas. Next base: position 33,200,072 of record NC_143141.1, read on the forward strand.
ACAGCATGTGAACTCTTAGTTGCGGCATGCATGTGGGATCTAGTTGTCTGACCAGGGATCGAACCCAGGCCCCCTGCATTGGGAGCGCAGAGTCTTATCCGCTTTACCACCAGGGAAGTCCCTGGGCTTTTGATTGTGTTGATGGTTTCCTTCACTGTGCAAAAGGCTTTTAGTTTGATCTAGTCCCATTGGTTTATTTTTGCTTTAGTTTCCCTTGCCTGAGGAGACATATCCAAAAGACTATTACTAAGAGTCATGTCAAAGAGCATACTGTCTATGTTTTCTTCCAGAAGTTTTATGGTTTCAGGTTTTATATTTAAGTCTTTAATCCATTTTGAATTTATTTTTGTGCATGGTGTGAGAAAGTAGCCCAGTTTGATTCTTTTATGTGTACCTGTCCAGTTTTCCTTATGCCATTTATTGAAAAGACTGTCTTTTCCCCATTGTATATTCTTGCATCCTTTGTCATAGATTCATTGACCATATAAGTGTTGGTTCATTTCCTGTTTTTCTATTCTGTACCATTGAATTTTGTGTCTGCTTTTGTGCCAGTACCACATTGTTTTGATAACTGTAGCTTTGTAGTATAGCTTGAAATCGAGGAGCGTGATACCTCCATCTTTGTTTTGCTTTCTCACGATTGTTTTGGCTATTGGGGGTCTTTTGTGTTTTCACACAAATTTTAGAATTATTTGTTCTAGTTCTGTTAAAAATGCCACTGGTACATTGATAGAAATTGCATGGACTCTGTAGATTGCCTTGGGTAGTATGGTCATTTTAACAATATTAATTCTTTCAATTCATGAACACAGTACATCTTTCCATCTGTTTGTGTTGTCTTCAATTCCCTTCATCAGTGTCTTATAGTTTTCCGAGTACAGGTCTTTTACCTCCTTACTTAGATTTATTCCTAGGTATTTTATTCTTTGTGATGTGATAGTAAAAGGGACTGTTTCTTAATTTCTTTTTCTGATAGTTTGTTGTTAGTGTATAGAAATGCAACAGGTTTCTGTATATTAATTTTTTATCCTCCAACTTTACAGAATTCATTGATGAGCTGTAATAGTTTTTTGGTGGCATCCTGAGAATTTTCTATGTATACTATCATGTCATCTGCAACCAGTGACAGTTTTACTTCTTCCTTTCCAATCTGGTTTCCTTTTATTCTTTTTATTGTCTGATTGCTGTGGCTAGAAAGTCCAATAATATATTGAATAAAAGTGGCCAGAGTGGGCATCCTTGTCTTGTTCCTGATCTTAGAGGAAATGTTTGCAGCCTTTCACCATTGAGGGTGATATTAGCTGTGGGCTTATCATATATGGCCTTTATTATGTTGATATATGGTCCCTCTATACCTACTTTGTGGAGAGTTTTTATCATAAATGAATGCTGAATTTTGGCAAAAGTTTTTCTGCATCTACTGAGATGATCACATGATTTTTATTTTCAATTTGTTAAGTGATTTATCACATTGATTGATTTGTGGATACTGAACCATCCTTATGCCACTTTATCATGGTGTATGATCCTGTTAGCTGTGTTATTGAATTTGATTTGCTAATATTTTGTTGAGGATTTTTGCATCTATGTTATCAGTGATATTGGCCTGTAATTTTCTTTTTTTGTGATATCTTTGTCTGATTTTGGTATCACAGCGATGCTGGTGTTGCAGAATGAGTTCAGAAGCATTCCTTCCTCTGTGATTTTTTGGAATAGTTTGAGAAGGATAGGTGTTGACTCTTCTCTAAATGTTTGGTAGAATTCACCTGTGAAGTCATCTGGTCCTGGACTTTTGTCTTTTGGGAGTTGTTTTATTACTGATTCACCTTCATGCCTTGTAATTTGTCTGTTCATACTCTCTTCCTGGTTCAGACTTGGAAGATTGTACATGGCTAGGAATTTGTCCATTTCTTCTAGGTTGTCCACTTTATTGGCATATATTTGTATGTAGTAATCTATTATGATTCTTTGTAAACTTCTTTTCATTTCTGATTTTTTTTTTTGATTTGGGACCTTTCTCTTTTTTTCTTGATGAGTCTGGCTAAAGGTTTATCAATTTTGTTTATCTTTTCAGAGGACCAGCTCTTAGTTTCATTGATAATTTTCATTGTTTCTTTAGTCTCTATTTCATTTATTTCAGCTCTGATTTCTTTCCTTCTGATAACTTTGGGTTATGTTTGTTCTTGTTTTTCTGGTTCCTTTAGGTGTAAGACTAGGTTGTTTATTTGAGATTTTTCTTACTTTTTGAGGGAGGCTTGTATCACTGTAAACTTCCCTCTTAGAATTGCTTTTGCTGCATCCCATAGATTTTGGATCACTGACTTTTTATTTTCATTTCTCTCCAGGCATTTTAAAAAAATTCCTCTTTGATTCCCTCAGTGATCCATTGGCTGTTTAGTAGCATATTGTTTAGCCTCCATGTGTTTGCATTTTTTGCAGTTTTTTTCTTACAGATGATTTATATTCTCATAGCATTGTGGTCAGAAATGATGCTTGATTTGATTTTTCAGTTTTCTAAAATTTACTGAGACTTGTTTTCCTGTGGCTTAGACTGTGATCTATCCTGGAGAATGTTCCACATGCACTTGAAAAGAATGTGTATTCTGCTACTTGGGATGGAATGTTCTTTACATATCTATTAGTTAGAACTGATCTAATGTGTCATTTAAGGCCCCTGTTTCCCTACTGATTTTCTGTCTGAATGATGTGTCCATTCATGTAAGTGGGGTGTTAAAGTCCCCTACTATTATGTGTTACTGTTGATTTCTTCCTTTATGCCTGATAACATTCGCCTTATATATTGAGGTGCTCCTATGTTGGGGGCATATATATTTACAGTTTATATATTTATATTTCCTTCTGGGATTGATCCCTTAATCATTATGTAATGTCCTACTTTGTCTTTTGTTACAATCTTTCTTTTAAAGTCTATTTTGTCTGATATAAGTATTGCTACCCTGGCTTTCTTTTCATTTCTATTTGCATGGAATACCTTTTTCCATTCCTTCACTTTCAGTGTGCGTGTGTGCACGTCTTTAGACCTGAAGTGAGTCTCTTGTAGGCAGTATATATATGGTCTTTTTTTGTATCCATTCAGCCACTCCATGCCTTTTGATTGGAGCATTTAGTTATTTAAATTTAAAGTAATTTTTATTAGGTATGTATTTATCGACATTTTGTTCATTGTTTTCTGGTTGTTTTTGTAGTTCTTTTTTGTTCTTTTCTTTATCTTTTGTTGTCTTCCCTTGTAATCTGCTGACTATTTTTAGTGTTATGTTTGTATTCCTTTCTCTTTTCTGTGTGTGTAACAATTATAGATTTTTTGGTTTGTGGTTACTGTGAGGCTTACATCTATCTATCTATCTATCTATCTAGGATTATTTTATGTTGCTGATCTTTAAAGTTCAAATGCATTCACCCCTGCATTTTTACTCCCTCCTCCCACATTTACTGTTTTTGATATTATATTTTGCATCCTTTTGTTTTGTGCATCCCTTAACTGCTTATTGCTGATATAGATGATTTTACTACTTTTGTTTTTAACCTTCCTACTAGCCATATATATGGTTGATTTCCTACCTTAACTATATGTTTGCCTTTACCAATGAGATTTTTCCTGTCATAATTTTCATGTTTCTTTTCTTTTTCACTTAGAGAAGCCCCTTTAACAATTCTTGTAAAGCTGATTGGGTGGTACTGAACTCTTTGAGCTTTTGCTTCTCTCTAAAACTTTTTTTTTTTTTTTTTTGCGGTATGCGGGTCTCTCACTGTTGTGGTCTCTCCCGTTGCGGAGCACAGGCTCCGGACGCGCAGGCTCAGTGGCCATGGCTCACGGGCCCAGCCGCTCCACGGCATGTGGGATCCTCCCAGACCAGGGCACGAACCCGTGTCCCCTGCATCTGCAGGCGGACTCTCAACCACTGCGCCACCAGGGAAGCCCTCTCTCTAAAACTTTTGATCTCTCCATCAAATCTGATTGAATGCCTTGCTGGGTAGAGTATTCTTGGTTGTAGGTTTTTCCCTTTCATCACTTTATTGTGCCACTCTCTCTGGCCTACAGAGTTTCTGCTGAGATGTCAGCTGTAAGCCTTATGGGATTTCCTTTGTATGGAACTTGTTGCTTTTTCATTGCTGCTATTAACATTCTCTATTTATCTTTAATTTTTTCCATGTTAATTACAATGTGTCTTGGTGTGGTCCTCTTTGGGTTGATCCTGTTTGGTACTCTCTATACTTCCTGGACATGGATGTCTTTTTCCTTTCCCAGTTTAGGGATGTTTTCAGCTATTATTTCCTCAAAACGTTCTCTGCCCCTTCTCTCTCTTTTCTCCTTCTGGGACTCCCATAATGTTTAATGTTAATAGGCTTGATGTTATCCCAGAGGTCTTTTAAACTGTCCTCATTTCTTTTTATTAAAAAAATTTTTTTTTCTGTGCAGCTTCAGTGATTTCCACTACTCTGCCTTCCAGCTTGCTGTTCTGTTCCTCTGTATCATCTAGTCTACTGTTGACTCCTTCTAGTGTGTTTTTCATTTCAGTGATTGTATACAGTACTTCATCTCTGTTTGGTTCTTTATATTTTGTAACTCTTTTAAAATTTCTAACTCTCACTGTTAATCCAATCTTCTCTCAAGTTCTTTGAATATCTTTATGATCAGTACCTTGAACTCTTTATCCTGCAGATAGCCTATCTCCACTTCACTTAGTTTTTCTTCTGGGGTCTTATCTTATTTTTTAAAAAAAAATTGAAGTATAGTTAATTTACAATGTTGTGTTAGTTTCTGGTATACAGCAAAGTGATTCAGATATATATCTTTGTCTATCTACATCTACATATCTATTTATATTCTTTTTCATATTTTCCATTATATTTTATTACAAGATATTGAATATGGTTCCCTGTGCTATACAGTAGGACCTTGTTGTTTATCTATTTTATATATAGTAGATGGTGAGATCCTGGGGCAGCTGGGGGCTCAGGAGGTTCTAAGGCAGCCAGCCTGCTGGTGGGTGGATCTGTGTCTCTGCCCGGCTAATTGCTTGGTCTGAGGTGTCCCAGTTCTGGTGCCAAAAGGCTGTTGGGTGGGGCCAGGTTCCAGTGCTAATAAGCCAGAAGGAGGATTCCAAAGTGGTACTTGCCAGCACCAGTGTCCATGTGGCAGAACAAGCTCCCCAAAATGATTGTTGCCAGTGTCTCTGTCCCCAGGGTGAGCCCCAGTTGCCTTCTGCCTCTCTGGAAGGCTAAGATCAGCAGGTGAGGCTTACCCTGGTTCCTTTCAAATTACCCCTTCTACCCTGGGTCCTAGAGGTTGTGAGATTTTGTGTGTGCTCTTTAAGAGTGGGGTCTTGTCTTCCCAGTGCAGGATCCCTGGGCTGGGGAGCCTGATATTGAGCTTGACCACTCACTCCTTGGGGGAGAACCTCTGCAATTGTAATTATCCTCACTTTTTTGGGTGACCCACCCAGGGCTATTGATCTTGACTATACCATGTCTCTGCCTCTCTTGCCCATCTCATTCTGGTTCCTTCTTTATATATTTAGCTGTAGAAGATCTTTTCTTCTAGTTTTCCATTTTTCCTCATCAATAGTTGCTCTGTAAAGAGTTGTAATTTTGGTGCACCTGTGGGAGGAGGTGAACTCAGGGTCTTCCTACTCCGCCATCTTGGCCACTCTTTCTCTACTTTTCTCTTTATTATTTCTTTCCTTCTTCTTGCTTTGGGTATCTTTTGCTCTTCTTTTTCTAGTTTCTTGAATAGGAATTTAGATTGCTGATTTGAGGCCTGTCTTCTTTTCTAGTGTATTCTTTAGTGGTATAATTTTCCCTCTCAGCACTACTTTAGCTGCATCCTACATATTTGGATACATCATATTTTTATTTGCATTCAGTCCTATCTATTTTTTATTTCCTTAAGATTTTCCCTTTGACCCTTGGATTATTTAGAAGTGTATTGTTTACTTACCAAGTGCTTAGACTTTTTTCTATTGTTTTTTGTTACTGATTTCTGCTTTGATTCCATTATGGTTAGAGAACATATTCTGTATGATTTCAATTCTTTTAAATTTGTTGAAGTTTGTTTCATGGCCTAGGGTATGGCCTTTTTGGTGAAAAGTATGTGTATTTTGCTGTTTTTTGAGTGGAGGATTTTATACATCTCAAACAGAACTTGTTGAGTGATTGGGTTGTTCAGATCTTCTATATCTTTGTTGATTTTCTCTCTAGTAGTTCTAATAGTTGCTGAGAGGGTTTTTTTTAAAGTCCCCAACTATCATCGTGGACTTGTTTATTTCTCTTTTCAGTTCTATACATTTTTGCTTTATGGAATTTGAAGCTTTGTTGTTTGGTGCATACACATTTAAGATTATTATTGCTTCTGGTATATTGATCCTTTAATTATTATGTAATGTCTTTTTTTTCTAATAATTTTCTTTACTCTAAAGTGTACTTTATCTGATGTTAATATAACCATTCCTGCTTCTTAAAAAATTAATGTTTGTGTAGCATATAGGGTATATAACCCCTCCCTCTTTAGCCTCCCTCCCACAACCCCCATCCCACCCCTCTAGATCATCAGAGAGCACAGAGCTTAGCTCCCTGTGCTATACAGCAGCTTCACACTAGCTATCTATTTTACACATGGTAGTGTATATATGTCAGGGTGAGGTGTAGGAAAGGTATCTGAATGTATTCAGAAATGTTTTGTCCTCGGCTCACACACACACACACAATGTACTTATGTATAAAATGAATGTATCGTCCTAGGCTCACACACACACACACACAATGTACTTATGTATAAAATGAATGTATCCCCCACAACAATCCAAAGAAGTGGGTTATTCTTTCACAAACGAGGAAATTGATACCTGGAGAGGCTAAGTAACTTGTCTAAGGACAACAGAAGTGGCCTTCTGCCAACAGTGGAACAACCTTGCTTCCTTTTGAAGAGTGACCCCAAGAAACAGAACATAGAGGGATTCAGCAGGGGATTTATTAATTGGGGGTGGGAGGTGGCGAGTAGGGAGAGGAAGCAAAGAAAACCTCAGGAGCATTCTGCAGAGGCCACCATTAAGGGCAAGTGGCTGGCATGGTTTCCATGGTGATAGATAGCCACTACTGCCACAAAACCTCATCCTCGTCTAGGCAGAGAACCTGATTTGATGATTTCACTCAAGCTGTGGAATCAGAGCCACTCAATCCTGTGTCAGCTCAGGGCCATGGCTCACGGGCCCAGCCACCCCATGGCATGTGGGATCTTCCTGGACCAGGGCATGAACCCGTGTCCCCTGCATCAGCAGGCAGACTCTCAATCACTGTGCCACCAGGGAAGCCCTGTATAGTGTTTTTGACTGTATTTCTTTATGGTTTGCATTTCTTTTGGTTGCTCTAGGTATTATAATATATATGCCACTTATAAAAGTCTGCTGATATCAACATTTTAATACTTTGAGTGAAGCATGGATTAATTCTATTTAAGTCTATTTAAGTCCTTTTACCTAGCTCACTTTTAAATATTACTGTCTTGGGTTTCAGATGGTGTTATAATTTTTGTTTCAGTCATAAAATATGGTTTATAAAGCTTATAAGGAGAGAATAGTTTGTTGTATATACACATATTTATTTTCTTTCTATTGTTTTATTTTCCTTCCTGATGCTCCAAGATTCTTCCTTATATTATTTCCTTTCCATTTGGACAAACTCCTTTTGCCATTCTTTAAGGCTAGCCTTAAATTCTCTTTTTATTCATATGAGAATGTGTATTTCTCCTTCATTCCTGAAGGATAGTTTTGCCCAATGTAGAATTCACAGTTGATAGTTGTCTTATTTTTGCATCTGAAAAATATTATGCCACTTCCTTCTGCTCTCAATGGTTTCAGATGAGAAATTTGTTATTCAAGTTGGTGTTCCCTTACAGTTAATGTGTCATTTCTATTTGCCAATTTCAAGATTCTCCCCTCGTCTTTAGTTTTCACAAATTTAATTATGATGTATCTTGGCATGGATTTCTTTTGAATTTATCCTTTGGTGTTCATTCAGCTTTTTTGATCTGTGAGCTTTTGCCAAATTTGGGATTTCAGCCATTATTTCTCTGAGAACTTTTTCAGCATTTCCCCTCCTCTTCTGCTTCTTGGATGACAATTGTATGAATGTTGGGTCTTTTGTCATTTTCACATAGATCCCTGAAGCTCTGTTTATTTATTTATTTATTTTCTTTAGTCTTTCTTCTATCTGCTGCTCAGACTGAGTAAATTCTATTATTCTGTCCTCAAGTTCACTGATTCTTTCCTCTCTCATCTCCATTCTACTATTTTGCCTATCCAGTAAGGTTTTTTTTATTTTTTTAATTTTTTATTTATTTATTTATTTTTTTACGGTACGCGAGCCTCTCACTGTTGTGGCCTCTCCCACTGCGGACCACAGGCTCCGGACGCGTAGGCTCAGCGGCCATGGCCCACGGGCCCAGCCGCTCCGCGGCATGTGGGATCTTCCCGGACCAGGGCACGAACCCGTGTTCCCTGCATCGGCAGGCGGACTCTCAACCACTGTGCCACCAGGGAAGCCCCAGTAAGGTTTTTTTTAAAAAAACTTCTGTTATTATTATTTTTCAGTTCTATAATTTCTGTTTGCTTCTTTGTTATAGTGTCTATTTATTGGCTGAAATTTTCTATTTTTTCATTTGTTTCAAGATAATTTATAATTGTTTATTGAAGCAACTAACGCTTTAAAACTTTTGCCAGATAATTTATCTTATTGTGGGCATCAGTCGATTGTCTTTCCTCATTCAAATTGTGATTTCCCTGACTCTTGGTATGATGGGTGATTTTTTTTTTATTATTCTATCCTGTATGTTTTGGCTATTATGTTAGGAGACCCTGGGTTTTATACAAATTTTTAATTTCAGTACTCAGTCACCCTGTTTAGGTTTAGCACAAAGGTCTTGGCTTACTTTTATGAGCTGTAGTTTCAAGGAAAATTTAATTTTCAGAGTTATTGTGGTCTACTTAGTTTATCTAGTGCTAGTGAGGTTAACACTGGTCTTTCTGGTGCTGCTTGAGAGGGCAGACTGGGTTGCCTGCTGCTTCTATTTGGGAGAAGGGAGTCTCCAGCCTGCAGGGATAAATTGCTCTTCCAGGGCTGGGCACTTGTGACAGGATAGTCCCTGCCTTGAGCAAAGGAGAGCATTTCCCAGGCTGGGTGTCAGCTGTGAGGGAGTGGGGAGCATCAGGCTTGCAAGATGAGGGTGCTTCCCGGGTTGGGTGCTTGTCTTTCTTATTGTAGCTATCTTAAACTTGGGTAGAATGATTTCTTCCACATTATTCTTCCTTTTCAACATTGTTTTAGCTATTCCAATTCTTTTGCCTTTTGATACAAAATTTAGAATAATCTTATATATATCTACAAAAATTCTTGCTGGGATTTTGATAGGAATTTCATTAAATTTGTAAATCAATGTAAGGATAATTGACATCTTGACAGTCCAAGGTTAAGATGGGGAGGAATGGGGGAAGGGACAGATGGAAACTAATATTATCCCAGAGGAAGAAGGAGCTAGCAAGACAGCGAGTGGGCTGGGAGTAAGAAATGACATTTCAAGGGTAGGGAAGCTCTAAGATGAAGCTGCTGTTGCTCCATGTGAAGTTGTTGAGTTATTATGATGTCAAATCTTCCTCCTTCAAAATTAAGTCTACCACATGCCAAGGGCTTTGTGTGACTCTGTGTGTGTGTGTGTGTGTGTGTGTGTGTGTGTGCGTGTGTGTGTATTTTAAAAAATTAAAGCAGGAGTGATTTTCACATCTGGGTCCCTGAATACAGAGGTGTTAAGATGCATAGAGACAGGAGTTCAGCGTCCAAGGTCAGAGGGTAGGCAGAATGTATGCCCCTGGGGACCCCAGGGCTTGTCACTTGTACAGTCAGTGGGGATGGGAGATGCTGAGGTTTTTTTCCCTCTCTCTTAAGAGCACAGGAACCTAGCTGACATCTTTGGTTTGCTTCCATTCTTTTCTAAAAACAACCAGAATTGGAAATTCCCCCAATAGTCCTCTACCAGTTTAAAGAGTGAATGGGGAAAAAGAGGGTGAAATTAAGTCAGATGTGGCAGAATGATTTCTATTAGGGACAGAAAGGGCCCATGGATGAGTGTGGATTGTGAAAAAGCCCTGGTCTCCTCACCTCTTCTCAGAGAGGCAAGGTCCACCCTTCCTATAGAGAGAATTTACCTCAGAAGTTGCCTCCGCAAATGCTTTCTTGTTCCCATGTTCACTTTTTCACTCTCCACTTCAGGATTTAGAACCAGTTTCCCATCCCCTTGAAGGGATGAGAGATTAGAGAAAAAAGAGGAGGAGTTTGAACTAACCCAGTCCCATCTCTACCACCACTCCCAACTAAACTTCCAGACCACCCTGTCCTACCCAAAGGCACCTACATCCCAAGTAAAGCCCCACAAGGCCAGATCTTAATTTCATTAAAAAATTGGGATATCTTTTGGAGCTGGTTGCAAGAATAAAAAATCATCCTCAAGTTTGAGCATCTTCTGCTGTTTCCACCCTGCTTGGGGGTTAGAAGATGCATCAACCCCCTCTGTGAGGGCTGTCACCTGGCAACCCCTCCCAAGGTGTTCAGGCCAACAGATGCCAAGCTTGCCCCATGGACTTGAGACATAACCCACACACCTTTGCTTGCCATGATCCAGGTGTCTCTTTAGTAATTTCATCATTCAAATCATAACTCATGAATAACTCAATACCCCAGTTAGCACAGGGGTTGGTTATAAAAAGTATTACAAATTTCTAAGTGCAAATATATGCTCTTCAGCCAGCCAATATGACTGTGGTAGAAACAGTGCTGGCTCAGAGAAGAGCAGGGTCCAGACAACACTGCCCAGAACTCTCCCTTCTCCTTCCTTCTCCCCGTCCCCCCGTCAACCTTGAGGGCAAGTCCAGAGCAGGTGGCCTGTGGGGAGTGCAGAATGTGCAGAAACCTGGCCCCATCCACGGGCACCCAGGCACTCTGATTCTAGGCAGGCAGTCCTGGGAAGATTGGCGTAGTGTGGAGAGACGCTGAACAAATATTTGCCGAGTATAGAAAGGCCCAGAAGTGGAGATGCGCAGGCAGGGAGCCCTAACGACAGGGAGCTCAGTGGAGGTCACCAGCCTACCTGATCCTTCCTGGCTTCCGGGGGCATTTGACACAGGACACCCCCTCCCCTGCATTGCAAAGGGCTGAGCGAATCAGTGCCACAGGAGGGGTCGCTCCTGCCATCCTTGGACTGAGGAGGGGTGGTGTAGCTCCCTGGGCACACCGAGAAGGCCCAGCTTTCTGGCAGGATCCCCCAGTGCTCCTGTCTGCTGTGTAGGTGAGACGCCACCCCCGTGTGCCCAGGACATTCCTGGATTTAGCACTGAAAGTCCTGTGTCCCAGGATATCCTTCAGTCCTGGGCAAATGGGGACAGTTTTTTTTTTTACCTGATTTCTGTGAGCGGCTGTGAAAGTCATTTCTAAGCCACTTGGGGGGCAGCCCTGAACACTCTGTCTGGCGCGCACAGGTTGGCTGAGTGCAACTTAGAGGACTTCTGGAGGAGGAAGGGTATTGAGCGTGATGGGCACGTGAAGGGCGTGCCCCTTCCAATCAGCTACCTTCTAAAGCAGGGGTCAGAGCATCCCCGCCTGGGACACATTCCTGGGGAATCCACACCCAGTCGGCAACCATTCTAACCCAACCTCCCACCTCCTGGAAAGGCAGGCAGGTATTGCCCCCCTGTCACCAGGACACCAGGAGGCCAGGTGCCCTCTTCCACAGCCTCACGGGTTTTCCTCGGGAAGCAGCTACTGCTGGTTTCACCTCCCTGCCTCTGTACCTCCTGACACCGCTCCGAACTTCCATGTTGGGATGTGCTGAGGTCACCCAGGCAGGAGGACTGGCTAAAATCTGGCAGCTGCAGTATGGCTCTCTGATGTCCTCACAGGCAAAATGTCAAGGGTTCCAAGAGACCTCGCAGACCAGGGAAGTGTGTTTCCTCCCTCCCTTTTGCCCGTAAGGAATTCAATGCCAAAGTCACTTGACAGTTAGCACTGGAATTACCATCCAGGATGCTGCATCTTTGGCTTTCTGTGCAGTCCCCGTTGTCCCTGATCTGGGCAGATGCATAGGTATCTTCTCTGTATCAAGGACCCAGAGCTAAAAGCCAAATCTAATGTAACCATTGGGGGCCATGCCTTAGGGGTTTGAACTGGAGGGCCCCAACAGTGAGAGAACTCAGGGTCTGCTCCAGGGGACCCTCCCCCAGCCTCTCCCTGTGCTGGGTGCTGGAGGACGTTGAACAGTAGCTACACTGGTGTTTGATTTATTAATATTTTCTACTCTATACATTTATATATTTCTGTGTGCTATTTCTGTTGGTCTTGTGTAGTTCACACACACAAAACTTAAAATTCAAAAGAACATGAGATTTGTCCCAGGTAAGAGATACAAGGGAAGTGATGAACAGGGCATGGGGCCACGTCCTTCTGAGGACAGCCACCCTGCCTGGAGGCACCTGGGGCAAGATGCTGGCAGGTGGCAGGAAGCCTGGTGGGAGAGAGACCCTGCAGGTCCCACAGGCTTCCCCCCGCTCTGCCAGGATAGCTGCTGCCATCTCCAGGCCCTGGTTAGAATGGAGCACGAAGCCGCATGGAACTCCTGTCTGCCTTGCATGACCCTGAGAATGTGCTCCTGGATGGGTAAACGGGAGCAGAAAAAGCGCTTTGTTGCGGGCCCAGAGTGACCAGGAACAGTGGCCTCAGAGAGCCCTGAGCTCCAAGCCCCACTCCACACTGCATTTGCGGAACAGATTTCTAACCCGGGGTTCATGGATGGCTGCAGAGGCCTTTCCAACCCTGGTATTATAGTTACAATGTTTGTATGATGTGTCTTCTTAGAGATGAGAGGTCATAGCTTCCAGAGCTTCTCGAGGTGCTCCAGATCTAGAGAGAGGTTAAGAATTAGTGCTCTACATTTATGTCAGTAAGAGTAAAACAAGAAGAGACTATCTATTCATTTTCTTCTATGTCCCAGGCCCCATCCTCTCTTTTCTCAGATGAGGAAACTGAGCTACTCAATTTGCCCAGGTTCCCATAGCTGGAAAGTTGGAGTCCTCAGACAGAGGCTATTTCTTGGGGTTTTCTGCTGACGAGGGGAGGAACGGGGTGGGCCCCAGCGTGCAGCTTGCAGGAAGCCCGGGGCCTCTCCCTGCTCAGCGTGCGAACGCAGAAGTTGGGATGGCTGCCCGATGGGCCTGGGGTGTTCGTGCAGAGGCTCCACGTCGGTGCAAGAGCTGTCAGGCGTGGCCTCCTCCCTGCTCTCTGTATGGTGGCAGAGAAGGAGCTGAACAAAGGGGCAAGTAGGCCCCTCTGAGGGCTCTGAGATAGCGGGGGGGAAGAACAGCTCCATGCAGCTCCTTCTCTGGCCTGTAAGGGGCTCTGGGTCTGGGGGTGACCCTGAGGGGCTCCTCGGAGTGGCAGGCTGGGATCTGCACCTGGGAGGTTGGGAAGGGTGATGTGAGCACAGAGAAGAGGCAGGGCATGTGTGGGCTCACACAGGAGAAATAGCATAAGGTTTGTCCCGAGGGGCCAAACCGACAGCGTTAATACAGGGTGGGAGAAGCTGATGAGGTACACATTCTTAAGAAAACGACCTGGGGGTCAGGGCTGGCCCCAAGCTGGCAGTGAGCAGCTCTTAGAGAGAGGGGGTTGTGGGGTGGGGCCCATGACAGGGTGCGGAAGGGTTGAGAGCCAGGAAGTGATCTTTCCTCAGCGCTCAGCATCAACCCCACCCTCCCTGGGGTATCCTGTCCTCTGAAGGGCAGGCTGATGTCTGGCCTGGAGTTGGGGGACCACTGGGTGAGTCTAATGCCTGTGCGTGGAAAGGGGGGTGCCTTTCTCTGCCCCTCAGACTTCACTCACACGCTCAGTCTCTCAGACTGAGGAGGGGTGCTGGAGAAGGAGCGAGTGAGGAGGGATGCGGAGGGTCCCACGGGGCTGGGTCTGGAGGGTGCCCTGTGTCAGGAGCCTGCCCTTGACGCCGCCCTTTCCCGGCACTTTCACTCCCTCCTGTCTGTCAGTCCCCAGCCCCTGCAGGCTGAGTCAGAGATGCTCTGGGCATGGGGGCCGCCTGCCAAAGCCCTGACTCACTGAGGATGGCTGACTGATTCCCCCACCTCTGTGCCTCCCGGTCCCAACACGCCGAGGGGTGAGGGCTGGGGGAGCGCACCGCATCTCTCTCCAGGGCGGCTCCTCCCACAGCAAGGGGCACTGGGCTTCTGTCCTGCTCAGGGCCACCCCTTGCCACCGGGACCCCAAACTGCTGACAAGGCCCTCCCGTGGGGGCTTCCGCCACTCCTGAGCCTGACACAGATCGTGCACATGCTCAGAACACCCCTGGTGACTGAAAGAGTGATGCCCTCTTCACTGCTGGCTGAAAGTGACACTCAAGCCCTCCCCAGCCCACACAGGATCGTGTAGGCCCCCGGCTTCCTCAGTTCCACAAGATGGGAAACGCTCGTTTGTGTGCCATGGTCCAAAAAGACATTTTCCTAACATCCTTCTTAGTCCCATCATTAGTTCTGATTTCACATTTTATTTAAATGAGAAATAGTTCACTAACTTTCGAGCTAAGGAGACAAATGGAATGAAGGGTCTGGGCAGGGAGTGAGCCTTGAGCGTACGTGCTATGGAGCAGCTCTTCAGAGCAGGCTGCATTACTGCCTGGGGCTCCCGGCTGGGGCTCCCGGCTGAGGCCCGCCAGCTGTGCTCAAACGCCACCCAGTCCCTGGGATGCGTGGGCACCGTGCCCTGGCTCTGCACCTATGCTCTGAGCTGCAGAAAGGGACTGTCCAGGACCGAGGCCCTCATCATGTTGAAGCTGAGGCTGCAGGGCCACAGGTGCTGCATGGTGGGCTGAGGTGGGTGAGGGCAGCAGGGCCACAGGCGCTGCATGGTGGGCTGAGGTGGGTGAGGGCCGCAGGGCCACAGGCGCTGCATGGTGGGCTGAGGTGGGTGAGGGCCGCAGGGCCACAGGCGCTGCATGGTGGGCTGAGGTGGGTGAGGGCCGCAGGGCCACAGGTGCTGCATGGTGGGCTGAGGTGGGTGAGGGCCGCAGGGCCACAGGCGCTGCGTGGTGGGCTGAGGTGGGTGAGGGCCGCAGGGCCACAGGCGCTGCGTGGTGGGCTGAGGTGGGCGAGGGCCGCAGGGCCACAGGCGCTGCGTGGTGGGCTGAGGTGGGTGAGGGCCGCAGGGCCACAGGCGCTGCGTGGTGGGCTGAGGTGGGCGAGGGCCGCAGGGCCACAGGCGCTGCGTGGTGGGCTGAGGTGGGCGAGGGCCGCAGGGCCACAGGTGCTGCGTGGTGGGCTGAGGTGGGTGAGGGCTGCAGGGCCACAGGTGCTGCATGGTGGACTGAGGTGGGCGAGGGCTGCAGGGCCAGCTGATGAGTGAAGGTCCAGGCGCGCAGCATCCTGTTTGTTAGGGTGGTGTCAGTCAAGGCTCTTTCATTTACAAGCAACAAGAAATAGGACCCACTGGCTCCCAGAACTGCCAAGTCCAGCTCAGGCACACTGGTCCTGGGGTTCAAATGCAATCCCCCATCTGATTGTCTGTGTCTGGTTCCATTCTGAGAGAGTAGGGGGGAGGTTGGCCATGGACTGCCCCGTCCATGCAACTCCGGTGGAAGGAGAGCTCTCTCTCTGTTCATACGACAATGCCAAGGAAGGCTCTGGCTGTGGGCAGGGTCCAGTACGTGGTTGGGGTCACATGCTTACCCCTGTGGGGTGATGGTGGGAATGTGACTGTCAGTCCTGCCATGAGTGCCTGGAGGGAGAGAGGAGATTCCCAGAGGACCGCAAGGAGGGTGGGAAGCATGCCTCCTCCAGCCCCTCTGGGATGCTTGGCCTGCGGTGCACATGGGCATTTGCAGCTCTGACCCTTTCTAGCTGTGTGATGGAGTGAGTCCTGACCTGTTGCGAGGCTAACGGTTCGGGGAGATGATAGGCCTGAGGGGACTTAGTGGGAGACTGTAGCAGAACTGCTGTCTCAATAACAAAGAGAATTTCAAGCCAATTCCAGGCAGAAAACCTCCCACAGGGAAAACTTTTCCCTTGTGACCGGCAAACAGAGACCTGTGATCAGGGCGCACACATTTGCTGGGTCTTCTGGAGGAGTTGATTGTGGGGAACTTCCAGCCCCGGGGCCAGCAGGGTATTTGGGTCCTTGTCACTCACCTCATTTGGGGGCTGCAGGGCCAGATGTGGTGTCTGGGAGAAGGACTACAGTTGTGGGGCTCCTAGGCTGCATGGTCAGTATTCCGTCCCCACTGGGTAATGCAGCTCTCTGCCCCATCCACCTTCTTGTGGAACTAACCTCTTGGCACTGGGCTGAGGCTAGTTTTGGGGGCCCTGTAGGAGGCCAGCTCCCTTTTTGGGAGACCAGGCCACAGAATTCGTTTCCAATAAGATAACTCTCACCTCTCACCTCCCTCCCTTGGCCCGGCCACAAACCACCAGGTCCTGCATAATTATCCTCCAAACACCCGCCAGTTGCAGATGGAGTGCAGCAGGTGTGGCGTGGAACCACAGGTGTTCCCTGCCACGGGCTCTGTCAGCCACCGAATGGGGTCAAACCCAGCACAGCTGCTGGAGGCCTGGTGTTAGAACATCCTGAAGCTTTCCTACAGACTGAACACTTGACACTGGGGAGTGTCTGATGGTGACACTGCATCCTGCAGCCGTGGAGAAGGTCTCACACCTGAGGAGTGGACACGGCACCCCCTCCAGAAAGCTTCAAAAACTCCTCCACACCACGGCTCCCCACATTTCCATTCCCTGTTGGCCTGATGCTGCACTCACCCCATGGTCTACAGACCTGAACTCGTGACTTTCACTTCTCCCCCAACCCACCCTTGGTTCTGACCTCTTCAGCCTTTTCTGAACTAACAGGACACTTAGCTCCAGGGGACATCCCCTGCTCCGCCCCCTCCCCTGCGACTTCTTTCAGTGCCCATATGGGAATCTGCCCTCGAGTCAGCCTCCGCTTGTACTGCTGAGTGCTGTGTGTGGCCCTGTCTTCTCAAGGAGAACAAGGCCTCTTTAGTGACCCTGGTCACTAAAGTCACTTTGTCACTTGTCAGTGACCCTGGCACTCTGTAAATGTTTAACAAGTAGAGACCATGAGGTTAAAATAGATGTGAACTTCATTTGGTCCAAACTTTCCACTTTACAGGTGAAGTAACTGAGGTCCAGGGAGGAAAAGTGACTTGCCCTTATCCAGCCAGCAGCTGAGGCTGGAACTGTTTGTGAGACCTGACTGTCTTGGCTCTCAGGCCAGTGTCTGTCCACCTGCTAGCGCCGCCCAGGGTACTGATTGAGTGAATGAGTCCCCTCGGAACCAGGCACTTGAAGGGATCAAATAAAAATCCTCAGACTTTCTCGTGCATGTCAGAACAGGCCATTTTGAGAAATGCTCAATAAGCAAACATGTATTATTCGGGATTCTTTCAGTTGCAAGTGACAGAATCCCCACTCAAACAAGCTTACGCACAAGAAGGAATTTATTGCCTCCTGTTCAAGGCAGTCCAGGGAGGTGCTAACCAAGAGGTGTCAGGCTGGTGCCAATCTGGAGGGACAGAGAGGCTGCCTGAGACTGAGAACCAGCTAATGCAGCTCCTCCTGGGGAAGGGGGTGGGGATTCCTGGCAGAGGGAGGGGCTGCAGCCTGTGAGACTTGTAGGGGGAGGTTGGGGGCGAAGAGAGTGAATGCTCAGCTGCTGAGTCTAGAAGGAGTCCTCAGTGTAAAGTCCTGGGTCATGAAGCTGTGAGAATCTTTTCTTTTTGATTTGTTACATTGTGAAGTATTTCTTACATATGGAAGAGCATTAAAGAATAACAATAAAGCAAATACTGTGGAACCACCACTCAGGATGAGAAAATGAACTCTGCCAGACCTGGTACTAACCCAGTGAAACTCACCTCAATTGCACACTATTCCCTTTCCATCCTCTTCAATTTTGGGCTTATTATTCTGTTTCCTACCTTGGAATGTAGCCTTAAGCAAAACAATATCTCGTGTTGCCTACCATCTTGTAAATAGAATCATTCTTCTTTTACTCATTTCTTTTGCTCCATGTTATGAATTTTGAGATTCCACAAAATTATGTTGATATGTGGAGTTGCGGTTAATTTTTTTCACTACTGTATAATATTCTATTATATATTTAAACATACCTTGATTTATCTATCCATTCTACAGTGGATTGTTTCCATGTTTTTTTCTCCATAGGCAGTGCTACTATGAATGTTCATGTGACCTGATGAACAAATTCCAGAGGTTCTTTAGAAATAGGTTGTAGGATACATGAGTGGGAGTGTTCAGCTTTATAAGATGATGTCAAGACTGTTTCCCAAAGTTTGTTCTTCCTGTGTGATTGTTCACTCCTGATACTGCCCTAATGCTTCCATCAAGAACATAGTCTAAACTCTATGGTCTGATGAGTTAATTTAATAGAGATTAATGGTTTCATGACAGGAAAGAGGGCATTTGGCTCTTGAATGCCTTGCAATGTGAACTTGCTGGGACCTGTAGCAGTCTCTTGGAGACTCAACGTAGTTTCCAGGGAGATCTATACAAACAAGAAAGAAGACCATCACTGTGACCTCATGGTTGGCAGAGATGATAAAAAGGATGGCTGGGTAGCTTGCTGGCTCTAATGTTTGGGAGGTGGGAGAGGCCTTTGCTAACACTAGCATTCAAATATGCCCATACAGAAAGCCCTTCTGCACAGTGAGGAAGCACCTGGCACCAGGCTTACTGAGCCATAGAAACTTTTGTATTCATCAAGAACAAATAGACCTCTTGACAGGAAAAGTAAAGTTACAGCAGAGCTCAATCTTTCTCTTCTCCCTCCTGCAGGATGAAAGTGTTGAACAGAGACCCACATGCTTTCTGGCACAACCTATCTCAAACTCCAATACTGGGTAAGTAACATTTATTGAAATGACCAAGTAGTTCAAAAGAAGGGGACTATATCAGTTATGTATGGCTGCTTAACAAATTATCCTAAAACTTAGTAGTGTCAAACAACAATAAACACTATCTCTCAAAATTTCTGTGGGTCAGGAGTTTGGGAGAGACATGGAGGGGGTGGTTCTGGCCTGGGGACTGTCATGAGGGTGGTCCTCCAATATGTTGATTGGGCTACTGTCATCTGAAGGCTTGTTGGGTTGGAATGGTCTGCTTCCAAGGTAGCTCACTCACACAGCTGACAAGTTGGCACTGGCTACTGTTGGCAGGACTCCTTATTTCTTTTCCAGGTGGACCTCTCCCCAGGGTTGCTTGGGTGTCCTCATGACATGATGGTGGGCTTCCTCCGGAGTGAGAGATCCCAGAGCACAAGGAGGAAACCACAATGCCTTTATAACCTAGCCTCAAAAGTCATACACCATAATGTCTGCATGGTAGTGAGACACCATTGGTCTCACAGGTCACCCTGGTTCACTGTGCAGGGGGAACACAGAGGGGCAGGAATAGCAGGAGGTGGGGCTCTTTTGGAGACTTTTTGGAGGGTTGTTAGACCAAGGAAACTGAACAAATATTCTCCTGTGGAGCAGAGTTACTGCAAGAAATAGGAGAAAAAAACACCAAAATGAAATGAAATAAAATACCATATCTCTCTTTATAGTTTCTACAATTTTCATTGCACCTGTGAGAAAAGAGTAATTACAATTACAAAAATTTCTTTTATATGAAAAATCACTAACATAAAATTATAAGATGTGAATAGTATAAAAACAAATAATATTAGAAAACTAGCTTGAGAATTTCTATTAAATACCAGAGGAAAAGTCTAAAGAGATGAAGGAAAACATAAGCAACATAGAGAATACAGGTGATACAACGTTTGTATAATCAGAAGATGAAGAGAACAAAGAAGAAGGAGAAAGATTCATTCTTTCATCCACTTGTCATTCATTCAGCATATATTTATTGAGTCTATTAGGAGCCAGCTATAGTGGAGATTTTTTTATACTCATTTAAAGTTTCTAGTTAAGAGAGAGAAAGACAAATACTATATAATCTCACTTATATGTGAAATAAACAACAACAAACCAAATTCATAGAAAATGATGTGGTTAACAGAGGTGGAGGTGGTGAGTGGGGGAACTGGAAGAAGGTGGTCAAAAGGTACAAATTTTCTGTTATAAGATAAATAATCACTGGGGATGTAATGTAGAACATGATGACTATAGTTAACACTGCTGTATGGTATATTTGAAAATTGCAAAGAGAGTAGATCTTAAAAGATCTCATCACAAGAAAAAAACATTTTCTCTTTCTTTTTTTGGCAATTATGTGAAGTGATGGCTGTTCACTAAACTTACTGTGGTAATCATTTCACAATATATGTAAATCAGGTCATTATAATGTACATTTTAAACTTATAGAGTGCTGTATGTTAATTATGTCTTAATAAAACTGAACAGAAAAAAATCCAAAAAACGTTCTAGTTAAAGATTTTGTTTAATTATTTTCTGTAATCTACTATTTCTATAATCAAAGGAATAACAGAAGAAATTTTCTCTGATGTGAAGGAAGGTGTAAGCCGTCAGATTTAATGGCTGAAATTAATGTGAAGCGACACATGCATACTTGTATCTTTATAAAATCTCAAGTTTCAAGGATAAAGGAAAAACATTTTCATTTTTTAGGAAAGAAAAAGTTTACCCACATAGAAAAAATGGGCTTGTCCCAGACTTTACTAAGGTAACTCTAAATTCTAGAAGACCATGAAGCAATATTTGCTGAATTTTCAGAAGCAACAAATGTGAAGAATTCTTTAAGTAACTATGATGTCATTCATACATGGGTCAAGAGAAAGACATTCTCAGACATGTAAGGACTCACATAATCCGCCTGAAAAATAATGCCCCAAAAGGTCCACCAATCAACTGAGAAATGAGTCAAAATAAAGAACCCAAGAATGGAAGAGGTGGTACAAAAGAAACAACCATGAGTAATTAAACCAGTAAAGAATAGTTAATGTCTAAATCATTGTTTGGAACATGGTTATGAAACCAAATACAAATGTCAAAAATAATTCTTGAAGGGAAAGAAATGTAAATCCCAACTATATAATTATTCTGACAAAAATTTAAGATGAGGGAAAAGCAAAGAAGGAAGTGCCCTAAATTTCTCAACCAATTTCAGTGTGGTTATAGACATTGTTTAATTCTTGAAATTGGTAGAATATTTTGTTTTAAATATTTTGTTTTATTCTATATGTACATAACTTTCAAATTATTACAGAAAATCAAGCCAAGAGAAATTGATCAACTAAGAAAAATTCAGAGAAAAGAAACAGCAAGGAAATAAAGCAAGCACAAAATATTATAACAAAAACAATGCCAAACATGAAAGTTTCATTCAAATATGAATGTATGAAATTCTACTATTAATAGTTGAAAACTTTTAGATTGTATAAAAAAATTAAAGTATTCTGTTTATCAGAAACATACGATGTTATGGAAAAGTGAAAAATAAATGAATGTGAAAGTATTATATTCAGGAAATGCAAACAACAACAAAAAAAGCAGAAGTAGCGACATTGAAAGCATATGAGGTAAAATTCAAGAGAAAATGCAAATAAGAGAGTGTTAATATTGATCAAAAGTGTCAGTCCACAATAAAGATACATGGCAAAATTTTATGAACCAAATAACATCTCATTAAAAAACAGAAAGCAAAAACTATTACGAAAGAAGAAATTCACAAATCCATTGTATTAGTGGGGGTTTAAAACATATGAATCCCTGTATTTGACAAACTGAGGGAACTAAAAAGAGTTGTAGAGAAATTGAATACCATGTATATAACAGTAAAGTAAAGGGGAAAAGTGGAGACTCCCAAGGTTTTGTTTGAATAGTGCAGAAGCACCTTCTAAAGCTGCTCTGCTCCCTTCAGAGTCTGTTGGGAGAGAAAGGAGCACAAACACTTCATCCTCAGCCTAGCCCACCCGATTTTATTCTGGGATTAGATCACACTCTCTCCTCAGTGCCTTTACACCAGCTTTCCCTTAGTTGGGGATAACCAGACCTCTGCCTCACCCATACTTACCTGACTCATCCTCACTGCATGTTTTTGAAAGTTAGAAAGTCACCTCCTCAAAGAGGCCTTCCTTGTCTCTTCATGATAGGATTTTCCCTGCTGGCTCTAGGCTATCACTATGTTCTCATCCTGCTTTCTTTGTTTATTTTCTGCACATAAAATTATCACTACTTGGCATTATTATATAAGCATTTGGTTTGTTCGCTTTTATATCCCCCGTACGAGAACTCTGGCACACAATAGTATTGGCTCAGTAGTATAATTCATAAGTGAATGAAGTTCCAGATATAAAAATTTTAAAACTTCTGCATGTTCTTTGTGTTGCTATAAATCAGTGGTTCTTGACTAGAGGTGATTTTGCACCCATTCCACCCGGGAATATTTGGTAACTCCAGGGGACATTTTTGGTTGTCACAACTTGGTAAGGGTATTGCTACCTGCCAGCAGCTAGTGGGTAAAAACTGGGGATGCTGCTAAAATCCTATAATGCACAGGAAAGCTCCCACCACAAAGGATTACCTTGGCCCCAAATAATACTGTGGAGGTTGGGAAACTCAGCTATTAGAGCCATGATTGCCTTCTTTGTTCAGGAAGATACCTTCTTAGGATTTAAAAAATTGTAACTATGTAATAAGGTTAAAAATCAGTTTTCAGTGTTTGCAAGAGGTTAGGGGGTAGAGAGAGATGAATAGACTGAGTGCAGAGGACTTTTAAGGGGCGAGACTACTCTGTGTGATAGTCGTGAATACACGTCATTACACTTCTGTCAAAAATGAACCCTAATTATGGACTTTGGGTGATTATAATGTGTCAGTGTAGATTCACCTTTCTTGTGGGATATTGATGCTGGGGGAAGCTGTGCCTGTGTAGGGGCAGGAGGTAGATGGGAAAATGCTGTACCTTCTGCTCAATATTGCTGTGAATCTAAAACTGCTCTAAAAAATAAAGCCTATATAAAAAAAAGCAGAGTTTTACCAAGACACGTAGGTATTCCAGCTCTTTGATGTTCAAATCGTGGTCTTCAGATCAGGTACATCGATGTTACCTGGGAGCCAGCTTGTTAGAAATGCAGACTCTGGACCCCAGGCCACACCTGCGGAACGAGGACCTGCCGTTTAACCGCAACCTGGGCCCAGCACAAGCAAACTTGACTTTGAGAAGCAATGGGCCAGGACACCCATTCCCATTCTTGGCTGTTCGTTGGGACCACCTGGAGAGCTTTTAAAAATCCCAATGGCCAGGCCACACCCCGCGCCGATTAAATGAGAAGCTGGGGGCTGGGGCCCAGGTATTAGATTTTTTTTTTTTTTTTTTTTTGCGGTACGCGGGCCTCTCTCTGTTGTGGCCTCTCCCATTGCAGAGCACAGGCTCCGGACGCGCAGGCTCAGCGGCCATGGCTCACGGGCCCAGCCGCTCCGCAGCATGTGGGATCTTCCCGGACCGGGGCACGAACCCGTGTCCCCTGCACCAGCAGGCGGACTCTCAACCACTGCGCCACCAGGGAAGCCCATGTATTTTTAAAACACCTCAGGTGATTTCAGTGTGCACCCAAGTGGTGAACGACTGCAGAGACCGTATGCAGAAGTGACAACAGACTTAGTAAGAAACTGGTTTTGTGACTTGGGCCCTTTGTAAAACCACCAAGTAAGGGCCAGGTGGTTGGTGTTAGAGAGGATTTGAGAGGGAGGGTCTCCTTGGAGAATGTGGGCATGAGTGAGCCTCAGTCTCCCCCAAACCTCAGGGCCTGGGAGAGCTTGGTCTGCGTGTCCTGGATGTGGGGATGCAGCGGACTGGGGTCTGACAGCTTCCTGAGCAGAGGCTGAGCTGGCAGGGCAGAGGGAGCTTGGCCACACGGGGACTGAGGTGACTTCCACCGAGGGCTGGTCTCGGGGTGCCCGTTTCTCATGGACCAGAGTGAGCCTCGTGGTTGAGAGCTCACCAACTGGCCTGAGGGCTGTGGGCCCTTCTTGTGACAGTGAAAATGGGAACGGGCCAAGGAAGAAAATGCATCTCCCCCTTCAAAACAAGTGCAGCAGGGGGTTCCCGCGGAGGTCCACACTCAGAAAGTCATCTTTAAATCACAGAGTGTAAAGCCATTTTGTAACAGTACCTGTCAGGTGGAAACTCTTCTGTCGCCCATCTCCTTACTCCTTCTTCCTCTCCTCCCTCCCAAGACCCCCAGCCCTGGAGGGGCAGATGCCATAGCTACTGGCCAGGGGAGGTAGCAGAGTGCCAGGCAGTGAAAGAGAAAACAAGTCTTATGCCCAATGCCCACCCCCAGTTGCCCCCTATAGACACCCCCCTCACCCCCATAGGGGAGAAAATCAAAATCAGGTTTGAGGATTTTATTCTCACTCAGGGGCCTGAATGCTTCGAATTTAGTCACTATTTGGGACTTCAAGCAATTTTTATTATCTGAAAGTGAGATAGAGAAAAAAAATAATGCTCCAATTTTTAACCCAAGGGTTGGGGATAAAATAACACCGCTCACTGAATAAAGCTTTAAGGGCTGATGATGGGAGGCAGGAGTAAAGGAGCTTTCTGATGCCACTGTATGATCCAGGCCCAGTGTGCAGGCTATAGAAGAGGGCTAGGTCCTTCCACATAACTGGGTAATGAAGAAGAGAAGGAAGGGTCTTGGGGTGAGGGGCAAAGAGAGAGAGAGAACTGGGAGAAGGGACTCAGAGAGCAAAGGCAAGGGCACGGGCTTGTCCCCGAGAGATGTGGACCAGGGGCCCTGCAGTGCTGGCACGTCCCAATGTGCCGCTCTGAGAGTCTGTGCGGGTCACACATGTGCATGTCTGGATGTCTAGACCCATATCACTGCACTTTGTCTTTTTCTAAGCAAGACAAAGCAGTTGAGCCAAGGGTAATTAGGTTCTCTTTGAGTTTGTGTCAGGATTAAATGACTCGTCTCTTCCCTCAACCCGCCCCCTCCCCTCCCCTGTCACACTTGGGTGAGAAGGGTCAGTCAGGAGCAGAGCTGTTCTCAGAGTCTGGCTGGTTCCAATGACACCTTGTGGCTCCACTTGGCCCCTCTGCCTTTTCCTGTTCAATAAGTGGGCAAAATTGGGACCCCAAGCAGCGAAACCATGCTCCTAGAGGGGGCCCACACCCTCACCTGCCCCAAGTGTCCGGAGCGAGAGCTTCCAGGCCACCCTGGGTCCTGCCTCGAGCAAGAAAGGAGGACAGGGTGGGGTGCTCCTGCCATCCCCTCCTGGAGGTGCCTTTGCCATCCACAGATCCACAACCTTGGTCTCTTTTCCTCTTTCTGAAGGAGCTGGTTGGATTGGCCCTGGGGGGATTTAAAGTCATGTTTTCTCCATCCTTCCAGCTTGCTCAGGGGTCATCTGGGAGGATCCTACAAGCAGGATATACATTCTCTTCAAACACTGTTGAGAACATTTTCAAAAATTGTTCTTACGCCAGGTCTCAAACGCATTATCAATAACCTCTAAAATGTACAAATTGTACAGGTCTCATTCTTTGACCAGAATTAAGAAAACTAGAAATTAAAAACCATACGATAAACAAACAACAAAAGCACTGAACCACTTGGGAAATTAAACGTCACTTTTCTAAGTCACTCTTGGGTCGAAGAGGGGGATACAGATGTCCATAATGGGCAGTATAGAACATACAGATCATGATGACCACACAGAGAAATAAATGAGCCACACATTTATTTCCAGATGCCAGAAAGAGAAAAGCAAACTACCACCACCATCACCACCACAACCCAAAGAAACAAGAAGGAGAAGCTAATAACAAAACCCCCAGAAATTAATGAATTAGAAAATGGGAAACATAAATTGATGAATGCATTCAGAGTCTGGCTCTTTTAAAGGACCAATGACTTAGAGAAACCATTGGCAAGGCTAATCAAGAAAAGGAAAATGTGATCGTGCAGAAATGAGAATTGGTATTCAGTAAATGAAAAATATAGAGGAACAGGTTTATGACTTTATGCTAATAAACTTGAAAATCTCAATGAAGTGGATGGTTTTCTGGGAAAATAAAAATGATCAAATTTGACTGAAGAAATGATAGAAAAGCTGTATAGATGAATAATCCTGGAAGAAGCTGAAAAAGATGTCCAAAAAAGCATTAAACCCAGACCATCTCAGAGGTGAATCAAGGAACAGATCATTCCCAAGTCATTTTAGTAAGTCAGTGCTGCCCCGACACAAAAGCCAACCAGTCAGAAAGGTAAAAGAGAAACTGCAGCCCAATGTCACAAATATAGAAACGAAATATTAGAAAATCGAATGCAACCAAATGTGTAAAATAACAATACACCATTATACCAGCAGGGCTAACATTAGCAAAGCAAATGTTATTCAATATCAGGAAATCTCTTAATGTGATCAATTATGTTAGTAGATCAAGGAGAAAAACCACATTATCGCTGTCTTAAGAGCTTAGGTTTTGAAATCAGAAAGACTGAGTACAAATCCTGCCTTTTTTCGCTTCCTAACTGTGGACCTTGGGCACTTTCCCTATCTTCAAGTTTGGAAAATAATGTCTAAAGTTAGAGACATGTACAGATTAAATTAAATAATGAATATAAAACTCTCGGCACACAGCTGGACACATAATCAGGGCTCAGTAAATGAGAGTTTTAGAAAAATTCCAAGACTTTGCCATCCATTCCTGGTGCTGTTTTGTAAATAAAATAAGAATGGAAGAACACTCCTTTCGTATTACAAAGATAGTCTCTCAAACCAAAGCAACAGCATAATTAACTGTGAAAATATTAGTGACATCCAGTTAAGCTCAGGAACAAGATAACGATGCCTTTACCTCTCCACTATTATTAATGTTCTGGAAGTTCTAGCAATGGGATTAAACAAGAGGATAAAATAAGAGTCACAAATATTCCCAAGGTGGAAACATTATCATCCTCATTTTCAGGGGATTTTTGTTTTTTTGTAATTTGAACCTCTCAAAAAAAAATCAATGGAAAAAGTTATAGAGCTAAGTAATGAGTTTAGTAGGGTAGCAGTCACAAAATACAGAAATAGAGATGTAAAACCGATACCTTTTTTATGATAATGAGCAAGCCGTTAGAGCATATTATGGAAATATATTGCATTTACAGCAGCAACAAAAGTCATGGGAATTAACTCAACAAGAAATGGACAAGATTTATGCAAAGGAAAGAAAAAAATTTTAGAGAGAAACTCAAAATGAGACAAGAGGAGAGACACTCTTTTCCAAGAAGAATCAACAATATAAGTTTTCAGTTGTCCCAATGACGCTATAAATAAACAAATTCCAATCAAAATCTCAACGAGGTTTTTTTCTTAGGGAAATCTTGACAAAATTATTGTAACTTTCTCTGGAAGACTAGAAGTGTGAAGAGGGAAATGTTGCAGGTGGCTGGACTTGCCCTACCAGATATTGAATAAAATTAAGGATTCCAACAATTAAAACAGATTCACTGGTAAATAAAAACAGACAGATGGATTCATGGGACAGACGAGGAAGGCAGGAACAGATCCAAGTGTGCATGAGAATTTATTATTGATTATGGAGGTATTTCGTAGACCAGTCAATAAACAAATCTCAGCTTCTACTTACGTATATTTTTATTTCCGACTTTTTGTTTTGAAAAGATTTCAAATTTTTAGAAAAGGTGCAAGAATAGTACAATAAATTCCATTTTCTTTCAAGATGATTCACCAATTGTTAGCATTTTACAATCGCTTATAACTTTATGCTAATAAACTTATAAATCTTATGAATTCAAATCCTGGCTTTTTTCCACTTTTTGACTGTGGAATTTACTCACACACACACAATTTTTTTTCTGTAACAACTGAGAGTAAGTTTCAGACAATATGTACACTTTACCCTTAAATACTTCAGTGAGATTTTCCAAAGAACAAGGGCATTCTTTTATGCAACCACAACACAATGATCAAATTCAAAATATTTAACATTGAGACAATACTATATCTAATGGTTAGTCCATATTCAAATTTTGCTAAGTTTCCCATTAATATCCTTGACAGACATTCCTCTTCCTCTATCCAGGACTGCTGGAATCTGGAATCATTCATTATATTTAGCTGTCATGTCTTTAGTTCCCTTTAATCTGGGATAATTCCTCAGACTTTCTTTGTCTTTCATGTTACTGATATTTTTGAAACATACAGACCAGTAGTTTTGAAGAATCTCCCTCCATTTCTGTATATCCAGTACTTCATAATTAGAATGAAGTTATGCATTTGTGTGGGAGCACTACACAAGGCATGTTGTGTCCTTCTCGGTGCCACACTCTGGGAGACACACGATGTAGGTTTTTCCATTATTGGTGATGTCAACTTGGATTGATCACTTGGTTAAGTAGTGGTTAATGGATTTCTCCACTGTGAAGTTACTCTATTTCCTTCTGTGATTAATACAAAATCTATGAGAGGCTACTTTGAGGCTGTGTGAATATCTATTACCCATTTTGCCTAAATTAGTTGCTGCTAGGATTGTTGTAAGATGGTGGTTTTCTAACTCTGTTATTCCTTCTGTATTTATTAGTTGATCCTTTATTGTACAGAAGAGCTTTCTCTCCCTGCTTTTCTCCCTCCGTCTCTTTTCTCTTCCCTCTTCCCTCCACTTTCTTCCCATCAGTATGAACTCATGAATTCTTATGTTACTCGATGGACCATCATCCATTACCGTTATTATTAATTTTGATGCTGAAATTGCCCCATATTTGGCCAGTGGGTCCTTTGGCCTTGTGAACAATTCCCATCATTTGTAAAGCTCTCCTTTGCTTTCTGGCACAACAAGATGTTCCAGGCTCATTTTGTACTTTCTCTGCTCCAAACTTGGAGTCAGCCATTTCTCTAAGGAACTTTGGTTCTTTTTCTTGGGAACTGGTATTGAGAAATAAAGATCTGGGCATAATTAAAAGTAAAAAGTTAAATCATGAAAGAACCATAGATGAAGAGTTGTATAATCTTTGGGTGAGAAAGAACTTTTAAATATAGTATCAAAGGCAAAACTCACAGATCTAACTGTGTACAAATTTAGGAACTTCTCTAGGAAGTCATCATAAGCAAAATATTGAGAGGTCCAAGGCTCATTCCTTGAATTTCTTCTCTTCTCTTTTCACATTCCTTCCCTTGGTGATTTCATTTGATGTTATGGCTTTAAGGACTATTATGTTCCGACACTTAGTAAATTTGCATCTCCAGCCTGGACCTCGCTTCTGGACCCCAGACTTGCGTGCTCAACTGCACATTCAGCATCTTCACTTAGATGTCCACTATGGATCCCAGATGTCTCTACCCCTTCCCAGCTTACTCATACCACATCATCCCTCTATCAGAACCACGCCCCCGCCCGTCCACCACTGCCCGTAGCTCTCATAACACTCGGAAAAGAAGCCCAAGTCCTTATAATGGCCTCCACAGCTCAACATCATTGGTTCTTAACTCTGGCTGCCCGTTAGAATCATCTGGAAACTTTAAAAGAAGTAGAGATGCCTGGAGCAGGACCAATTAAATGAGAATCTCTGAGAGTGGGGTGTGGCCATTGGGAGCGTAGGAAAGCCCTCAGGGTCCTAATGTGCAGATGGAGCGGAGAACTCCTGCCCTACACAATCTGCCCCATTACCTCTTTGTCTTCATCTCCTACAACTTCTCCTTTCTCCCTTTACTCACTCCATTCCAACTGAACTGGCCTGTTCACTGTTCTTGAGTACACTAGGAATGCTCCTGCCTCAGGGCCTTTGCACAGGTGGTTTCCTCCTGCCTGGAACTTCTTTCCTCAGACATCTGAATGGCTTGGCTGCCTCATTTCCTTGAAGTCTTGCCCTGACTTGAAGACATGGCCTTCTCACGAGATCTCTTCCTTGTTTAGAGTTACAATCCCTATCTCCCTGCCAGCATGCTTTGTCCCCTTCCCTGCTTTATGTTTTTTTCTTTAGCACCTCAATAATCTGACATTTTACGTATGTATATATGTATGTATTTATGTATTTATTGTATATCTCACTCCTCTAGAGCAGAGGTTAGCAAACTACAGCATGTGGGTCAAATTTAGCCGAGCGTGTGTTTTTACAGGCCAGCACTGTAAGCTATGAAGACCTAGTCAGAGCACCCTCCTGCACCCATTTTCCCCTCAGCCTCCAGGGACTGCCTCCCTGTTCCACCTCCCAGGCTCCCAGGATCCTCTGGTTGCCATCTCTGTGCTGTGGGCAGCTGCCAGGCACTGACTGGTGGAATCTCAGTGCAGGAGACAGAGACTCAGCCAGCAGCCTCCTCTCTAAACAACTGCTCTGGTTGAGATGGCAGGCTTTTCTGGAAAAGCAAAGTGCGTTGGTGTTTGGTTGTCCCTGGGACAGAGGGTAAAACTGCCCATTGCAGCTGCACCTCCCTCCTGCCTGCCCCCCCACCCCCCCGCCTTGGGATGGTCACTCCTCTTCCCAAGAATGTCTGCAATGGACGGTCACCAGTGCAAATTGTGCCCATCACCCCAGCAACTGAGGTGGGGCAGGGAGGAGTGGGAGTTTTCTCTCTTGTTACATAAGTACCTACCTCGAATATGCCTAATGACCTAAAGTATTTAGTATTATCTGGTCCTTTTACAGAAAAAGTTTATGAACTTTGCTTAAGCTTCATGAAGTCATGTTTTTTTAATCTTATTTTGTTCACTGATGATTTTTCTGTATCTAATAGGGTGCTTGGCACATAGTAGGTACTCAACAAATATTTAATAGATGAATACAAACCAAATGATAAACTAGAAAAATATAATTTATAAAAGTATATTAAATATTATACATAACAAAAAGCCTTAAAATATAAAGAGCCGGCATATATCATTAAGAAAAACATGAACATACTAAGAGAAAATCAGGTAAAGACAAGAAGACAAAGGTTCACAAAGTAGAAATACAAAGACCAGTAAACATGTGAAAACTTTAACACCAATCAAATAAATCCAAAATAGAAAAGGATAAGTTTCATTTATCAGGCTGGCAAAGGCTAAAACAATGGAAATACCTGGTTTTAGGAAGGCTGTTTGAACTCGTTAGTGTATTAATTTCTGGGTAGTGAGATTATGGATGTTTTTCTTTTTTTCTCTTTATCTTATATGAATTTTTGAAGGTTTTACACTGAGCACATATTACTTAAGTAATGATCTAGAAAGTTATTAAAGAACAAGTGGAGTTGCTGGGACAGCAGGATATCTATATGAAAAGAATAAATCTCGGTCCTTACCCCTCATAAAAATTAACTCTAAATGGGTCATGGATCTAAATGTTAGAGGTAAAATAATAATGTTTCTAGAAAATAACAGGAGAAAATATTTGTGACATTGGCTTAGGTAAAGATTTCTGAAACAGAACACAACAAACATGAATCATAAAAGAAAACTGATAAAATGAATTTTATCAAAATTACAAAGTTTTGCTTTTCTAAAGACAACATTAAGAAAGTGAAAAGGCAAGCCACAGAATGGAAGAATATCTTTACTAAACATATGTCTGACCCAGGACTTGTATACAGAATATTTAAAGGACTCTTACAACACAATCAAAAGACAAATAATCCAATTTAAAAGTGAGCAAAATATTTGCAGAGACATTTCACCAAAGGAGACACATGAATCACCAATAAGCACATGAAAATATGCTTGACATTACTAGTCTTCAGTGAAATGCAAATTAAACTCACAGTGAGAGACCATTACATGATGCCTGCTTGAATTAAATTAAAAAGATTGACCATACCAAGCATTGTTGAGGACAATCAACTAGGATTCTGATTTCTTACTTTGGAATGTAAGGTGGTACACCCACTTTGGAAAACAGTATGGCCCACCTTATCATACCACCTAACAATCCCACTCCTAGATAGTTACCCAAGAGAAAGAATATTTGTCCACTGACATACTTGTATGTGAATGTTCACAACAGCTTTATTCATACATGGCACAAACTGGAAAGAGCCCAAGTGTTCATCGACTAGCAAATGGGTAAAAAAATTGTGGAATTGCCACATAGTGAACTTAACAATAAAAAGAACAGAATAGTCATATATACACAACAGCATGAATGAATCTCAAAAGCGTTATGCTAAGTAAAAGAAGTAAAGCATAAAAGACTACCTACTGTGTGAGTCCATTTATGTGAAGTTCTAGAAAGGGCAAGATTATAGTGACAGAAAGTAGATCAATGGCTGCCTGAACCCGTGGGGCTATTGGAAGGGACTAATACAGAGAGATACCAGGAAACTTTTTAGGGTGATGAAAATGCTTTATATTTTGATTGTGACAGTAGTTACATGGCTGTATATAATTTCCCAAACTCATCAAACTTTACACTTAAAATGAATATTAACGTGTGTAAATTATAACCTAATAAGGCTGATTTAAAAAATCACAGCGAAAAAAGTAGAAAAATAATAGGAAGAACATTCAAAGAAGAGGGAATGCAAAGAGATCTCCTTCTCATCCTCAGAGTGGGAGGGGATCACTGGAACCTGAGGGATATTGTGTCCTAAGACAGAGAACACAGTGTTTTTGGTAAGAAAACAGGTCTTAAGAGTAACGCTTAAATTAAAGCTGTCAGCCTTGGCCATACCTCACCACCGTAATTCTCAAGAAAAGTGCTGGCCTAGACAGAATTTTCCCCATTCAAAGGTGAATAATAAACAGAAAGGAATCATCAAGAAAACTGGTACAACAGAGAAAGGAGAAAAGACACATAAAAGTAGAAAGCTGATGAAGAATGTATATTGGAAAAAAAAATTGCCTCAGGAAACAGAGGAGCATGTCAGCAAAACACTCTGTCCTTGATCTCAAAGAAATTAATGAGAACATGAACTCTTAACGGGGAAATGGAAGGAAGAGAAGAGATAAAAGAGATTGAAGAAACAACTTTAAGACAATGGAGAGAGATTAAAAAGTGAGCCAATAAAGATAAAAAAATAGAAATGTAAGATAATAATAAGTGTGTTAGAAACATAAAAACCTTATTGGCAATCACAAAACTTGAGCATACTTTTGAAATCAGAGTAAGATGCATAGTAGAAAAATGTGAGAAAACTCTCATAAAATGAAATGGAAAGAACAAACAGAAAAAATAGGTTAAATGTTCAAGATATACTAAAGAACTCCAGCATGTATGCAATTGTTGTTCCATTAGAAGTGACAGAGTAAATGGAGGAGAAAAAAATTCAAAAAAAAATTCAAAAGTAAATGAAAACTGTCCTATAAAGGAAGACCTGGATGTACAGTTTGAAAGGGCACGTTTATGTTCTAGAAATAACATATCCTAGTGAAGTAATTAGGTATTAAACTTAAAGAAAGAATCACATGGGCATCCAGGAAGAAAAAGCAAGTCACTCAAGGGAGGAAATGATATCAGCTGGCCTGAGCCTTATCCCCAGTGACATTCAGTAGCAAAAGAGAGTGGAGCAATGTCTCTAGAGTTCTGAAGGACATATGACCCAACAAGTTTTCACTCAGCCAAACTGTCACTCAAGTCTACAGGCAACAGCCATTCACAAACCTGAAAATATGCCAGGACCGTTGCATCTGGTACTTCTGGGAAAACTACCTGGGGAGGGAATCCAGTCAATCAAAGGACGAATCTAAATAAAGAAACCTGGAATGAAGACACCATTATATTAAATGGCGGGTGATGAATCTTTAATAATAAATTTATGTGTAGAACTATTATGTTTATATTATAAATATAATATTGAAAATGTAAAAACTCTTGTTGTAAGGCACTGAAATTTTGGGATTGCTTGTTAC
The DNA here is from genome assembly GCF_059928025.1 of Delphinapterus leucas. NCBI lineage: Eukaryota > Metazoa > Chordata > Mammalia > Artiodactyla > Monodontidae > Delphinapterus > Delphinapterus leucas. The sequence continues at coordinate 33,233,962 of NC_143141.1, forward strand.
TGCAGGCTAAACTAGCACAAGCTAATTGATACAACAATATTGGTCTAAAAAACCAGAGTTTATTTGAATGAGAGACTGAGGGGATTTCGGGGAAAGAATTTGTCCTAAGATTAGAAAGATCTTGGTTTGTCTTGGAGAGGCTAAGGGAGTCTAATACAGGGTGATGTCTTTTACTTAAATATGTTCTTGACCACATCCCATTAATTCATATCTTATCCTTGGGGGAGAGAGAGCTACAGTGCAAGTAAAAGCAAAATATCTGTTTCACTAAAAATCGAAAAGATAGTGTGGCCAGAACAATTAGCTTTGAGATTCTCTCCCACGCTGTAACATGATGAGGGAAGAGAGAGTCTGTCTCAATGACTTGACCCTCTGGCGGCTTTGCATCTTGACGGTTCCAGGTCAGTGGTGGCTGCGCTCGCTGGGAAGTGCTGTATGTAGGAACCGTGTTCAGGAGTGGAGATCAGAGCCCAGTGGGAAATGGCAGTAGTACACTGTTTGTTAGGGTGTGTTGGATGATGTTAGATTGTGGACCTGGCCTGTACAGAGGATGTAGCGATGATGGTTTCAGTTGCAGTTAACAGGATTGTTAACAATGGAAACAATAAAGGGAATTTATAGGCTGAGTATATGGAAATGTCCAGCAATGCAGTGAGATGAAGGTAATTTTTTCCAGAAGTCTAAGGATGTCACTGAGGACTTGATTTCTTTCCATCTCTCTGTTTTATTTCCATGAGATCAACTTCATCCTTCAAATGGGTCCCCTTGTGTTTGCAAGATGGCTATACCTCCAATTCCTCAGTTGACACACACAAGTAGGTGGGAAAACAAAATCACTGAACACAGCCCTCGATCTTCATTCTTTTGTTGTTGTTGTTGTTGCTGTTGTTTTTCGCTGTGTGGCACACAGGATCTTATTAGTTCCCTGACCAGGGATCGAACCTTTGCCCACTGCAGTGAAGCACAGAGTCTTAACCACTGGACCACCAGGGAAGTCTCTCTAATTCTCTTTCTTTTTTTTTTTTCTTAATTTTCTTTCTTTCTTCCTTTTATATAGCAGGTTCTTATTACTTATCTATTTTGTATATATTAGTGTATATAAGTCAATCCCATTAGATCTTCATTCTAATTGGACCAGTTTAGGTCATTTATCCAAACTAATAATGTAAAGGGAATGACATTATGTAATTGGCCTAGACCAGCAGTTCTCAACCAAGGGCAATTTTGCTCCCAAGAGGACATTTGGCAATGTCTGAAGGCATTTTATCACAAATGGTGTGTGTGTATGTGACTGGCATCTAGTGGATAAGGGCCAGATATGCTGCTAAACATCCCACAATGCATAGGCCAGCCCCACTCCCCACTCCAAACAAAGAATTATCTGGGCCAAAATGTCCACAGTGCTGAGGTTGAAAAACACTGGCTTGGACCAATCAGGATCCCCTTTAGAGTTGAGATGGGGTCAGGACCTTCAAAATGCCTGGCAGCTACACGCAGGAAGGATGAAATGGATGCTGAGAAGGCAGTGTGATACCTTCCACCAGGGCTGATGAACCTCTAGGTGGCAAATGGACTTGTGTGTTGACATGGGTAAGGCACTCCTGGGGCCTCCCAGAAATACTTGGAGTGGAGATTGTAAGATGCCAAATTCTTGTACAGTGTGGACCAGAGAAATCAGGGTTATTGTCAATAGGTTGACTTCATTTGTTCCCAGAAGCTAGTGAGGCCTTGGCTAGCCCAGGTCACACAATTGTAGGATTTTGGAATAAGACCTGGAGGCCTGGATACCATTACCTGCTTGAGTTGGGGGGAAGGTCTAGGGATGAGGTCTGGGGCAGAGCAGGAGCTGTAGAAGTGGGCAGCTTCAGAACAGGAGGGCTGCAGGCCCGGCCAGAGATGGCCATCTCCTCCCAAAGATGATAAGTATCCCTTGAGAGATGTTAAAAAGGGGAATGATCACCGGGCTCGCATTTTATAAATATTACACCTTGTGTGGAGGAAGAGTTAGATTGAGGGTGGACATGGGGTGGGCAGGATTGTCTCCAGTTAGGAGACTACAGCAGCATCCAGGGTGAGGCCAGATGACACATGGTACCAAGAAGGAGGTGGAGAGGAGGACATGGGTTTGACAGTCCCTAGGAGAAGGCAGTTACAGGATCTGGAGATGTGATGAATAAAGGAGGTAAGGGAAAGGGGGTAGTCAAGAATATCTCCCACATTTCTGACCAAAACTGCTGGTTGGGTGATGGAACCACCATCAGAGATGAAGCACAGAGGAGGGGCTGGGGTGCTGTCGTGGGGAGGAGATGGTAGGTTGGGTTTTGAATCTGTTGGGTTGGAGGGCCTTGTGGGATTTGGATCTGGAGCTCAGGAGGGCTAGAAAGAGAGAGCCTGAGGGAGGCCCAGGAGGAAAATCAGAGAGAGAGAGACGCTTGGGAGAAGCAGGGAGTTGCCAAGTGTCAGACACTACCAGGAAATCATGTACGATAAGGCCTGAAAGTGTCCATTGAATTCAGCACCAGGAGGCTGCTGGTGACCTTGGGAACCAGGTTTTCTGCAGTGATAGAGGCGGAAGTCAGATTGCAAAGCCCTGGGGAGAGGATGAGAGGTGAGGAGACAGAGGGGGTGAATCCAGACCCCTCTAAGGAGAAGGTTGATCGGGAAGGGAGAAAAAGGAGATGGTGGCAGGAGGAAGGGAAAATCGGATAGACAGAAAATTCAGAAAAAACACTGCTTCTATTAAATTTAAAAACCAAATAATTAAAAAAAGTTAACAGTGAGCTAAATTGCATTAATAAAGGACTTCCACTGAAGGAAAAAAAAGTGAGTGTTAATACAAACTTTAAAAAAAAATCAATGCTTTTAAGCCAATATGTTTAGCTTTTGTTAAGTAATATGGTATTTTCTTATTATAAAAGCAATACAGAGAGCAGTCTCCTGGGTTCCCGTACCCTGCTGCTCTCTGCTCGAGCGCCCCTTTCCAATAAGTTCTTTTGCTTTATCATTAGAAAAAGAAAAAAAAAAAAGCAATACATGTTACTTAAAACTCTAAATTTTAATAGCGAAATTAAGTTAATTATATCATTTTACACTAAATATGATTTATGGATATATGAAATACATATACATTTTGTATATATTAAATCATTTTATAATTTATGTAACTGTTTCTCTCTTAGTGAAGTTATTTTTGTTTATTACGATGGTCAGAACTTTCATGCTGAGGGGAAGTGGAGGGGAAGAGAGAATGAGATGCCCTGTTCCAAGTTCACAGTCCCCCTAAGACCTTGAAGTATCCCGTTCTGACTCAGGGACCCCTTTCATTTCCCACATATTTGAGGAAGAGATAACTAAGGTCGAGGGACGAGCAAGCTCTTGCCAGCGGAAGTCACCATCCTTCTCCAATACCCAACGCCTCCCTCTCACCTTCCAAGTGAGATCATTTTCTGGAAATTTATTACGTCTGCTTTACATCCATGTTTCAAAACGTGCAGTGACAATACACTGAAAACCTATAGTAGTCGTTTCCTCGTGTGAGTTGGAGGAGTTTGGACTTGACCTTACAAAATGAGTGAGAACTAGGCTCCTATGCTAACCACCCCCTGGTGTAAGCAGGCCTCCTGCTGCCCTGCCTGAATCTTTCCTCCCCTTGGGTAAATGATCCAGAATGAATGCAAATGTTCCATTCCGCCACTGCCCTTGTGAACCAATGACTCAGATGATACCCAACCATTGCCTCAGGGTAATCAATCCATGTGCCCATATCCTGTTCTAAGTGGGGCTCAGGACCGCAGGCCCAGAGACAGCCGCATGATTGCACAACTTCAAGTTGTCATGGAAGCTGGGAGGGGATCAGGAAGCCTGGCCCAATGCCATTCTGAATTTAAAAACTGAAGAGAAGATGGATTACGGCAGAAGGTATCGTGCCCAAGTTGGCTCCTTGACTGGATGGGTGAAAAAGAAAGTGGTCGTGCCAGGAACCGCCCTGTCTCTGCTAGAAAAACCTGTGAAACACCTTCATGTTCATTTATGATGGATTATGAATTAAAAGGAGGGGGCAGGTGTGTCTATTTTACCCAAAGTTTCTCAGGTCACCCCTGTGGGTCAAATGGTGATCCAGGGGCTAGGATGACCTAGCCCTTCTCTGACCCAGCCCTTCTCTGACTCTGCCTCTTTCCTCCCTTTACAGCTGAGACTTGGTGGATGTCCAGCTACCCAGAAGGTTGATTCAGGAATAAATCCCAACCAGGGTTTTGGGAAATGTAAGGAGCTCAGTGTGGAACTGGTTAAGTCAGTACAGTTACCTGTTATTTTCAGCCTTGCTCTGACCTAAAGCCTCAGATCCAGAGATTAGGGGTGGCCTTGAACTCCATCTAAAAGAGGGTCCCTCTTGTCCCTGAGCCCTTTCAGAAACTCTGGTCTATCCAAGTGTTGGGTCTGTGTCTGCTGCATCCCCTCTTCCCAGAGAACCACAGGCTGTGCCATCCGGCCTGCCAGGATTGCCATTACCATCTGAGGCTTAGTCCTCTCTCTGGCCCCTCTGGCCCCTCTTGCCAGGCCTCTCCAAGGATGACCCTGCCTTGGCAGTATCCGCTGCCAGTCTGCTCTCTTTCCACTGGCCCAAGCTCACTTCCTGCACCCATGACAGCTGTGTGTCCCGAGCAGTCGACTGCTCCACAATCATGTTTTGTTTCTGATCCTAGCATTCCCACAGCCTGCAAGCCTCCCGCTCCTGTTCTCACAGGTTGGAGCCAGAAGAACTAGTCCGTGGAACTCCAGGTGCCTGCAATCCCCACTGTCCCCTTGTGAAGAGAGTGGCCTTGGGCATCTGCTTGCAAGTGAATGCTGGGTGTTATGGTCTGGGACTTTGCTCCTCTCTGCCCACAGTGAGTTGGCCCAGGAATTAGGACTTGAGCCCAAGGAAGCCATTATTTGGCTGGATGCAGGTGAGACTAACATCCCATGAACTAGCTCAGCCGGGTGGTAAGATTTTGCACATAGGGCTGTTCCATGTTGGACAGTGACCAGCAGGCTCCATCAGATCTTCTCTCTTGGGAATTTTGAAAGTGAAATAACTCATAGAAGTCAGGCAGTGAAAAGGAGAAACAAAGGCAGAGGAAGGGCAGAAGGTCTGCCTGCTCCTGAGTTGGGGAAGACACACTCCGCAGCCACGTTGAGCATTCCTGGGTATCAGATATCAATCTGGTTCCCCGACCTGGGAGCCCAACATGGCTAAGCCCCGGCTGGGGCAGGTTTTTCTCACTTCGCCGTCTCCTAAGGTTGCCCTGAGCCAAGCTTTGGTCTTACCCAGCCTCTCCAGGAATGAATGGCCACACCTAGAGAGCGTTAATTGAGGAAATGATTGAGGTCAGATGGAGGGAGTTTTCAGCAGAATGTCCGGGCTTGTTATTGATTCTAGTAGCTAAAGAGATGAAGACATAGGTGATGTGCTTATCAAATGAGTGTGTGACTCAGGATTGAGAGGGGTAGCGAATGGGTATCAGGGTCAAAGATCAAAGAGACTTAGTGTCGGGCTGGAGAGATGGGCCAAATCCAATGTGATGACACTCAAAGGATAAATAGGAACTGCTCCCTTCACCCACCTTGTAGCACTACAGCTCTTTAAAAATACTTGGCATGTCTCATTGGCTGCAGGAAAGTAGCCCAGAGTAAGGGAGTTGCCCCAAAGGGAAACCAAAATGTTTGAATCCTATAATAATGAGAGTATGGTCTCTTGTTCAACCTCCAGCTGGGACAAAATGTCATGAGGCCCCATGGGCTATTCTAGTAGTGGGTGGAGCTTTCCATGGGAGGGATAAAGAGGCCGATGGTGCCCAGGGCATCACCCTAATCTTTCCTTCTTAATCCTTCCTTCCTTTCTAAACCTTCCTCCTTCCCTCCCTTTCTTCCACCCTCCCTCCCTCCCTTCCTTCCTCCACTTCTTCCTTTATCAAACACTGACTGAACACCTCTTGTCTGGCATAATGGTAGGTATTTGGCCTCACAGGAGAACAAAGAGGCCAAAGAAGTTTTACAGAGAAGCTTGTGTCTGGAGGAATGAGTAGGAGTTTCGTTTAGTCAAGCAGATTTAGGAGCAGGTAGGGGGTGGAGGAAGATCATCCCAATTTGAGAGAATGGTGAGAAGTTTAAACTGCCTGGAGGTTGGGGAATGGAGGAAGAGAAGTTGTGATTCCCACAGTGGAAGACATTATATATGCTGCCTCAAGGACTGTGGCTTTTATCCCGAGGTTGATTATTAAGAGTTTTTAAGCAGGGACAACACAACCAAATCTGAGATTAGGAAGATCTCTCTGGTGGCAGGATGGAGGATGGTCTAGAGAGGAAAAAGATCGAGGGCAGGTAATCCAGTTACCCAGAATGGCAACCTTCCTTCTCTCGCAGGCAGAAACCACGCCCTGGCAAAGGACTAAAAACGTCAGACACTCACTTTCCCAGCCTCCTTTACAGCTAGATGTGGGCATGTGACCTGGATTGGCCAATGGAACCCAAGGGAATACTCCTGGGGATGGGTTTCTGGGGAAGAAAATCTTCCCTGATAAAAAGAGAAAATTGAGGTGGAAAATGTCTTCTTCTTTGCCTTTAGACTTTGCCTTGTGTGAATGTGATGTTGGATTCCGTGGCTATTGTCTTACACACTTCAGGGGAAAGCCACGGAAATCAAGGCATGGCTGACCCCAATCCCTAACATCTGGGTGGCTGAGTTATCCAGTCCTGGTTGCCTGCCTCTTGGCTACCTGTTGTGGAATAGTTGAGGCTAACATTTTTTGAGAGGTCTCCCAAGAACTTTACATGTATTGATTCTTTAATTTCTTATAATAACCTCAGGGAAATTAAAGAAACTATATATATATGATATATATGATATATATAAATCTATACATGTTATATATATTATATAATATATATTATATATAGTTATATATATTATATATAATCTATACATGCTATGTATATAATATATATTATATATATAGCTATATATATTATGTATATAATCTATACATGTTATATATATTATATATATAATATATGTATATTATCTATGCATGTGACACATGTAGGTTATTATCCATACCTTAGAGATGAGGAAATGGACACACAGAGGACCAAGGTGACTCGGGCACAGAGAACACAACAGCTACTGCATAAAAGAACCAGTATTCAGCATCTTATTTGGTTAAGCCTCTATGAGCTGGGCACCGTGTAACTGACAGGCGAGGCATCCTGACTGTTGGAGGAGCCACTGCTGTGGTCTAGGGAAGAGAGGGTCAGGTGAGCCGGGGCACTGGCTCTGGCATGGGAAGAGAAGATGGATGAGAGAGACATTGAGGCATAGACGGTCAGCTGTGGTGCCCCATTGGGTGTGGGAAGTGAGGGACAGGAAGGAGTGAAGAAACTTCCTGAATGCATGGTGAAGTTGTGGGGTGACAGGGTAGGAGGGGTCTCCGGAGGAAGAGGAATTTGGTTGGGAACGGTCAAGTGGGGTGTCACTTTGGAGTTGTCAGGTAGCACTGGGGGTCCAGCAGGCCCTCAGAAACTCTCGTGTGGGAGAACTGGAGCTCTAGGTCTGGGAGCTGTTGACATAGGCAGGGAGCTAAGCCACGCGGAGTGCAGTTGTGCAGAATCGAAGGAGGTGGTGTGGTTCCTTGGGATGAACTAGCTTCTCACCTCCTCCCCCGCTGTGCCTCTTCTCCCCTCTCCTCCTCCTGCCCCTGTCAGTGAGGGCTGCAGGGGCTTGAGGGAGCCAGCCGGCCCACAGTGGTGCTAGGAATGGAGCCTGGGCAAAGGGCAGCTTCCTCTGGGCAGCCTTCCCAGGTTGGTGGGGAGCTGGTGGGCTCCCACACAGCTTACAGCTTGCCCAGTGGCCTCGCTCCCCAGTAATTGGCCTGACTGCCTCGTGTCATCACTTTCATTGATCCTGACTCTTACCTTGGCCTTTGTGTAGCGGGCGAGTGTCTGTGTGTGAAGATGCCTTTCTCTGTCGAGACTGGGCCCTCCTTTCTCCCCGAGGCACACTCTGGGAGGCAGGTGGTCTTGGGGTATGGCGGGATGGGAATCCCCCAGGGTTTTACTGGGGCTCCAGGGCAGAGTTCCCATGAGGAGGTATCAAGAGGGGACTTCAGGAGGCTTCCCTGGTGGCGCAGTGGTTGAGAGTCCGCCTGCCGATGCAGGGGACACGGGTTCGTGCCCCGGTCCGGGAAGATCCCACATGCCGCGGAGTGGCTGGACCCGTGAGCCATGGACGCTGAGCCTGCGCGTCCAGAGACTGTGCTCCGCAATGGGAGAGGCCACAACAGTGAGAGGCCTGTGTACCGCAAAAAAAAAAAAAAAAAAAAGAGGGGACTTCATGGAGGTGAGATGTCCTTCCAGGGCTGTGGGGTTCCTGAGTCCCAACTTCTGCCTCCAAAGCCTTTGGCTTGTCTGAGTTCCACACCTCTGCAGCTGTCCTGGCTTGGGGGAGCCCTTGCTGCTCCAGACCCCCAGGTACCCCCTAGGGGAAGCCTTCGAGGGGGCAGCCCTGCTGGGTGGGGCACAACAGGTCACCCAGCTCTGGGGCTGCCAGCCCCTCCTGCCTCTCAGTCTGTATCCTCTTTCAAGGGAGAAGGAAGTCCTTGGGGCCACTTCCCTCTGTGGGCAGCAGTACCTCGTGCAGAATAAACCCTGCTCCAGGAGAGGCCCTGGAGCCAGGCTGCTTGGGTTCAAATTCTAGCTGTGCAGGTGCCAGCAGAACAACTTACGGGCACGTTTTTTAACCTCTCTGAACTTCCGTTTCCATTTGTAAAATGGGGCTAATAATGGTACCCACTGCATGACTTTAACGTAAGGATTTAAATGAGATGATCCACGAGCCTGGCACTGTGGTGTTTTGTTCCTTGGCGTCCTTGTCAGCGGCAGCCCTGCCCCCTGCCTGCTGCAGGCACCCTCCATCCTGGGGGAGCAGACAGACGGGAGACAGCGCCGTCTGAGGCAGGCTGCGCGTGTGTCCAAGAGGAGCTGATCCGTGAAGGGAGCCTGGCATTCCCTACGCTCATCTGCCGGATCCCAAATGGAAACAAATACAAAGCCTCTCTATAAACAAAGACGGCGTCTTAAAAGGAGAACAAACCAATGAGCCGGTCTGAACTGGAACTGACCCTCTGGGTTTTCTATCTAAATCGAACACCGCCCCCCCACCCCCCAGCCCCAGACCTGACTGTCCTCCAGACCCAGACGCCGGTGGCTGGTGCACCTCCTCCCACAGCCCAGCCACGTGCCGGGAACTCTCCAGCTGTGGGAAATTCTTCCAGCGGCTTCTCTTACAGTGCCAGCCAGCTGGGAGGGAAGGTGATGAGGCCCTTGCCCCTTGAGGGACTGAGTTTAGTGGACACGTTCTCCCCGACCCAGGACACGCGAGGCTGAGGGCTCCCATGCTCCACTCCCCCTCTCCCCCGCCCCAGCACCCATCTCGGAAGCAGAGGTCATCATGGACGAACAACGTTAGCGTTTTCGTCTGGTCTTGGCGTCACCTTTCTTTCACTTTCCCCGGGGCACACGGGTTGCCTCCGCCCACCTCCCAGCCCCAGGCCTCCCCACCCCAAGGATCCCAAGGCCTGTCTCCCACCTTCACAACCTGTGCCACCACTTGTGTCCCTGCCGACCCTTCTTCACTGGCTCATCCCAGCTCCAGCCTGGCTCCCCCCACATCGCACAGCTGCAGGAGGCTCTTCAGGCACAGTCACTGGACTCGCGGGCGTTTACTGGCCGCTGCAAAGGGCCCGCCTCCGAGCAGTACCTGGGAAAGTCGTGGCCTCTTCTCCCCGCCGGCCCCCTTCCCCAAACAGCTCTGACTGCATGCCTGTGCCCACGCGGCCCCCATCTCCAAGAGGAGAAAATCAGGGACCTTAGCAGGCGTACGAGACTCTTCACAATCTTTCTTAATTTTCGCTTCGAATTCCTGCTTCCCTATATGCCACCCACCTTCGGAGCCCAGCACACACCCTCTTCCAACCATCAAGCTCCCCTAGCACCCTCAGGGGGTGACAGGTAGTGGGCCTGTGCAGTCACTGCTTCCAAATCTGGCTGTTTTCTGTCCATGCCTCTGCTCATGATTCTCAAAGTGTGGCCTTCTCGCACCTCTGCCCGCCCTCCCCCCGCTCCCCCCTCACATGGGACTCTCCTGGGAGACGCGGTAGACAAGCAGACTGCAGGGTTCCCGCAGGGCCCCCAGACCCCATAGACTCAGAGCCCCTGGAGTCACCTCTTAGGCAGCTGCCCTGTTGGTGTTCTGGTTCTTGCTGACTTTTGAGGAGCCCTGTGGACACTGAGGGAGACTGAAGTCTGGTGAGGTGCTGTCTTTCTCGGCCCCACCCTTCCCACAAAGCCCAGCACAAAAGGAACTCGAGGAAAATCATGTTCCATAGGAGGCCTGACCCTCCATGGGTTGGCCTGCCTTCAGGTGGGGATACTCATGTCAGCAGTGACCGAGGAGGGGCTTTACACAGGAGGGAACCTCAAAATACCAGTTTCCTTTATTAAAGGGAGGGGAGAAAACAGAGAAGAGGGCTTTCAGGCCAGGGTCCATGCTGGGAGCTCCCACCCTTGTGATGCCCCCAACCTGATGGGTAAAGGACACAGTCCCCATCCTGGGGTGCAAACTGGAGGATGCACCCATGAATCAATTTTTTCTGAGAAGGTGACAAGTGTGGGGTCTCAGGAAGGAGGGACCAGCTGCCCAGTGATTCCTGAGGTGCTCCTGATCGTGGCCGATTCATCCTCCAAGACAACCATCATTGTTTGTGAACAGGTATAATTGTACACCCTCATTGCACCCTGCACCCTAAAGGGAGGCTGCAGCCAGGCAGGTGTGAGGTGTTCTCCATGCCACGCGGGCCTGACACGAGGGCGATGCTGGCCTTCTGTCCTCCAACCGGCTTCTGATATCCAGTAGCCCAGGCTCCACGGGGCCACCACTCCCTACATCCCCTTTCCCCCGAGGCCTGGCTTGCTCTAATCCTGTTGTCAGCAGTCCATCGGGGCCACCGTGGGCACAGGCAGCACTCAGAGCAGCAGAAACAGAACAATGCATGACTCAGAGTTCCACGCTTCTGTTGTGGGTTCTAATTTTAGGCCATTGTTCCATTCCTCTCTTTGACTTTCCCAGAATTCCAATGGGTGGGGACAGGCCACCTTGCCAAGATGGAGACCAAGGAGGCGATGGGGTACAGGACCCAGAGGTGGCACTGAGGCACTTGCTCTGGGGGCTGAGCTGAGAGTGGGCTGTGAAGAAAGATGACCCTTTTAGGACGAAGGGTCTCTGCCATCCTCCAGAGAGCAACGTGAGGGTGGGGAAACTGGTGGCTCTGACCCTTGTAACCTCTCTGTGATTACTTGGAGATGCCATCTGAGCTAAAGGGAGGGAGACCTGGAAACCCCATAGCTCTGAGTCACTTGGGTTTGCAGGCAAGTCAAAAGCCCCACAAATCTCAGGGAGACGGCAGGCTCGTGCCCTGGTGTGTGAGCTGGGGTGCCTTCCGTGGCTGCAGTGCGGGCTGAAGAGCGGCTCCATGGCCCCTGGCTTTCCCCACCCCATCCAAAGAGGGACTGGCAACTGCCCTGCTTACTGGTGGTCCAGGCATGAGGTGAACACTGGGTGTGGGCCCTCACTGCCAGGAATCCGTCCAGGCACTCTTTCCTTCCTGGGCTCTCAGCATCCGTGTTGGTTATGAAGGGTGGACAGAGAGCCAGTCTGGAGTCTGACTGCCTCATGTTCCCGTGTTTCTGGAAAGCTTTTCAGAGCCCACATTTCCCCTGAGCAGAATGTGGTGCGTGATTCATAGCTCCCTGCAGTCTGATACATGTGTGTGTGAGAGAGTGTGCATGTGTGTGCGAGTGTGTGCATGTGTGTGTGAGCCCGCATGTGCATGCCAGCGCAGTAGACTCCCTCCCTTCCTGGAAACCAGCTTTGAGCTGGGATGTGAGCCCCCTCGCCTGACCCCCCCCCACCTTTCTGCTCTTCACTTCCTCTGAGGTGATTACTTAGGTGCAAGCAGGTGGAAGGAACAGGGGTGGGAATCCAGGATCCCTTGCATCCGGCTCCAACCCTGGACTGCTTGTGCGGTCCTGGGCAGTTTCTTGTTCACCCTGGCATATGTTCTCCCAGAAGCTGGAGCCTTGCCTGCCCTTCCTTTCCTCCTCAGAGAACTTGGGACGGTGGAAGGGCTCTGAAGGGAGCCGTGGGTCCCACTGCGTGTGGCTCTTGGCCCTGCGAGGGTTTCACTGGCAAATGAAGATGGCACTTCTCCTCCCTTGCTGACGCAGGCAGGGGACACAGCAGGCTGGGAGCCTAGAACCCCACGAGGGCTCAGGGGCTGGCACCTCCTTCCACATCCTTCCTGCTTTCTCCCCCTGAGTCACCTGCGCCTTCACCCCTCACTCAAGGAGGCTCTTTTGGCCCACATGACTCCTCCACCAGCTGTGACCCCTCATCCCTTCTCATCCACTTTAGGGCTTATTTTCTCTCAATTCAGTGTCCCTTTTCCTTACCCCACTTTCTTTCCCTCAAGATCAGAAATATTTATTCTGTCTCTTCCCCTGCAAATTCCCTGTGTCCACTAATGTCAACACAAACCATGTCTTCATTAGCTCCAGTCCACAAAAGCTTTTTGCACTTATCCTGCCCCTGAGTGGTCTGCCCCAGTAAATTATCGCCATGTAACAAACAACCCCCAAACTTTAGAGGTGAAAGACAACCACCATTTTATTACATGTCACAATTTTGTGGGTCAGGAATTTGGATGGGGCTCAGCTGGACAGTCCTTCTGCTCCTCGTGATGTTGGTTAAAATCACTCAGCTGTGATTCACCAGTCCTTAGCTGCTGAAAGGGCTGGTCTGCAAGATCTAGGATGCTTCACTCAGACATCTGGTACTCCCAGTTGACCTTTCCCAGAGTGAGTGTTCCGAGACGCCTGGATGGAAGCCCCCAGGCGAAGTTCAGCTGGGGCTCTCACCTGGAGCGCTTACAGGTGATCTCTCCAGCATGGTGGTCTCAAGGGTAGGCATTCTGGGTGACAGCCTCAGCTGAGCCAGCCCACATTCAGGAGGAGGGATTAGACTCCACTCTCAATGAGGGGACTGGCGAAGACTTTCAAGCCATCTTTCATTTACCAGAACATCTTTCAAAGTCTTGCGCTGAGGCCTCTCCCTTTGCCCTTGCAGGTGAGCTGCTGCTCTGTAACTCTTTCTTAGGTCATTGATGGTCTTGGCTTTCCCAGCTGGGCTGTGCACTCTTCTAGGGAGGGAGGAGGGGGAGGTCTTGGCCAGATGCTTCAGGCAGAGGCTACACCCAGCAGATGTTTACCAAAGACAGCAGGAGAGGCCCCCAGGAGCTGGAAGATGAGTTGTATAGGTCGAGCATCATGTCGATGACACGTATCATCCATGAGCTGCCCTCCAAATACCAGGTACAATCATGGGACCATGAAATCCTAGCTCAGAGGACTTGTCAGGGAGCAGGGATGTAGGGTTCCAGGTAGATGAGGCAGCAACCACCTGGTCCAAGTGCGCAGGGCTAGTGCTGTCCCGATGATGGCAGTTCTCACTCACTGGCTCTTGCCTGCTGCAGATTTGAAGCTGGCTGACACAAGTCAGACTGAAGCTTGTCATTTCCACCTGCTTCCGCAGCACGGAGCTGTGAGGCATCAAGTGTCAGTGCACAGGCTCTGGAACCACAATGCCTACATTCAAAACCCTGATCTACCACCTGGACTAAGTTGCTGCATCTCCCAGAAGCTCAGGTTCCTTTTCTTTAAGATAGAACAATTAATAGCACCCATCTCATCATGCTGTCGCAAGGATTTAATAAGGTAATGAAGGTTAGCCTCTGTCATTACTGTCAGTATTGTCCTCAATCACTAGGTTCCAACCAGGAGGAGAAGAGAAAGAAAATGTTCAGGAAAATTAATAATTGCAGAGAGAAAAACCATTAATTAAAACACATAAAGAGAATATAATTTATGACAATTTATATGGCTACAGTACTAGTTAATTTACAATATGCCTTCACAAATGTCAGCACCTTACCTAAACCTGTGTTTTAGTTTGATAAAGTTATATATGTACATGGTTGAAAAAGTTTAGTAGTTCCACCTCTTCCCTCCTCTGAGTCCCACTTCCCAGAGAGGGCCATTTTTAACTTTTTCAGTGACATTAGTCTCCATATTTTTAAGTATCATACTTAACTATATCTTTTTGGTTGAACTAATATTTAATCTTGACATTTTGACCATTTAATCCATTCTTCACCGTTGAGCCATGTAGGGTACTATGATTACATTTCCTTTCTTGTGCAGCTTTTGTTTTCTCTGGGGTCAGTAACTGTCCATTTTCGGTTGTTTGGTTTCTATACCTATCACTTATTAATCCCTTAACTTTCCAAAGGAAGTGAAATATCCTCTCAGTATGTTCAGACATATTGTAATTGACACTGGTAATCAATCAACTCCATTTTATTCTTGTCCACAGTCTTCATCATATGTTGGTGATCCTTTGTTGTCTGCTCATATTTAAGAATGGGGCACTAAAAATTTACTTGCAAACTATGTGCGTGGGTGAAGGTTTTGACTATAGGTGATAGTCTAGGGCAAACTTTCTGGGCTGATTTGTTGGGGGGTACCACTGAATGCCAGTATCTGCAGGTCTCTTCTCCTGGGCTAGTTGGTTTAATCAAAAAGGGATCCACCGTCTCTTGCCCAAGGGTGGGAGTAGTGCCTAAATCTTGCTGCGGGAGTGTGGGAGCTGAGTTAGGGGAATGGACTGCCTGCCCTCTTCACTTAATTCCCCTGTTTACAGCTTGGAATCTTCCCCCTGATCCTTGGCTACTCCCTGTGCTTCTGAATTCAGAGCTTCTCCGTTTCAGTCTCTCTAGAGAGGTAAACTCTAGTCTTCTGCCAGGATGGGAGAGAGTACTGGGGGTCTAAATTACTCTTCATAAAGACTTTTAATCAAACCTCCTATTTTCAGCCTCATCTGCACCCCCCTCAATTTAAAAGGTACCTGGTACTTCTAATTCTTAGATTTTTCTGGGACACTGAAGCCCAATTAGCCTATCATTGGTCTTTCTCAACAATTTGTTTGAGTTTCAGCTTTCCGGAGCCTATTGTCAGTTACCATTTGGTTATCCACTTTTCACCCTCCAATATTTTGTGACTGTTTTCTATTCTATTTGTCTTTGTGGGTTTGTACCTAAAAATTATTCACTTTTGTTTTAGTGGGACTTCCAGAGAGAGTGGTTCAGTCTGCCATGTTTAACTGGAAGTCCCAGGGGGCATTACTTAGTCACTTTATAATGAGAAAACTCAAGCTCACAAAGGACATGAACTGTGTAAAGACACAAAAAGAGTGAAGGGACTTGAACCCAGATCAGGTTCTAACTCTTGCACTTTTTCTTGACCCACCCTTCGGTCATTCTTCTAATGATCATTTATCATAAGACAATTTTGTGCAGCAGGATCTGCTGAAGGTTCAAGGGGGTAATGGAAGGAGGGCTACATCACAGGGTATATGACTCAACATTGAGTATTAGATGTTTTAATACGCAGTTCTTCCCACAACTGGGAATTTATTACTGACTACTCCTTTTCATTTGGCCCCCAAGCTACTCCCCACTCTGGTCTTCTTTCCTCTCTCAATTTCTCTCCATATTCCAGGTGACTTCATTCTCCCTTTCTCAAGTTACCCATGGAAACTCAAAATTTCTCTCACAATGTTCTGCACAGCAATTTAGCTACTTCTTCTGTATTCTTTCCATGCCATGGAAGTAGCAGGAAGATAGGGAATGGGGAAGAATTGATTTTGACTAAATAACAATTCCATTGTATTAGTTAGGGTAAAAGGGTAAATTTCTGGAAAAAAAGAATCTAAAATTATATGACTGAAAACAATCTATTTCTCTTGTGTTGGGGTAGTTGGTGGAGGCCTATGCTCCATCCAGTCTTTCAGGGAATCAGGCTGATGGCAGCTCTGCCAACTTGAGCATTGGTTTCCAAGGATGTTCTAGTCCTTGTCATCTCAGCTGAAGGACTATGGAGAAATGAATGAGCAGGGCCCTCACCTGCCCCGTCCTCCTGGGCAACTGGAAGCCACCCTTAACCAAAAACAAACAGAATGAAAGCAAAGAAAAAAATCTTTTTATCCAGGACTAAAAATTTGAATAGGATCCAATACCTAAACTATTGCTGATAGACTATATTATAAGTCCTAGTCCTGGACAAATATATGTATCTTCTGTATGGGCAAAAAAAAGTCACCAGACACATGAATAAATTCAGCAGCTCTAAGCAAGTGATTCACTGAGAAAGATAAGGAAATATGCAAGAAAATATGAAACAAATGTATTCCTTTGAAACCTATTTTAAAAAGAAATTGTCTATATATTTCCAGTGAGATGAAGGAGGAGTCTGAAATTAGGATCCAGTGGTAATTGAACCTCTCTTTGGGATTTTTAGTTGTTAATCAATACATTTTCTTTTCCGGCAGGATCCAGGATCTGGGTTCAGATTCCATCTTCTGTCATCCCTCAGCTCTGCAGTTACTTTGGGATGGCTTCTTTCTCAGGTAGGCTGTCTACATGGTGGTCCAAATGGCCATTAATAGCTCTGAGACTTTTCTTTTATAATAGTTCCAGCAAAACCAATCTCATTGGCCTGGCATTGGTCAATGCCCATTACTGTACCTATTATATGGCCAAGGAATTGCTATGCTTTTATTGTCATATATCCGTTCACCCCTGGGATCTAGGGATAGAGTCATCTCCATCCAGCTCACATGAATGGAGAATGAAGAAGAGGAGGTTCCTTAAAGGAAGAGATGGGTGATCGGCCACCAGAAACAATTGTTCACTTACCCAACCTAATTACTGTTCATGTGGAAGACAACACAGAGACATTCTTAGATGTGCTTGGATTCATCTATTACCCCTTCTGAAAAGTTGTTTGAAGAAATATAACTGAGAAATGAATCAAAACAAGAACTCCAATATGGAAGATGTACTATAAAAAAATTGGTGGCAAGCAATACAACTGTAAAACTTAGAGTTAATGTATATATTACTGCTAGTAACATAGTTAGAAATTTAATAAAATGAGAAAAAATTCTTTAGAGAGCTAACCAAAGTGAAAAGAAATTTGTAGTAATAACCGACACCGAAAAGCCTCTGGTTATTCCAATGAAAATCCTCAGTTTAGGTTAAATCAGGAAGGGAGATAGATGTGAAGTAGGAAAGAATAAGAGCAAACTTGAACCCATCAGGACAGACAGGAACACGTGTCTATCTCTCACTGCTCTAGTAAGCTGGCATCAACTGTAGGTGCAACAGAGTCAGAATTCTGAGGAGCAGGAAGAGATCCAGTGGAGCTGAGGGCCTGGCTGCCGTCCACACCAAGATCAGCCAGCAGGTATGCAGCATTTGTGAACTGCAATAGTACCTGGCCCTACACTGACCTTTGGTGTAAAACAAATGACTGCTCCATCACTTCTGCCTTCCAAATCCCATGTAAATTTCCTTTGGAGCCCATTCTAATGCTCAATCGTATAAGGAAATGAATTCTGTGAAATGCAGTTCTTCCAGCCTAGCTAAGTGGTCAGAGTACAAAGCCATCACCATAACTAAATAAAAGCAAATGAAAGCAAAATGCATTCAACAGTTAACTCAAAAACTTAGAGAAGAGTAATAAAACAAACCTAATGAAAGTAAAAGGAAAAAATTAATAAAGACAAAAGCAAAACTTAATGAATTAGGAAATGAAGACTCAATAGATTTATTAAACAAACCAAAGTGTTTATTTGTGCAAAGGCTAATAAAATAAGAAAATCTTAACAGTGCTAATAAAACAAAAAAGTGCACACAAAATGTTATGAATGAGAAATAGCATAAAACCCTGGAAAGAGTGACATAAAAAAAAGTACAACAATATACAATTGGAAATTCAAACTTAAAACACCAGTTTCCAGAGCATTAAAACCTTAAAATAATCAAGGATAAATATAACAAATTATGAGCAAGACATGTACACTGAAAATTACAAAACCTTGCTGAGAAATTAAATACAACTGAAATAAAGAGAAAGATATACCATGTTCACAAATTGGAAGACTTAATATTGTTAAGATTTCAGTTGTCCCCCTTTCTATAGATTCAAAACAATCCAAATAAAAATACCAGAAAGCTTTTATTTTTTGGAGTGGAGGAGTAGAAATCAACAAGCTGATTCTAAAATTTATATAGAAATGCAAAATGTCTAGAATACCCAAAACAATTTGGTAAAAAAAGACGAAGTTATAGGACTTAAATTATTTGATTTCATGAGCGTTAAAGCAACAGGAATCAAGATAGTGTGGTACTGGTGTGAAGGCAGATGAATGGAATATAGATAGGCATTTTCTACACACGTGCTAAGGTAATTCAATGGGGATACTTTCTTCAACGCATGGAACTGAAACAATTGGATATCCATATGTAAAAAAGTGAACCTTGATCCTTACCTCACATCATAAAAAGTGAACATGAAATAGATTATAGACCTAAATGTAAGAGTTAAAACTATAAAGCTTCTAAAGGAAAACAAGAAAACCCTTGTGTTGTTGGGTTAGGCAGATTTCTTAGGACATAAAAAGCACACAGTATAAATTAAAAAAATGAACTTCATCAAAATAAACAGTCTTGCTACTTGAAAGACCCTGCTGAGAAATTGGAAGATTGGGAGAAAATATTTGCAAACATATCTGTTATGTAAATAATTCTTATACATTAATAATAAGAAGGCAAACAACTGAATAAAAAGTGAGTAGAAGATCTGAATAAAGACTTCACCATTAAAGGTATGGAATGGCAAAAAGCACATGAAGAGATGCTCAACATCATGAGTATTCAGGAATAATATACATTAAAACCACAATGAGATGTCTCTATGCACTTACTAAAATTAAAAAGACTGATCATAACAAGTGTTGGCAAGGATGTGAAACAACAGGAATTTATCCAAGAGAAATGAACAATGTGCCCACACCTAGATTTGTACACAGAGGTTTATACAGCAGCTTTATTTGTAATAGCCTCTGAACTGGTTTCCTGAGGCTGCTCTAACAAATTGCCACAAACGTGATTCCTTAAGACAACATAAATTTATTCTCTCACCGTTCTGGAGGCCAGATGTCCAAACAGTTCACTGGAATATAATCAAAGTATAAACATGGCCATAAACATTTTGGAGACTATAGGGGAGAACACAGTTCTTGCCTCTTTCAGCTTCTAGAGGCTGCTGGCATTCCTTGGCTTGTATCACTCCAACATCTTCAAATTTCTCCCTGCTCAGTCTGCACATTACCTTCTCTGCTGTGTGTGTCAAATCTGCCTCACTCTTACAAAGATACATGGGATTGCATTTAGGGCCCACCCTGGTATTCGAGGATAATCTTCCCATCCCAAGATCCTTTATTTGATCACATCTGCAAAGATGCTTTTGTAATGTTTACAGGTTCTAGGGATTAGTATGTGAATATTTTTAGAGGGCCATTTTTTCAGCCATGGCCTCAAACTGGAAATAATCCAAATTTTCATCAACTGATGAACGGATAAATACATTTTGGTATATCCACACAATAGGATACTATTCACCAATAAAAAGAGCCAAACTCCTAATATATGCATGCATGAATCTCAAAAACATGCTAAGAAAATGAAGTCAAATATAAAACACAAATTTTATCGGATTCCATTCCTACAAAATTCTAGGAAAGGTACAGTTACAGTGATAGAAATCAAACCAGTAGTTGCATGGGGGAGGGGCTGGAGAGGGTATTGACTGCGAAGGGGCAAGAGGGAACTTTTTTGGCATGATGGAAATACTCTGTATTTTTGGTGGAGGTTACAAGAATGCATTCATTTGTTAAAACCCACTGAACTGGACACTTAAAATGGGTGAGTTTTTAAATGTTAATCACACTTCAATAAAGCTAATAGTAAAAAGGAAAGACTAAAAGGCTGAGAAATTTGAAAATCTAGTTGAATTGGTTGAGTTTTAAGGAAAATATAACTAAAATAGAGTCAAGAAGAAAAAGAAAGTCTGAATAGAGCAATAAACATGGAATAAATCAAGAAGTTTGTGAAGAACTTTGCCCCTTTCCCCATATCATCTAAACTGAACCATAGGAACAGAAGGTAGACCTGCTTGCTGGTGATTTATTTCAAACGTGAGAGAACTTCTTTTCTTTTTTTTTCTTTTTTTTGACTGTCAGTTTTATTGCATTATCAGCTGTTTTCTTGTGTTTACATTGTTCTGAGTACAATGCTTGAAAAAGATTTCCTTTTAGAGAGTGAAAAAAATAGGTATCGAGTTAAACCTGGAGGTTAAATTTGTTCAACAAATGTCTATATATTTCATCATACAACTATAAGGCAACAAGTAGCAATCAGAGAGATATGTACTCAAGGAGAGACTCAGGGTAGTGTCTGTAGTCCAGTTAAATGTTGTCTCACACATTTCTCCCCTCAGACCCCTTACTTAGGACTGGTGAATTAATGATAGGAAGAAAAATAAAAGTCTTGTTTAATTTTTAAGTTAAGAGGACTGTTACCTATTGAAGTCTTTATTTTATTGGAGTATAACTGCTTTACAATATTTTGTTAGTTTCTGCTGTATAATGAAGTGAATCAGCTATATGTATACCTATATCCCCTCCCTCTTGGACCTCCCTCCCCCCTGCCCCCCATCCCACCCATCTAGGTCATCACAGAGCACAGAGCTGAGCTCCCTGTGCTTTATAGCAGGTTCCCACTAGCTATCTATTTTACAGATGGTAGTGTATTTATGTCATACCTAATCTCCCAATTCATCCCACCCTCTCTTTCCCGCCCATATTATGTACCACATCTTCTTTATCCATTCCTCTGTTGATAGACATTTAAGCTGTTCCCACGTCCTGGCTATTGTAAATAGTCCTGCAGTGAACACTGGGGTACATGTAACATTTTGAATTTTTTTCTCAGGGTATAAACCCAGGAGTGGGATTGCTGGGTCATATGGTAATTCTATTTTTAGTTTTTTAAGGAACCTCAATACTGTTCTCCACAGTGGCTGTGTAAATTTACATTCCCACCAACAGTGCAAGAGGGTTCCCTTTTCTCCACCCCCTCTCCAACATTTATTGTTTCTAGATTTTTGATGATGGCCATTCTGATGGTGTGAGGTGATACCTCATTGTAGTTTTGACTTGCATTTCTCTGTGATGTTGAGCATCTTTTCATGTGCCTCTTGGCCATCTGTATGTCTTCTTAGGTGAAATGTTTATTTAGGTCTTCTGCCCATTTTTTGATTGGGTTGTTTGTTTTCTGATATTGAGCTACATGAGCTGTTTGTATATTTTGGAGATTAATCCTTTGTCCATTGCTTTGTTTGCAAATATTTTCTCCCATTCTGAGGGTTGTCTTTTCGTCTTGTTTAAGGTTTCCTTTGCCGTGCAAAAGATTTTAAGTTTAATTAGATCCCATTTGTTTATTTCTGTTTTTATTTTCATTACTCTAGGAGGTGGGTCACAAAGGATCTTGCTGTGGTTTATGTCATAGAGTGTGTTTCCTCTGTTTTTCTCTAAGAGTTTTAGAGTGTCTGGTTTTACATTTAGGTCTTTAATCCATTTTGAGTTTATTTTTGTGTATGGTGTTAGGTGGTCTAATTTCATTCTTTTACATGTAGCTGACCAGTTTTCCCAACACCACTTATTGAAGAGGCTGTGTTTTCTCCATTGTATATTCTTGCCTCCTTTGTCATAAATTAGTTGACAATATGTGTGTGGGTTTATCTCTGGGCTTTCTATCCTGTTCCATTGACCTATATTTCTGTTTTTGTGCCAGTACCATATTATCTTGATTACTGTAGTTTTGTAGTATATTTTGAAGTTGGGGAGCCTGATTCCTCCAGCTCCATTTTTCTTTCTCAAGGTTGCTTTGGCTATTCAGGGTCTTTTGTGTTTCCATACAAACCGTAAATTTTTTTGTTCTAATTCTGTGAAGAATGCCATTGATAATTTGATAGAGATTGCATTGAACCTCTAGATTGCTTTGGGTAGTATAGTTGTTTTCACAAAATTGATTCTTCCAATCTCCAATCGATGGAGAAACAGATATTTCTCCATCTGTTTATGTCATCTTTGATTTCTTTCATTAGTGTTTTATAGTTTTCTGAGTACAGGTCTTTTGCCTCCTTACATACATTTATTCCTAGGTATTTTATTCTTTTTGTTGTGATGGTAAATGGGATTTTTTCCTTAATTTCTCCTTCTGATCTTTTGTTGTTAGTGTGTAGGAATGCAAGAGATTTCTGTGCATTAATTTTGTATCCTGAAACCTTACCAAATTCATTGATTAGTTCTAGTAGTTTTCTGGTGACATCTTTGGGGTTTTTTATGTATAGGAACATGTCATCTGTAAACAGTGACATGATTTGGATTTGGATTCTTTCCAATTTGGATTCCTTTGATTTCTTTTTCTTCTCTGATTTCCATGGCTAGGGCTTCCAAAACTATGGTGAATAACAGTAGCAAGAGTGGACATCCTTGTCTTGTCCCTAATCTTAGAGGAAATGCTTTCAGTTTTTCACCATTGAGAAGGATGTTTGCTGTGGGTTTGTCATATATGGCCTTTATTATGTTGAGGTAGGTTCCCTCTATGCCCACTTTCAGGAGAGTTTTAATCATAAATGGGTGTTAAATTTTGTCAAAAGTGTTTTCTGCATGTATTGAGATGATCATATGGTTCTTATTTTTTAATTTGTTAATATGGTGTATCACATTGATTGATTTGCGTATATTGAAGAATTCTTGCATCCCTGGGATAAATCCCATGTGATTATAGTGTAAGATTTTTTTAATGTGTTGTTGGATTCTTTTTTTTTTTAACATTTTTATTGGAGTATAATTGTTTTACAATGGTGTGTTAGTTTCTGCTTTATAACAAAGTGAATCAGTTATACATATGCATATACCCCCATATCTCTTCCCTCTTGCATCTCCCTCCCTCCCACCCTCCCTATCCCACCTTTCTAGCTGGTCACAAAGCATGGAGCTGATCTCCCTGTGCTATGCGACTGCTTCCCACTAACTATCTATTTTACGTTTGGTAGTGTATATATGTCCATGCCACTCTCTCACTTTGTCCCAGCTTACCCTTCACCCTCCCCATATCCTCAAGTCCATGCTCTAGTAGGTCTGTGTCTTTACTCCCGTCTTGCCCCTAGGTTCTTCATGACCATTTTTTTTCTTAGTTTCCATATATATGCGTTAGCATGCGGTATTTATTTTTCTCTTTCTGACTTACTTCACTCTGTATGACAGTCTCTAGGTCCATCCACCTCACTACAAATAACTCAATTTCTTTTCTTTTTATGGCTGAGTAATATTCCATTGTATATATGTGCCACATCTTCTTTATCCATTCATCTATTGATGGACAGTTATGTTGCCTCCATGTCCTGGCTATTGTAAATAGAGCTGCAATGAACATTGTGGTACATGACTCTTTTTGAATTATGGTTTTCTCAGGGTATATGCCCAGTAGTGGGATTGCTGGGTCGTATGGTAGTTCTATTTGTAGTTTTTTAAGGAACCTCCATACTGTTCTCCATAGTGGTTGTATCAATTTACATTCCCACCAACAATTTATGAGGGTTCCCTTTTCTCCTGTGTTGCTGGATTCTGTTTGCTAGTATTTTGTTGAGGATTTTTGCATCTATGTTCATCAGTGGTATTGGTCTGTAATTTTCTTTTTTTGTGTGGTATCTTTGTCTGGTTTTGGTATCAGGGTGATGGTGGTCTTATTGAACGAGTTTGGGAGTGTTCCTCCCTCCACAATTTTTGGAAGAGCTTGAGATATATAGGTGTTAACTCTTCTCTAAATGTTTGATAGAACTCACCTGTGAAGCCATCTGGTCCTGGACTTTTGTTTGTTGGAAGATTTTTAATTACAGTTGCAATTTCATTACTTGTGATTGGTTTGTTTATATTTTCTAATTCTTCCTGGTTCAGTCTTGGAAAGTTGTACCTTTCCAAGAATTTGTCCTTTTCTTCCAGGTTGTCCATTTTATTGGCATAGAGTTGCTTGTAGTAGTCTCTTAGGATCCTTTGTATTTCTGTGGTGTCAGTTGTAATTTCTCCTTTTTCATTTCTAATTTTATAGCTTTGAGTCCTCTCTCTTTTTTTCTTTTTTCTTTTCTTTTTTTTAACATCTTTATTGGGGTATAATTGCTTTACAATGGTGTGTTAGTTTCTGCTTTATAACAAAGTGAATCAGTTATACATATATATATGTTCCCATATCTCTTCCCTCTTGCATCTCCCTCCCTCCCACCCTCCCTATCCCACCCCTCCAGGCGGTCACAAAGCACCGAGCCGATATCCCTGTGCCATGTGGCTGCTTCCCACTAGCTATCTACCTTACGTTTGTTAGTATATATATGTCCATGACTCTCTCTCGCCCTGTCACAGCTCACCCTTCCCCCTCCCCATATCCTCAAGTCCATTCTCCAGTAGGTCTGTGTCTTTATTCCTGTCTTACCCCTAGGTTCTTCATGACATTTTTTTTCTTAAATTCCATATATATGTGTTAGCATACGGTATTTATCTTTTTCTTTCTGACTAACTTCACTCTGTATGACAGGCTCTAGGTCCATCCACCTCATTACAAATAGCTCAATTTCGTTTCTTTTTATGGCTGAGTAATATTCCATTGTATATATATGCCACATCTTCTTTATCCATTCATCCGATGATGGGCACTTAGGTTGTTTCCATCTCTGGGCTATTGTAAATAGAGCTGCAATGAACATTTTGGTACATGACTCTTTTTGAATTTTGGTTTTCTCAGGGTATATGCCCAGTAGTGGGATTGCTGGGTCGTATGGTAGTTCTATTTGTAGTTTTTTAAGGAACCTCCATACTGTTCTCCATAGTGGCTGAACCAATTCACGTTCCTACCAGCAGTGCAAGAGGGTTCCCTTTTCTCCACACCCTCTCCAACATTTATTGTTTCTAGATTTTTTGATGATGGCCATTCTGACTGGTGTGAGATGATATCTCATTGTAGTTTTGATTTGCGTTTCTCTAATGATTAATGATGTTGAGCATTCTTTCATGTGTTTGTTGGTAGTCTGTATAGCTTCTTTGGAGAAATGTGTATTTAGGTCTTCTGCCCACTTTTGGATTGGGTTGTTTGTTTTTTTAATATTAAGCTGCATGATCTGTTTATATATTTTGGAGATTAATCCTTTGTCCATTGATCCATTTGCAAATATTTTCTCTCATTCTGAGAGTTGTCTTTTTGTCTTGTTTGTAGTTTCCTTTGCTGTGCAAAAGCTTTGAAGTTTCATTAGGTCCCATTTGTTTATTTTTGTTTTTATTTCCATTTCTCTAGGAGGTGGGTCAGAAAGGATCTTGCTGTGATTTATGTCATAGAGTGTTCTGCCTATGTTTTCCTCTAAGAGTTTGATAGTTTCTGGCCTTACATTTAGGTCTTTAATCCATTTTGAGCTTATTTTTGTGTATGGTGTTAGGGAGTGATCTAATCTCATACTTTTACATGTATCTGTCCAGTTTTCCCAGCACCACTTATTGAAGAGGCTGTCCTTTCTCCACTGTACATTCCTGCCACCTTTATCAAAGATAAGGTGTCCATATGTGCGTGGGTTTATCTCTGGGATTTCTATCCTGTTGCATTGATCTATCTTTCTGTTCTTGTGCCAGTACCATACTGTCTTGATTACTGTAGCTTTGTAGTATAGTCTGAAGTCAGGGAGCCTGATTCCTCCAGCTCCGTTTTTCGTTCTCAAGATTGCTTTGGCTACTCGGGGGCTTTTGTGTTTCCATACACATTGTGAAATTTTTTGTTCTAGTTCTGTGAAAAATGCCAGTGGTAGTTTGATAGGGATTGCATTGAATCTATAGATTGCTTTGGGTAGTAGAGTCATTTTCACAATGTTGATTCTTCCAATCCAAGAACATGGTATATCTCTCCATCTATTTGTATCATCTTTAATTTCTTTCATCAGTGTCTTATAATTTTCTGCATACAGGTCTTTTGTCTCCTTAGGTAGGTTTATTCCTAGATATTTTATTCTTTTTATTGCAGTGGTAAATGGGAGTGTTTTCTTGATTTCACTTTCAGATTTTTAATCATTAGTATATAGGAATGTCAGAGATTTCTGTGCATTAATTTTGTATCCTGCTACTTTACCAAATTCATTGATTAGCTCTAGTAGTTTTCTGGTAGCATCTTTAGGATTCTCTATGTATAGTATCATGTCATCTGCAAACAGTGACAGCTTTACTTCTTCTTTTCCGATTTGGATTCCTTTTATTTCCTTTTCTTCTCTGATTGCTGTGGCTAAAACTTCCAAAGCTATGTTGAATAAGAGTGGTGAGAGTGGGCAACCTTGTCTTGTTCCTGATCTTAGTGGAAATGCTTTCAGTTTTTCACCATTGAGGATGATGTTGGCTGTGGGTTTGTCATATATGGCCTTTATTATGTTGAGGAAAGTTCCCTCTATGCCTACTTTCTGGAGGGTTTTTATCATAAATGGGTGTTGAATTTTGTCAGAAGCTTTCTCTGCATCTCTTGAGATGATCATATGGTTTTTCTCCTTCAATTTGTTAATATGGTTTATCACATTGATAGATTTGCGTATATTGAAGAATCCTTGCATTCCTGGAATAAACCCCATTTGATCATGGCGTATGATCCTTTTAATGTGCTGTTGGATTCTGTTTGCTAGTATTTTGTTGAGGATTTTTGCATCTATGTTCATCAGTGTTATTGGCCTGTAGTTTTCTTTCTTTGTGACATCCTTGTCTGGTTTTGGTATCAAGGTGATGGTGGCCTCGTAGAAGGAATTTGGGAGTGTTCCTCCCTCTGCTATATTTTGGAAGAGTTTGAGAAGGATAGGTGTTAGCTCTTCTGTAAATGTTTGATAGAATTCGCCTGTGAAGCCATCTGGTCCTGGGCTTTTGTTTGTTGGAAGATTTTTAATCACAGTTTCAATTTCAGTGCTTGTGATTGGTCTGTTCATATTTTCTAATTCTTCCTGATTCAGTCTTGGCAGGTTGTGCATTTCTAAGAATTTGTCCATTTCTTCCAGATTGTCCATTTTATTGGCATAGAGTTGCTTGTAGTAATCTCTCATGATCTTTTTTATTTCTGCAGTGTCAGTTGTTACTTCCTCTTTTTCATTTCTAATTCTATTGATTTGAGTCTTCTCCCTTTTTTTCTTGATGAGTCTGGTTAAACAAAATTTATCAATTTTGTTTATTTTCTCAAAGAACCAGCTTTTAGTTTTATTGATCTTTGCTATTGTTTTCTTCCTTTCTATTTCATGTATTTCTATTCTGATCTTTATGATTCTTTCCTTCTACTAACTTTGTGTTTTCTTTGTTCTTCTTTTTGTAGCTGCTTTAGGTGTAAGGTTAGATTGTTTATTTGAGATATTTCTTGTTTATTGAGGTGAGATTGAATTGCTATAAACTTCTCTCTTAGAACTGCTTTTACTGCATCCCATAGGTTATGGATCATGGTGTTTTTGTTTCTAGGTATTTTTAAATTTCCTCTTTGATTTCTCCTGTGATCTCTTCATTATTTAGCAGTGCACTGTTTAGCCTCCATACATTTGTGTTTTTTACAGTTTTTTTCCTGTAACTTGTCTCTAATATCATAGTGTTGTGGTCAGAAAAGATGCTTGATATGATTTCAATTTTCTTAAATTTTCCAAGGCTTGATTTGTGACCCAAGATGTGATCCATCCTGGAGAATGTTCCATGTGCACTTGAGAAGAAAGTGTATTCTTCTGCTTTTGGATGGAATGTCCTCTAAACTGTACCATAGGAACAGAATGTAGACCTGCTTGCCGGTGATTTATTTCAAACCTGGGAGAATTTCTATGCAACTTAAATTGCTCTAGTGAATAAATAAAGAAGGAAAAGCTTTCCATTTGTCTAATGAAATTTGTTTAACCTTAATACAAAACCGTATAAAACAGCACAAAACAGAAAGCTACTAAATAATATGCACTTGAATACAACATTAATAATACATTAGCAAATCAAGTACATTCCTGTGTGAGAAGAATAACACTACTAAATTAGAGTTCATTCAAGACATACATGGTAAATTTGAGGAACTAAGAAAAATAGGTAGAGATTAACGTTGAAATTTTGCTTCCAACCCCACCCTCTCCAAGTCCCTAGGACAGATGATTTCTATCTGGTGGGAAGGGAGGGGGGAGCTCCTCACAGTGCTTGCTGTTTCTTTCTGGGGTGCAAGGGGTGAATGAAGCCCAGCCCCAAAGAGCTGTTTTGTGGGGGTGGGTAGTGATTGAGATGGATTTCTGGTGCCTTCCCTTTTCACCCCAGGTCTCTTCCACACTTACCCTGTCAGCTCTTTGGGACTCACATAGACAGGGGTCTGGCCTTCTCTTAGTTGCACTGACTCACAGAGCCAGCAACATCCCCAGAAGAACATGAGCTGAGATCCAAATAATACAGTTTAGAATCATAGCCATTCCAAACAAAAAATAACACACAACTGGAGTACAGGTTCCTTCAGAAGGAGAAATACTAGAACAGAGAGATGAACAATTTAGAATTAGAGTAATAAACTAAAAGTGATAGGGGAAGATATTTGCAATATCTAATATCTTAGAATAAGAATAAAGAAACATAAACAAAGACCAAGCAGAAATATTAGTATGAAAAATATGGTAGTTAAAATAAATAATAGAACAGTTCAGATAAATAGCAGCCAGGATCTATGTGGAGGGGATGCATTAGTGATGTGGAAGACTAATCTGAGATCATCTTAAGGAAGAGGGAAAAGACAAATAAATAAAAAATATGAAATGAAAACCCAAGACATATGGAAAATAAAGTTGAAGTACTAACATCCAGATAATAGAGGTGCCATAAAGAGAAAAAAATGGAGAGGAACACATATTAGAAGAAATAATGATGATAAAGTTTCCAGAGTTATCTAGAGGGAAAAGAGGAGGATAAGAAGGAGGAAGAGAAAGAGGAAGGGGAAGGGGAGAAGAAGAGAAAGGGAAGGCAGAGGAGAAGAAAGGCTTTCGATTGAAAGATACTGCAGAGAATAGATAGGGCAGACAGAATGGAAATGTGTAATTTAAGTATAGCAAAGTCTAAGAGAAAATTCTAAAAGTTTCCAGAGAGAAAGAACAGTTCACACACAAAAGAACAAGAGTTAGACTGACCATAAGAGATTTTTCAAATAAGCACTATAAGGAAGTCAAATAAGTGCTTTCAAATAAGCACTATAAGGAAGTCATGAGTATCATTTAAAAAATATTAGAAGGAAAGAATTTAGACTCCATAATTTTATATTTAGCCAAGACATTTACATATGAGGTCATGACAGAAATATTCTTAGTCCCATAAAGCTTCAGAAGGTTTGTCACTGACAAACCACACTGACAAAAATCCACACTGACAGCTGTTTTGGATGAAGTATATAATGAGGAAATGCAAACCCAGATTTGGCTACCATATTGAACAGCACAAGTGTAGATCCTTGCTATTCAAAGTATGGTGTTTGAACCAGCATCGGCATCACCAGGGAGCTTGTTAGAAAAACTCAAGTCCCACCCTAAACATCCAGAATCAGAATCTGCCTTTTAACGAGAATCCTAGATGCCTTGAGAGTTTGAGAAACACAGTTCTAGGTACATCAATATGATTGGTGTTAGGAGGGAGGGAAAACTAAGGGAATGTAAAAATGTGCTAAAATTCTTATCAAATTAGAGGGCAAATGATTGAAAAGAAGCATTAAAAAGTAAGACAACTGAAAAATTAAGATGGTAAAAACGAATCCAAATATATAAAAATAGTTATAATAAATGTGAATGGACTTAACTCACAAGTTAAAAAGCAAATATTGACAGATGGGGTTTAAAAATCCAGATGTATGTTATTTACAAGACATACTTAAAAAGCTAAGAACAAGCCCAAGTTAATAGTAAAAGGAAAGAAAAAGATATATTGGCAAATATTAACCTAAACACAATAGCTATATTACTATCAAATAAGATTGACTTTAAGGCAAAGGGCATGACTAGGGATGGATAGAGCACTACATTATGTAATGATAAAGTGTTCATTTTTGCCAAGGAGACATAGCAATTTTAAAGATGTATGCATCTAACAAAATAACCTCAAATATCTATATAAAGCAAAAACTAATAAATAACATGGAGGTGATAAATCTACCACCATACTAGGAGATCTCAACTTTCTCAATTGTATCAGCAAGGATATAAAAAATATGAAAAATACAAATGATTAGCTTTACCTAATGGGCATTTATGAAATTCTGAATACAAACATTAGAAAGTACACATTTTTCTCAAGCACATCAGAAATATTTACAGTTTCAAATAATAGACATAATTCAGAACATTATCTCTGACCACAGCATACTTA
This sequence comes from Delphinapterus leucas, assembly GCF_059928025.1. Taxonomy (NCBI): domain Eukaryota; kingdom Metazoa; phylum Chordata; class Mammalia; order Artiodactyla; family Monodontidae; genus Delphinapterus; species Delphinapterus leucas. Next base: position 33,264,482 of record NC_143141.1, read on the forward strand.
ATCTTGAAGTGAGTAATCAAAAGATAAATAAGAAACCTTACATATCTGAAAACTTGAAAAATATACTGCTAGTCAGCCCATGGATCAAGAAAAAACTCATAATAGAAACGTACAAATACCTAAATCTTAAAGACTGTGAAAACACTAAATATCAGACCTTGTGGAACTTAAAAAAAAGTATAGCTTTAAATATGTATATAAGAAAATAAGACAGCCTCAAAGTTAATGAGCTATGTGTCTACCTTAAGAAGGTAGGGGAAAAAAAATAGAATAAAACAAAAGGAAGGAGAAACAGATAAACATAAGAATAAAAAAATCAAGAAATAAGAAAAAAAATGAGGTAAAGAATATCAACAAAACCAAAAGTTGGATCTTTGAATGACTCATAAGATAGACAAATCTCTATTAAGACTAACCAAAAAAAAAAGAAAAGACACATATAAACACATACTATGAATGGAAAGGGAGGAATAACTTCACACAGAGATTTAAAGATAAGAGGATACTATCAGCAACTATATGCCAACAATTTTGAATATGTAGACAAAATAGGCAAATTCCTAGAAAATTACAACTGAAAGTGCTGCCTAAAAAGAATTAAAACAAAGCATCAGTCACAGATGGTTTTACAGATGAGTTCTACAACACTTTCAAAGAACTCATCATTCCATTTTATACAACTTTCATGTAGCAGAGAAAGAAGGAATGTAACTTATTCTATGAGGACTGTACTACCCTAATGCCAGAGCCAAACAAAGACATATTGAGGAAGGAAGAAAAAGGGAAAAAGGGAAGGAAACAAAGAAGGGAGGAAGGAAAGAAGGAAGAAAAAAAGGTAGGGAGGGAGAAAGGGAGGAAAGACTATAGGCCCATTTCACTCAAGGGTATAGATGCAAATATCCTAACAAAATATTTTCAAATAGAGTCCAAAAGAATCCAACAGTGTTTAAAAAAGATTAACACACCACGACTAAGATGAGTTTATTTTAAATGAGCAAAGATGGTTTAATATTTTAAAACTCATAAACATTAACAGATTAAAAGAAAAAACTGCATAGTCATTCTAAAAGTTGTAAAAGAAGTTATCTGACAAAACTCATTCATGATTAAAGCACTTATTAACTCAGGATTAGAATGGAAATTTATAAACATTGAAAAGAGTACTTATGAAAAGTCCCCAAAATGGGGAAATGATTTCATTTATAATCGGGAACAAGATGCCAACAATATCACCACCATTCCTCATTTTATTGGATGACCTAGTCAGTTCAATAAGGCAAGAAATAGAAATTAGAGGTATAAGGATTGGAAAAGCGAAATTAAAACCATCATTATTTGTAGATGATCATGTAGTTACATAAAAACACCAGAGAAGTCTACAGACATGTAATTAACAGAATAGATTCTAGCAAGATGAGTGAGTATAACAAGAATAAACACAAATCAGTTACATTTTTACATAGCAGCAGCAAACTAGAAAACACAGTTAAAGACATCATTTAAAATATCATCAGAGAATGTCAATTATCCAACAAATGGTGTATAAGACTTCTACAGAGAAAATTATAACACTTTACTAAGAGAATTTTAAAAGGTATAAATATATGGAGAGATACATTCAAGGGTAAGAAAACAATAGAGTGAAGTTGTCAATTCTCCCTAAATTAATTTACAGATGTAAGGCAATTCCAATCAAAATTCTAACATGTGTGGAACTTGAGTACAAGAAAGAGGTGGCATATCACATAAGCAAAGAAGTGAACATAGCTGGAAAATAGTGGTTATCCATGTGGAAGAAGATGAAATTGTAATCCTGCTTTTCACCGTGTACAGAAATCAGCTCTAAGTGAATTGAAGACTTACGCTTTAATATCCAAAATTTAAGACTCCTAGTAGAAAAATATTTTTAAACAAGATACAAAAATGTCAACTCTAAGGGAAAGATTGATAGATTTGTCTATATTAAAATTAAGAACTTGGTGCTGGAACAAATAGATATCCTTCACAAAAATTAACTCAAAATGGATCACAGACCTAAATGTATAATGCAAAGCCATAAAACTCCTAGAAGATAACACAGGAGAAAACCTAGATGATGTTGGGTATGGTGATGACTTTTAGATATAATGACAAAGAAATAATTGATAGGATGGACTTCATTAAAATTAAAAACTTTTGCTTTATGAAGACAGTGTCAAGAGAATGAGAAGACAGGCCACAGACTGAGAGAAAATATTTGTAAAAGACACATCTGATAAAGAACTATTATCCAAATTATATAAAAAACTCTTGAAGCTCAATAATAAGAAAATAAACAACCTGATTAAAAAATGGGCCAAAGACTTTAACAGACACCTCACCAAAGAAGATATACACATGGCAAATAATCATATGAAAATATGCTCCACATCATATGTCTTTGAGGAGATGCAAATTAAAATAGTAATGAGATACCACTACACACCTATTAGAATGGCCAGTACCACTGACGATACCAAATATTGGTGAGGATGTAGAGCAGCAGGAACTCTCATTCCTTGCTGGTGGGAATGCAAAGTGGTACAGCCACTTTGGAAGACAGTTTGGTAGTTTCTTACAAAACTAAACATACTCTTATTGAACATTCCAGCAATCATGTTCCTTGGTACAAATGAGTTGAAAACTTATGTCTACACAAAAATCTGCGCGTGAATGTTTATGGTAGCTTTATTTATTTATTTATTTTTTTGCGGTACGCGGGCCTCTCACTGTTGTGGCCTCTCCAGTTGCAGAGCACAGGCTCCGGACGCGCAGGCTCAGCAGCCATGGCTCACGGGCCCAGCCGCTCGGCGGCATGTGGGATCTTCCCGGACCGGGGCATGAACCTGCGTCCCCTGCATCGTCAGGCGGACTCTCAACCACTGTGCCACCAGGGAAGCCCCTATGGTAGCTTTATTAATAATAATGCAAAATTTTGAAGCAACCAAGATGTCTTTCAGTAGGTGAATGGATAAACTGTGATACATTCAGACAATGGAATATTATTCAGCACTAAAAAGAAATGAGCCATGAGGCCATGAAAAGACATGGAGGAAATTTAAATGCATATTACTAAGTGAAAAAAGGCAATCTGAAAAGACTATAGACATATGGTTCCAATTCTATGATATTCTGGCAAAGGCAAGACTATTGACACAGTAAAAAGATCAGTGGTTGCTAGAGGCTGGGGGCGGGGGAGGAGGGATGAACAGGCAGAACACAGAGGATTTTTAGGGCAGAGAAAATAGCCTGTATGATACCATAATGGTAGATACACACTATTATGTTTGTCAAAACCCATAGAATGTGCAATAGCAAGAGTAAACACTAGTGTATACTGTGGATTTTGGATGATTATGATATGTCAATGTAGGTTCATCGATTGTAACAAATGGACCACTCTGGTAGGGAATGCTAATAATGGGGAGGTTATGCATTTGTGGGGGGGATGGGGTATATGGGAAATCCCTGTACCTTACCCTCAATTTCGCTGTAAACCCAAAACTGCTGATAAAAAAAGTCTTAGAAAAAGAGAGAGAGAAATTAAAACACTATGGCAAAATTTTTAAGAATTAAGAATTTTATCTATCTAAAGGACTTTTAGGGACTTCCCCGGCAGTCCAGTGGTTAAGACTTCGCCTTTCACTGCAGGGGGTGTGGGTTCGATCCCTGGTTGGGGAGCTAAGATCCCACATGCCTCATGGCCAAAAAACCCAAACATAAACAACAAAAGCAATATTGTAACAAATTCAATAAAGAGTTTAAAAATGGTCCACATCAAAAAAATCTTTAAAAAAAAGACTTTTAAAAGAAAGTAGAAAGTCAATCTAGAAACTGAGAGAAGATCTTTGCAATATCTACAGATGATAATGAACTTGTATCAAGAATATATAAAGAACTCTTACAAAATAGTAAGAAAAGCACATATAACCCAACAGAAAATTGTCCAGAGATATGAGGAGGCATTTCACAGAAGAGGAAACACATATTACCAACATATAGATGAGGAGATGTTCAACATCATTAGTGATAATGAAATTAGTGATAATTAGTGATAAGAAAATGCCAATTAGCACTACAATGAGACAGAATTTAATACCCATCTAATTGGCAAAAATGAAAAAGTCTGACAATATCAGAAGTTGGAGTGGATATGATTCCAGAGATATGATCTCTTTCTTATACATTGCCAGTAGGAATTTAAATTGATATAAACATGGTGGAACACAATTTGGGATGACCACCTAAAGTTTACACAATTTGGGATGACCACCTAAAGTTTATCATCTCTTTAATGCCAGCAATTCTACTCCTAGGTATATACCCAAGAGAAATTTGCACATGTACGACAAGAAGCATCCACAAGAATGTTCATAGCAGCAATGTTCACAATAGCAAAAATCTGGCAATTAAAGTGCCCATCAATGGAAGAGTGAATGATTAAACTGAGATATTTGCATGATAAAGAAGTACAAGGCAGACAAGACAAATGAACTAACATGATACACAACCATATGGATGAATCTTAGTACTATAATATTAAGTGAAAATGTAAGCCCTAAAAGATTACACTTTTTTTAACTAAAATAAAAATACGTACAATTTTAATGAATATATATGCAATAAAATTATACAAAAAGAAAAGTTTAAAAAATGATGAATCAAGATTATGAATCATGATTAACTAAAGTTGGGACAGGAAGGGGAATAAGATAGAGGGAGACCATGTAGCTAGATACAGGTTATTCTCAAGTTCCAAGCTTTTGTTTTGGATGTTGGGTTCACAGATGCTTATTTAATAATTAGAACTAACTAACCAACTAAGTAACTAATTTACTACCCATTTCAATTATTTATTGTTACACAACAAGCCACTCCAAGGTTAATGGCTTAACAGAACATTTGTTATTATCATACCTCATGATTCTCTGTGTCAAGAATTTAGACAGAGCACAGAGGGACTTGTCTTTGTTCCACAATGGCTGGGTCCGTTGGGACGAGTCCAACAGCAGGGGGCTGGAACAATGAAGGGCTGGCCAGGCATTTCTCTCTTTATCTCCATGGGGCTAGGGTTTCTCACAGCATGGCAGCCCCAAGGTAGTTGGACTTCTTACATGGTGGCTGAGGACTCGAGTGACTAGGTGGAAGTTGCAAGCCTTCCTGTGATGTTGCCTCAGAAATCAAGAGAAAGGGAGGAATAGACTCCATCTCCCTTCACCTCTGGAGAGGCAGGAAGAATGAAGAAGAGAGGAGTTGATGGCAACCATCTTTACATAAAAGCCAATGTGAAGACTCTATCATAAATAGATCTATTCTCCCCAAAATAACCTATTAATTTGATATGAGTCTCATCAAAACTCAAAGTTCTAAAATTTACAAAGATTCAGCGTGAAAAATGTTCTAAAGTTTATGCAAAGATTCAATAAGAAAGAACAGTCAAGAACATTATAAAAAAGAGGAGTAATGACAAGATACTTTTCCTACAAGGTATAAAATATATTCTTGGGGAGATGGAAGTGGGGAGGAGCAATATAGGGATAGGGGATTAAGAGGCACAAACTATTCTGTATAAAATAAGCTACAAGGATATATTGTACAACACAGGGAATATAGCCAATATTTTATAATAACTAAAAATGGAGTATAACCTTTAAAAATTGTGAATCACTGCATTGTACCCCTGTAACCTATATAATATTATACATCAACTCTACTTCAGTTAAAAGAAAGTAAAGCATAAAAGTGGAAGTAAATAGAAAGTCCAAACCCAGACAGGTGTTTATAGGGGTTTAGTATAAGGTAGAAATGAGATTTACTTCAGTAAGGAAAGGACAGGCTAGCTGATAAATGGTACCTGCATAATTGGCTTCTTTTATTAAGAAAAAATTATGGTTGGATTATCTTCCTTATTCCTTACTTTAAAATAAATTTCATATTGAATACACATTTAAATGAAAAAATTAAAAGAGAATATAGATCATATAGTAGTTCTATTTTTAGTTTAGTTTTTTTTTTTTTTTGCGGTATGCGGGCCTCTCACCGCCGTGGCCTCTCCCGTTGCGGAGCACAGGCTCCGGACGCGCAGGCTCAGCGGCCATGGCTCATGGGCCAGCCGCTCCACGGCATGTGGGATCTTCCCGGACCGGGGCACGAACCCGTGTGCCCTGCATCGGCAGAGAGACTCTCAACCACTGCGCCACCAGGGAAGCCCTATTTTTAGTTTTTTAAGGAACCTCCATACTGTTCTCCATAGTGGCTATATCAACTTACATTCCCACCAACCTAAGTGTCCATTGACAGATGAATGGATAAAGAAGATGTGGCACATATGTACAATGGAATATTACTCAACCATAAAAAGAAACTAAATTGAGTTATTTGTAGTGAGGTGGATGGACCTAGAGTCTGTCATACAGAGTGAAGGAAGTCAGAAAGAGAAAAACAAATACCGTATGCTAACACATATATGTGGAATCTAAAAAAAAAAAAGAAAACTGGTTCTGATGAACCAAGGGGCAGGACAGGAATAAAGAGGTAGGCATAGAGAATGGACTTGAGGACACAGGGAGGGGTAAGGGTAAGCTGGGATGAAGTGAGAGAGTAGCATTGACATATATACATCACCAAATGTAAAATAGATAGCTAGTGGGAGGCAGCCGCATAGCACCTAGGCGGGTGGGATAGGGAGGGTAGGATGGAGACTCAAGAGGGAGGGGATATGGGAATATATTTATACATATAGCTGATACACTTTGTTATACAGCAAAAACTAGCACAACATTGCTTTACAATTTTATACCAATAAAGATGTTAAAAAAAAAGAGAATATAGAATATTATTTTTACTGTTTCAGAATGGGGAAGACTTTCTACTCTTGACGGCAAAAGCAATAAAGTTAAGATACCGATAGATTTGACTACATAGAAAGTACAAATTCATGTTGTAAAAATTATTATTCTGAAGCAATGAAAAAATAAAGATATCAAAGTGGAATTTTTTTGCAAAAGTACATTAAGAGTTAATAGTCTTTATGTAAAGAACTCTTAAAAATCAGTAAGAACATGAATAGCCTAATTGTAAAAGATGACAAATTACAAAAGCAATTTACAAACGAGCCAATACATATAAGAAAAAGCTGATATTCTTTAAAAAATGCAAAATGAGGTATTTTTCTCCCCCTATTAGATTGGCAAAAATTAAAACGAGTAAAACTGCATAATGCTTATCAGAGTATAAAGAAATAGTCACTTTCATACCCCACTGGTTTGAGTATAAATTAGACTTTCCTGGAGGGCATTTTGACCATCTCTACCAAAAGCCTTAAAATGTAAGCAAGCCCTCTGGCAAAGTAATTTCGCTTCTGGGAAGGAATTTATTCTAAGCAGATAATTGGAGAGCTTCAAGTTAAACATGGCGGATTGAAAAAAATTGGATTTAACCCTGCCCCTCTCCTGAAACCCCACTAGACTGATACAAAGTTAAAAGAGAAGTGTAAAGTAACAAGGAGATGACAGTGGGATAGAGTTGTCAACATAACTTTGGAAGATGAAAATGGATGAATGAGCAGAGAATGGCAAATTGAACACATGCGTTTAATTTTGCTCTCTTCCAAAACTCCCACTAAAGCTACAGTAAAGGGATTGTTTAAAAAGGCTTAAACCCACAATGGTGGGGAGAATGGGAGAGGAGAAAGGAGGAACACAATTTTGTACGATAGAAAGTTGGTGGATGAGTCATAATTTACTTGGTGAACCTGAGGAAGCTGAGAACTCACCTGGTTTCTACCACAGAATCTTCAAAGGACAGAAGAATTGGAGGCCCCAGTTCCTCTGGAAGGAAGTGGGGGAAAAGATGTGCACGACTAACATAGGGAAGATTGTTTGAAAGCTACTTAAGATCCGTATGCCCCCTCTTCAACTCTGTGTTACTGAGTTCCTGCCTCTCCCCTACCCTAGCTGGTGACTGGAGGTTTATTCTCCCTGGAGAAGGCTGTTTGCATTCCTTTTTTTAAAAATTAATTCGTTTGTTTATTTATTTATTTATTTTTGGCTGCATTGGGTTCTTCATTGCTGTGCCCGGGCTTTCTCTAGTTGTGGCGAGCGGGGGCTACTTTTCATTGCAGTGCACGGGCTTCTCATTGCAGTGGCTTCTCTTGTTGCAGAGCACAGTCTCTAGGTGTGCGGGCTTCAGTAGTTGTGGTACACAGGCTCAGAAGTTGTGGCTCACGGGCTCTAGAGCTCAGGCTCCGTAGTTGTGGCACATGGGCTTAGTTGCTCCGCAGCATGTGGGATCTTCCTGGACCAGGGATTGAACCCATGTCCCCTGCAGTGGCAGGCAGATTCTTAACCACTGCACCACCAGGGCAGTCCCTGTTTGCATTCCTTTACCTGTGGCCGTGTCATGCCAGTCTCTGCCTACATGGTCACATTGCCTCCTCCTCTTCTGTGTCAGTCTTTCTCTGCATAAGGACACTTATGTTGGCATTTGGGACCCACTTGAATAACCCAAGGTTATAACCTCACCTCAAAATCCTTGAGTTAATCTCACCTGCAAAGACCCTTTTTCCAAATCAGGTAACATTTATAGGTTCCAGGAATTAGGATGTGAATATCTTTTAGGGGACCATTTTTCAGCCTGCCAAATATGTTAAATTAAATTTATTGATTTTCAAATGTTAAACCAGCTTTCCATTTCTGGGATAAACCCTACTTTGTTTATACTGTATTACCCTTTCTGAAAATACATTGTTAGATTCAACTTACTAAAAATTTTAATAGATGTTTTCTAGGTCAAATGTCATGAATATCATGAAGGACATTTGTCTAAAACTTTTTGTACTCCCTGTTAGGTTTAGATATCACGGTTGTGATGTCAGTTTTTACTTTATGTATTTTGAATAACTAGTTTTTGGTTTCACTGATTTTTCTTTATTGTTTTTCTACTTCCCTTTTTAAAATTGATTTCTGTTCTTTATTATCTCCTTCCCTTTTTTTACTTGGGTTTAATTTGCTTTCTGTTTGTTTGTTTCTTTTAGTTTCTTAAACTTAAACCACTAGTTTGCAACCATTTCCCACTTTGCCCCCCCCTTCATATATTAGCATTTAATGCTACAAATTTCTCTCAAAGCACTGCTTTACTTGTAACCTATTTATTTTGACTGACTGTATTTTCACTTTTATTTAATTCAGAATATGCTTTTATTTTGTTTGTGAATTCTTTGAAGCATAGGTTATTTAGAACTGTTATTTAATATCCAAATATTTGGAAATTTCTCAGTATTTTTCTGTTACTGCTTTATAGTTTAATTCTGTGTGGTAAGAGAACTTTATCTGCATGATTTCAATTCTCTTAAATTTATTGAGACTGCTTTATGGTCCAGAATATAGTCTATTTTGGTAAAGGTTCCACATGTCCTTGAAAAGAATTTGTATTTTTCTATAGTTAGATGGTGTGATCTATAAATGTCAGTTAAATCAGATTAGTTGACTTAAGTTGTCTTCCATATTCTTACTAATTTTCTACTTGTTCAATTACTGAATGAGGACTGCTGAAAAATTATAATTATTTCTTCTTTCAGTTATATGCTTTTACTTCATCTATTTTGAATCTCTATTATTAGATGCATACACATTTAAGATTGTTTTGTCCTTTTGATGAATTTATTCTTTTATTCTGTCTTTAGCCCTGGTAATATTCCTGTTATGAAGTCTACTGTATATGATATTAAGAGAGCTACTCTAGTATTCTTAGGAATAGTGTTTGCAAGATACATCTTTTTCATTATTTTACTTTTAACCTATCTGTGTCTTTGTGTTTAAAGTGGGTTTCTTGAAGAGAATATATTGTTGGGTCTTGCTTTGAAAGAAAAATCAAATCTCACAGTCTCTGCCTTTTAACTTGTATGCACAGACCATTTATATTTAGTGTACATTTAAATATTTTTCAGCTTAAATCTACCAACTTCCTCCTTGTTTTCTTTTAATTCCGGTGCTATTTGTTCCTTTTTTCCTCTTTCCTTCCTTCTCTGGATTAAATTTAAAATTTTTAATTTTATCTCCACTTGGCTTATTACTCTACCTCTTTACTTTTTAGTTATTGCTCTATGGTTTACTATAAACATCTTTAACTTATATTATAATTACATTATAGTCTAATTAAAATAATATATTACATCACACATAGTTGTAGGAAACTTAAAATAGTATATTTTCATTTCCCTCTCTATCCTTTATATTAATTTTCCTTATACATATTTGTAAACTGCATAATAGATTGTTATTATTTTTACTTTAAATAGTCTATCATCTTCTAAAGAGATTCAAATGTGACTTTTAACATTTCTAGTGCTCTTTATCCTTTCTGTGGGCCCATTTTTCTGTCTGGTTTCATTTTCCTTCTGCCATATGATCTTCCTTTAACTTTTCTTATAGTGCAGGTCTGATGGCAATAAATTCTCTCAGCTTTTGCCTGAAAACTTCTTTATTTTCTTTTCAGTTTTGAAAATATTTTTTTCTTCCTTTTTTTTTTTTTTGGCCATGTCACATGGCTTGCAGGATCTTAATTCCTTTGCCAGGGATTGAACCTGGGCCCCAGCAGTGAAAGTGCAGAGTCCTAATCACTGGACCACCAGGGAATTCCCAAAAAAATTTTTTTTGAGTAAAAATTCTAGGTTGACAGATTTTTCTTTTGTTCAGGACTTTAATTATATCTCACCTTTGTTTTCTGTCTTGCCTAGCTTCTAATAAAAAGTCAGTAAGCTGGTAAAATCATAGAGCCCATTTTGTTTGTTTCCCTTCTCTCAGTTATTAAAGTCCTGGGCAACTTATTCCAATGTCTAAAAAACATTATTATATTTTTTTTCTGGTTTTCCGATTGTGTAAAGTGAGAGAGTAAATCTTGTCACTGTTACTAAATGTTGGCTAGAAGCTGAACTCTACTGTTATGATCATTTTTAAGTTTCTATTATGATTTCTTTTTGAATCATTATTTAGAAATGTGTTTCTACAATAATCATAGTTTTGTTATTGAGTTCTCATTGAATTGCGTTGTGATGAGAGATTGTGGTTTGAAGTTATAGCAATTTTTTGAAACGTGTTAAAGCTTGCTTTATGTCCTGGTGTGTAGTTAAGTTTGTAAATTATTCTTGTGTGCTTAAGAAGTATGTGTATTTTCTTTTTTCTTTCTTTTTTCTTTCCCAATTAAACATTCATATGAAGGAGATTGATTCTCCTCCCCTTCAAAGAACCTGTTTGTAGCTGGGGCTGCTGGTGACCAGTGGGGGAAGTAGTGTCTCCAGGGAGGGGCAGGAGCAGGGGTGGGGTGGGGTGAGGGCTTGCAGTGGAGCGACTCCCCTCTGTGCCTGGGCCACAGCCAGCACCTGGTCAGCACCCCCTTTCCATGCCAAGCCCCACAAAGGGGCCGCTGCTGACTGGTCATGACACCTGCAGGGTCCCTGTTGTCAGGGCTCCTGTGTTGGCTGCCAAGTCCGTGTCTTGAGTGATTTACCTGTGAGATCAGTCATGTGCACCTCACTGAGGTTTATTTGGCAGAGAGGGTGCATGAGGGTCTGGCAGAAGAGGGTGAGCAGGCTGCCCCTTGGGCCCAGGCTGGTTATGCCCTGGAGCTGTCCCTGCAGACTCCAGGGGACAGTGGCAGGGTCTCCTCCTTGGAGGGTTTTGGCTGTTGATGTGGAGGTATGGTAACTGGTGGTCCTCAGTGCTCTGCTCTGTCAACCTGTCCACCTACATTCCTCCTCCACCCAGCCCTGCCCAGCCCCTGCTCAGAACTCCCACTCTGAAAATCCTTGAATAAGTTGAGACCCTTGTACAAAGGCTGGGGCGGGCAGGTGTGTGTGTGTGTGTGTGTGTGTGTGTGTGTGTGTTTACTCACAAATGCCATCTGAACAGCTCTCTGCATGTGGCTCCAGGAGCAGACCCCAGACTCCACACAGCGGTGGCATCCTGCAACTCCCTGCCTTTTATAAACCTCAGGGGTGGGGACCCTCCTGTCTGCCCTTCTGCAGGTCTGGCTTTCTGAAATGGTGATGCACATGACCCCCAGCAATGCACCCCACCCCCCAGTCAGCCTGGTAGGTGGGAACTGCAGCCCTTCCAAACACGTTGCTCTGATGCCCAGAGCAAACTGGGGCTCCCTGTTGGCTGCCTGTGGGCAGTCGTTCCCCATGTGGGACGGTCCACATGATTCTCTCACACTCACCTTCACATCCACGCCTGCGATCCATCTGGAGCCAGCTTTTTATAAAGACCAGCCTTCTCTCCCCAGGGATGAGCCATGTCCCCAGCACGTGTCCCCTGGTCGTTGGTCACTGGTCCCCTTTGGAGCCCACGAGTCCCCAGGCCCATTCAGGGTGACCTTGCTTCTTCATTGGCAGAGCTGGCCGGTCACTTATGTTATCGTAGCAACCACAGCTTTGGGGTTATCTCCCTTCTGGGGGAGCAAGCGCTTTCTCTTTGCTCTTTTTCACTTCACGTTCCCATTCCTGGGCCTTTATTCCTCCACGGGCCAATTTAGGAGGAGTTTCCTAAAAAAAAGCCTGCTGGAATTTGGATTTGCATGACATTGACCTAGACACTAACTTGGAGACTTTTGTCAGCTGTGCTGTCCTGACTGCAGCACTTTCTCCATTCTGCTGCTCATCTGCATCCTTCTGTGGAGTCTCAAGAAGGTCATGAGCATGTCTGCTCTTTGGTACTTAATTCCTGGCTTCAGCTGCTGTTGTGAACAGTGTCTTACTTTCTGCTTATTATTGCTGGTGTGGAGTCTTATGATTTCTGTAGGTTTATCTTGTGACCCGTTAGTTCCAGTGGTTCTTGTGTTTATCTGGTTACACTTTCTATGAAGACAGTCACATTATTCACGAGTGACGAGGGTCTTATCTCTTCCTTTCCAATCCTCATACCTCTGACTTCATTTTTTTGTCTTGCACATTTCCTGGGACTTTCAAGATTATGTTCAACAGAGTAGTGGCAAGTGACATTCTTGATTTACTTCTGATCTTGAAGAGATTGTGTCTTAGATTTCTCTCTTTTTTTTTCATTCTTTTAATCACATCTTTATTGGAGTATAATTGCTTCACAAAGTTGTGTCAATTTCTGCCATACCTCAAAGTGAATCAGCTATATGTATACATATATCCCCATATCCCCTCTCTTGAGGTTCCATCCCACCCTCCCTATCCCACCCCTCTAGGTCCTCACAAAGCATCGAGTTGATCTCCCTGTGCTATGCAGCAGCTTCCCACTAGCTATCCGTTTTACATTTGATAGTGTATATATGTCAGTGCCACTTTCTCACTTCATCCCAGCTTCCTCTTTCCCCCCCATCCCGTGTCCTCAAGTCTGTTCTCTACATCTGCATCTTTATTCCTGCCCTGCCACTAGGTCCATCAGTACCACTTTTTTAGTTTCCATATATATGCGTTAGCATACGGTATTTTTCTCTTTCTGACTTACTTCATTCTGCATGACAGACTCTAGGTCCATCCACCTCACTACAAATAATTCAATTTCATTCCCTTTTATGGCTGAGTAATATTCCATTCGATATATGTGCCACATCTTCTTTATCCATTCATCTGTTGATGGACATTTAGGTGGCTTCCATGTCCTGGCTATTGTAAATAGTGCTGCAGTGAAAATGGTGGTACATGAATTTTTTGAATTTCTCAGGGTATATGCCCAGGAGTGGGATTCCTGGGTCATATGGTAGTTCTATTTTTAGCTTTTTAAGGAACCTCCATACTGTTCTCCATAGTGTTTTTATCAATTCACATTCCCACCAACAGTGCAGGAGGGTTCCCTTTTCTCCACACCCTCTCCAGCATTTCTTTTTTCTAGATTTTTTGATGATGGCCATTCTGACCAGTGTTAGATGATACCTCATTGTGGTTTTGATTTGCATTTCTTTAATGATTAGTGATGTTGAGCATCTTTTCATGTGCTTCTTGGTCATCTGTATGTCTTCTATGGAGAAATGTCTATTTAGGTCTTCTGCCCATTTTTGGATTGGATTATTTGTTTTTGTGATATTGAGCTGCATGAGCTGCTTGTATATTTTGGAGATTAATCCTTTGTCCATTGCTTCATTTGCAAATATTTTCTCCCATTCTGAGGGTTGTCTTTTCATCTTGTTTATGGTTTCATTTGCTGTGCAAAAGCTTTGAAGTTTCATTAGGTCCCATTTGTTTATTTTTATTTCCATTACTCTAAGAGGTGGGTCATAGAAGATCTTGCTGTGCTTTATGTCATAGAGTGTTCTGTCCATGTTTTCCTCTAAGGGTCTTATAGTGTCTGGCCTTACATTTAGGTCTTTAATCCATTTTGAGTTTATTTTTCTGTATGGAGTGAGAGAGTGTTCTGATTTCATTCTTTCACATGTAGGTGTCCAGTTTTCCCAGCACCACTTATTGAAGAGGCTGTGTTTTCTCCATTGTATATTCTTGCCTCCTTTGTCATAGATTAGGTGACCATATGTGTGTGAGTTTATCTCTGGGTTTTCTATCCTGTCCCATTGATCGATATTTCTGTTTTTGTGCCAGTACCATACTGTCTTGATTACTGTAGCTTTGTAGTATAGTTTGACGTCAAGGAGCCTGATTCCTCCAGCTCCGTTTTTCTTTCTCAGGATTGCTTTGGCAATTCAAAGTCTTTTGTGTTTCCGTAAAAATTGTAAAATTTTTTGTTCTAATTCTGTGAAGAATGCCATTGGTAATTTTTTTTTTTTTTTTTTTTGTGGTACGCGGGCCTCTCACTGTTGTGGCCTCTCCCATTGTGGAGCACAGGCTCTGGACGTGCAGGCTCAGTGGCCATGGCTCATGGGCCCAGTCACTCCACAGCACGTGGGATCTTCCCGGACTGGGCCACGAACCCATGTCCCCTGCATCGGCAGGCAGACTCTCAACCTCTGCGCCACCAGGGAAGCCCTGCCATTGGTAATTTGATAGGGCTTGCATTGAACGTGTAGATTGCTTTGGGTAGTACTGTCATTTTCACAATGTTGATTCCTCCAATCCAGTAGCGTGGTATAGCTCTCCATCTGTTTATGTCATCTTTGATTTCTTTCATCAGTGTTTTATAATTTCCTGAGTACAGGTTTTTTGCTTGCTTAGGTAGGTTTATTCCTAGGTATTTTATTGTTTTTGTTGCAATGGTAAATGGGATTGTTTCCTTAATTTCTCTTTCTGATCTTCTGTTGTTAGCATATAGGAATGCAAGAGATTTCTGTGCATTAATTATGTATCCTGCAACCTTACCAAATTCATTGATTAGTTCTAGTAGTTTTCTGGTGGCATCTTTGGGGTTTTCTATGTATAGGATCATGTCATCAGCAAACAGTGACAGTTTTACTTCTTTTCCAATTCGTATTCCTTTTATTTATTTTTCTTCTCTGATTACTGTGACTAGGACTTCCAATACTATGTTGAACAATAGTGGCAAGAGTGGGCACCCTTGTCTCATTCCTGATCTTAGAGGAAGTGCTTTCAGAGTTTTACCATTGAAAATGATGTTTGCTGTGGGTTTGTCATATATGGTTTTTATTATGTTGAGGTAGGTTCCCTCTATGCCCATTTTCTGGAGAGTTTTTTTTTTATCATAAATAGGTGTTGAATTTTGTCAAAAGCATTTTCTGCATCTATTGAGATGAACATATGGTTTTTATTCTTTAATTTGTTAATATGGTATATCACATTGATTGTTTTGCGTATATTGAAGAATTCTTGCATCCCTGGCATAAATCCCACTTGATCATGTTTTATGGTTTTTTTAATGTGTTGTTGGATTCTGTTTGCTAGTATTTTGTTGAGGATTTTTGCATCTATGTTCATCAGTGATATTGGTCTATAATTTTTTTTTTTGTGATATCTTTGTCTGGTTTGGGTATCAGGGTGATGGTGGCCTTGTAGAACGAGTTTGGGAGTGTTCCTCCCTCTGCAATTTTTTGGAAGAGTGTTAACTCTTCTCTAAATGTTTGATAGAATTCGCCTGTGAAGCCATCTGGTCCTGGACTTTTGTTTGCTGGAAGATTTTAAATTACAGTTTCAATTTCATTACCTGTGATTGGTCTATTTATATTTTCTAATTCTTCCTGGTTCAGTCTTGGAAAGTTGTACCTTTCCAAGAATTTGTCCTTTTCTTCCAGGTTGTCCATTTTATTGGCACACAGTTGCATTTCTGTGGTGTCGGTTGTAATTTCTCCTTTTTCATTTCTAATTTTATTGCTTTGAGTTCTCTCCCTTTTTTTCTTGATGAGTCTGGCTAAAGGTTTATCAATTTTGTTTATCTTCTCAAAGAACCAACTTTTAGTTTTACTGATCTTTGCTATTGTTTTCTTCGTTTCTATTTCATTTATTTTTGTTGTGATCTTTAGGATTTCTTCCTTCTACTAACTTTGTGTTTTCTTTGTTCTTCTTTTTGTAGTTGCTTTAGGGATAAGGTTAAATTGTTTATTTGAGATGTTTCTTGTTTCTTGAGGTGAGATTGAATTGTTATAAACTTCCCTCTTAGAACTGCTTTTGCTGCATCCCATAGGTTTTGGATCATGGTGTTTTTGTTGTCATTTGTTTCTAGGTATTTTTAAATTTCTTATTTGATATCTTCAGTGATCTCTTGGTTGTTTAGTAGTGCAATATTTAGCTTCCATGTTTTTGTGTTTTTTAAGTTTTTTTCCTTTAATTGATTTCTAATCTCATAGCATTGTGGTTGGAGAAGATACTTGATACGATTTCAATTTTCTTAAATTTTCTAAGGCTATTCGTTACCCAAGATGTGATCTATTCTGGAGAATGTTCCATGTGCACCTGAGAAGAAAGTGTATTCTTCCACTTTTGGGTGGAATGTCCTAAAAATATCAATTAAACCTATCTGGTCTATTGTGTCATTTAAAGCTTGTGTTTCCTTATTTATTTTCTGTCTGGATGATCTGTCTATCAGTGTAAGTGAGGTGCTAAAGTCCACCACTATTATTGTGTTATTGTCATTTTCTCCTTTTATGGCTGTTAGCATTTGCCTGATGTATTGAGGTGCTACTATATTGGGTGCATAAATATTTATAATTGTTATATTTTCTTGGATTGATCCCTTGATCATTATGTAGTGTCCATCCTTATCTCTTGTAACAGTCTTTATTTTAATGTCTATTTTATCTGATATGAGTATTGCTACTCCAGCTTTCTTTTGATTTCCATTTGCACGGCATATCTTTTTCCATCTTCTTACTTTAGTCTGTATGTGTCCCTAGGTCTGAAGTGGGTTTCTTGTAGATAGCATATATAAGGATCTTGTTTTTGTATCCACTCAGCCAGTCTGTGTCTTTTGGTTGGAGCATTTCATCCATTTACATTCAAGGTGATTATTGATATGTATGTTCCTATTATCATTTTCTTAATTGATATGGGTTTGTTTTTGTGTGTCTTCTTGTGTTTCCCACTTAGAGAAGTTCCTTTAGCATTTGTTGTAAAGCTGGTTTTGTGTTGGTGAATTCTCGTAGCTTTTGCTTGTCTGTAAATGTTTTGATTTCTCCATTGAATATGAATGAGATCCTTGCTGGGTAGAGTAATCTTGGTTGTAGGTTTTTCCCTTTCATCACTTAAAATATATCCTGCCACTCCCTTCTGGCCTGTAGAGTTTTTTCTGAGGAATCAGCTGATAACCTTATGGGGATTCCCTTGTATGTTATGTTTTGCTTTTCCCTTGCTGCTTTTAACATTGTTTCTCTGAATTTAATTTTTGTTAGTTTGATTAATATGTGTCTTGGTGTGTTTCTCCTAGGGTTTATCCTGTATGGGACTCTCTGTACTTCCTTGATTTGAGTGGCTATTTCCTTTCCCATGTTAGGGAAGTTTTTAACTATAATCTCTCCAAATATTTTCTCAGGCCCTTTCTCTTTCTCTTCTTCTTCTGGGACCCCTATAATTTGAACGTTGGTGCTTTTAATGTTGTCCCAGAGGTCTCTGAGACTGTCTTCAATTCTTCTGTTTCTTTTTTCTTTCTTCTGCTCTGTGGCAGTTATTTCCACTATTTAATCTTCCAGCTCACTTATCTGTTTTTCTGCCTCAGTTATTCTGCTATTTCTTCCTTCTAGAGCATTTTTAATTTCAGTTATTGTGTTGTTCATCACTGTTTGTTTGCTCTTTAGTTCTTCTAGGTCATTGTTAAACATTCCTTGTATTTTCTCCATTCTTTTTCCAAGATTTTGGATCATCTTTACTATCATTACTCTGAATTCTTTTTCAGGTAGGTTGCCTATTTCTTATTCATTTATTTGGTGTTGTAGGTTTTTACCTTGCTCCTTCTTCTGTAACATATTTTTTTGTCATTTCAATTTTTTTTTTTTTTTGATGAGTGGGGATGTATTCCTGTCTTACTGGTTGTTTTGCCTGAGGTGTCTAGCACTGGAGTTTGCAGGCAGTTGGGTAGAGCTGGGTTTGGTGCTGAGATCAGGACCTCTGGGAGGCCTCACTCCAATAAATATTCCCTGGGGTCTGAGGTTCTCTGTTAGTGCAGCAGTCTGGACTCAGCTCTCCCACCACAGGAGCTCAGGCCCAACCTCCAGCCTGGGAACCAAGATCCCGCAAGCCATGCAGCATGGCAAAAGAAAAGAAAACAAGGAGCAGTACAATAACAAAGAATAAAAAATAATATAAAATTAGAAAGATAGGGCTTCCCTGGTGGCGCAGTGGTTGAGAGTCCGCCTGCTGACGCAGGGGACATGGGTTTGTGCCCCGGTCCGGGAAGATCCCACATGCCATGGAGCGGCTGGGCCTGTGAGCCATGGCCGCTGAGCCTGCACGTCCGGAGCCTGTGCACCGCAGTTAGAGAGGCCACAACGGTGAGAGGCCCGCATACCACAAAAAAAAAAAAAAAAAAAAAATTAGAAAGATAAAAACTATATTAGAAAAAATAAAAATGTAATTGAAACAACTGCAAAAAGGTAAAACAAAACCACAACAGGAAGAAGAAAGAAAGAAAGAAAGAAAAAGGAACAAGCCCAAAGGAAAAGAACAATAACAAAGTATAAAGAATAAAATATAATTAGAAAAATAAAAGATTTATTAGAAAAAATTAAAATATAAATGAATCAACAACAACAAGGTAAACCAGAACCCCAACCTAAAAGAAGAAGAAAAAAAAAAGGCTGGAAAAGCCTTTGGGTATGGGGGGCAGATCTTAGGCGTGGGGTGAAATTTAGGCAGGTGTGGGGTTTAGCGTGGGGCAGGGCCTATGCTCAGCACCCACACAGCCAGAAAAGACTTTGGGGGTGGGCCTATGTGGGCGACATTCAAGCATGGGACAGGGCTTAGACTTAGGACCTGTGCAGAAGGACCTGTGCAGAAGGGGAAAGGCAGCATGTCCAGCAGGGGGCCTTCAGAGTGTGTAGTTCTGGAGTTTGGAGGTAAGGCCCTGGGTGAGGGTGAGTGCGTGGAGTTTAAGCCCAGCGCGGTTGAAGGGGGTCTCAGAGGGGGTCTCCAAGTGCTAAGTGCCGCCTGTAGAGTTAGGGTCCTGGGTGTGGTGTAGGGGCGGGGCTTGGGCTCTGTGTGGCAGGAGGAAGGCTCCAAGGGCCGAGGATTAGGCTCCCCGTTGCCCAAGTGGGCAAGGAAAGTACTGGTGGCTCCACCTTCCATTCCTCCGCCTCCCCTGTCACCGCTGGACCCCCTAACCATGGGTGGGTTCTGCCGGGTGTAGGAACTCCTCCCCTCCCCCAGCCACCCCTCAAGGGTGCTGGTCCTATAGGTCCATCCTTTACTTTTGCTCCCCCTTCCCTCCCTCCCACTCCCTCAGGATCTGCGTGGCTAGAGGGGGCCTTGGTGGGCAGAGGATCAGGCCCGGGATCTCAGCAGGCTCCTGGGGGACCAAGTGAGCAGGGGAAATGATGGCTACACTCTCTTTTGATCCTCTGCCCTCCCAACGGTCCTCCCTTTCACCCTCTGGGCGTGGGATCCCTTCCCCTCCCCCAGCCACCCCTCAGGGTGGTCCTGTCCCACCTCTACTTCTCCTACCCCCCCATCCTACCTGGTCACTGAGGGTTCCTCCCATCCCCTTAGTTGTCCATGGTCCCCCACCAGTGTCTGGTAGGTGCCCTAGTTTTGTGGAGATGTGAATTCCACGTCCTCCTAGTCTGCCATCTTGACTATGCACCCTGTATTTTCTGACTGTAGTGAGAATATCCACTAAACCAAACTATAGTCAATTGTTCAAATGTCATGTATCATTACTGATTTTTATTTTCCTTTATCCATATGTACTTGAGTAAACTGTGTTAAAATTATTCATTATAATGGTGAATTTGTCCCTGGGTCTAGCACCTATTCTAATAAGTATAGACAAGTTAATGATTATTGTATCTTCCCAGTACATTAAAATTTTTCTCATTATGAAGTGATTCTTTTTATCCTTGATAATGCTTCTCATCTTAACATTTGTCTTTTATAGATAGCTGGCTATCTATCTTTTCTTTGTAAGTACTTGCTTACAGTATCTTTTCTTATCCTTTTACTTTCAGACTCTCTGTCTTCATGTTTTATATGTGTCATTCTAAACAACACATAGATAAAAGTTTTAAGTCTAAACTGACCATATACATCCTTTAACTATTGATGTAAGTCTATGCTGCTTTATTTCTCTTTACTTTTTTTAAAAAAATATTGAGTTTTGGTTGATTTCCTTGTTTTTCTATTGTAGTGCCAAAATTGGCATTTGCCCTCAGGATCACTTTTTCTTTTACATTTGTTTATGTTTCACTTCTAGCTTCCTTTTCTTTTTCAAGTTTTATTTATTTATTTATTTTTGATTTTTTTTTTTGTTTGTTTGTTTGCTCTTGGATTTATTTTAAACCAAGCTGTAGATTTCATTTTATGTTTAAATCCCTGGAAATTGATTCAGTAATCTCCAGGGATGGGATTAATAGGGTTTTTAAAAACTAATATATGACACAGAAAATCCTTCAGCTGATGCACAAGCCATTGCTCTGGAAGAACTGTGGATTATTTATTGATAAACAATATAAAGAAAAGTAATTATAATTCCCACTGAATAGCATATGAAGCAATTAATAAAGATGTTTTGAGGTTTTTAGTTGAATGACTTGGCAGACAAAGTAAATTCAAAGGCAAATGAAAGAACTTGGGTTCTTTGCTTCCATAGTCTTTTTTTTTTTTTTTTTTGCAGTACGCAGGCCCCTCACTGTCTGTTGTGGCCTCTCCTGTTGCGGAGCACAGGCTCTGGATGCGCAGGCTCAGTGGCCATGGTTCATGGGCACAGACGCTCCACGGCATGTGGGATCTTCCCGGACCGGGGCACGAACCCGTGTCCCCTGCATCAGCAGGCGGGCTCTCAATCACTGCGCCACCAGGGAAGCCCTTCCATAGTCTTTTTAATGTGAGTTACAAAACTCTTTGCCTGGATTGGAAGACTTAATATTGTTAAGATGTCAACACTACCCAAAATGTTCTATAAACTCAATGGGTCCCTATCAAAATCCCAGTGAAGTTTTCTGCAGAAATAGAAAATACCATCCTAAAATGTATATGAAATCACAAGCGACCCTGAGTAGTCCACAATTCTGAAAAAGAAGAGCAAAGTTGGAGGTCTCACAACTTTGTGATTGCAAAACTTACTACAAAGCTACAGTAGTCCAAATAGTGTGGTACTGCTATAAAGACAGACATGTATACCAATGGAATAGAATATACAGCCCAGAAATAAACCGTTGTATATATGGTCAAATGGTTTTCAACAGAATGCCAAGATTATGCAATGGGGAAATGTCAGTGTTTTCAACAAATGATGTTGGGAAAACTGGATATCCACATGCAAAAGAATGAAGTTGGACCCTTACCTTACACAGTATACACAAATTAATTCAAAATGGATCAAAGAGCTAAAGGTAAGAGCTAAAACTATAAAACTCTTAGAAGAAAGCATTGGGTAAAATCTACATGACATTGATTTGATAATAATTTTTTGAATATGACACCAAAAGCACAGGTAATAGAAGAAAAAATAGATAAATTGGACTTAATAAAAATCAAAAACTTTTATGCATCAAAGGGTACTATCAGCATAGTTAAAAGACAACCAGTGGAATGGGAGAAAATATTTGCAAATCATATCTCTGATAAGGGACTAATATTCAAAATATATAAAGAATTTCTATAATTCAAAAATAAAAAACAGGGACTTCCCTGGTGGCGCAGTGGTTAAGAATACACCTGCCAATGCAGGGGACACGGGTTTGAGCCCAGGCTCGGGAAGATCCCACAAGCTGCAGGGCAACTAAGCCTGTGAGCCACAACTACTAAGCCTGTGCTCTAGAGCCCGTGAGCCACAAATACTGAACCCATGAGCCACAACTACTGAGCCCACATGCCACAACTACTGAAGCCCGTACACCTAGAGCCTGTGCTCCACAACAAGAGAAGCCACCGCAGTGAGAAGCCTGTGTACTGCAACGAAGAGTAGCCCCCGCTTGCTGCAACTAGAGAAAGCCCGTGCACAGCAATGAAGACCCAATGCAGCCAAAAATAAATAAATAAATTTATGGAAAACAAAGAATAAAAAACAAAGAATTAATTCTACTAAAAAACAGGCCAATAAGCACATGAGAAGATGCTCAACATCATTAATCATCAGAGAAATGCAAAACAAAATCTCAAAAAGATATCACTTCACACCCATTAGGATGGCTACTATAACAACAATAACAACAGCAACAACAACAACAATCCAGAAAATTACAAGCATTGGTAATCATGTGGAGACACTGGGATATTTGTCCATTCCTGGTGGGATATAAAATGGTACAGTTGCTATGGAAAACAGTATGTGGTGCCTCAAAAAATTGTACATAGAATTAGCATATTCTAGCAATTTCACTCTGAGGTATATACCCAAAAGAATTGAAAGTAGAAACTCAAACAGATATTTATACCTCTATGTTCATAGCATCATTATTCACAGTTGCCAAAAGGTGAAAACAACCCAAGTGTCCATCAACAGATGAATGGATAAACAAAATGTGGTATATACACAGAATGGAATATTAAAAAGGAAGGAAATTCTGACATGTGCTACAATATGGATGAATCTTGAAAACATTATGCTAAGTGAAAAAAGCCAATCACAAAAGAACAAATACTATATGGTTCCACTTATATAAGGTACCCAGTGGAGTGAAATTCATAGAAACAGAAAGTAGAATGGTAGTGGCCAAGGGCTGGAGGACGGAAGGAATCAGGAATTGTTGTTTATGGGTACAGAGTTTCAGTTTTGGGAAATGAAAACAGTTCTGGAATTGGATGGTGGTTATGATTGCATAACAGTGTGACTGTACTTAAAGCCACTGAACTGTACAGTTAATGATGGTTACATGGTGAGTTTTGTGTTATGCATATTTTACCCCTAAAAAAACCCAGCATTTTGCATTGGACCAGGAGAGATTTCTCAGTAAAAAAAAATCTATGCCCATCCCCATTGAAGACCAATTAGTTGAAGACCAATTAAATCAGATTCTGGGGTATCACTTTATATATATTTTAAATCTCTACCAGTGATTCTAATGTAAAGCCAGTATTGAGGACATCTGACCTGACTTACACATCTCAATGATGGAAGAATGTTTTCCTGACTTTATATTTATTTCCCTTATGTTTTTGAGTTTGGTTATAAAATATAAATTGTATTTAAGGTAATTTTTTCTAGTATCTGGCTATATTTTAGTAGGAGGAACCTTTAAAATATAAATTTAGAATTTTATACCCAGCCAAACTATTCATCAATCTGGAGAGTAGAATAAAGGCAATTCAGACACGTAATCTCTCAAGAATTTTATCTCCTATTCTTTCCGAAGAAACTTCAGGAGGTTGTATTCCAACAAAATAAGAGATTAAGCTAAGAAAATGAAAACAGTGGAACTAGGAACTAGGCCAGCCAACATAAGAGAGAAGCAAAGTGAATTCACAAGATGGTGATGAAAGAAATATGAGAAGAAAAGAAGTATTAGGTGGTGTAGAAGTACGTATAGTGGTATGAAGTGCTTGAAGGCCAGACCAGATGAGAACAACAAGGTAAATAACTACTTGAGGTGCTGACCTTATTTAGAAAGGTTTCATAGTTCTGTCAGAGAGTTTGAGAAGAATTAGCAAAAAGTATCGATAAAGTGAGGTAAATTAAAAATTGAGGCAGTTATTAACTCCAGGAAGAAGTGAAAATTTTACAGGAAAGGAAATGTAATCATAGTATACTACATGGCTCAGACTTAAGAATGTTGTAATTTAACTCTATTGGAAGATCAAGGAGAGGGGAATTGTTTGTGTGTGGCAGTATAAGCCCTCCCTTCTCATCTCCCATAGTAGGAAGTAAATAGATGATGTTTAAACTTGGTTAATTAAGAAAGTAGAATATAAACAAATTATTTATATGTATGCAGTTAAAAATCACTAAAGGAACTGTGAAGGTCTTGGCGGAGGGGGAGGAGTGAGACAGGGCATTGCTGGTTTTCATTATGAGATTTTTTGACTTTCAAAATTATGTTCAGGATATTCCTCTGATTGGTGAGATGTTTTTCAAGTACACAAGTGCATAAAGGTGTATTGTAAGGATGTTCATCTCAGCATTGCTTATGATAGTGCAAAAATGACTATCTACTTGGGGAGATAATTTGAGTGTATATCTTACATGCAATCATTCTGCCAAGGAAAATAACAGTTGAAGAAGACGATAGAAGGAATGTTTGTGATTAGTGGCCAGATGGATTATTAAGTTACATGGCTGCAGGATTTCAGAAGAGGGAGAGAGCCTTCTGGCTGCGACTGGTTTTGGGAAGATGATGTCTGTGTTTGGCTGTTAAGATGGGACTCAGGGAGCTCTGAAACTGGGGCAGGGGGTTATCAAGGGCCCAGAAGAAGGCGGGAGTCCAGGGTCAGGGAAGAGTGGGCATACTTGCTTGGCAGGTGGGGGAGGGGATGGTGAGGAGGAGAAGAGACTCAGCTGTGTAGGGCGTTAAGGCCACGCTGGAGAACAAGGACTGTGAATGGCTGGTGCAGTCTTTTCCCATATGTAGCCAAGTGTCATTCCCACCAAGCCCTGCAGTGGCGTTCTCTGTGGTGTTTCTCCAGAAACAGCTACATGCTCTTTTCCTCTATCTCTGAGATCAAACATGCAGTTTTGAAGTGGCCAATGGCCAAGATTAGGCTCAGTGAAGGTGGAGGAGTTGGGGCTAGGGTAAGTCTGAGGACAGGTTTAGTGGTGAGTCTGTGGCCAGGGTTAAAGTTCGGTCTGAAGCCAGGTCTAGGGTTCAGTCTGTGATCAGTGTTAGGGTTTGTCAGCAGATGCTGGTTTCTGACTGGATCCCATTTTTTCCCATGTCAATAAATGTTGCTTAATTTCACGGGTGAATTGCAAATTTTAGCCAGCTATTCTTTTCAAAGCCTTTCAGCCTCTGCCCCTTCTTCTGGCTTTTTGTCTCCCTCTTACCATACCACACATACAGGCATCTCTCCCAGACCTCCCCAGGCCCAGCTGTCACTAAGTCTCAACGCACTACTTCCCCCTGTTCTCATTAGCTGGGGTCCGAGACCTCAGGCAACGGATGCCTGGCCTGTGCTGTGAGGAAGGGGCTGCATGGTGGGAGGTGGTGGTGTTGCTTTGGTCTCCTGTAAGACGTGGCTGGGCTCCCTGTCCCCCTGCCCACCTCACCCCAACCAGCGGCCAGTGGGTCCTCTCCCCCCATCATGCTGGGTTGTCTACCTTACTCAGTGCCCAGGAATCCTGGCCCACACAGTGCCTGGGTGCTTTCGAGGCAGGTTACTGAAACTTTTATCCCAGCGTTCCTTTCATTCCTGATCTTCCCCACAACTGCCATGGTCTCAGTCGGGCCACTCCCTTTCCTTGTCCCCAGTAGACGCCCGAGTCAGGCCTTGGAGGAGGAGTTCCCATCCAGCCCAGCTCAGCCCTCTGGGTGAGGGACTGTCCCTTGGCTAGGTGGGGGTGGAGTGGAGGTATGATGGTGGGGGCCATGGGACGGGGCAATATCTCCTTGACTCACTGCCACCCCCCTGGGTGTATGCATCCCTGGCATCTGGTGCTCAGCTGCTTTCCAATTTGACTGCCTTCTTCCTGGCCTTCGTGCTTCAACATGCAGGAGTTTTAGGAGTGGCTTTGAGGGTGCAGAGCCCAGCCTGGCACTGAGGCAGCCAGGGAGGGAGGGGCACACGCTCTGGCTGCCCTTCTGTCTCTCTCAGCTTCTGTTGGCCTTCCTCTCTGTTGTCTCTGTTTGCTCTCTTTTTGTCCCTGCCCCACCCAGGCCCTGGCCTCTTCCTGTCTCTGCTTGCCCCTCTCCTCTTTCCCGGACCTGTCTGTCTGTCCCTGTCACTGTCTTGCTTCTGCTCCATATCTCTGCCTCCATCCCTGGCTGGGCTCCAGCCCCCATCTTGTTGCTCCTCCCTTTTTCTGTCTGCATCTCTTGCTTGCAGAATTTTCACTCCATCATCACAGATTGGAAGGGCAAGTCTCATCCTTAATTACTTGGCCACAGAGACATATGACAAATACCTGTTGGTGATGATCTTAATTTGAGGGAGGGACCCTTCCCCTAACCTCTCCCGACCCAATGATCCCCATATAGGAAACTTCCTCACCCACTCACTTCTCGGAGCTAAGAAATTCAAAACCACAGAATGTTCTCTGATCTCCTACCAGGCACGTACCAGCACTCTGCTGGGGGCTGGAATGTGTTAGTAAAACAGGTCTTCATCCTCCAAGAGTTTACAACAGAGTAGATGTGACGGTGGAGGCAAGAATGCAAATGCTGAAAAAAGGAACAACAATCTGAGATGAAAGTATTGTTGAAGGCAATAATTGGGGGCTCCAGTGGAACGTGCAGGCCTATCTCCCCTACTGTTCTGGGGACTAAGCAGTCATCACGGGCTGAGGGAGCTGTGCAAATCCTTCCAGAGCTTGTGAGTGCTGGGTGGGATTCACAGATGAAGTGAATGCATGTGGGGAGTGAAGCAGCCATTCCAAGGTGGGAAACATAAACAATGGTGCAGAGGTAAAAATGTACATAAGGCCAGGGTCCTGGGAGGTTAGCCTGCTGAGACCTTGGTGTTGGTGTTTGTGAACAAATGGGGAAAAATTGAGAGGCCACTTGAGCCCAGATAGTGGACTCGGACTTGACCCATTGGGCAGTAGGGAGGCAAGGTAGCTTCTTGAGCACAGGCCTGATGGGCCTCAAGTGGCCATCAGGAAGCAACTCCAGGCTGCTGCGTGCATCCTGCTTCCTCCCTCGACCCACAGGCACCAGAGGGCTTGGACCAAGGACATTATCCATGTCCACAAAGGCAGCTGTGCAGATCCTGGTCTCCACTGAGGAGCAAACTCAAGACCACAGCATCTGTCTCCGGTGGCAGGTCTGCAGGGATGAGGACAACTGGGCATATGCCCAGGCAGGTCAGGGAAAGTTGTGATGGCTGTGTCCCCTGTGCTCGTGCTCTACAGTGGCTTCCCCGGTGCCTAGAATAAAGCTTAGAATCTGTGCAGGGGTCGCAGGCCCCACCTGCCCCAGAGCTTGTGTCCTGTAGTGTCTCCCCATGGTGGGGTCCTCTCACATGCTTCGACTGTCACCCCACTCACCATCTCTCAGCCCACTCCTTCCCGCCAGGGGCTTCCACATGGAGGCCTGCCTTGCCCACTTCAGATGAGGTTTGGTCCTGCCCTTGTGTCACACTTAGGGAGCCCTGGCTCCTCCGTGGTGGGGCACCTGGCTGCTAACTGGTGCCTATAAAGCACTTGAAAACATAAAGGATGACACCAGTGAGGAATGCAGCTTCTAATCTCAGTGTATGTTGAGTCAGAGGAGGAAACGGGGGGGGACAGTCCCAAGAAGCTTCTGGACTGGTCTCCTTTCCATTTTCAGGAAATCTGCCCCTTCAGGGTCTGCACCCACGGGGAGGGTCCCAGAAGATCCTCTTTCCAGGAAGCACCCCTTAGCAGTGCCCCGGTCGTGGTTGCTTCTGTCCCTCGGGATGAGGTAGAGTGCAGGGTCAGGAGACCCAGGCTCTGATTTCTAGAATGGCTGTGAGGTCATTAAAAGACACATCTTGTATTTGCAAACCCAGGTGACAAGTAACTGAAGGCCAGCCTCAAAGCAGCTTAAACAAGTGGGTTTATCTTCTCACACAGCAGGGAGTCCAGGTGTAGAGTGATTCCAGACCAGCGGACCTAGCAGGCCAACTGTCCCTCAACCCTCAGGGATCTGGGACCTCTCATCCTTCCTCTGCCTAAAGCAGCTGTTGCAGTGTTTCTCTCAGGGTGGTAAATAGTAAAATGGCATCTCGCTTTTCAACAGTGAGAAAACTTTCCCTTATACTCCTCCCTCCTAGGTCCTATTGACTAAGATTGGGTGACACACTCAGGCCAGGGGAGTGAGACCCTGTCATCAGCCTGCACCGCTGGCTCTCAGAGGCAGGCCATGGCACGTTGTGGTTGTCCTGGTGATGGGGGTGCTACGGCATTTGGAAGGGTGTGGCTGGAGATGGCCTGCCACGCATGGGATGGTTTGCATCCTCCATGACTTTTGACTGTCATACAAACCATTCATGAAGGTGAAAAACCTTACTTTTATTATACAAGCATAGGCCCTAACTCCATGTTATAGAAGTGTTCTTGCCCAAAACTTACCACATAAATTGAGGGAAAATTCTCCATGGTTTAGAGCCACCCACCGCTTTGGAAGATCCCAAAGCCTGGGTGAGGCTGCATGGGGCACAAGTGACCACTGCCCCTTGGGTCACTGCCTTTGCCACTGTCCCAGTGCATCCTCTGGGGTGGTCCTACTTGACCATGTAACATATCAAAACATAATCATCTTATTAGAAATTGCTTTTCCTGTATTCCTCCTTTATGTTAGGTATGGCATTGTGTTGATTTTTTTCTTTGAAACTACATTATCTATGGATTTCATTTCAGGATAGGAAGGGGGCTGGCTCAAAAAGTCTGCTATCAAAAGCGGGTGTAGGGTTTGAGAGGGTTGTGAGCCACTGCCTTAGGCTAATAGAGTTCGTCCCTGGGGCCAAGAGGGGGCATCCTCCTTGGGCACCTGGGATGATAAACTTCAGGACAAAATTGGGGGTTCCCAGCAACAGACCCTTCTGTGGGGTGGGGTAGAAAGTCAGGTGGGAAGTTACACTTATCCCACGGTGGGAGGGGCCTCAATTTGCTCATCTGTGAAATAGGTTGTTAATTTCAGCTCTGCTCACCTCCTCCCTTGTGAGACTCTAATGCAGGGAACCGTGAACTTTCCTGGAGAGGGGCAAAGTGCGGTTGACTAGGAGAGCCCTGCTGTGTCTTTATGGATCCCTGTTCATGCCCTCAGGAGCCCATGTCCTCCCAATCCCATATTTTAGCCCCAGAATCATTAACACCATTAACAACAAACAGAAAGGCTGTTACCAGACATAGAGAACAAACTTGTGGTGGCCAAGGAGGAGGGGTATGGGGGAGGGATAGAGTGGGAGTTTGGGGTTAGCAGACGCAAACTATTAAATATAGGATGGATAAGCTACAAGGTCCCGCTGTCTAGCACAGGGAACTATATTCAATATCCTGTGATAAACCTAATGGAAAAGAATATGAAAAAGGATATATATGTGTGTATAACTGAATCACTTTGCTGTACACCAGAAACACAGCATTGTAAATCAAGTATACTGCAATAAAAAAATAATTAATTAATAGAAAAAGAAAATACAAAAATAGATAAGTGAAAGACAAAAAAAAAAAAAAGGTTGTTACCAAAGCATCCCGCCAATCCACCAAAATATGGTGTTTCTTAACCCATCTCCCCAGGAGGCTAGCACATTCCATTGGACTGCCCCTCCCAGGGCAGGACTGCCTGCAGATGGGCCCTGTGTTCCATAGAAAAGAAACAAATGGAGATGGTGAAATTCCAGGCATCAGGAAGTGTGGAGATGGGGCAAGTGCTGCTGCCTGGCATCCACCCTGCTCCCCTGGAATTCACTCCTGGAGACTTAGATGCTGGCTCTCAGTTTCTTCCAGGAGGCGGGGGTAGGAGGGGTAATGGGGGTGATGGGGGGGGCTGGGAGAGCTTTGGCAAAGCTGCAGCTTGTCTGAGTCGGGTGGGGTGGGGTCAGCCTCAGCCTTACAGGCATATAGTGGTTAAAAGCAAGGCCGACCACCTGGTTTAAACCACCTGGTTTAAAACCAGCGCCTGGATTTAAATGCCGGAGCCACATTTTAACCACTCTGTACCTCCGTTTCCTCATCTATAAATGGTATAGCAACATATCATTGGATTAAAAGAAACAATGTATATAAAGCTCTAGAACTGTGTCTGGTACAGTATGATTTTGCCATTAGCTGACTTCTTGCTGACGCATGAAGCTCTGAGGCTGAGAGAAGCGTGCTGCTGAGGTACCCCTGTCCTCTGCTGGGCCCAGTAGCTGTAGTCCTAGGGATCATGACTCACAGGTACTCTGAGGGAGCTGCCTCGGAACCTCTGCTTCCCCTCCCAGGCCTGGGGTGGCTGGGCCCAGGGAATGACCTCAGCCAGGAAGAGGAGTCTATAGGGCTGCCTCCCCCTGGGGCCCTCCCCACTCCACGTTGTGCCTGATCCTAGCAGCTGACCCACAGGCAGCAGGTCCCCAGGGGTCACCCCAGCGACTCAGTGTGGCCTCTCCATCCAGACCCAGTGCATGGGACCCCTCGGCCCCTCGCTTCTGCAGCCAACCCCAGTCTCAAATGCACCATTGACTTTGACCTCTAGCTGATACCTCAAGCCTGCTTCTGACTAATGTGTGACCCTGACCTTTGACTGACCTCTGACTTTGGACACGAACTGACTCCTGGGCTCAGACAATCCCAATTCTGGTCTTTGGCTGAGCTCTGGCCTGGCTACAGACTGACCCATCTCCCAGGCATGGAAGGTAGTCAGGGGACTTCTGGGATGAAGTCCTCTCTTGTCACCACTTGTTCTTCCCTTCTGATCCTGGTTTCTGGGCTGGGGTGCTCCATCTGCCTGGCAGTCTGACTCCCTAAAGGCGGGGAGTGCCTGCCTGACCCCCCTTACTGGGAGTGGTCACCTGGAGAAGGGACCTTGGCCTGGGAGGAGAAGAAGCTGGCTTTGTCACTTTTGTCCACTTCTCAGTGCTGCCCACCAGGGAACATTCTTCCTCCTGCCCCTTCTGACTACAGCTCCCAGATGGAAGGGACCAACCTTTCCCCACACCCCCCACCCCCTGTTAGCCCAGGGGTTCCCTAAGAGCAGTGACAGAGCTCCCCGATTGGACCAGGTTTCCTAAGGAAGAACTATGTCTCTTTCATCAGGCTGGGGCATCCCCCAAAGCTGGAGTTGTGTCTCAGTCACCTGAGGGGGGTTCCCCAAGAAGAGGATAAGAGCAGCTTGAGTGCTGGAGTTGTATATACTTGGATTCAAATTTTGACATCGTTCATTAGCATGTGTCATTG
This sequence comes from Delphinapterus leucas, assembly GCF_059928025.1. Classification (NCBI taxonomy): domain Eukaryota; kingdom Metazoa; phylum Chordata; class Mammalia; order Artiodactyla; family Monodontidae; genus Delphinapterus; species Delphinapterus leucas. The sequence goes on from NC_143141.1 coordinate 33,295,996, forward strand.
GACCAGTCTCTTAACCTATCTGAGCTCAGTTTCTTCACCTGCAGAATGGGGCCAGCGACATTACTTACCTCATAGAGTTGTGAGGATAAAATGAGATGAGCTTCAGGAAGCTCTGGGCATAGTGTCTGGCACCTGTAAGCGCTCTGCCGATGTCAGAAGTCATGGATATTGTATTGCCGTCTTGTTAGGGGTTCCGCAAAGGCAGGTAGGCTCAGCGAAGCTGAGACCTTTGCCCTCCACCACTCAAACCAGGTTGTCACTGGGGAGGGATGAGATGGCAGTGTCTGGGCTGGCCTCCCCTGCTACCCGCAGAGGCTCTGGGACTGCAGAGCTTGGTCCAGCCTCTCCGTAAAGCTCCTCTCTGCCCTTCACCCTAGGAAGGCTTCTCCTCCTTGGCTTCACCCCTCTATATCTACTCATCCTCCTTAGGTTGTGGGCCCAGCCCGGTCTCTCCAGGAAGCCTCCTGGGTCGATGTCTTCCAGGGCCCAGCTCTCTAAGGCTAAGTCACAAAAGCCAGGGCTGATCCTCCACGGCTGATGGCCTTACCATGATCCTTGGCTGCCTGATTCTCCAGAGACAGTGAGGATCTGGGGCCAAGCCTGCCCTTCCCACCATGGACCCTAGGACAGGGCTGGGGTAGAGGTGGGGTGCCACTGTGCTGGGGACATCTCTGTAGCACTTGTGACCAAACAAGTACCCAAACTGTCCTTGGGAGGGTTTGGGGTCTTTTTCTCTCTCTTTTCAATTAAGCAAATCAATTAAGTCATTTTGAATCGCTTCAGTTGGCCACTTGGGGCTTTCTCCTTAGTGAAGCCTGATTCATTAAGACAACAGGACAGGTGCCAAGGTCAGCTATGACTTCACGAGCTCAGGGCATACTTCCTGTGGGCCGGCTGGGGGGTCCTGCCCACAGACCATTACTCAGGAGAGAGAAAAGCAAGGCAGGCACACCCATGCATGCCCCATGACTGACCTCCGGGGAAAAGACCAAGAAAACAAGGATGTGATTGATGCCCTATGGGGTCACTTGGCCAAAGCAAGGTGTGAACTCAGGTTGCCCCAGAGACTGGGGCATCCATTCTTTTCAACCAGCCATGAGCATTCTTCAGTAGTCTTCTAGATGCAGGTTTGGGGGGAAGATTTTAAAAAATGGTTCTATGACTCCTGGAGACTCCCTCTTTACCTTGGCTGTTGGGGACCTCATATTAATTTAATCCTGAATCACAATGATCTGTGCCGCCCTCTATGTGTGCCATATTTGTGGCTTTTTCCTCTTGAATTTTTATTTATTATTATTATTTGGTAGTAGCAGCATAGTAGAACGTATGTATTTTATTGTAAGCTACGTTGTGTCCTCTCTGGAAGTAAGTAGAACATAAATGGAAACTCAGTGGGCTCCAGAGGAGCTCACAGACCATTGAGGGGGGCTCGTGGGAACATCCTGTATATTTTCTTCTTGGTTGGAGGCAACCTCAAGCTAAAGGGTGTGGATAAAGTGAATTTTCTGGGGCCTGAGGACCTGGAAACAAATTTCAGCTACAGCCTCTGGTTGGGGTGAGGAGGCCCTTGGCCCAAACCACGGCTCTCTGTGGAGGGAAAGTGGTCCAGGTTTAGGGCTGCAAGTCCTGACTTTTGGCCCCAGCTCCACCTTTCTCTGGCAGTGGCAGCTCCTTTTGCCCCAGTGGGCCTCTGTTTACCTGGGTGTTAAGTGGATATGATGGGGGGCCCGACTTTGGCTTTCATGGGGCTCCTCCAAGGCTCCCCTGAGCCAGTGGGTGACTTGAACAATTTCTCTGGTCAGGACCGGTTTACATGCTGCCCTTTCTACTCAGAGAAGGAACGGGGAGGGTTTGCCCAGACTTCAGAGCTAGAAAGGCTCCCTACTCGTAGCTCCGTAGCTCCTAGAGGAGGAATCCATGTGCTATAAGAATGGCTGCTTCCGTTGCCAGAAAGACCTGCTCCCCACCTGAGGCCTAGTGCCCCCTGTCCACTGCCTCTTCCACTGGCCTGGATCCCTGTGTGTCACATTCCCAGCATCCCGTGGTGACCCTGCGCACATGTCATAGCTGCTCACCTCCCTTGGAGCGGCAGCTGGCTTCTCAGCTTGGGGGTGCCCGCCTGAGGCTCTGAACGGGAGGAGGCTGCTGAGAGAGCCGACGTGAGCTTCCAGGGGCACCTCTAACCTGGAAATGCGCTGAGTGGGCCCTGAGCCACCTGCCTCCCGATGATTCTGTGCAGATGGTATCATGGGCACAGACAGCCTTTACTGAGCACACGTCATATGCCACCTGCCGAGCCAAACGCCTTCTTTAATCCACACAACAATCCTAGGAATCAGGGACCATTATTAGCTTCATTGCACAAATGGGGAAACCGAGGCACAAAGAGGTTGTGTCACACAGTTAGGAAATTGTGAATTACCAAAGTTCTCTTAACCATTACAGTCTACAGACTTTCAGTCATTCATTCCACAAGTGTTTCCTGAGTGCATATCTCGTGCCAGGTGGTAAGGATCCATTAATGAATGAACCAGACTGGAAGCCCTGCCCATCTGGAAGTGACATTCCAGAGGGGGAAGAAAGACAATAAACAATAGACACCGGTAGACAAGCAAATGATCTAATACGTTAGAGGGTAACAAGTGGTATGGGGAAAATAAAGGAGAGTAAAGGGGACTAAGGAGAGAGGGAGTGGGCACAGGGAGTGTTGCAGTTGAAGTGGAATGGCCAAGGAAGGCCTCATTTCTGGGAAGACTTGAAGGAGGTGAGGGAGGTGGCTCCCTGGGAGAAAGACACGTGTGGGCCCTGCGAGTGAGCCTGGCAGCAGGGGGCCGAGTGTGGCCGGAGCGAGGCTGAGGGGCATGAGGAGAGAGAGAGAATGGGGGACCCGGACACTGTGTGCAGGCCCCTGATGGCCACTGTAAGGCCTCTTTTTCCTCCAAAACCACATTGGTTTTATTATAAGAATAGGAGGATGGCTGCATTATCAGGGCTTTGGTTTCTACTTTGAGAATAATGGGCAGCCTTTGAAGAGTTCTCAGCACAGAGGGACCTGGTCCTACTTCATGTTTACAAAGGGCCCTCTGACTACAGAGGGGAGAGCTGATGGCAGGGTTTCAAGGGCTGGACTCCAGCAGTTGTCCAGGGGAGACCCCAGGGCCTGGTCTGGCAAGGGAGGAGAGGTGCAGTGAGAAACAGTGGGATTCTGGATCTATTTTAAAGGTGGACAAAAGATTTGCCACTGAATTGGATGTGGATGGGAGGCAACAAGAGGCGCCAAAATGTGTGGCCTGAACAACTGGTAGGATGAGTTACCACTTACCCAGATACAGGGTGGAGAAGTTTCTTTTTGGGGTTTGGGGGAGGATCCAGAGTTCAGTCTTGGGCGTGTTGAGTTTGGGCTGCTTATCGTGCATCCCAGGCAGAGCTGTTGAGCAGGCAGCTGGACCTATGGGTCTCGAGTGCAGGGAGAGGCCAGGCTGAGGCCATGACTCTGGGCATCCCAGCATCAGAGCTTAGGGGTTGCTGAGGACAAGAACAGGGAGAGGTCAGGCCACGCAGTAGGCAAGTAGCAGGGCTGGGACTGGCACCACCTGCTATCCCTGGGGCAAAGGAGCCCCTGTATCCATTGCCTCCCAGCGATGCAGCCAGGGCAGGAGAGTGCTGTGTCTGGATGAGCCCTCCATGCCCTGGAACAGAGAAGGGAACTGAGGCCCACGTGCTTTGCCTGGCCTGGCGAGGACAGACGGCAGAGCTGGACCCTAGGCCTCCCTGGCGCAGGGTTCAGAGATTTGTGTGTGACAAGATAGCACTCATGGAAGCGCCCTGACAGGTCTGGAATGTGGGATTGAGTGTGGTGCTGATTATTTGCCCCATTGGCTGGCCAGGGGTGCCTTTCAGCAGGATTGCCCTCTCACCCAGTGAGCTCTGGGGACTGGCTCAAGCTCCTCCTGCTGGGAGAGGGCCAGGCCCCTGGGTGGGGGCCTCACGCTCAATCCCTGCCTCCTGATTCATTCCAGCTCTCCTGGCGGCCTGAGTCACTTTCTTTCCAGGTGAGAGCTGCTGCCTGTTTGGCAAATCCCTGGATCCCAGGGGGAGCAGTGGGAACTAGAGCCCAGGCTGGTCCTGTGTGAGGGAGGCAGCCACCCATACCTGCCCCAGATCCCTGCCCCAGCCTGGAATTCACTCAGTTGTCTCGCTCTCCACCTAGCCAGCAAACCTTGAGTAACCATCTCTGTTCAGGTACTCCGTATTGTGCAGGTTACAAGCCACTTTCAAATGGTCCCGTTTTGCAGTTGATAAGACCAAGGCTCAGAGAAAGGAAAAGGCTGGTTCAAGAGTGCCCAGCTAGCTCGTAGAGAGCCAGGGTCCAGCCCCGCCTTGTCTGACTTCATGAGCTTTTCTGTTTACAGTCACTACTGTCGCCAAGTCTGGCTGCCATTTTCCAAGTCTTGGCCCCAATTCTCCGCTCTGGAAGGCGAACTGTGACCTTGGGGAAATCTGTCAATTGGCCTTGTACTTTGGGTGATGGAAGAAGGAGACAGGGGCCAGTGAGGAACAGCCTCCTGGATGACGGTGCAGCAGGGGCTGGACAGTGGCTGTGGGAGAAATCCTGGTGGGTGGGAGCTTAGCAGCAGCTCTGCGGAAGCAATGAGAACATCAGAGGAGAAGCCAGCTGATGGAAGGCATTCTGGGGAGGGAAATAGCCAGAGGAATGGAATGAAGTGTGTTCAGGGGCCAGGATCATAGGGTGTGTGTATGGGGTGGGGGAAGGTCAAATTGCAGACGTTTCTGAATGCCTATGGAACACTCTGGGCAGTACTGGTGAGGGGCTAAGGCACCTCTTCTCCCAGGAAGTCTTCCTGTGTAAACTGTTCTGGTTCCTCTGCCCCAGCCGGCTCTCCTTCCTTCCCTGGCATAGCCTGTACTGCAGAAGGAAAGCACAAAACTTCCTGGGTCATGCCCTCTCTCCCAGGGAGCAGGGCATGGGGCAGCTCACAGGGTACCCACATTACTGATAGAAACCAGAGACTTTCCCAAGAAGGATCAAAGCTCCAAAGGAGGACAGGTGAACTGTGTTTTAGTTGAGGTGTATCCAGAAATCTTCTCTCCAAAGAGCCCCAACCAAATGTTATGGTGCCTCGAAGTCAAGCAGTGAAGATTCACCATTTTGGACAAGGGCACACCCCCTTATCATAGGCAGATTTCCTGGAAAAGAGTGTCATTGTTCCCATCACTGTGAATGCCACAATTTAACACTTTCCTCCCTGGGTGGGTGGCGAGGGTGGGATGGGGGGCCCAGAGAGGAGGAGGGTGGCCTGAGAGCCCCACAGGAAGGCCGGGTGATAGAGACACCTCGGGCCACTTCACACCTGTGCTGTGGGAGGACCGGGTCCATTTGGAGTCTTCACAATAATCCATCCCCACGTTTTACCGATGCCCCAGCAGCTAGGTCAAATTTTGCCCTCTTTCAATAAGACTCTTGCTGGGTGTTGGTCTTCCTTGTTATAGGTGGGTGTAGGGGCTGATTTAGGGGGACTGAGAAGGGGGCTCTTGGAGCCCAGTGCCCCTTAGCAGGCAGAGCCTAATTCAGGGAAAGCAAACCTGAGCACCTGTCAGGTAGCCAGTCTGTAGAGGGCACAAAAGAGTCAAGCTGTAAAATGATGCCATCTCAGGTTTCCACCTATGACCCCATCCATAGCTGCCCGACGCAAATTAGCTCCACTCCCAGTGAAATGGACAGTGTCCTTGAGCAGAATTAAGAAAACGTTAATGCCAACCTATCTTGACTGTGTATTTCTGCAATAAGTATTGCAGAAGAAGAGTGTCATTGTTCCCATCACTGTGAATGCCACAATTTAACACTTTTCCTCCCTGGGCCACTGTTGTGGCCATGTTGCGTGACGCATTTACATGCCACGCCTCTCATGTAAACCCAGAGTCAAAGCTGCAATCAGCCGAAATCTTGCAACCAAACAATGTATGGTGCACGTGGCATTGCTTTTTGGGAAGGAGGGATTTGTTTTATTATATAAAGTTAAAGCTTTTGACGTGACCCTCAAAAGCAGGTTTGGTTTAGAAAAAGGAAGTCTGAGAACTTGAGGAACGTAGCCAGTGGATGACCATGAACCAGAATAAAAATAATGTTTAAATGTATTGTGAATAAGGCTTAGTAATGATAGGTATAAGGTTAAGAGTGTGCTTAATAGTGGTCAGTTATAAATAATAGGAAGATTGTGAAATAAAGGCAGTTCCAAGTAAATTAAAATGTATTACATTTACCACAAATAGTTGATTCCTTGTTTTGAACATAAAAAAGTATGTAATTTACATTATCTGAAAATCTGTATCTTCAGTTCCACTGACTAAAACTGAACAAAAATATGTTTAATGGTTTTTTGGGACATGAAATTATTAGCTCTCTTGTGTTGAATGAGTGCTTTGTTCTTTCCTTATGCGAATGGCTGGCGGCATAGAGGCTGCTTATGGGGTATTTGGGAATGTTGGTGCTACAAATTTGTGATATAATAATACATGTGCTCCTTATTAGTGCTTTAAATAATAAGATCTAGCAGCAGGTTTAAGAATTATTGCAGTTTCAGTGTAATGATGAGCATTTATGATAATTGAGAATATTTTCCCAACTGGTGTGATCTGAAAATACCTGATTTCTATTGGTGACCAAGTCACAGGTACTTTTGTTTTCTTCTGTGGTGTGTGGCCTATAACCATAATTAAAAGAGAATTCAGTTAGGGGTTAGTGAAGGTGTAATTCCCCCCCCCCACCCGCTCACCCAATTCCCAAACCCTCTACATTCAATCCATGGATTCCCAAGGGGTCTAGGGACCCCAGCGTAAGGATCCTGGCCTCTGAAGCTCCACCTCCATCCCAGCCCACCGGGCACAAGCCTGGAGAGTGAGGTTCCAGGGCTGAACTCCCCTCTGACTCTTCCTTTGTGCTGGTGTCTTGTCTACCCCTCCCCACGCTCTCCCCTGGTGGCTGCTACTCGTGGCTCCCTGCTTTGCCCCCATCCGCCTGCCTGCACGTCCCCTCTGCCTGGGAGCCTCCTGCCTGGCCTGCTGCTCCTCTCTGCCGGCTTCTCGTTGCTTCTCCGCATGGCAGCCAGGGGGATGGCAAGATGCAAAGTTCATCAAGTCACCCTCTGCTTAAAATCCCGCAGCGGCTTCCGAGCATACTGAGGGGAGGAAAAAGAGGCAGGCCTTGGCTCCCAGGGCCCAGCCCAGGTGTCTCCACCCGCACCCATCTCATCTCCCACTGGCCCCTTTCACTTTTTTTTTTTTTTTTTTTTTTTGCGGTACGCGGGCCTCTCACTGTTGTGGCCCCTCCCGTTGCGCAGCACAGGCTCCGGACGCGCAGGCTCAGCGGCCATGGCTCACGGGCCCAGCCGCTCCGCGGCATGTGGGATCTTCCCGGACCGGGGCACGAACCCGTGTCCCCTGCATCGGCAGGCGGACTCTCAACCACTGCGCCACCAGGGAAGACCCCTTTCACTTCTTGACTCAGGCTGGGTGCCCATCCGTCTGACCTTGGCTCTAGCTGCTCCCTCTGCCTGGGGTGCTCCTTGCTCAGACATGACCTCCTCCAGGCACCTTTCCTGCTCTCTGCAAGGCCCCGGTTCCACACTGGCTGCTCTGCTCAATGCCAAGTTATTATAACGTGATTTTACCTCTCACCTGGGGGATGGTTGGAGGTCCTTTGACATGACAAGGGAGGCACTGGGAGCATCCTACCACCTGGGAGGACTGAGCGGCCCTGGGAGGACCCTGGCTCGAGGCTTGTGCTGACTTCAGGGGCTAACGCAGCACTGGGACCCCGGGCCCATAAACCTGCGGTGTGGTAGGGAGAAAGGCTGCCCTCCCCATGGGCGACTCCCACTGTGTGGGCTCTCTTTGCACCGTGGTCTTTGGTCTAAAGCCCCGAATGCAGTTGCAATTTTCCTTTTCTTTGATGGAGATCATCTCCCCATCCAGACTGTAAGTTCTGAGGAGGCCCAGACGGTGCCCGTGGCTGGCCCCTCGCCTGTGCCTGGCACACAGTGGAGTTCAACAGTTACTACTGATCTCTGTTCCTGGCAGGCAGTCAGGAAGAGCCTGCGGACGCTCACAGCTCCCCTAGCCTCTTCAGAACGCGCACACTCCCAGCTGGGCTTACTCAGTATTTCCCCGCCCACCGGGTAGGTCATGGCTTTCTCGTCTCGCAGGAGGGTTGCCAGTGACTCAGACCCGGCGTGGCGGGGCCTGGCTCTGAGGGAGCTCCCCGGAGACCGGGTAGGTGCTCAGGAAACGTGTGCCGAGTTGACTGTCAGCCAAGCTTGGAGGCAGAGGGTTGGACAGGATGGCCTGGTTGGAGGAGGGTGACCCCTCAGAGGAGGGGACAGACAGGACAGGTCCCCAAGGTCAGGGTTCGATTTAGGGTCAGGTGACGGGGCCCAGCTCAGGGGAAGGTGCTGGGGAGCCCGGGGAGTTCCACGCCCTGTGATCTGGGCTGGGTGCTCCAGATAGGATCCTGGCACACCCCCAGTGGCCTGCCCCCACCTGTTCCTGGAGCAGGGCAGCAGGTGGGGCCCACTTATCTCCAACCAGGCCAGCAGGTGGAGCTGGCCCGGCTCTGGGGAGATGGCAATCAGCTGGCGCTCCTCAGTGGAAAATCACCTCATTGCACAGCCCCTTACTGGGAATGGGAACAGAAAGAACCTGGGAGACATGGGGGCAGAGGGCCACCACCGGGTGTTGGGGTCTGTGGAAGATGCTCAGACTCCTTTCACACTAGAGGCAGGTGGACCTCCTCTCTGCAGGACACACAGGTGGGCAGTGGGCAGGCTGGCTCAGTCCTGGGCTGTGTAGATCTTGGCCTTCTGGGGTCTTGGAAAGCAATTGCAGCCTCCTTCTAGGCCCTTGGGGCAGGGTTCTTTAAAATCACCTCTAATCAGTAGGCTTGGACCAACTTCAGTCACGGTCTCCTGAGGTGTGACAGCACCCTTGGCCAGGGCCAGATTGGGGGCTGAGTGCTTGGGATAATTTTTTATGGGGGCTGGGGCTGCTGGCCTCCTTACATTCAGGGTGGGCAGGCTGAAGGATGTCCACATCACTTACTAGTTAATCTGCTTCAACACAAAGACTTTTACATGACATGTGTGCATATACTCAGAGCATATGCTCTCCCACACATATCCACAAAGGAAGACACGCTCTTGAGTGACCACAGACATAATCAGGCTTCTGTGCACCAGTGAAGAGACTCAGTGCAGTGGTACATGCACACACCAGTCTCCACGTGCAGGATCAGTGCCCCGGTCCTGTTTGGGAAGGTGGGTAGTCATGCAGATCCCCTTGCAGCCTCTTTTCTATGCACTTGAAAACCATACTTACAGGTGAACTGTTTGTACAATTTTGTAGCTCATGTCATGAAACACTTTTTATAAGCATCGCTTTATATCATTGCATAATCTACTGTCACATGGGCAGACCATAATTTATTAAAACCAATTCCCTACTATTGAACAAGTAAGTCGTTTTCAGATTTTTCACAAGACTGTGCATAGATATCTCTCCACCGAACAGACAACTTCCTTGGGCTGAATTCCCACAAGTCACAATACTGTCAAAGGGTAAGACTTTTTTCCCCATTTTTATCGAGATATAATTGATGTATAAAAAAGTAAGACTTTTCTTAAAGGCCTTTGATAAATACTGTCAAATTTACTGAAATGGTCAATTTATATGCCCATTAGCAGTGCTCATTTTCTCATTCCCTTGCCAAGCCTAGACACTCCTATTTCAAAAACTATTTCAAGTGCAAAATTGTTTTTTGTCATTCTTTTAGTTTGCATTTGTGGATTATTAATGATTACAAACATTTTTACATGTTTGTTAGTCATTTATACTTCCACTTTTTTCTGTTTAGGTCCTTTTACCATTTATCTATTTTGACCCTAGCTTTTTAATTTTTTTCACATTGATTTGTAAGAACTCTGTATACGAAGGACATAACTCTCCCTTTACTGGCCATATTTATTTCAAATATTGTTCCAAGTTTCCTACTTGATTTTATATTTTGCTTATTTTTTTCTGACAGAGTGAAGACATACAATCTAAGCAATCAAAATTAAAATGTTTTTCTTCAGAGCTGCTCCATTCAGTTTTAAGAATGCTCTTGCCTATTCTAGCTGTTGATTATCAATTCTGTTTTCTTGTTGTGTATGTGTGGCTTCATTGTACATACAGCTCTAAAATCATCTGGGAAATAAGGAAGAGATGACATTATCCCTGCCCCCAAGGAGCTTGCAGGGGACAGAGGAGAGGGAGTACCAGCTTGTGTTATCACTGCTTTCATCTGTTCAGATAAGGGTTCAGTGAAAGGAAAAGGAAGCTACATGGAGGAGCTGGGACTTTACTCAAGTTTGCACTGGGCTGAGAGAGGCTTTATTTATTTATCAAACACATACCTAGGATTATCATGTGCTAGGCATTGTTTTAGTGCTTTATAAATTTTAACTGATTCAATCCTTATAATAATTTAGAATGATTATCTTACTATTAATATCCCCATTTTATAGATTAGAAAACTGAGCCCCAAAGAGTATAAATACCTTACCCAAGATAGTGTATGGAAGGGTCAGGATTGGAACTCATGAAGTCTGGTCGGGTTGGAGGGAAGCAGGGCTACTTAAGACTAAGGGACTGGAATGTTCAAAGGAAGAATTTAGACCAGCAGTTGGCTAGCAGTTGGCAAACTTTTCCTGTAAGGGGCCAAAGAGTAAATATTTAGACTTTGCAGGCCAAGCTGGAAAACTGAGGATATTATAGGTACTTATATAACTAGAGAGAAAACAAATTCCCACAAATTTTTATTGATGAAATTAAATATAATAATAGAGTACAATTTTAAAAAATAATATAGGTCTACAAATGTGAAGAATGGAATATTTTTGGAGAGATATACCATTTTGCTCAATTGGGATTTAAAGTTAGTGGTCCCAGTCATCTGACTGATTGCGAATGTTCATCTGTAAAAGCCACTCTCAGCTTGTGGAGCCTTAGGAACACAGACTTGGCCTTGCACGCTGTCGGCTGACCTCAGTGTGGACCTATTCCTGTGGGGCTGAGCTGCACTGAGAAATGATGGATGCCCTTGTGGAGCTGTGCACCAGCTACTGCTGGGGTCCAGGGGTCCACCTCAGGGTAGGGCAGTGTAGGTGGGGAGGCAGGACAGATTTGCTAGACTTTTCTGAGGTGGGCTCCCAGGCGACTAGCTGTGGGGAGAGGGTCCCACAGATAAGGTGGGGTGGTGGGCATGACATGGCACAGGGAAGCACAGTCCTGCCCACCGAGTCAGCCGTACCCTAGCACCTGCCTTCTCTCAGACGGCTCAGAAGAGCCCATCCGGAAGCCTTGGCTCAGGGCCGGTACACCAAAGAAGACAAGGACATTGCTCCTGCCATAGTGCGGTGGGGCAGTGCTGTGCAGTGGAGCCGTGCTGTGCTGGGGTGGGGGGGGTGCCGTGCTGTGGGCGGGGGTGGGGCGGCGTGCTGGACGGTGGGGCTGTGCTGTGGGCGGGGGGGGCGTGCTGTGCGGTGGGGCCGTGCTGTGCGCGGGGTGGTGGTGGTGGGGGGCGGCCGTGCTGTGCGGTGGGGCCGTGCTGTTTGGGGGCGGCGGGGGACGTGCTGTGCGGGGGGCGGGGGACTGTGCTGTGCGGTGGGGATGTGCTGCTACCGGGCACCAGGAGGGCCCTGCAGCCAGAAACAGTCTCCATGTTGCTCCACATGGCTCTGACTGCAGAGCGACCGCTCTCGGGCTCCAGCGCTGCCCCTTCAGACTCCTTTTACAGGCTGGCGGGACAGCCAGACCTTCCCTTTCAGGGCGGATGCGGGGAGGGGCTGTATGGTGGATGAGAGACTATTGCTGAAATGGGGGGAGGAACACAGAAAGGGAATGTGAGGCTGTCACCTCCGTGGCCACAGTTTTGACTGAGGCAGGGCCCACTATTGGGAAAGGCTCTGGGACTTCTCTCCCTGATACCTCCTTGAGGAGCACAAGCCTGCCCCCTCCTGTGACCTGTGTCGGGGGCAGAAGGTGGCCACTTACTGCGGCTGGGCTCTGTAATTAAGTCTGTAGCAATGGGCAGGGGTTAGGACACATCTCATCCCAAAGTTCTTGTTGTCAGTGGGCTTAAGTGCAGACAGGTGGCTTCCGAAACGCTCCTGAGAAATCATCGCGGGTGAGCCCAAGCTGCGCCAGATGTAGACAGACACAGGGTGCCTCAGCTGTGGGTGCGGTCGCCCCTCCTGTCCTCAGGTCCAGAGGGGCCTCGGAGAGCAGGGTTAGAGGGCTGAGGGCCAGGGAGGGGGTGGTTCGGGCCCACGGTGGTCAGCATTGGGCTGAGAGAGTGTCACTCCCATGCGCAGGCCTGTCCCTTAACCCTGACCTCAGAGTGACCCTGTTCTAGCCTGACTAACCCTTGACCCTGGCCTCAGACAGAGCTTTAATCCTCCTCCCTCTCCAGACTGACTCTGAGCCCTATTCAGCTTACAAAGCAAAAGCATTCTTTATTCCAAGGGAGATTGGGTACAGCAGTGTGGCAGCTCCATATGGATCCAGAGGGACTCAGCCCACAGCCTGAGTCTTAAGCCTGGAGGGTGGGCCATGGACAGGTCTGGAAGGTCACTGGACTGAAAATCGGGCCCAGCCTTCTCCCCCGGCTCCCACTCCGCTGGATGACTCTCGGCAACTCTCTTAACCAAAGTGAGGTCTGGGTACTCAGAGAGATGCAGTCATCTGTCCAGTGGCTGTAACGACACCCCAATGTCTGCCTTTGCCATCTCTTGAAGTAGGTGTGAATGTTCAATGGGGAGAAGTGGAAGTGATTTGGAAACCATAGAGGATTATGATACAAACTTGTAGTATTAAAACGAGAAGGATTGCTTGCGTAGACTGCCTGCCATCAATCAGTCTGTACTCTGTGCTTCCAAACCCTGCTACATATGGTAGCTTGGTTATACGTTCCTTTCCCCTAAAATTTCCTACTCTTTCCATTCTTTTTCCTTTTAATATTCATTGAGAAAAGTTCCAAACATACTCAGAAGTAAATAGTTTAATGAACTCTTTATGTGGTGGCCAAGAGAGCGTGCTCTACTGCAGGTGCCCTAATTGACCTGGGGTCCAACTGCTGGGCTCTTGTGGGGCAGGGGCTGCACCTCCCCAGGGCTGGACCCTGCTAGCATGGCAGGTACACTAAGGCCACCCCGTCCTGGGAGATGTGGGCTCCTGTGCTGGCGACTTCAGCTTTGTGCAACTGTCCTCAGCCTCCAAGTCAGCCCTGAAGTCTCAGGTGCACCTCCCCAGTCTTTCTCCTCCCTCCTTCATTCAGGGGCAGACTTGCATTTATCAATAGAATGACAGCTCTCCCAGACTTTCTGCCCCTTCTCTATCTCACAGGTATTTCCTCTAATAAAATAAAAACTTTTAATCCCATTTTGGAGGACATGGACTGACAGACCTGATATTGCATACATCCGTCCTCCAAGGTCAACAGTTATCAACATTTTCCCACATTTGCTTCATCTCCTCTTTCCTCATCCTTTCTCCCTCCGATGAAGTGATTTACAGCAAATCCCAGACAAAATGCCATTTCACTCTTAGAAGAGTTATTGCTCATTATTCACGAATTCTGAATTTGCAAGTTCACCTACTGCTAAATTTTATTTGTAAGGCCAAAATCAACACTGCTGTGCTTTTGTGGTCATTCACAGAGTGGTCAAAAATCTGAGTTGCCAGCTGTCCTCAGCTGAGGTCAAACAAGCCAATGTTCTGCCTTTTTGTTTTTTGTTTGTTCCAGCTTTATTGAGATATCGTTGATATATAACATTGCGTAAGTTTAAGGTGTACAAGGTGTTGATCTGATAAATGTATATTGCAAAATGATTACAGCCATAGCATTAGCTAATACCTCCGTCACATCACATAATTACCATTTTCTTTTTTGTGGGGAGAACATTTAAGATCTACTCTCTTAACAATTTGTTCTGCCATAGCAAGCGGCCTTTACACAGTCTGTCTGGCGCCACATTTTTTGCATTTTTGTGCCTTTTTTGGGTGATTTTTCTGTTTAAAATGGTCCCCAAGCATAGTGCTGAAGTGCTGTCTAGTGTTTTTGAGCTCAAGAAGGCTATGGTGTGCCTTGGGGAGAAAACGTGTGTTAGATAAGCTTTATTTAGGCTTATGAATTATTCACTTTCATGAATTATAGTGCTATTGGCCAAATTCAAGGTTAATGAATAAACAATATATATTAAATATGGTGTCTTTAAACAGAAACACACATAAAACAAGGCTATGTATTGATCAATTCATGAAACTGTGACCAGAAACTCACAGGAGCCTAACCTTGTGTATCCCCTGAGAACAATGGTTTAGTATTCAATAATTCAGTGTTTTGGTGATTTTATATAACTTCCAAAGATAATGAAAACCAACTGTTAATGTATAATGAAAATTTCCTTACAGGACCACAATGTCATTATCACACCTAACAAAATTAACACGTGTTCCTTGGTAGCATTTAATAGCCCATTATCGAACTGCTTCAACTGTCTCAAAAATGTCTTTTTATGGTTGAGTTATTCAAACTGGGCGAGATCCAAACAAGAGCCACATTTCATATTTGGTTATTATTTTTAAGTTTTTGAATCTAGAGCATTTCTCCCTCCCCTTTTAATTTTTTTTTTCCATGCCACTGACTTGTTGAAGAAACCAGGTCAGTTGTCCTGTGAAATGTCCCACATTCTGTATTCTGTCTGTTTGCATCCTTCTGGTATCATTTATCATATATTTTGTGGCAATGGAATTTATTTCTAGAGGATTCTATTACTGGTGGGGTCAAGGTATGAAAGGTGAATGGTGAGAGTTGGGAATGGAAGTTAGGGCTGTACTGAAGAGGGTGACATTAGGGTTGGGTTGGGGTGGAGTTTGAATTCAGGGCAGAGCTACATTTGGCAGGACGATCCAGTGGTTAGCAAAGACTCAGAACTCAGGATTTCTGGGTACAAATTGTGCTTTGCCACTTAATAGATATTGACCTTGAACAAGTTATGTAACCTCTCTGTGTCTTAGTTTCCTCATTTGTAAAATGAGGATAACAAGAATCCTTACCTCAGGGTTGTTTTGGGGTTTAAGTGAGTTACTATATGTAAAGCACTTGGATTGGTGCCTGGACCATGGTGATTGCTACATAAGTATTTGCTATTCTATTGTTCTTGGGGTTAGACTGGGGATTGGGGCTGGCTTAGTTACAGGGTAAGGGTGATTTCTGGTTCATGATTCTACCCAGTACTGGAGGTTCCACCTCATGGTCAGAGAGGTTTGGGGGTGGGGAGTACCAGGACCAGCCCTGCTTGGATGGCCCTCCCTCACTCCCTGTCTGGATACCAGTTTGGGATTGAATGGGTGGCCGGCAGGGCTCCATCTCACTTTCCCTTGGAAGCCTTCCCATTCCATAACCAGTTCCGACCCTGACCCTTCTCCTTCCTTGCTCATGTGCCAACAGGGCGGTGGATGTTCTTTGATACCACCACAGTCCTGAGTGAGGTTTTAGAAGGGTGGGGGGAAATAGGCCTTGGCCTCTAACTCACTTCTGAGAAGGAAATTTTGCAGGGTGAGGACACTTGTGTGGACATTGGGATCAGTTGCATGAAGCTACAATGGAGAAGGGCTAATACAATTCTAACTCAAGAATAAGACAGATCATACAGTGGCCACTAGAGGAGTTGGTGGATATGGGTGTAGTATTCATCTATCCATCTATATGTCAACCGTCCATTCATCCACCCATCCATCTGCTTATTTGTCTATTCATCCATCCATCCATCACCACAACAAACACCAGGTACCACTCTGAGTCAGGCACATCCTCCTGGCACTCAAGCAGCTCACTGTCTAGAGAAGAACGCAGTGTATTTAATGACTACATGCTGTGCTAGTGGAGGAATGTACAATATGTGAAGAGATTTCTGGAGAGGGTGGAACCATCTATGGATGGGGCCAGGAGCTAGAAAGGAGGCCTCCTCCTTCTCTACCTTGTACCTGATTTTTCTGCCCTGGTGGCAATTCCTGTCCTAGGGTTGGGTCCACTGGCAGGCTAATTCTTCAGTTTCCTTGTTCTAAATCACTGGGTTCAACTTGAGACGAGAACTGTTCCTTCTGGGAAGGAATTTTGGAGTTGCCAAATCAATCCACCGTGCCTGGCCAGGCACCCTGGGGTCATAGCCAAAGTCTCTGAAGATAGGCTCTCTTCCTCATGAAGGCTCCCTGGGGAGATGTCCAGGCCACATGGACACAGTGTCCAGGCTACCTCCATCCACGGGACTGGCAAGGCCATGGATACAGTAGTGTTGCCCCAGTTTGGAGCTGCTTCCTTACTTGGGGCAGTGGACAACAAGTCAGAAGCCCCTCTTGTGCCCTTCTACTCTGCTGCCCCCCCACCTGCTACCCCATCCAGCCCACCTCCTGGCCCTGGGCTTAGGTCTGTTATTAATGGCTCTCAATCTTGAGTATCCTGATAGGGAATATTTTGCCTCTAACTAATGGAAGGCTCCAGAATCAGAGTGCAGGAAATGTGATTCCCCCAAATAAGACCAGGCTCCCCAAAGCTGCTGCATGGTACAGGCCGTCTTTGCCATTGGCCTGGGGGTCAGATGGCAGGGGCTGTGTCTGGTCCAGCAGCCTAGGGCAGAGGAAAAGGCCCCGCCCTTCATGTCTCCCCAGCTCCAGAGCAGCAGCAAGCCCATGGAGCCTCGCAGACTGGCCTGTTTATGGGAAGAACCTGGCCAGGGCCTGAGGTGGTTTCAGCGCACTCTCTCTCCCTCCATCTGTCTGACTAATGCTTCCATCTGCAAGTCCCAGGTGAGAGACGGCCGTGTCTCCCGCGGCTGCCCCAGTGAGTGGCCGTGTTTACGGTGTAACTGCCTGACGGCATCACAGAGGGTGGTTTGGGTGAGCTGTCTCTTGGGAGTGTCTGCCTGTTGTCTGCCTCAGCCCCAACCCGGACCCCACACCAGCCTCTGCCTGAGCTCATTGCATTATTCATAGACCCACAGGCCCAGCACCCCTGGCCCCAGCGCTGTGAGACCCCTCCCTGGTTGATGCTGGCGTGTGTGTGTGTTTCAGAGTAGGGGGTCCTCTCTGCACATCCTCTTGAACTAGCCCCAGGATTTCTCCTCTGACATGTCCCTTAGTAGAAGCTCCGCAGACATAACGGCTGCCAGGGTGTCTCTGGAGATGGGAGGCCTTGTTTCCATCTTCCGGCTCACAGAGAATCCCAGCAATGAGCCCTGAGGTCTGGCTCCCCATTCCTGAATGGCCCCTAAATACCTTTTCCTGTACCAGTGGGTTCCCAGCTCCTTATACACGGAGATATTTTTCTCTGCTCCCCCCAGCTGAAGAGGGCCTCTTCCTGGCCCCAAGTCCCTTCCACAGTAAGAGAAGACAAGGGACGAGGCCATCAACAGAACTTGGTTCCCAGCCTGGCTCAACCCCTACCACCAGCTGTGTGAACCACCACCACCAACCCACCTCTCCCACTGTGCCTTAGTTTCCCAAGCTGTAAAATGGGAATAATAGTATGAAGAGTCCCTTTGGGGTTAAAAGAGATCATGTGTGCAAAAGTGTTGGATGCAGGACTCCAATTCTTAATGTTCTTCCTCTCCCTGACTCTGTCCCTGCAATCCTGTATTCCCCAGGGACTGTCTCCTGGGCAGCAATCATGCACAGAGTGTATCAGAGCAGAAGCGACAACACAAGAAGTAATGGAGGGAGAAGAGCCCCGCCCTATAGGATCCTCTGAGCTGATGGGAGAGATATACTCTGTGGCAGGGGAGCTGTGTGTGTGTGTGTGTGTGTGTGTGTGTGTGTGTGTGTGTGTGTGTTGGGGTCATTGTCCAAGCGCCCAGATACATGTATCTAGGTTAGACCAATGACTGTGGTATCTTTTTAGCAGGCAAGACCAATGAGCAAATTCATTAAGTTCCTGTTTTTGTTTTTGTTTTTTTTAACATCTTAATTGGAGGATAACTGCTTTACAATGGTGTGTTAGTTTCTGCTGTATAACAAAGTGAATCAGCTATACATAAACACGTATCCCCATATCTCCTCCCTCTTGCGTCTCCCTCCCACCCTCCCTATCCCACCCCTCTAGGTGGTCACAAAGCACTGAGCTGAAAGTTCCTGTCTACCATCAATTGTCAAAGCTAATAATTTGATTTAACTAAGCTGATTATCTTCATTAAAAATCATTAGTTCCCATACGCAAATGTTCCTGTGTTTGCATTTTCATAATTATGTTGACATTCCACAACTTGCATTTCAAGGGAGTCCCGTGCTCAAATTCCTCTTCCACCCCAGCCCACAAGGCTCTCTGTGTTGACCTCCTCAGCCTGGGGGCTGTGCTAGTGTCGGGGGAGAGTGGGGAACAGGACAGGCCTGGCTGTCCTTTGCCTGCAGCCCACACTTTGCATCCTTCACATGCTGCCTCTGGTGTCCTGCATGGTCCGTGCCCTTCTGTCTGTGGGCAGGGCCAAGGTCAGCCTGGCACCCAGTTTCAGGAACCTCCAGGTGCCCGGTTGCCTAACTGAGTCTCTTGCAAGTGGGACAGCCCTCAACACAGCCTCTCAAGGTCACCATTGATCAACACGCCCACCATTAACTAGGGGAAGGGAGGCCCTCAGTCCCCCTTCAGGAAAGAGGAAGGAACCAGTGTTTGTTGAGCACCCGCAGCTGCCAGGTGCTGGCACTGAGGTTCCTTCTTTAATCCCTCCAGGAATGTATCAGCCAATCTGTTTTACAGAGGATGAAACTGAGACTTGGGGAAGTTAAGTAACTTACCCAAGTTCACATGGCCAGGAAGAGTGTCGGTTCTGGGTCTGCACTCCAAGCCTGCGCCTTTTCACCCCATCCTGCCTTCCTTCCCAAGAGAAAGGTAAACGCAGCCCCAGGTGCTCCTTATTCCTGGCTCCCTAAGGTTTTCCAGTGCTGGCTTCACTGGCTCCATTGGGAGAAATGGGAGCCGACATGACATCGCACTCCACGAGGGTGGGTCTCAAGGACACCGGCCTTCCCCCAATGCCCTGTGATTTTCCCTTGTATCACAGGTCCTGGCCTGGCCCAGGAGGTATCTGAGTCCTAAAGAGTCTTGTGCATTTTGGGTCCTGGGCAAAAGAGTGCCTCACCTCCCTTCAAATCCCCTGCAGCCCACAGGCAGGCTATGCTCAGGGGAGCTGGAGCCCGCCATCTGTCCTCCCACCTCTCTTGGCTGGTGCCCTGGCGGGTTTTCCTAGATGTCCAGCCCCCTGGAGCGAGGGCCAGGGTCTGGGTCGGGAAAGTGTGGGGGCCGCACACCCTGGGAGGACTCCAGATGCAGCAGAGGAGGCCGGCTTTGTAATAACAGCCACCAGAGCTGACATCCATTGAGCATCGGCCGTGTGCCCAGGCCCCGTTCTAAGCACCTTGTCACCGACAGGCAGGAAGATGTGCCTCTTGGAGCCTCAGCCTCCCCATCTCCTTGCTTCCGCCCAGGGATGTGCGTCCTGTGGGAGCAGAGGGCTCTGAGCTTGGATTTCTGGGCTCTGTGGACACAGCCTGCCTTTGTCCCAGACTGTGAAGCAGGGGGGCTGTGTCTGCCAGGGTCTCCCTTGCTGGCCCCGCGAGTTGGGGCGAGTCTGAGCCTGGAGGAAGGAAGGGCCCTTTCCCAAGGATGGCATGAGGGCCCAGCCCCACACAGCCTTCCCTGCTCGGCCCCTTCCCTCCCTGTGTGCCCTGCTTCCTTTTCCTGTGTCCTGGCTTCCTCCCAACCTCTCTCTCCTCAGCCCCTCTCTGACTTGCTTGGCCCAGGCCTCACCTGGGGGTGCCGTTCCCAAGGACACCCCTGCAGCCCAGGTGCAGGAGACCAATGCCCCCTCCCCTCACACAGCACAACACAGCCCCTCCCTGGGACCCCGGGCCTTCCCGCCTGCTGTCCTTTCCCCTCGCCTCCGGCCTTCTCCTCCCCTCTCTGTCGTCTCCTCTCTTTCCCCTGCCTCCCCCTTCCTGCCTTCCCACGCCGGGAGCTGTCTCGCTGAGTGTGAACAACTCCCAGCCCTGTTCTGCACCTCCCATCTCACGGTCCTGTCTCCTGCTGCCCCCCCAACACCCCCAGACCTGAGATGGGAGCCACCTCTACACTTGAGAGAGACGGAAGCTTCTAGACTCTAATGAAAGGAGACCAAGGGCCTGGATGGAGGCCTTGGGTATTGGACTTTCAGAGGAGCCAGGGGATCCCAGCAGAGGAGACACATTTTGCTCAGAAACCCAAGAGAGCCTGTGGTACGTCCTTTGGCATGTGTCCCTAAGGGAAATCTCCTGCTCTCTTTGAGGACAGAATTGACATTTAAAAACAAAGTTTAGGCTTCCCTGGTGGCGCAGTAGTTGAGAGTCCGCCTGCCGATGCAGGGGACACGGGTTCGTGCCCCGGTCCGGGAAGATCCCACATGCCGCGGAGCGGCTGGACCCGTGAGCCGTGGCCGTTGAGCCTGCGCGTCCGGAACCTGTGCTCCGCAAAGGGAGAGGCCACAACAGTGAGAGGCCCGCGTACCGCAAAAAAAAAAAAAAAAAAGAAGAAGAAGTTTAAAGTTATCGCAACCCAGATGGTGAGTGAGGTGAGTTAGAGAGGACCCTGTTGGGTGGGAACCTGGGCCTGGCAATACAGAAAGACTGCTTTTGCGTGCCTTGTCAGATCAGGTCTGCTCTCTGGGAGACAGCTGGCTCCACCTGTCCTCCGGAGCTCACATCCAGTGGACGGGCTGCCTAAGGGCTGCCGAGAGTGCTTCTGGGTATGAGAGAGAGCAACGCAGTTCCTAGGGAGAAGGCAGATTGAGATGTGGGAATTCTTCTTGAAAACGTTTGCCGCTGGGATGTGAAGGATTGGGAGCCATGGTGCCAGGGAAGCAGGCCTGGGGCCCACTGGGTTTGTGTTCCAGCATCACCACTTTCTGTATAACCTTGAACATGTGACTCTCTGGGGCTTGGTTTTCTCATCTTTAAACTGGGAATAATGTTCAGACCCATCTCATAGTGTTTGTGTGAGGCTTAGCAACTGAAGGGGCTCAAGACATTTTTGCTTTAAAAAAGGACATTTCTGGGCTTCCCTGGTGGCGTAGTGGTTGAGAATCCGCCTGCCAATGCAGGGGACACGGGTTCGAGCCCTGGTCTGGGAGGATCCCACATGCCGCGGAGCAACTGGGCCCGTGAGCCACAACTACTGAGCCTGTGCTCTAGAGCCCGCGAGCCACAACTACTGAGTCTGCGCGTCTGGAGCCTGTGCTCCGCAACAAGAGAGGCCGCGATAGTGAGAGGCCCGCGTACCGCGATGAAGAGTGGCCCCCACTTGCCGCAACTAGAGAAAGCCCTTGCACAGAAACGAAGACCCAGCACAGCCAAAAATAAATAAATTAATTAATTAATTTTAAAAAAAAAGGACATTTCTAAAAAGTGTCCCATTTCGAAAAACAGTTTTAAGTGAAGCATGAACAGCCTCCCAAGCAATTACACAGGAGTCCAACCATCCTTTGGTGTGCCCAAATGGAAAAGCTAGATTCTACTTTGTCTCTGCCACTCCCCTGCTGTGTGCCCATCTGTAAGATGAGAAGGCTATAAAAGATGTTTCTCAGTTCCTGCAGGTTTGACATTATTTCCTCAAGAATCCAGTGTCACTGTTCTTTTGGTTTTTTTTTTTGGTCACTGGCCCATGGCAGTGGAGACAGTCAGATGGAGGCTGGGTTGGGGGAGGTGGTGGGTGAGAAGAAGGCCTCCTTCCTGGAGGATCCAGGAGCCTGGATCCAGGAGCCTGGATCCAGGAAAAAGAGACCAGACAGGAGAAATCTGGTCTTGAGTCAACTTCTAGAAGGAAATAGGGTCCATGCCTGCCCTGGGGCCCCAAACCCAAATATTTGGAGGCTTCTGCAGCTGGGGTATGGTAGGGGTGAGTCACCCAGCAGGGGAAAAATGAGGGAAAACATTCCTCTTGTCCTCCTCACTTCCCCATCCTGGGCTCACGAGCAGGGAGGCTGAGCAGGGTCAAAGCCACACATACCCGCAAGAGACAGACATGGGCATATTTAGCCCCCAGGCCTGGGGGAGCGGGGAGGGTGGAACGGGAGGTGGGGAAGCTGTTTCAGGATGTAGCAACGAGAACACGCACACCTCCCTCCCCACCACGTTGCAGTGGCTTTAATGAGCTCCTTGCAAAGCTATGACCCTTTAAACAGATCACGTCTATCCACGTCAGGAAGAAAGCATTATTAATAAGTTGCCCTGGGCACCTGGTGATGATTGTGAGTGGTGGTGAGCCAGGGTACACGAGGGCACTGCAACTTGAAAGGGAACATTTTCCAAAGGGAGGTGATAGGTCTTGATAATTGTTATAATAATAGCTCAGCGGGCCTGTGTTGGTTCCTTTCATCCTCTGAGGTCATAAATGGCTTTCTCTACCAGGGAAAGGACAGGGCCTCCACCCACCACAAACACCCTCTTGCCTGCACTCACCCAGCTGGGGATTTGCCCAGCTGTTATTTCTGAGCTAGGAAAACTTTGGGATTGTTAAAAAAAGGTGAGCTAGGAAAACTTTGGGATTGTTAAAACAAGGTGAGCTAATCATGCCTGTGTGCGCCATTCTCTCCAGATGGGAGTGGAAATTCCACTTGTTAAGTAGGTTCTAGAGTTCTCTGCCAGGAAGCCTGGTCCATTATACTGGCCCGGCTGCCCCTGTTGTCTCGCACACAAACCTGGAGTATGTTGGTAGTCGACTCTTTGTTTGCTGCGTGAGTGACCACAGATGCATGGCTGATTTATTTTCCTCTTCTCCTCAAGTGTGCTTACACTTGAAGAGTTGACAGTTGTGTCCTGAGGACGGAAGGGTTAACACAACTCTGACTTACATCTTTGTTGGGCTCTGAGCATCTCTGTAAGGCTCTACCAGTGACCACTTCGCAGGGTCAACAGCCAAAGTGTGGGCTGGCAATCAGAGTGCCAATGATTCATGTATAGATGTTATCCAGACCGCATATTTATTTAAGGCTCTCGGTGCTCTGTTCTCTTTTACGATGGTCTGAGATGGTGTGATGACAAGAGCATGGCCTAGTGGGTGCCAACCTGAGACCATGGTACCGTGGGGGCCCCCACGCCCCACTAATTCCCATGCGGAGGAGGTGGCCACATTCATGGTCACTTGGTCTGGAAGATGATGGTGTCCACCTCCACTTTGCTCCTGCCTCTGCTCTGGTTCGAAGCTGCCTGCCCTATGTGTGGCCTCTTCCCAGCCCTCAGGTCTGGCCAGGCCCCCTCCTCGGCCCTTCATAAAGGCCCCTCTGGGGTCTTTGGTCCCAAGATATTGGCCTTGCTGAGTAACCACAACCTTCCCTGGCAGCCTAGTGGAAACACACATCCCTGGCTTTCCCGTGAATCTTGATTCAATGTTCAACCCTTTGTTATGCGCTGGGCCACGTTTAGAATTTGGGAAAATGGCCCCTTGATCTTCCACGCCAAAATTCATCACTTCGGCACTTAGACGCTGTGTGGCACCACGGATGTTTTCACATTATGTTCTGTTCTCTTGTTTGACTACACAGACCTGGGCACAGAACGGGCTTCTGGGAAATGCTGTTGAGATTGAATGGAAGATATCTGAAGATGGGCAGGTGTGTAGAGAGCTTAGGAACAAGGGTTCAAACTCTGATCCTGCCACTTGAGCAAGTTATTTGCCTTTGCTGCTTAGTTTCTTCAACTGTATAATGGGGATAAAACACGTACGTCAGAGGATGAAATGAGTTAATGCAGGAAGAACATTTAGAGCAGTGCCTGGACCATGGACTGTCAGCTGCGGTAGTAATCATTATTATTTTTATTATTGTAAAAGTGGAGGAGCTAAACTCTGACCTTTCCAAGTCCCGCTCCCCAGAACCAGGGCCTCCATGATTCACAGGTGTGGAGTGGGCTACCAGCCGCCAGCAGACAAGGATCTCGTTAAAGCCTCTGAGACCATCCTTAACTCTCAGCGAGCGTTAGGCTTCCCCTGTCGGGCAGTTCCCCTTAGGTCAGACTTCTAGCCTGCGTGCTATAGCCAAACCACACCTCTGTGCCTCCCTCGTGCTTCATGTAGAGAAGGAGGCAGGCCCAGATTCCCAGGTTACAAGATATCCCAGTAACCAGAGTCCAAAATGTGGGGAAGATGCCAGCGTAGTTCCTGGGCATGCCAGCCTGCTAGCCCGATACCTGTGGCCCCAGTTCCTTGGATCCAGCCCCTGAAGCAAGAGCAGCCACTCAAACACCCAAATGGAGTGCCCATAAAGGCTTTGTATACAAATCCTCACTGTATCCACCCCTCAGCCCAGAGCAGCGTCTGACTGCAAGGGCCACACAGATGTTCTGTCATCATGACTTTCCCTCCGTCACCTACGACGCAAGGAGGGTATGTTCTCCCACACATCAGCTCACCATCCACACAGGTGCTACCACAAAGGGTGTTCTCTTTACTCCGTGCTGACTCCTAGCCATCCTTCACAGCTCGCTCACATGTCACCTTCCCCAGGAAGCCTCCTCTGACCCCTTTGGTCCATACCACGCTCTCCCTCTCTGAGCTCCTCTGGCCCTTGGCATTGATATGAGATAGGCCAAAGGTTCATCAGGGCCTTTACCACCCTCCCACCCTATGCCTCTGTGACGGCTGAAGTCTGTGGCCAGGATGAAGTGACAGGACATCACAAAATTTCTTCAGAAGCCAAGAAACATACCTGCAATCCCACCGTTGGGGAGGTGGATCTTCCCCTGCACAAGGCTGTAACGGAGCCCTGGCCACATCTGCTTCTGAAAGGAGGGGAAGAGTCATCGGACCTCACTTTGAACTTGCTGTGAGATGCATACAGGATTCAAAGTTAAGGGCCGGGACAGGAGAGGACGGGCTGGCCTCCCTCAGTTTGGATTTGGAGGTCAAGTGCCAAGAAGTAGCTATCTGGGAAGCACCAGTGTCTCAGTAAAGACTGCGTTGCAGCTGGTGCGCCCTCGTCCTGCAGCCCTGATGCTCTTTGGATCTCCCTTTGCCCCTGTGGCTGTCTCTCGGTCTCTGCGCCACCGTTCCTCAGCCTTCTCTTAAGGCAGGCTCACACAGTCACCTGGACTGACCATCCTCACACGCCAGCAGAGGAGTGTGGAGACCCAGCCTTGGCACAAAGAGCCTTCTGCTCAACACCCCCCCGCCCAACCCCCGCCAGCCGCCGCCAAGGCAAAGACTGGCCAGCTGGCCCCCGGTATCCATTTTCCAGGCAGGCGCCGGCAAAGTCCTGAGTCTGAAATGCCAACCTGCCATGGTTCCCCACACTCTGGATTATGCTGGAGTGAAGCCCCCTTGGCTCAGAGGTTACTTTTTTGTCTGAGATTATCTACATCACAAATGGAAAAGAGAGAAAATAAACTGCCTTCCAGAAGAGGGAAATGAGGGGGTCCAAGGCAGGAAACGACCATGACCCAGTGTCAGCCTCTGGGGTGGCTGAGCTCTGACCTCTGCTTCTCCTGCCACGGCTCTGACTCGGTAGCCGCAGGGAGCGAAGGAACCACGTTAGGTAACTGGGCAGGGTGCTGCGATAGTGGGGAGAAAGGGGTGGCCCAAAAGTCAAAGACCAGGAGAGGTGCATCCAGGACGAGACCGCCACCCTGAGGCAAGACTCCGCTCCCAGGTCCAGGCATCTCTCTTTGCGTCCTGGCCGGACACACCTCACCTCTCTCTGGGGATCTCCTTCCCCTCAGGAGTTTTCACACACGATGTTTGGCAGACTCTGACATTTATTTTCATCACTGTTTTTAAGGTGAATGGCATCTGTCACATTCCTTCCTGGCCGGCTTTGTTGTGGGGCGATTTCCCACTCCCTAATGACAGGTAAGGAGCGAACACTCAGCACCTCTGGGCAGCCTCGCCATCCCTGCCAGATCTGGTTCCCACAGCAGCTGTCTCTATTCCCGGGATCTTAATTAAGATCCTCTGTAATGATGGCAGGGGACTTCTCCCGCGATTACCTCCTTGCTTTGCCAGGTCTCTCAGGCTCCCGCTCTCCATCCTCCTCCCAGCTCCCACAGGCTCCGCCCCTCGCCCTGATGTGACACAGCTTTTCCTGGGGGTTTTGGGGGTTCACGCAAGGGTTTTGGGAATGTTTAGACATTCCAGTGATGTTTGAGTGCAACATAATAATAACATGCAAGATAGTTTTAATTGCCTGTGCCCTAGAGAAACTGTAAAACTACAATGTAGCCCAGAGCCTGGTGCACAAACGGAACTCATTACATGTGGGGTTTCATGAGTGAAATGAATGAAAAGATTAGCGTGTGGGTGAGTTTAGTACTGAACACAAAATGTGGACATTTGGGGCAGAACACTTCTGGTTTTCTGACCGGAAGCCGTCTTAGATTCCAAGCCTCTCTCTGCGAGCTAAGCGTTTACATTCATTAGGTCCGAGACATGGGGGTCTGCTCACGATGTGCTGGGGGTGTGCAAGGCCACACAGTGGGTACAGCACCGGCCCGGGCCCTGCCATCCCAGCTTCTGTCCCAGTTCTGCCCTGACTTCACTTTTCTGGCCTCCGTTTTCTGGCCTGCAAACTGGGGCTCTCAACCCCAATTGCACAGGTAGATTGTGAAGCAGCGACCAGACCCTGCCTGTAAAAATGTCCGGCGAGAGCCATTCCAGGTTGATACAGGTTAAAGGTGGGCCTCGGCTTCTCCATCTGGAGGCAGAAGGGACTGGCCATTCGAGGACTCCGGGGCCTTGGCCTGGGCTGCAGCCGCGGAGCCCCGCACTGGCCCGGCCACAGCTTGAAGGCTTTCTCCCTGGCCCAGGGCTCCTGCTCTTCCTTCCCCTCAGGGTCCTTCCTCCTCCCGCCCTCTTCCAGGCAGCCTTCCTGCCCCCAGCTCCCACTGCAATCCGATGCTTAACCTGTTCCTTCAGACCCCCATGGGGTCTACCTCACTCAGCCACGTCTCGTATCTCCGAGGAGGTTACTACTTTCCTAAAGGAAGTTCTGGAATCGTATGACGAACACTGAGGCCAGAAGGACGTAGGACTCATTCAGGTCAACTCCTTTATGGTAAAGGCTGAGAATAGGCTCTCCAAGGTTAAAGGGCAGGGCCAAGGCCATCCAGATGGTCAGCTGTCCAGGCTGGAAGGAATTGATGCCCAGCCCTACACTCTTCCCAGAAGACCTAGTAGCCAGGACTCATACAGGGTGGCACAGACTCGTGGGAGGTGGAGGGGAGGTATGTGTGTGTGAGTGAGAATCCCTATCATCCCCCGATTCTGACTGAGTCTTGCACTTTGCCCGGCTCTGATCGTGGCATGGACACTCTGCATAGGAACACAGCTTGTTTCCCCTACCTCCCTCTGAGCCTCCGTGTTCTCAGCTGTAAAGTGAAGGGTGGCAATAGGAAAACTCTTGAGTTGCCTCTGGCTGAGTCATTCCCTGGCACCATGAAGTGAAGCAGGAGATGTGGTGGCAATCGTGTCCCAAAGACCACCCTAGCCCGCCCTCTCGCCTTGGTCGCCCTCACACGCCCCTGTCCACTGTGCGCTCCAGTGGCCCTGCGGGAGGCTGACCTGTCCTGAAAGGTGGCTGGCTTTGGGTGGGAGTGGTGAGTTGCAGGCTGGGAGCCTGGAGTTTGGAGCTCTGTCGCCCAACTGAACACTCACTCATAGCATAGCTGTGAGAAAACCATGGGATGATTTTTGAGCCTGATTATTTGCAAAATTGAGATAACAATTAGCTTCCAATCACCCACCTCCTTGTGGTTGTGGGGCAGATCAGGAGATCTCCTGCCCTGCCAGTAAGGGGCTATTATGACTAACCCCGAAGAGCCAGTCAAAGAGTGAGAAGGTGGAGAGAGTGCAGTCAGGTCAAGCCCAGAGGACAGAGGGGGCTGGAGGGATAGCTGAGAAGGGGAGGGCAGAGCCCCCATAGGGGCTGATTCTGCACAAGGCATTGGAGGTTGAAAGGCAGCTCTGGAAGAGCCAGGAAGCTGAAAGGTGGCCATGAGCGAGCCCGGGGCTTCCTAGGGCTCCAGATACATCAGACTTAGGCTGGTGAATGTGCTCAATATTTGTGGATTTGACAGAATGTTTTAATCGTGTCAAGAAAGATTTAGTGAAGATGCTAGAAGGACTGCCAACGCATTTCTTTGACCTGGTCCCAGAGCTGAGAACTTAGTTTTGGGAGCTGGGGCTCTGAGGGGTGTGGAGGTCTGGCAGGCTTGGAGCCTGCCCTGCCATTCAGGTCTTCCTGGAGCTCTTCACCCAGAGCTTGGTTTTTATTTCCCTAGTGCCTTCCTTCCCAGGAACTCAGAGGAGGGGCACTTTGTTATCTTGGAAACTTTCAACATCCAGGGGAGGCTGGGAGGTGACTGGGATCCTTATCAGGAGCGTGGCCCAGGCCTGGGGAGGGGCCACCCCATCTCTGTTCAAACTCCTGGCAGCCCATAGTCTAGATTTTCTGGGGCAGCTTGGTTTCGGCATTCGGACCCAGGAGACATCTGGCCCTGCTATCTAATTGTTGCCAGAAAGAAAGACCTCAGATCAAATACTTTATTAGCAAAATCATTATTTTTGGTGCTATCCCTGGGCTTTTAACGTCAATGAATCATCCCACACAGGTCTCCTCCAAGCTTCCTTGCGTTGCACTTCACGAATGGTTTATCTTGGAAGGTTTAGCAGGAAGGAGACTGCTCAGAACTATGCATCCAGGAGACTTCACTGACACACAAAAAAGCGGGTTGGTGTTTAGCTGGCTCTGGTTTAAAATGTTCCCAGGCTCAAGTCACTCGCAACATATTTCACTGAGTCCATCATTATTTTCTGGGCCTGTTTGATTTTCACAAGAAGATGTCCAGCCTTCTCCAGTTTGACATCTGGCGGCTCACTGGGTCTTATACAAAATTTTGTCACCTGGAAGGGCTTCAGGGAAGGCCAGTCATGAGAACTTAAAGTCCCCACTGTCTGCCTGAATCTGGCCCAGAGACACTTTCCTTCAAAAGCATTTTAGGGATCTGCAGACAACACCCTCCATCATTTGCTCTGACATCTACTGCTGGACAAATTCAGATCATCAGGAACTCGTGTAGCTGTACCGAACCCCACATCCCTAGCCCCTCAACTAACTGCATTTCACATTAGGCAGACTCTGCTATGCCCCGTTGATGAATGTAAGAAACAAAGCTGACAGCCGTGCCTGCTGCAAAGATGCCTCTGAGTGCTTTGCCTGCTGTCTTATCCGCTGTCCTCTTGTGTGTGTGTGTGTGTGTGTGTGTGTGTGTGTGTGTGTGCGCTGGGGGCAGAGAGGAGAGATTAAGGAGACATTTCTTTCTGTTCTCTGGGACATCAGGAATGCTGGTGTTTCTCCTAGGCAAGTAGTTTGCTTTAATCTTGAGGATCCCGGGAATTGTACAGCTGATCGTGTTTCATCCTGGCACTGGCTGTTAGAAGTTTTAGAGCCAAATTTGTGGCCCACCCCTAGCAAATGGATCAAAGTTTATGGTATGTTTATTTTGTATTAGTCCCATCCTTGGCTCCATTTTATGGCTTTACCCTTGCTTTTTCATTTTTTTCTTTCTCACCTGCTTCTAATTTATGTCATCTCACTGAATTTTATGCATCTTTATAAGCTGCCTTAAATCCTTTTGTGAAACAAAGAGGTATATACACAAACAGACAAACAAACAAATGAATATTCCCCATCACTAGACAACATACCTTAATTTCTGATTTGGGAAGTCAGGTCCATAAAGCTCCAGCTGTCCCCAGGGCCGCCATTCTTCCACAAGGCTGGCCAAACAGATCAACTGTGAAAGAAGCTCAGCATCTACTTTCCAAGGGATGGAGAGAAAAAAGTGAAAAAATAACAACACAAAATCAGGTGACGCTAAGGACTGTGATGAAGATAAAGCAGGGCAGGGGGACTAGGGGACAGACAGCCTGGCGAGGGGCGATCTCACTGAGAGGAGATTCTTTTTTTTAAACATCTTTATTAGAGTATAATTGCTTTACAATGGTGTGTCAGTTTCTGCTTTACAACAAAGTGAATCAGCTATACATGTACATATGTCCCCATATCTCTTCCCTCTTGCATCTCCCTCCCTCCCGCCCTCCCTATCCCACCCCTCTAGGTGATCACAAAACACTGAGCTGATCTCCCTGTGCTATGCGGCTGCTTCCCACTAGCTATCTATTTTACTTTTGGTAGTGTATATGTGTGAGAGGAGATTTTTGAGCCGAGCTCAGGGAAGAGACGGAGGTACTCGGGGTGTCCATGGTGGAAGAGCATCCCAGGCTGAGGGACTGGATAGCGCAAAGCTTGGTGGCAAGCTGAGAATGTTGAAGGGACTCAAGAAGGCTGGTGTGCCCGGAGCTGACCAGTGAGGAGTGTGGCAGGAGATGAGCAGCAAGTCCTTGACCCCAGGCCACAATAAAGACTTGATGATCTTCTGAGAGGAGGAGACTTTGATGGGTTTGAGTAAAAGTGTGGCATGTTCTGACTTAAGTTTCAGCACAGCTACTGTGACAATCAGGGCAAGGATGAAGCAGGGAGAGGAGTTAGGAGAACACGGCAGCCCAGGCAAGAGCTGATGAGCGTTTGAACTACAATAGCAGCAAGAGAAGAGGTAAAAAGTGTTCTGATTCTGGATCTTTCTCCACACTATCACCAAACTAGAAATCTGTATTGTCTACTTTCTTTGTCTACATGTCCTCGTCCTTTTCATTCTCAAACAGTGTGAGCCAGCTGCTGCTCCCAGCCCCTCACAGGTCGTTAAGAGCTCCTCCGCGTGACGGTCACTCCGGAGTCCTCGCTTCTTTTGCTTCCACCTCTCCTGTATCTCCTCCCACCTGTCACAGGCTTCTCTTGTACCACCCACCCCTTTCAGCTTGGTGCTTCAGAACATTTTGTCTTTGTCCTTCTTACCTGCAAAAATTGCTACATAATTTGCAGGGCCCAGTGCAAAATGAAAATGTGGAGCACCTACTTTGAAAATTAAGGAACCCAATATGGCGACAGCAGAGCATTAAACCAAGCATGGGGCCCTTCTGAGCACAGGGCTCTGTGTGGTCACACACCCATGAAGCCAGCCTTCCTCACTCTGCATATTCCCAGGACAATCCCATCCATGTTGCCATTAACTATCACACACTCTAATGACTCCCAGATACATCTTCTTTCTTGGGCTCCAGACCCAACGGTTGGCCCAACCTATTGTCACTCTACAGGCAACTTAAAAGCAGTAATTTCAAGGATGAACTCATTAACTTCCCCCCAAACCGGCTTCTCCTCTTGTATTCTCTATCTTGATGAATAGAAACATAATCCTCTGAGTTGCCCAAACCAGAAATCTCTGAGTCATCCCTGACTCTACCCTCTGCCTTACCCCCATATCCAATAGGTCTCCAGGTTCGAGTGATTATAGTTCCCTATTATCTCTGGAATCCATCTCACGCTGTCAGTGTCTGGGGCCACTGTCCTAGTTCAGGTGCTCAGAAGCTCCTGCTTCCCTTCCTTTGGTGCAGTTGTTTCCTCCCCACCTCTTGCTTCTTAGCATCCATCCAACCTCCTCCACCTTGTCATCACAGTGATGTTTCTAAAACACAAAACCGAATTACCTCACTTCCTTTTCTACAACTCCCAGAGTCTGCAGAGCAAAGTTCAAACTCTTTGGCATCATATGCCAGCTCTTCGGGATCTGGCTTCTGCCAACCAGTATCTCCCAACCCTGATTCAGGCCACACCTGTCCAACCGGCCAATGATGCCAATGGTCCAGCTATTCCTGTCTCCCCCTAACGGGCCATGAACTTTCATACGGCTTACCTTTGTACATCCTGGTCTCCCAGCACGGTGCCCACTCCCTAGCTCCCTCTGAGTGCTGTACTCCTTCTGGACCACCATGAAGCAGCTCCAGGATGGCACTTCTAACCTCCCAAAGAGGCACTGAAATGACCAATGAGAGACCATTGGGAGATGGTGACCAATAAGAGCAAGAGTTAGGAAAAGTCCATAGCAGCACTGATAAACAGAGGAGGCTGCTATGAAAAGAGAAGACATTTATAGAAATTTCTGGAAGAAATGAAGCAGATCGTGTCAGGTTGGAGGGACAGCTAATCAGCACACAGGTGAGCATGCATTATAGGTGAAGAAATTGCCCCTGAAAGTGAGAGGAGTGGCCTTCCCTACAAAACTTTGAAGGACCCAGTGCTTGCAGCAACAGGGTCAGCAAACAGGGGTGTGTGGCAGGACAGTCTTGCTGGCAAATTGAAAGGACATGACTGGAAACTGGGTCACTTCTCCATGGTGAGAGTGGTGGATTCATTTTACATGTTTTCCTTACCATGTCTCAGTGTGGACTGAAGAATAAAGTGGGTGTGGCAGGGCCACAGTACCACAAACTCTGAGCCGTACCACAAATATGGAGAATTGAAAGGAATCTGAAAGATGGTGAAATCCCCTAAAGCACCCACAGTGGCAACTCCTTTCCTTCTTCCTGTTGACATCATTGTCTTTGCTAAAGACACATGTGCCCTGAAGTTCTCTCAGTAGGAGGCCAGGAAGCTATCAGCAAAAACCTAATGGTCTTCCAGGGCTGCCCAGAGCTCTTCATCCCAGCTGTTGGCCAAGGCACTCTATAGCCCCCAGGCTACATACCACTTGAGGATGAGGTGGGGAGCTGTTACGGCCATGAGCCTTTTACTGAGAACTGTGGCCTGCTGCTCTGCTCTTTGCCCACCCAGCCTGAAAGGAAACCATTGTGGTCCAAGTCAGTCCCCACCCCAGGCAGACCCCACCTCTGAAGCCTGGCAGCCATCACTCACCTACCTTTACTAGACGAAATGATGGTGACCTGGAAATCTATACCAGCCCAACTGATGTTCATAGGTGAGAGACAAAGAAAAGCATTTCTAGAACAGAGAAGTCAAAATACCTGCATGCCCTTTCTGGAAGAGCAAGGCAGAGGGGTTGAGGAGAAACAAAACAGAAAATGAATCAGAGAAAAATAAATCCAGGCGAAGGAAGATCCAGGATATAAGAAATAGTTTAATCCAAATGAATGTGTTAGTAATGAGATTTGGAAATTTAATGCAAGTATTATGGAAGGATTATAAGAAGGAGAAAAACATAAGTGTAAAAATCTGGGAAGTAGGGAGACACAGGAAAGAAATTTAAAAAAGCATATTCAAATTTTCATTTTGTTTTTTGAGACACTGTTTATTAAGGTGCATATTTTATTCAGATTTATTTGTTAAAAATTAGAGATAACACATCATAAGATAGTAATAGGATGTAGGACTTTGAAACTACTGCAGAATAAAAAGAACCAAAAATTTATACAGTAAAACTTAAGAAAGGAAAATAGAACTTATTAATAAATACAAACTAGAAGGTAAAATATCAGGAATCAGATCAAACATAAAAATGACAATAAATGTAACTAAGTTAAATTCTCTATTTACAGAAAAAAAAATCTTAGATTGGTTGTAAGAGCCAAATCCAGTATTGTGCTGTCTATAAGAGAAACATGTAAACCAAACTGATATAAAATGTGAAAAATAACGATGTGGATAAAGATATATTGGGAAATGAATGTGCACCAGAAAGGGAGAAAGAGAGAGAGGGAATTAGGAAAAGGATTGGAAGCAGGGATGGCAATATCAGTATCAGAGTAAATAGAATTCAGGGCAAAAAATTAGATTGGAAAAAATGGAATAACTTACATTTATAAAAGGTATAGGACTTCCCTGGTGGTGCAGTGGTTAAGAATCTGCCTGCAAATGCAGGGGACAAGGGTTTGAGCCCTGGTCCAGGAAGATTCCACATGCTGTGGAGCAACTAAGCCCATGCACCACAGCTACTGAGCCTGCGCTCTAGAGCCTTTGAGCCACAACTACTGAAGCTTGCGTGCCTAGAGCCTGTGCTCCTCAACAAGAGAAGCCACCTCAATGAGAAGCCTGCACACTGCAACAAAGAGTAGCCCCCACTCGACGCAACTAGAGAAAAGCCTGCGCGCAGCAATGAAGACCCAATGCAGCCAAAAATAAATAAATAAATTTATTTTAAAAAAGTATAATCAATGAAAATATCCAATATTAATGGAACTTTGTGCTTTGAAAGCTAAGTATAGAAAGGTATAAACTGCTAGAAATGCAAGAATTTAATGAAATCATAGCCATAGTGGGAGGTACCAGTACATCTCTGTCAGAATTGGACAGACGTTCAAAAGGATTTAGATAACACAGTTAATTTGATTTAATGTATTTAATAGAACTTTATACCCAATATATAGAGATACATCTTTTCAAATACCTGTGAATCATTTACAAAAATTAACCATGTATAAGTACATTAAAAAATTCTCAATAAATTTCCAAAACTGACCACAGTGCAATAAAACTAGGAATAACTGTTAAAAACCAAAAAGTTTTCTAAAAATGGAATCACTTAGAAACAATTTTAAAATTATTTTCTATTGAAAATTTAATAACAAAGAAAATAATATATCAAAACTTACGAGGTGAAGCCAAAGCTGCACTCACAGTAGAATTCATTACCTTAATTATTTTATTAAAAATAAAACATTGAAAGGGAGTGCTTGAGAGTTTTGTTTCAGAAACTAGAAAAGAAACAACAAAACATCAAAAGAAAGTAGAAGGAAGAAATTGAAACATTAGAAAGAAAAGAAAAAAAGAATTTATATAGAAAGCCAAAACAAAACTCTATTGATTTACCTTGTCAGTAAATATTTATTGTGTGCCAAAGTTGTGCCAGGTACTGCACAAAACCCCTGGGGATCCTGAGATGAACACTGCAGATGTGGTTACTATTCATGAGGAATTTCTTTGAAAAGTTTTATAAAATAGAAAAAAACTCTTTCAGGACAGGCAAGATAAAAAAGGAAAGGGTGAAAAAGAATACAAATACACAATTTTATAAATAAGAAAGTGGATATAATTACATATATGGAGGAAAAACTTTTTAAAGTTAGTGTCATATAGATTTATGTCTGTAAAGTTGAAATTCTAGATGAAATGGGCACTTTTCATGACAAATGTAAATAGCAAAATTAGTTCAAGAGAAGACAGAAGGCCTAAAAATATCAATAAGCACAGAAGAAAGTGTAAAGGTAATAAAATATGTAGCCTCAGGCCAGATGGTTTTACACGTGAGTTCTATCAGATCTCCAAAGGGCAAATATTTCTTATCTATACTTAGAGATAAAGCCCTTCCAGAACAATTTTATGAGACTCATTTAACCCTAATGCTAAAATCTGACAAAGAGAGCACTAAAATATGAACCAATTTATGGAAGTATAAAAATCCTAAATAAATCACTGGAACTTTCAATATATCAATACAACTTTTAAAAGAGAAAAATACCAAGCTTAATTATTCCAGACATTCAAGGCTGATTCAATGTTAAGCAATTCATTAATTTATGTTAATAGATTAAGGAAAAAAATCATGATGATCTCAATAGATGGCAGAATGTTATGTGGCTAAAGTTAAATTCTGGTCTTGATGAAAACTCCTTGTAAGCCAGGTGGGCTTCCTGAATACCAACAACAACCTGTTAGAAAATAAAATGTTAAAAAGGAACCAAACAACTCATTCAAAGAGCATGCTTAACTACAAAATATCTAGTAACAACTTTAATAAGAAATGTATATGATGTATATGAAACAAATTATATACTTTTTAAAAAGGATATAGAAGAATATTTGAATTAATAAATGGAGAGACACAATAAGTTTTTGGATGGGTAGATTTAATTGTGTAAAAATGTCAATTCTTCCCAAATTGCTCTGTTAATTTAATTTAATTCCAATAAAAAACCCAATGCGATTTTAACATTTGAACATGGCAAATCAATTGTAGTTTTGTAAAAACAATAAATAAAGAGAGAGAGAGTTTGTTTTATGAGCTATCAGAAAGTACTATAAAATACAGTAATAAAAGTTGTATGACAGAGATACAGAACAAGAAAACGATTAATCGAAGAGAATAAAGAGTGTAAAAATAGATGGATGTACATACACATATAAAAAGAACTAAGTATGTGAAGTACACAAAAGGTTGCAATCATATTAATAGAGGCAGAATCTTTTAAATAAATGGTGTCAGAATATGTAGATATTCATTTGAAAAAAATATGGTGTCTATAGCTTCTTGACACCATACACAAAAATAAATTTTATTAAGTAATTAAATGTAAAGCATCTTACCATTAAAATATTGGAGAGTACTTGCATAATCTTTCCATTTGTAACACCTCTCTAAGCATAACTTAAAACCTAAAAGTTATAAAATGAAGCAATGTCAGATTTTATTAAACTTTTATGTCCAGTGAAAGACCTAAATAGACTTTAAAAGACAAATGCAAAACTGGAAATAACATTTGTAATATATATACCAGAAAAAAATCATTAATAATCACAATACATAAAGAATTTTTTAAAAATATTGATAACTCAGAAAAAAAGGGGACGGATTATGAAAAGCAATTCATAGAAATCAATAAATATGAGAGAAGATGCTCAAAGAAATTCAAATTAAAATTTATCAGCTTGACAGGAAGGACTAAGAGTATTGATGCGAATTGTTAAGGAGACTAAGTTTGCAGTGTCTGTCCCTTTTAGTCAGCAATTCCATTTCTGAGAACTAAAAAGTTATATGTAAGGATGTTTATATGTATGGTTTGAAATAATGAAAAATTGGAAACAACCTGAAGGTTCATCAATTGGGGACCAATTAAATTAATTATGGTCAATTCAAGTGCCAAATTGTGCAAATGTGTACAAGAAAGGTGAGGAATTGGGAGGGAAAACCTGGCAGCAACGTAGTTGAACGTCATATGCCTAATTCTGTAACCCAGAGACCATAATCCACTTGGATGCTAGGATAGAACTTGGAGATCTAGATTTAACATGTTTTTTTGAAGATAAGGAATCTGATCCTGACAAATGCTTGTCCATCTTCTATTTGATAGACCTTGAGTGGAAACCCTGGTAAAAGCATACTTCCCTAGGTAAAGCAAATCTGACTCTCTGAAACCTACTTGTCATCAGAGAGCAGCTGAGGAGACTGGGAATGATGGATGGGAGTCAAAGGAGACAGAGTTCAGTGTAATGAACAAAATCTTTAGGATTGACTGAAGGTGCCCTGGTGGGATGACTGCTGGGAAGCAGTGTAGAAGGAATGTAGATGTTATTTGTGGAAGTTGATTAATTGAACATCAAGCCTTAAGATCTCATGATTCTGTGGTTCCACTCATTGGATTCAGTTTTGTCCTTTGGAGAAGCACAGATTTAGCCTGATCTCTCTCTCTTTAATGCCCTTTAAGTAACTGTAGAGCACTCTCCAGTTCACTTCTCGTGTTTTCTTCTTCAGGCTCTTTGTCTCCAGTTCCTATTTTTTTAAACCATTTTTCATATATTATGACTTATTGACTCTTCTTCCGCCTGTCCAACTTCTTTTGGTCTTTTTCTTTTTTAACTTAAACTATGGAACCTATAATTTAACCAAGAATTCTACCTATGGTCTAATGCAGAATACAGTGAGATTTTTTTACTTTCCTTACTTGGGACATACAGCTCCTGTTTGTAAAGTCCTAAGCTACTCCTTCAACTGCCATCTAACATAGCTGGGTCATACCAGACTCACAGAAGGGATGCTCTAATGTATAGTGAGTTTACATACTGCACAACTCTAGGGGGCTCTATTTACAACAGATTGTAGATTTATATATTTCTTATAATAATTTCCAGCAGATGGCAGTAAAGTGTCTGAGGAAGGGGGTGCCTTTTCTAATTCATACAGAGACCTTCTATGGGCTAGCAATGACCCTGGATCATAGTCAATGAAAGCAATAGATATTTTTAATATGAGTATACAGTCTTTATGGCAGACTCCCCAATATTCATCTCTTCCCTTCTTCCTTCCTAACAAACCACAGGTTTGTTCACATATCCACCCCTCTCTCATGTGACTTTTGGGAAGGCAATCCCTCAACTCTCCCAGGTGAAGATTACTCTAAATCAGAGTTTCTTAGGACTATGGACGTTTATGCCAGATAATTCTTTGTTGTGGAGGCTATACTTTGTAGGATGTTTAACAACATCCTTGGCCTCTCTCTCCCCACTAAATACCAGTAGCACACACCATCCCCCCAGTTGTGACAACCAAAAATGTCTCCAGACATTGTCAGATATTCCCTGGGGGAAAGTACCCCCACCCCCACCCCCACCCCCATTGGTTGAGAACCACTTTGCTTTCAGAGAAGTAAAACTTTCACACCTGCAGATACTTTTCCTCTGTTTCTTTGTTATAGGAGATGATAAATTATCTTATCCATCTTGAACATGTATTCTTGTTACATGCAGCCCAAAGCATGCCCATCTAACACAAGGAATTACTGCTAACTCATGTCAACTCTTCCTGTGCTTATATTATTGCTTTTTTGTTACCTAAATGAAAAACTTTTCACTGCTTCCATTCACTTTGTTAGTGTTAGCTTTAGTCTAAGTTCCACTCTATCCAGAAACTTTGGAATCCCAGTTTCATCATCTAATTATTAGTTATTCCTCCCAGTTTGGCATTCTTGGCAAATCTGATAAACATGTCATAAATACTCTTGTCTGAGTTGCTGATTAAAAATATTTTATCAACATCCTTTAGGTATTGTTGTTTAGCCAGATACACATTTACCTAATGTATCAGTAGCCAACTCACATTTCTTTATCTCCTATACTAAAATTTCCAGAGAGGCTTTGTCAAATGGCTCACTAAAGCAAGGAGGAACCATGCTCATACTGCTGTCTAACTCATAAATCAAATAACCAAGTGGAAATCAACGAGGTTATTTTGTGTGAGCTATTCATTCCTTGAGAATCCATGTTTATGCATAGCAATTTAGAGTACGGAATCTGTTTATTGCTCCATTCTGGTGTTTTGCTGGTAAGAGGCGTCACAGTCATCAGTCTGCAATTCCCACATGCCATCTATCTTTCCTACATGAAAGATACTCAACACCTGTTGGTCTTCTGTTTCGTGGTCATCTCTAGTTTTCTAAGAACTCTCAAACATTATCAACCATGGTTCTATAATCACATTTGCGATGATATTTGTTGTTCTGAGACTTAATTCATCTAATACATGAATTCATTTAAAGTTACCTCTTGTGTAAAAGATACTAAATAAAGGAGCTTATACACTTAACCAATACCACATATGCAAAGGATTGTCTACTAAACACAGTGCTGATGGGCCTGATTAATAAATACCATAGGGCTTCCCTGGTGGCACAGTGGTTGAGAGTCTGCCTGCCGATGCAGGGGACGTGGGTTCGTGCCCCGGTCCGGGAGGATCCCACATGCTGTGGAGCGGCTGGGCCCGTGAGCCATGGCCACTGAGCCTGCGCGTCCGGAGCCTGTGCTCCTCAACGGGAGAGGCCACAACAGTGAGAGGCCCGCATACCACAAAAAAAAAATACCATAAAGAGTTGTCAGGCTGCACCTCTGTATCCAAAACAAATAGGATGTTTGGTAGACTAAGGGGAGAAGAGAGCCCTTGGAGAGCCCCTTGGGCATGAGAGAGGACTCTGTTGAGGAAGGAAAATAGAAGGAAATGAATCAAGCTGGCAACGTCCACTGAGCTGGATTGAATTCCTTTCTCCCCTTCTGGCTGACCAATTCCTTCCCTCAACTTACTCCTGCAGCCTCCAGAGAGACATTGTTGATGGGAAACTGCAGTGACAGCAGGGCCCACTTAGCTGTCAGGAGTGAGCATCTACAGCCCTGGGGGATGAGCCAGATCTGGCAGAAATAGCAATGTTGAGAAGTGGACCAAAGGAGCCACATTCAGCAGTTCCCCTTGACAGTAGGGAAATGGAGGTCTCATCACAGAGCTATCTATAAGAACCATGGAGGGACATGGATTTATCAGTCTGTACCAGGAGAATGTCATGGTACACACAGTCTGCTTATGGACGAGGAGTGAATCTTCAGTGACTCCCCTCCCCCGCCTGGGTTCTCACTCCTTACCTGTAGGTCGCAGTTAAGGGGGCTGGAGCCAGACTGATTAGGTTCAAATACTGGATCTCCAAATTATCAGCTATGGGACCTTGGGCAAACCACTTAACCTCTCTGAGTTTCACTCTTCTTGTTGGAAAACAAGGGGGCACGCTTGGTATGGTGCCTAGCACACAGGATGTTAGCAACTATCACTTTTAGATCATCCTCTTTGGAAACTTCCTCCTTGCAGAGATTTCCTCCCTTGAGGGAAGAGAAGGCCAAGGCATTCAAAGCTTGATCCTCAAACTGAGAATTGGTCCTGGGGTTTACATAGTCCTGGTAAAGAGGGTCAGAGCTTCAAGTGATTTTCTTTGTTGCTAGAGGTGGGTTCTTGGATTCATTATTGGGCAATAGCCCTGTGATTAAGCAAAGCAAAGGGAATGGATTTCCAAAGAGCTTAGTATGTGCATAACAATGTTAACAGGCTATCTTGAACAAGAGTGATGGAAGTGGGGAGGGGTGGTTAGAGTTGCACTTCTGCAGAAACACTTAAAGAAATGCCTCTTTCACAACTACTGGATTAGGCTGTCTTTCTTGGTATAGTATTGCTTGTTCTCAGGAGGCATTTTTTAGAGGAGACTCTGAAGATGACAGAAAGCCTGTACAAGTCTGGTCAACACTTGTTGCTGGAGAAGAGAAGAAAGGAGTGGTTTAGTGTTGGCTTAGACTTTTGATAGCTCACAGATGGTATTTTTCAAGACTAAATAAGTTGGAGTCTGGGAAATGTCTTGATTTGTAACTTTGATTTCAGACATCTTTTATAGGTCAAAGGGCAAGATCGTATCCTTGTGGGTTGGGTTGGGCTTTTCTTGAGGGAAGCTGATTTCTCATTGTCATTCATCCTTGTCAAAGGTTAATCACAGGACTGAAAAATAAGACCTTGGAAGGTGGGTCGGAGAACTGAGTGAGGGAAAACTGCCTCCTGGCTGCAGGCCTTGGGATATGACTCAGTTGGATCTTGGGTTGGGCCATCATGCTCAAGGCTACTTCCTTTGGGGTAGACTTAGTAACAGGTAGCAGATGCGGGCAAGGCACGGAGGCTGACCTCTACCCGAGAGAGGCGGGCAAGTATCGAGAGAAAGAGGAGGGCAGTAGTGGGTCCCTGTGAAGGGGCCTGGACCTGTTGACTCAGGGTAACCATCACTAACATTCAGTATAAACCCTTTGTGCAGCAATCCTGCCTGTCATAGCCTACCCCTCAGCCAGCCTGTGTTAGGTTCTATATCAACAGAGGAATGGCAGGAGTGTTCTTCTCATACTTGGGGAAGAGTTGGTTCCAGGAGAGCAGGAGCATCTTGAGGGAAGCTGACCTTGAGCCTACAAAGGCAACATTCAGAAGAACAAGCAGTGTTCCAGAGCCAGATGCTGCCTGGAGGTGGGAAGAACTCAGGAGGCGTTTGGAGAACTCACCAATATTCCCCAGGAAGTCCAGGCAGAGCTGGGGAGGGACAGTAGCTTAGAGTTCTATGAATCAGGGATTAAGGAGAAGTATAGCATGTGTGGCTTCCTGAACTTGTAAAGCCTGGGATGTCAGGGAATGCAACCATGTCACCTTCTGGCTGCATGGCTTCGTGCAAGTTACTTATCCTTCTGTTTCTTCATCAGGGAAATGGGGATAATAACACTGACTACCTCATAGGATTCTTGTGAAAATTTAATGAGCTACAGTAATAACCCAATTCATAGTAACTATTGATACTAACCCCAGGAGTGCTGGGAAAGGGGGATTAGTGTAAAAAGCCATTACAACTAATTGACAGGAGAATTCATATAAGGTATATAGATAGAACTGTTGCTCAGGGAAGAGGTGCTCTCAGCTCATCACTGACTCAGAGATGAGAAAATAGCCCTGACCTAGGAATCCGATGTACCAATGGGCCTT
Organism: Delphinapterus leucas; assembly: GCF_059928025.1. Lineage (NCBI taxonomy): Eukaryota > Metazoa > Chordata > Mammalia > Artiodactyla > Monodontidae > Delphinapterus > Delphinapterus leucas. The sequence continues at coordinate 33,338,053 of NC_143141.1, forward strand.
CAGAAGCTCTCTTCAGCTGAAAACCAACAGACCTGGGTCCTGCAGTAGCATCTCAAGGCCTTGAATCTCACCTTCCCTAAGCAAAAATCTACTTGCTGAGGCCCAGAGATGATTCAAAGGAGAGTGCTAACCCAGAAAACTCTGCTGGAAATGGGTGTGGAGGAGTCAGTACCAAGCTGCCTCAACCCATTCTTCTCAAGCTCAACTTTGGCAGAGGCAAAAGAACAAGAACTTTGCCATAATTCTACCTGGATCCCTCAGTGGACAGTCAGCCATGCCTGTATTGAGGTGATTTGATAATGAGCTTCATGCTGACCCAGAAACTATTCCCAGCCCTTCCTTGTCAGCCTTCCTGTCCAGCTACTTGTAGCCAAGTTCCCTGTGGTATTCCCTTGAGCATTCTGGCTCCAGCCACCGGGCCCTGCTCTCTACCCCCAGAGCTGTTCCCTCCCAGGCTTGGTGCCTTCTCTCATGGGATTACTGTTTTCTGGAAGTTTCTGCATACCTGCACCACCAACTAGGCTGAATTAGGAGTGAAGTGCCCCTCCCCGGCACTCCATTAGTCCATCATGCTTAGCACTGTCATATTGTTCTATGTAGTCACTGACTTTTCTGGTCTCTTCTCCAGTTGGAATGTTTGTTGCTTTGGGAGAATGGGCCATGTCTTCTTCCCTTGTTTGTTCCTATTTCTAGGTCAGTGATTATTCCTATTTCTAGCATAGTAAGCACTCTTTAAACATGTGCTGAATAAATTCTTGAGCATACGAAATGAACTCAAGTACAGAGAAGTCAAACTAGAAAAGGCATTCATTAATAAATCTGCTCAAGCATTCATTGAGCACCTAGTGTTTGCCAGACACTCCTCCAGACACTGGAGACACAGTGGTAGACACTAGACCCAAGCCCTGCCTCAGAGCATGCAAATTCCAGTCAGTGTGGAGGCCTGGAGGTAAGTGAGCAGATGGTATGCTCTCACTTGGCAATGTGTGCTATGAAAAAAATAAAGCAAGGAAAGGTGGGGCAAGCCCTAATTATTACACTGAACATTTTCAAGACAAACATTTTAAGTAAAAATGTATTAAACATTAAATGAAAATAAAAAAGAAGATAAACAGTTCAGTCATATTTAGAGGAAAATATTGGAGTTCATAACCCAGGATTAAGCTTTTTTTAATGTCTGAAATTATTAGAAACATGGAAGATGCAAAAGAACTAATTCATTTATTCTTTCATAAAATGACTACAAAGTTATTATTTGGTCTTTGTCTTTTAAAGTTATTTAATTTCTTTGTACATATACACAGGTAATGTTACAAAAAAGCATGAATGTGTTGCTTTTGTTTCCCTTTTCTGTTTGGCATCTCTTTCCCATCTCTTTCCCCCTCCCTCTATAATAGCACTCTAATCCATGTTAGTGAACTAGTATGTAATCTGTATTTTTCTCTATGCTAATATGATGATTTACATATGCATATACATACACACAGTCATATACATAATAAGAGCTTTTTTGTTTCTCTGTCATTTTTTATACAAATATAAAGAGGAAATATATTTACCCTTTTCTACATCTTGCTCAATAAAACCTCATGTAAATCTTTCTACGGCAAAAGGTATATTTCTAATCCTATTTTTTAAAAAAAGCTGCATAATATTCCATGGTATAGCCAAATCATATTTTCTCAGCTATTCCCCTATTTATAGGAATTAATTTTGCTTCCAGTTTTTCTTCCACAATAACAAAGCTGCAATAAATGCCCTTGAATATATGTCCTTATATACACTAGTGCTCTTAATGCTATGGTCAGATTCCCAGCAGTAAGAGCACTAGGTTATAGGGGTATATATATAGTTTAATTTCATAGATTGCTTTTCATAACAGCTGTAACTTTTCATATTGCCATCAGCAATATGTTAGAGTTCCTTTTCCTCCACATGTCCTCTAGAAATAGATGTTGTTGAATGAAGTGACATTTCATTATTACTTTAATCTGTGTTTCTCTGTCTACTGGTGATTTAGATTTTGTATTTGGGTTTTAGTAATTCAATGAATATCATTTTTAAGTAAACTTTTTATAGAAGCACAACATGTACACAGAAAAGTACACAAACCCTTGTGTGCAGCTCAATGAACAAATCCTTAAAACCAGCATCCAGATCAAAAAATAGAACATCACCAGCTTCCCAAAAGTCCTCTCATGACCCCTACCAGTCACTAGCTCCTCCACCTCCAAGGGGAATCACTATTCTGACTTTTATCACCATAGATTATTTTTGTTTACTTTTGAAATTTATATAAGTGAATCACATAGTCTATACTCTTGCCCAATATTATTTTGTGAGATCCATACTGTCGCATGAAGCAGTAAATCTTTTACTCTCTTTGCTATAAAGATTTCCATTATGTAAATACAGCACATTTATCTGTTCAATTGTTGATGAACATTTGGGTTGTTTCCAGCTTTAACTATTATGAATGTTGCTGCCATAAGCATTTCAGTACGTCACGATATCCTGTTGATATATATCTAGCAGTGGAATTACTGGGCCATAGATATATCCATGTGTTCACTTTTAGGAAATACTGGCAAGGATCTACTGCCAAAGACCACTGCCAAAAACGATTCTTAACGAATTCACACTACCCCAGCAGTGTTTGAGAGTTCTAGGTCCTCTATATCTTTGCAAGCATTTTTATCTTTATAACTTTAGCCTGTTGGGTGTGTTTTTAATTTACATTTTCCTTATGACTAATGATACACACACATTTTCACGTTTATTGACCATTTAGATAATCCTGTTTTGGGGACACGCCTATCCAAGTCTATTGCTCTTCTCTCTAGTCATTTACCTGTCTTTCATGATTTACAAGACCTCTGTATATATTCTGGAAAAATGTTTTTGTCTTCTTTGTCAGATATCTGTATTTTAATGTCTCCTCCCATTTGGCTGCTTGTCTTTTCTTTCCCTTAATGGTGTTTTTGGATGAATAGAAGTTTCTAATATTAATGTAGTCTGGTTTATCTTTTTTTTCCCTACTGTACTTAGTGCTTTTTGTGCTATTTAGGAAATCTTTGCCTACCCCAATATCATGAAGACATTCTCCTGTGCTATCCTCTAGAAAAATGTCTCTCAACCTTTTTTTCCATCCCTGTGATGAATAGACTCTAAGGTTGTCCCTATAATCCCCACCTCCCCGTATTTGTGCCCTTGTGTAATCCCCCCACCTTGAGTGCAGGAGGGACCTGTGACTTGCTTCTAGCCAATAGAGAACAGCAAAGGTGATGGGCTGTCACTTCCACCATTATGTTACCAAAGATTGCTAGTGGACTCTGTTTTGCTGATTGTGAAGAAGCTTCCATATTGTAAGCTTCCCAAGGAACGGAGAGTATCCCCTAGATGACAGCCAGGAAGAAATTGAAGTCTTCAGGCCCAAAACCTGCAAATAACTGAGTTCTGCCAATAACCTTGTGAGCTTGGATGTGGATCCTTCCCCTAGGCAAATTTTCAGATGAACCGGTTCTGGTCAATGCCTTAGTTGCACTCTTTGGGGACCCATCTAAGCCATGCCCAGACTCCTGGCTCACAAAAACTGACAGACATGCGGCTTTAAACCACTGATAATTGTTTTGTAGCGATAGATAACTAAAATATTGTTATATTGTAATATTGTTTTGCAGCGATAGATAACTAAAATATCACACCTCCAAAGGAGATCTCTTTGACATTTTTTTTCCTAATTACTACCCACCCCTCCACTGTGCAACTTTAATACTATAAATATACTATATATCTGTTTATGTACTCTATGTATATCTGTATTTTATACATAAAAAGAGTAAGATTTTTTTCACCCCCAGAGAACTATTTTCAACGCCCTGGGGGCAATATTGCTTTTGTTGACAATGCATAAGATGGTGTTGGCAAATTAAAGCCTACCACCAGTTTTGAAAATAAAGTTTTATTTAACACAGCTATGCATATGCATTAACATATTGACTGTCACTGCTTTTGTGCTGCAATAACAGAGTTGAGTAGCTGCAACAGAGACCATATAGCCTGCAAAGCATTGAGTATTTACCATCTAACTATAGAAAATATATGCCAACCACTGCTCTAGAAATTTCATAATTTTACCTTTCACATTTAGATCTATGGTCCACCTGGAATTTAAATTTTGACAATGATATTAGGTAAAGGTCAAGACTCTTTTTATTTTCCATGTGGATTTCCAGCTACCCAACATTATTTACTGAAAAGCCATCCTTTCCCCACTGCATGGTAGTGTCACCTTTGTCTAAGTCAATGACTGTGTATATGTAGGTCTCTGTGTGGGGGGGACATAATTTGGAGACAACTGATAATTTTACAATATTGAGCTTTCTAATTGTTGACATGATATATACTTTCATTTATTTAAATTTTTTAAAATTTTCTCAATGGTATTTCTATTTTTCTTGTAGAGGTCTTATACCTATTTTATTAGATTAAGTCCTGGATATTTGATCAATCATAAGTAGTGTCATATAGTCATTTCTACTCTTTAATTGTATGCTGCTAGTATATGGAGGTACAATGGGTTTTCCTATATTAATTTTGTTTTTAGAGACTTTGTTAAATCCATTACTAATTGTAATAGTTTACCTGCAAATTATTGCTGATTTTCTATGAGCACAATCATGTCCTCTGTGAATAATGACAATTTTATTTCTTCTTTTGTAATTTTCAAATCTTTTAATTTATTTTTATTTTCTTGCCTTAATTCATTGACTAAAATCATTAATAAACATTAAATAGAAGTAATAGCAGATATCTTTGTCTTATTCCGGGTCTCAATTGGGAAAGCTTTCAATATTTCATCATTAAGTATGATGTTTTCTGTAAGCCTTTTGTTGATACTGTTCATCAGATTAAGGAAGTTTCCTTCTACTCCTAGTTACTAACAGTTTTTATTTATTTATTTTATCATGAATATGTATATTAAGCTTTATAATTTTTTCTACATCTACAAGATAATCATTTGATTTTTCTTATCAGTTATAATTTATGTAGTGAATTACATTGCTTGAGTTTTTTGAATGTTAAACTAACCTTTCACCTTGCATTCTTGGAACAAACCCACCTTGGTTTTTTATACATATCACTGGATTCACTTTGCTATAATTTCTTTATTTTTTTGCATCTATCTTCATAAAACAACTTGGGAAGTGCTTATTCCTTTTTTTTTTCATTCTTTGGAATAGTTTGTAAAACATTGGGTTAATTCTTCCTTAAATGTTTGGTGAAAACTTCTGGACTAGAGCTTTCTTTGTGGGAAGTTTTCAAATTACAGATTCAATGTTTAAAATATATGCAGTACTATTCAGATGTTCTGTTTCTTATCTAGCAAGTTGTTTGTTTAATTGAAATTAAATATTTTTGGCATAAAGTTGTTAAAAATATGAGCTCATTAGCTCTTTAATGCCTATAGAAGTTGTAATAAACTACCATTTTCATTACTGAATTAGTCATTTGTGTGCCTCAATTTTTTACAAGTAAGTTTTGCTAAGGTTTTATTAATTTTTATTAGACTTTTGAAAGAAAAAACTTGTTTATTTTCTCTATCATATGATTTCTTTCTCTTTCACTGATTTCTGCTTTCTTTTTTATTTTTAAGTTGAAGTATAGTTGAGTTACAATATCATCTTAGTTTCAGGTACACAGCACAGTGTATAATATATGTGTGCGTGTGTGTGTGTGTGTGTGTGTGTGTGTGTGTGTGTATATATATATATATATATATATATATACACATTCCTTTTCAGATTCTTTTCCCTTATAGGTTATTACAAAATATTGAGTATAGTTCCTTGTGCTATACAGTAGTTCCTTGTTGGTTATCTATTTTATATATAGTAATGTGTATATGTTAATACCAACCTCCTAATTTATCTCTCCCCCTACTCTCATCTTGATATTTCTTAAAAAAAATTTTTTTGTACTTAATCTTTTTTTCTTTCTTAAGTGCTTGAGATGGTAACTTAGTCCTTTAATTTTCATCCTTTCTTCTTTTTTAATATGTGCATTAAAATTATCAATATCCCTTGAAGCCCGATTTTAGCTGCATCCCACAAAAATTCAGTTAATTTTTTCCCCTAATTTTCAATGTTACTTCTTTTTTGATCTATCACTTATTTAGATGCATATAACTCAATTTCACAATATTTTTTTCCACCTTTTTGTTATTGATTTTTAACTTAACTGCACTATGATCCAGAACATACTCTGTCTTATTCCATTTTTTGAAATTTGTTGAGGCCTGCTTTATGGCCTAGCAGTTTTGGAAAATATTCCAAATGTGAATTCTGAATTTCTTTGGTACAGTGGACTCCAAGTTTATTAATGACGTTATTCAAATTTTCTAAATCCTTATTGATTTTTATCTGCTTGTTCCATGAGTTACTGAGAGAGGCCTGTTAAAATTTCCAACTTACAGTTGGAGTTGTTTATTTCTCACTTTAGTTTTGTCAATTTTTGCCTTACATATTTGGTTGCTAATTATTGGATGTTTACAAATTTAGAATTGTTATATCTTAGTGCCATATTGACACTTTAATCATTATGAAATGTGTGTCTGGTAGTGCTCTTTGCCTTAAAGAGCCTCTTTGCCTATTTTTTTCTATTATTCATATAGCTACAACAACTTTATTTTAGGTAACTTGCATGGTATATCATTTTACACCATTTTACTTTCAATATTCCTTTGTCTTTATACTTAAGCTCTGAACTTGTCTCTTGTAAGAAACATGTTGCTATTGTTGCTGCTGCTGTTGTTTTAATTTGGTTTTATAATCTTTAGCTTTTGATTAGAGTTTTTAGTCCATTTACATTTGCTCTAATTTTTGGTATACTGGGATATATATCTACCATGTCTCTGTTTTCTGTTCATACATATTGTTCTGTCCTTGTTTACTCAATTTTATTATCTTCTTTGCATTAAACAAGTGGTTTTTAAAATTCTAGTTTCTCTTTAGCTTATTGGATATGCATTCTTTTATTATTCTCTTAGCAAATATGAAACCAGCAAGGATACAGAAGATTACCATATATATTATTATCATTGCCTATTTCAGGCAATGTAAGGGCTCTAAAGACCTCCCCATAAAGCTTTTGTTTTATTACTCCCATTTGCCTTAATTTCACATATGTTTTATATCCCACAAGACTTTATAATTACTGTTATATAGGGTTAATATTATTGAGATTAATCCCAATATTTACTCCTTTGAAGGTAATGTGTCTTTCTACTTGGAAGCTTTTGAGATTTTATCTTTGATTTTCATTCTTAACAGCTTTACTAAGATATGCATAGGTGTGTTTTTCTTGGTAGTTATCATTCTTGCAGTTCATAATGATTCTTAGGTCTTTTTCATCAGTTTTCTTCCAATAGTGCTTCTGCTCCATTCTCTTTCTCCTCTCCTTCTGGGTCTCTAATTACATGCATGTTATATCTTTTCACTAGGTTCCATATGTCCTTTATGCTCTTTTCAGTATTTTCTTCCCCTTTTCTCTCTTCATGATTTAATCCAGACTTTTCTACTCACATATATTTCATTGTACTAATCCTCTTTTAAACTTGGCTCAATCCACTTATAAACACATCTATTGAGTTTTAATTTCAGTTACTGTGTTTCTCCATTTTGATGGGTTTTTTTAAATGTATGTAGCTACAATAAGATAACTGAAACATAAAGGGGAGGGTAAAGAGCTCTATCTGGTGGTAATGTTTCTATGTTCCACTTAAAATGGTAAAATACTGAATCTAAGAGGACTGTGAAAAGTTGTGTGTTTATTAGAACCCTGCATGAACTACTAAAGAAACAACACACAAAGATATATTCAAAGTAAAATAGGTGCATTAAAAAGGAATACTGAAAAATGTTCAAATAATTCAAAAAAAATAGTAAAGTGACAGAGGAACAAAAAATTGGGGAATAAACAGAAAACAAATTATAAACATTAAATTAATCCCAACATAGCAATATTTATGTTAAATGTAAATGGTCTAAATACACTAATTAAAACACAGAGATTATAAAAATAGATTTAAAAACATATGCAGTATAAAAATATTCATTTCAAATGCAATAATATAAGTTAAAATTATAAATAACATAGCATAATAATGAATAGGCAATATATAAGTATATAAATATATAGACAAATATATAAATAATAAATAAATAGTATAATAATGTAGGTTAACAGTAGAAAGATAGAAAAGAAATGCCATGTAAACACCAATCAAAAGAAAGTTGGAATTGTTTTTTTTGTTTGTTTTTTTGTGGTACGTGGGCCTTTCACTGTTGTGGCCTCTCCCGTTGCAGAGCACAGGCTCCAGACACACAGGCTCAGCGACCATGGCTCACGGGCCCAGCCGCTCCGTGGCATGTGTGATCTTCCTGGACTGGGGCATGAACCCATGTCCCCTGCATCGGCAGGCGGACTCTCAACCACTGTGCCACGAAGGAAGCCCTGGAGTTGTTTTACTAGTATCATGAGAGGTAGACTTCAGAATAAAATTTACCATAGATTAAGAGCAACCTTGCATAATGATAAAAGGGCAAATTCATTAAGAAGGGATACCAATCCTAAATGTATATGTATTTAAAAACAGAGCTTCAAATACAGGAAGCAGAAACTAATGGAACTGAAATGAGAAATAGACAAATTCAAAATTATAATTAAATTACTCTTCTCTGAGTAACTGATAGAACTGGGAGGTAGAAAATCAGCACAGAACTGAACAACACCATCAACTGTATTTAATTAACAACTATAGAACACTTCACCCAACAATATCAGAATTCACATCCTCTCTTTTTTTAAAAATTGAAATATAGTTGATGTAAAATACTATGTTAGTTTCAGATGTACAACATAGTGATTCAACGTTTAAATACATTATGAAATGGTCATAATAAGTCAAGTATCCATCTGTCCCCATACAAACTTATTACAGTCTGATTGACTATAATTCTAATGCTGTTTATTATATCCCAATGACATTTATTTTATAATCAGAAGTTTGTACCTCTTAATCTCCTTCACCTATTTAGCCCAACCCCCCAATTCTCCTCCCCTCTGCCAACCACTTATCTTATTCTCTGTATCCATGAGTCTGTTTTCACTTTGCTTTGTTTGTTCATTTGTTTTGTTTTCTAGATTCCACACATAAGTGAGATAATACAGTATTTGTCTTTCTCTGTCTGACTTATTTCACTTAGCATGATACCCTCCAAATCCATCAATGTTGTTGCAGCTGTTGATAGACATTTATGTTGCTTCCATGTTTAATATTTTGAGGACACTCCATACTTTTCTCCATTGTTGCTGCATTTGCAATTACAATCCTACCAACAATGCATAAGGGTTCCCTTTTCTCTACATCCTTGGCAACACTTTTAATTTGTTGTCCTTTTATGCTGGCCATTCTAACAGATGTGAGGTGATATTTCATTATGGTTTTGATTTGCATTTCCTTGATGATTAGAGATATTATGTGTCTGCTGGCCATCTGTATGTCTTCTTTGGAAAAATGTCTTTTCAGGTCCTCTGCTCATTTTTTTTTAAACATCTTTATTGGAGTATAGTTGCTTTACAATGGTGTGTTAGTTTCTGCTGTATAACAAAGTGAATCAGCTATATGTGTACATATATCCCCATATCTCCTCCCTCTTGTTTCTCCCTCTCACCCTACTTATCCCACCCCTCTAGGTGGACACAAAGCACCAAGCTGATCTTCCTGTGCAATGTGGCTCCTTTGCTCATTTTTAATTGATTTTTTTTGCTGTTGATTTATATGAGTTTTATATATTTTGTATATTAACCTCTTATCTAATATTAATATATTGTTTACACACCTCAATCTTTTCTGATTCAGTAGACTGCCTTTTCATTTGTCAATGATTTCTTTCACTGTGCTAAGCTTTGTAGTTTGGTGTACTCTTATTTGTTTATTTTAGCTTTTGTTTCCCTTGCCTCAGGAGACAGAGCCAAAAAAATATTGCTAAGGCTTATGTCAAAGAGTGTACTACCTATATTTTCTTCTAGATGTTTTATGGTTTTAGGTCTTACATTTAAGTCTCTTTAATTAATTTTGTGTTTATTTTTGCATATGGTGTGAGAAAGTGGTCCAAGTTTCATTCTTTTGCATGTAGCTGTCCAGTTTTCACAACACCATTTATTGAAGAGGCTTTCTTTCCCCTGTTGTATATTCTTGCCTCCTTTGTCATAGATTAATTGACCATATAATCATGGGTTTACCTCTGAGATCTCTATTCTGTTCCATTCTATTCTATTGAGCTAAGTGTCTCTTTTTGTTCCAGTAACCCTACTGTTTTGATGATGGTAGTTTTGTAGTATAGTTTGAAATCAGGGAGCATGATTCTCCAGCAATGTTCTTCTTTTTCAAGATTGCTTTGGCTACTTGGGGTCTTTTGTCATTCCATACCTTTAGTATTATTTGTTCTAGTTCTGTGAAATATGCCATTGGTATTTTGCTTGGGATTGCACTTAGTCTGTAAATTACCTTGAGCGATACAGACATTTTAACAGTATTAATTCTTCCAATCCATGGGCATGGTATACCTCACCATTTGTTTGTATTATCTTCAATTTCTTTCATCACTGTCATTATTTTCAGAGAACAGGTCTTTTCCTTCCTTGGATAAATTTATTCCTATGTATTTTATTCTTTTTGATGCAATTGTAAGTGAGATTTTCTTAATTTCTCTTCTGGGAGTTCATTGTTAGTGTTTAGAAACTCAACAGATTTCTGTAATTTTGTGTCCTACAACTTTATTGAATTCATTTATTAGTTCTAATAGTTTATTGGTGGAGTTTTTAGGATTTTCTACATATAGTATAATGTCATCTGCAAACAGTGACAGTTTTACTTCTCCTTTTCCAATTTGGATTCCTTTTATTTCTTTTTCTTGTCTGATTGCTGAAACTAAGGCTTCCATTATTATGTTGAATAAAAGTGGTGAGAATGGACATCCTTGTCTTGTTCCTGATCTTAGAGGAAATGCTTTTAGCTTTTCACCATTGAATATGATGTTAACTGTAAGCTTGTCATATATGGTCTTTATTATGTTTATGTATGTTCACTCTATAGCCACATTGTTGAGAGTTTTTTATCATAAATGGTTGTTGAATTTTGTCAAATGCTTTTTGTGCATCTGTTGAGATGATCACAAGGTTTTATTCTTCATTTTGTTAATGTGGTGTATCACGTTGATTGATTTCCAAATATTGAACCATCCTTGGGATTAATCCCACTTGATTATGATATGTTATTCTTTTAATGTATTGTTGGAATTAGTTTGCCAATATTTTGTTGAGGATTTTTGGATCTATGTTCATCAGAGGTATTGGCCTGTAATTCTCTTTCTTTTTACTTTTCTGATGTCTTTGTCTGGTTTCGGTATGAAGGTGACACTAGTCTCATAGAATGAGTTTGGAAGAATTCTTTCCTCTTCAATTTTTTTTGGAAGAGCTGGAGAAGAATAGGTGTTAACTCTTCTTTTTAAATGTTTGGTAGAATTCACCTGTGAAGATATCTGGTTCTGGACTTTGGTTTGTTGGGGCTTTTAAAATTACTTATTCAATTTTATTACTACCAATTGGTCTGTTCAAATTTTCTATTTATTCTTGTTTAGTCTTGGAAGACTGTATGTTTCTAGGAATTTATTTATTTCTTCTAGGTTGTACAACTCATTGACATATAATCATTTGTAGTAATCTCTTAGGATACCCTGTATTTTTATGGTGCCAGTTGTAACTTCTCTTTCATTTTTTTACTTTATTTATTTGAGCCCCCTCTCTGTCTTTTCATTAGTCTGACTAAAGGTTTATCAATTTTATTTATCTTTTCAAAGAAGCAGCTCTTAATTTCATTGATCTTTTCTATTTCTTAAAATCTCTATTCCATTTATTTTCACTCTGATCTTTATTATTTCCTTCCTTCTTACTAACTTTGGGATTTGTTTACTCTTCTTTTTCTAGTTCCTTTAAGTGTAAAATTACATTGTTTATTTTAGATTTTACTTGTTTCCTGAGGTAAGCCTGTATCATTATAAACTTCCTGCTTATAATTGTTTTTACTGCATCTTATAGATTTTTAAATGTCATGTTTCCATTTTCTTTCATCTTAAGGTATTTTTTATTCTTCTCTCATTTCTTCAGTGACCCACTGGTTGTTTAGTATCATATTGTTTAGATTCCCCATGTTTGTGTTTTTACCTACTTTTTTTCTTGTAGTTGATTTCTAGTCTCATACCTCTGTCATCAGAAAAGATGCTTGATTTGATTTCAATCTTCAAATTTATTAAGACTTGTTTTATGGCCTAGCATGCGATCTATACTGGAGAATGTTCTTTTTGCACCTGAAAAAATTTGGGGGACCTTCAAGATGGCAGAAGAGTAAGATGTGATCACCTTCCTCTCACAAATACATCAAAACTACATCTACATGTGGAACAACTCCTACAGAACACCAACTGAACGCTGGCAGAAGACCTCAGATTCCCCAAAGGCAAGAAACTCCCCACATACATGGGTAGGGCAAAAGAAAAAAACAGAGACAAAAGGATAGGGACAGGACCTACACTTTGGGGAGGGAGCTGTGAAAGAGGAAAAGTTTCCACACACTAGGAAACCCCTTCACTGGCGGAGATGGGGAGTGGCGGGGGCGGGGGGAAGCTTCGGGGCCATGAAGGAGAGCACAGCAACAGGGGTGCAGAGGGCAAAGTGGAGAGATTCTCACACAGAGGATCGGTGCCGACCAGCACTCACCAGCCTGAGAGGCTTGTCTGCTCACCCGATGGGGCGGGTGGGGTCTGGGAGCTGAGGCTTAGGCTTCGGAGGTCAGACCCCAGGGAGAGGACTGGGGTTGACTGTGTGAACACAGCCTGAAGGGGGCTGGTGCACCACAGATATCTGGGAGGGAGTCCAGGAAAATGTCTGGAACTGCCTAAGAGGCAAGAGACCATTGTTTCAGGGTGTGTAAGGAGAGGGGACTCAGAGCACCGCCAAAATGAGCTTCAGAGATGGGCGTGAGCCGTGGCTATCAGTGTGGATGCCAGAGACGGGCATGAAATGTTAAGGCTGCTTCTGGAGCCACCAAGATGCCTGTGTGCAAGCACAGGTCACTATCCACATGTCCCCTCCTGGGAACCTGTGCAACCTGCCACTGCCAGGGTCCCGTGATCCAGGGACAACTTCCCTGGGAGAACACATGGTGCACCTCAGGCTGTTGCAACGTCACACTGGCCTCAGGCTCACCCCACATTCTGTATCCCTTCCTCGCCCCTGCCCCCCAGTGAGCCAGAACTCCCAATTCAGTGGCTCCTTTAACCCCATCCTATCTGGGCAGGGAAGAGATGACCTCAGGTGACCCACACACAGAGGTGGGGCCAAATCCAAAGCTGAGTCCCAGGAGCTGTGCGAACAAGGAAGAGAAAGGGAAATTTTGCCATGTAGCCTCAAGAGCAGCAGATTAAATCTCCACAATCAATGTGATGTACCCTGCATCTGTGGACTACCTGAATAGACAATGAATCATCCCAAAATTGAGGCAGCGGACTTTCAGAGCAATTGTAGACTTGGGGTTCACTTTTTGCATCTAATTTGTTTCTGGTTTTATGTTTATCTTAGTTTAGTATTTAGAGCTTATTATCATTAGTAGATATGTTTATTAATTTGGTTGCTCTCTTCCTTTCATTATACATATATATATATTCTATTTCACTTTTTGTGGGTGTGGATGTGTATGCTTCTCTGTGTGATTTTGCCTGTATAGCTTTGCTTTTACCATTTGTCCTAGGGTTCTGTCTGTCCATTTTTTGGTTTTTTTCTATAGTTTTTAGTGCTTGTTATCATTGATGGATTTGTTTTTTGGTTTGGTTGCTCTCTTCTTTCTTTCTTTCTTTTTTCTTAATTACTTTTTTATTTTATTATTTTTAATAATTTTTTATTTTAATAACTTTATTTTATTTTACTGTATTTTTTTCCTGTTTTTCTTTCTTTTTTCTCCCTTTTCTTCAGCCGTGTGGCTGACAGGGTCTTGGTGCTACAGCCGGGGGTCAGGCCTGAGCCTCTGAGGTGGGAAAGGCAAGTTCAGCTCTCCACAAGAGACCTCCCAGCCCCACATAATATCAAACGGTGAAAGCTCTCCCAGAGATCTCCATCTCAAGGCTAAGACCCAGCTCCTCTCAACGACCAGCAAGCTATAGTGCTGGACACCCTATGCCAAACAACTAGCAAGACAGGAACACAACCTCACCCATTAGCAGAGAGGCTGCCTAAAATCATAATAAGTTCACAGACACCCCAAAACATACCACCGGATGCAGTCCTGCCTACCACAAAGACAAGATCCAGTCTCATCCACCAGAACACAGGCACCAGTCCCCTCCACCAAGAAACGTACACAACCCACTGAACCAATATTACCCACTAGGGGCAGACACCAAAAACAACAGGAACTACAAACCTGCAGGCTGCGAAAAGGAGACCCCCAAACACAGTACGTTAATCAAAATGAGATGGCAGAGAAACACACAGCAGATGAAGGAGCAAGGTAGAAACCCACCAGACCAAACAAATGAAGAGAAAATAAGCAGTCTACCTGAAAAAGAATTCAGAGTAATGATAGTAAAGATGATCCAAAATCTTGTAAATAGGATGGATAAAATATGAGAAACATTTAACAAGGACCTAGAAGAACTAAAGAGCAAACAAACAATGATGAACAATACAATAAATGAAATTAAAAATCCTCTAGAAGGAATCAATAGCAGAATAACTGAGGCAAAGAATGGATAAGTGACCTGGAAGATAAAATAGTGGAAATAACTACTGCAGAGCAGAATAAAGAAAAAAGAATGAAAAGAATTGAGGACAGTCTCAGAGACTTCTGGGGCAATATTAAATGCACCAACATTCTAATTATAGGGGTCCCAGAAGAAGAAGAGAAAAAAAAAGGGACTGAGAAAATACTTGAAGAGATTATAGTTGAAAACTTCCCTAATATAGGAAAGGAAATAGTCAATCAAGTCCAGGAAGTGCAGAGAGTCCCATACAGGATAAACCTATGGAGAAACATGCCAAGACACATATTAATCAAACTATCAAAAATTAAATACAAAGAAAATATACTAAAAGCAGCAAGGGTGGGCTTCCCTGGTGGTGCAGTGATTGAGAGTCCGCCTGCCGATGCAGGGGACGCGGGTTTGTGCCCCGGTACGGGAAGATCCCACATGCCATGGAGCGGCTGGGCCCGTGAGCCATGGCTGCTGAGCCTGCACATCCGGAGCCTCTGCTCTGCAGCAGGAGAGACCACAACAGTGAGAGGCCCGCGTACCACAAAAAAAAAAAAAGAAAGAAAAGAAAAGCAGCAAGGGAAAAACAACAAATAACATACAAGGTAATCCTTATGAGGTTAACAGCTGATCTTTCAGCAGAAACTTTGCAAACCAGAAGGGAGTGGCAGAACATATTTAAAGTGATGAAAGGGAAAATCCTAGAACTAAGATTACTCTACCCAGCAAGAATCTCATTCAGATTCGATGGAGAAATTAAAACCTTTACAGATAAGCAAGAGCTAAGAGAATTCAGCACCACAAAACCAGCTTTACAACAAATGCTAAAGGAACTCCTCTAGGCAGGAAACACAAGAGAAGGATAAGACCTACAATAACATATCAAAAACAATTAAGAAAATGGTAATAGGAACATATATATTGATAACTACCTTAAGTGTAAATGGATTAAAAGCTCCAACCAAAAGACATAGACTAGCTGAATGAATACAAAAACAAGACCTATATATATGCTGTCTACAAGAGACCCACTTCAGACCTAGTGACACATACAGACTGAAAGTGAGGGGATGGAAAAAGATATTTCATGCAAATGGAAATCAAAAGAAAGCTGGAGTAGCAATTTTCAAATCAGACAAAGTAGACTTTAAAATAAAGACTAAAACAAGAGACAAAGAAGGACACTACATAATGATCAAGGGATCAATGAAGAAGAAGATATAACAATTGTAAATATTTATGCACCCAACATAGGAACACGTCAACACATAAGGCAAATGACAGCAGCCATAAAAGGTAAATCGACACTAACACAGTAATAGTAGGGGACTTTAACACTTACACCAATGGACAGATCATCCAAAATGAAAATAAATAAGGAAACACAAGTTTTAAATGACACATTGAACAAGATGGACTTAATTGATATTTATTGGACATTCCATCCAAAAACAATAGAATAAACTTTTTTCTCAAGTGTTCATGGAACATTCTCCAGGATAGATCATATCTTGGGTCACAAATCAAGCCTTGGTAAATTTAAGAAAATTGAAACCATATCAAGTATCTTTTCCTAGCAAAACACTATGAGACTAGATATCAGTTACAGGAAAAAAAATCTCTAAAAAATACAAACACATGGAGGCTAAACAATACACTACTAAATAACCAAGAGATAACTGAAGAAATCAGAGAGGAAATCAAAAAATACCTAGAAAGAAATAACAGTGAAAACATGATGACCAAAATCCTATGGGATGCAGCAAAAGCAGTTCAAAGAGGGAAGTTTATAGCAATAAATCCTACCTAAAGAAACAAGAAACATCTCAAATAAACAACCTAACATTACACCTAAAGCAATTAGAGAAAGAAGAACAAAAATATTCCAAAGTTAGCTGAAGGAAAGAAATCATGAAGATCAGATTAGAAATAAATGAAAAAGAAATGAAGGAAATGATAGCACAGATCAATAAAGCTAAAAGCTGGTTCTTTGAGAAGATAAAGAAAATTGATAAACCGTTAGTAAGACTCATCAAGAAAAAAAGGAAGAAGACTCAAATCAATAGAATTAGAAATGAAAAAGGAGAAATAACTGACACTGCAGAAATACAAAGGATCATGAGAGATGCCTACAAGAAACTATATGCCAAAAAAATGGACAACCTGGAAGAAATGGACAAATTCTTAGAAAAGCACAACCTTCCAAGACTGAGTCAGGAAGAAATAGAAAATATAAACAGACCAATCACAAGCACTGAAATTGAAACTGTGATTAGAAATCTTCCAACAAACAAAAGCCCAGAACCAGATGGATTCACAGGTAAATTCTATCAAACATTTAGAATACAGCTAACACCTTTCATGCTCAAATTATTCCAAAATATAGCAGAGAGAGGAACATTCTCAAACTCATTCTACGAGGCCACCATCACCCTGATACCAAAACCAGACAAAGATGTCACAAAAAAAGAAAGCTACAGGTCAATATCACTGATGAGCACAGATGCAAAAATCCTCAACAAAATACTAGCAAACAGAATCCAGCAGCACATTAAAAGGATCATACACCATGATCAAATGTGGTTTATCCAAGGAATGCAAGGATTCTTCAATATACACAAATCAATCAATGTGATACACCATATTAACAAATTGAAGGATAAAAACCATATGATCATCTCAATAGATGCAGAAAAAGCTTTCAACAAAATTCATTACTCATTTATTATAAAAATGCTCCAGAAAGTAGACATAGAGGGAACTTACCTCAACATAATAAAGGCCATATATGACATACACACAGCCAGCAGCATACTTAATGGTGAAAAACTGAAACCATTTCCACTACGATCAGGAACAAGACAAGGTTGTCCACTCTCACCACTATTATTCAACATAGTTTTGGAAGTTTTAGCCATGGCAATCAGAGAAGAAAAAGAAACAAAAGGAATCCAAATTGGAAAAGAAAGATTAAAACTGTCACTGTTTGCAGTTGACATGATACTATATAGAGAGAATCCTAAAGATGCTACCAGAAAACTATTAGAGCTAATCAATGAATTTGGTAGAGTAAAAGGATATAAAATTAATGCACAGAAATCTCTGGCATTCCTATACACCAACAATGAAATATCAGGAAGAGAAATTAGGGAAACACTCCCATTTACCATTGCAACAAAAAGAATAAAATACCTAGGAATAAACCTACCTAAGGAGACAAAAGACCTGTATTCAGAAAGCAATAAGACACTGATGAAAGAAATTAAAAATGACACAAACAGATGGAGAGATATACCATGTTCTTGGATTGGAAGAATCAACACTGTGAAAATGACTATACTACCCAAAGCAATCTCCAGATTCAATGCGATCCCTATCAAACTACCAATGGCACTTTTCACAGAACTAGAACAAAAAATGTCATAATTTGTATGGAAACACAAAAGACCCCAAATAGCCAAAGCAATCTTGAGAAAGAAAAACAGAGCTGGAGGAATCAGGCTCCATGACTTCAGTCTATACTACAAATCTACAGTAATCAAGGCAGTATGGTACTGGCACAAAAACAGAAATATAGATCAATGGAACAGGATACAAAGCCCAGAGATATAAACTTACCCACATATGGTCACCTTTATCTTTGGTAAAGGAGGCAAGAATATACAATGGAGAAAAGACAGACTTCAATAAGTGGTGCTGGGAAAACTGGACAGCTACATGTAAAAGAATGAAGCTAGAACACTCCTTAATACCATACACAAAAATAAACTCAAAATGGATTACAGACCTAAATGTAAGGCCAGACACTATCAAACTCTTAGAGGAAAACATAGGCAGAACACTCTATGACATAAATCACAGCAAGATCCTTTGTGACCCACCACTTAGAGAAATGGAAATAAAAACAAAAATAAACAAATGGGACCTAATGAAACTTAAAACTTTTGCACAGCAGCAGAAACTATAAAGAATATGAAAAGACAACCCTCAGAATGGGAGAAAATATTTGCAAATGAAGCAACATACAAAGGATTAATCTCCAGAATATATAAGCAGCTCATGCAGCTCAATATCAGAAAAACAAACAACCCAATCCAAAAATGGGCAGAAGAGCTAAATAGACATTTCTCCAAAGAAGACATACAGATGGCCAATAAATATGTGAAAAGCTGCTCAACATTACTAATTATTAGAGAAATGCTAATCAAAACTACAATGGGCATCAACAGAAAATCTACAAACAATAAATGCTGGAGAGGGTGTGGAGAAAAGGGAACCCTCTTGCACTGTTGGTGGGAATGTGAATTGATACAGACACTATGGAGAACAGTATGGATGTTCCTTAAAAACTAAAAGTAGAACTACCATACGACTCTGCAATCCCCCTACTGGGCATGTATCCTGAGAAAACCATAATTCAAAAAGAGTCATGTACAACAATGTTCAGTGCAGCTCTATTTGCAATAACCAGGACATGGAAGCAATCTAAATGTCCATCGACAGATGAATTGATAAAGAAGATGTTGCATATATACACAGTGGAATATTACTCAGCCATAAAAAGAAATGAAATTGAGTTATTTGCAGTGAGGTGGATGGACCTAGAGAGTGTCATACAGAGTGAAGTAAGTCAGGAGGAGAAAAACAAATACTGTATGCTAACACATATATATGGAATAAAAAAAAATGGTTCTGAAGAACCTAAGGGCAGGACTGAATAAAGACACAGGCGTAGAGAATGGACTTGAGGACATGGAGAGGGGGAAGGGTAAGCTGGCAAAAAGTGAGAGAGTGGCATGGACATATATACACTACCAAATGTAAAATAGATATCTAGTGGGAAGCACAGTGAGATCTAGTGGGAAGCACAGTGAGATTAGCTCGGTGCTTTGTGTCCACCTAGACAGGTGGGATAGGGAGGGTGGGAGGGAGACGCAAGAGGGCGGAGATATGGGGACATATGTATATGTATAGCTGATTCACTTTGTTATACAGCAGAAGCTAACACACCATTGTAAAACAATTATACTCCAATAAAGATGTTTTTAAAAAGATAAAGATAATATATGACTATGCTTTAAAAATAATATATGTATTCTACTAGCTTTGGATGGAATGTTTTATATTCAGCTGTTAAGCCCATCTGATTTAATGTGTCATTAAGGCCAGTGTTTCCTTATTGATTTTCTGTCTGGATGATGTGTCCATTGATTTACCAATGGGATGTTATAGTCCTTTACTATTACTGTATTACTGTCAGTTTCTACCTTTATGTTTGTTAATATTTGCTTTTTGTATTTAGGTGCTCCTATGTTGGGTGCATATATATTTGCAAGTGTTATATCTTCTTGTTGCAGTGACTCTTTTATCACTATGTAATATCCTTCTTTGTCTCTTGTTACAGTCTTTGTTTTAAAGTTTATTTTGTCTGATATAAGTATTGCTACTACAGCTTTCTTTTCATTTCCATTTGCGTGGAATATCTATTTTCATTCCCTCAATTTCAGTCTGTGTGTGCCTTTAAACCTAAAGTGAGAGTCTTGTAGGTAGCACTATAATTGGTTTGGGTCTTGTTTTTTTTCCATTTGGCCACTCTAAGTCTTTGACTGGAGCATTTGGTTCATTTACATTTAAAGTAATTATTGATATGTATGTACTTATTGTACTTATTTTGTTTGTTGTTTTCTGGTTATTTTTGTAGTTCTCTGTTCCTTTCTTTTTCTCTTGCTCTCTTTTCTTGAGATTTGATGACTAGTTTTAGTGTTATGTTTGGATTCATTTCTCTTTATTTTTTGTGTGTTTCTTAATAGGTTTTTGGTTACCATGAGGTTAATAGATAACAACATGTGTGTGTGTGTGTGTGTGTGTGTGTGTGTCTATTTAAAGTTGATGATCTCTCAAGTTTAAATGCATTCTAACAACTCTACAATTTTACTCTGCCCTCCCCACGTTTTTCTGGTTTTGATGTCATAGTTTGAATCTTTTTATTTTATATATCCCTTAACTGCTTAGAGTAGTTATAGATGATTTTACTACTTTTCTCTTTTAACCTTCCTACTAGCTTTATAAGTTGTTGATCCACGACCTTTACTTTATGTTTCCCTTTACTGGTAAGGTTTCTCCTTTCATAATTTTATTTCTAGTTATGGCTTTTTCTTTTCTGCTTGAAGAAGTCCCTTTTTAGTTTCTTGTAAGGCCAGTTTGGTGGTAGAAATCTTTTCTAGCTTTTGCTTCTCTGTATAACTCTTTTTAAAAATCTTTTCTTCATTTCTAAATAATAACATTGCCAGGTAGAAGATTCATGGGAGCAGGATTTCTTCCTTTTCAGCACTTTGAATATATCATGCCACTCCTTTCTGGCCTGCAAAGTTTCTGTTGAAAAGTCATCTGATGTTCTTATGAAAGTTCGCTTGTATGTAACTAGTTCTATTTCTCTTGCTGATTTTAAAATTCTCTATCTTTAGGGCTTCCCTAGTGGCAAAATGGTTGAGAGTCTGCCTGCCAATGCAGGGGATACAGGTTCGAGCCCTGGTCTCGGAAGATCCCACATGCCACGGAGCAACTGGGCCCGTGAGCCACAACTACTGAGCCTGTGCGTCTGGAGCCTGTGCTCTACAACAAGAGAGGCCGTGACAGTGAGACGCCCGCACACCACAATGAAGAGTGGCCCCCTCTTGCCACAACTAGAGAAAGCCCTCGCACAGAAACGAACACCCAATACAGCCAAAAATAAATATATAAATAAATAAATTTTTTTAAAAAGATTCTTTATCTTTAACTTTTTGCCATTTTAATTATAATGTGCCTTGGTGAGGACCTCTTTTGGTTCATCTTGTTTAGGACTTGCTTCCTGGACCTGGATGTCTGTTTCCTTCCCCAGTTTAGGGAAGTTTTCAGCAATTATTTCTCTACACATTTCCCTGTCTCTCTTCTCCTTCTGGGACCCCTATAGTACAAAGTATATTTAGTATGCTTGATGTCGTCACACAGCTCTTTTAAGTTATACTCATTTTTAAAAGTTCTTTTTTCCTTTTTCTGTTCAGACAGGGTAATTTCCACCGCTCTGTCTTCCAGATTGCTGCCTCCATTCTTCTTTATCATCTAATATACTGTTGATACCTAGTGTATTTTTCATTTCAATTATTTTATTCTTCATCTTTGATTGGTTCTTTTCTATATTTTCCAGTTTTTTGTTGAAATTCTCACTGTGTTCATCCATTCTTCCCTCAAGTTCAGTGAGCCCTTTACAATCATTACATTGAACTCTTTATCAGGTACATTGCTTATCTCCATTTCATTTCATTTAGTTACTTTCTGGGGTTTTGTCTTGTTCTTTCATTGGAAAGATATTTCTCCATTTCCTCATTTTAGTTAATTCTCTATATTTATTTCTATGCATTGGGTAGGTACATTATGTCTCCCGATCTTGGAGAAGTGACCTTATGTAGGAGACATACATAAATAGTCCGGGAGTATGCTCCTCTCTGGCCACCAGAGTTAGATGCTCCAGGACTATGCTTTATGTGAGTTGCATGTGCCCTTCTGTTATGGTGGGGCTGACAGCTGTAGGTGTACTGGTAGATAGGGCTGGCCTCTAGCCCAGCTGGCTGTGAAGCTCTGTGTCATGTGGTTGCTGTAAGCCTGCTGGTGGGTAGGGCATACCCTAGTGCTAATAGGCTAGATGGAGTATTTCAAAATGGTATTTGCCAGTGCTGGTCTCAGCACAATAGAACGGGATTCAAAAAATGGCTGCTGCCAGCATCTCTGTCCCCAGGGGGAGTTCCCACTGCCTGCAGCCTCTCTTGGAGGCTCTCCAAGATCAGCAAGTGGGTCTGACCCAGACACCTTTCAAACTCCTGCCTCTGCAATGGGACTCAGAGCATGTGAGATTTTGTGCATTCCTTTTAAGAGCAGAGTCTTAGTTTCCTATAGCCTTCTGGCTCTTCCAAACATAAACCCTGCTGGTTTTCAAAGCCAGATGTTGTTTTCCTGGAACCCCGGGCTGGCAAGCCTAATGTGGGGCTTGAACCCCTTGCTCCTTGGGAAGGAACTCTGTGGTTGTGATATGCTTCCAATTTGTGGGTAGCCAACCCAGAGGTATGGGTCCTGACTAGACTGAATCTCCACCCCTCCTATCCATCTTGCTGTTGCTCCTTTTTTATATCTTTTTTTGTGGAAAATCTTTTCTGCTAGTCTTCAGATTGTTCTCATAGATAGTTGCTCTGCACACAGTTGTAATTTTGGTGTGCCCATGAGAGGAGGTGAGTACAGGGACTTTCTACTCCACCATCTTGATCCTACGCTCTGAGTTCACATTCTTTTCAAGTGTTCATGTAATGTGCACCAAGATATACCTATTCTGGGTGATATAATGTCTTAACAAATGTAAAAGAATAGAGATCATACAAAGTATGTTGTCTGACAATAATGGAATGTACTAGAAATCAATAATAGAAGGATAATAAGAAAATATCTGAATTCATGAGCTTTAATGCTTATACTTCTAAATAATACTTGGGTCAAATAAAAAGTCTCAGAGATATCAGAAAATATTTTGAAATGAAGAAAAACGAAAATGTAACCTAGCAATTTGTAGAATGCAGCTAAAGCAGTGTTGAGAGGGAAATTCATTATATTATATGCTTATATTGATATTACAAAAGAAGAAAGTTCTCATATCAATAATCTAGTCTTATGAATTTAAGAACAAAAACAAATTAAAGGAAAATAAGCCTAATGTAAGCAGAAATAAAGACATGATAAAGATAAGAGCAGATATCAATGAAATTTACAAAAACAACAAAAATCAGTTGAACCAAAATCTGGTTCTTTAAAAGAAATCAATAAAATTGATAAAGTTAATAAGAATATCAACAAGATTGACAAAGAAAAAAGATAGAAGACAAGTTACTGATATCAGTGATGAAAAGGGTACAACTATAGACCTTACAGTCATCAAAAGGAAAATAAGGAAATAACTCTAAACACATGCATTTAATAACTTTAACGAAATAAACAAAGTCCTTGAAAATCAAAAGCTACCAAAACTCAACCAAGATTAAATAGGTAATATGAAGATTTCTGTAACTATTACATGAATTGAGTTTTAGTCTAGGACATTCTAGAAAAGAAATCCCTAGGCCCAAATAATTTAGCTAGTGAATTCTACTAAATGTTTAAAGAAGAAATAACACTAATTTTAAGCAATCAATTCCAGAAAGTAGAAGAGGCAGAAACACTTTCCAACTTATTTTATGATGTTGGCATTACCATGATACCAAAACTAAAGAAAGAATCCCCTCCCCCAACCCCCCAAAAAAAGAAAACTATAAATTAATATTCTTCACGAACATAGAGGCAAAAAATCTTTAACAAAGAATTAGCAAATTGAATCCAGAAATGCATAAAAAGAATAATATACCAAGGCCAAATTGGGTTTATCCCAGGGAATTTATATTTGTTCAATATTTGGAAATCAATCAGTGTAATCTACCACATTGACAGTCTAAATAAGAAAAATTATATGATCACATCAATTGATACAAAAAAGCATTTGATAAAATTCAACATCCTTTCATGATAAAAACTCTCAGCAAACCAGGATTAGAAGTGAACTTTCTTAACCCAACAAAGGTAATCTACAGAAAACCTACAGCTAACATTTCACTTAATAATGAAAAACTGAATGATTCCCCCCATGATCAGAGACAAGGCAGGAAGGTTCACTCTCATCACTCGTACAGAATAATCTACTAAAAGTCCTAGCCAGTGCAGTAAAGCAATAAAGATAAATAAAAGCCTTACCAATAGAGAAAGAAGAAATAAAAGTCTCTATTCACAGATGACACAGAAAATCTCAAGGAATCCAAAGAAAAACTTCTAGAACTAATAAATGATTTAGCAAGGATGGAGGATACTAAGTCAACACATAATTTATATTTCATATATACTAGCAATAACTAATTGTAAACTATTGGAACTGAAATTTAAAAAAAAACACAGTAGTTCAAAAAATAAAACAAATCTTACAACACATGTACAGAATTTGAAAACTACAAAATATTGATGGAAGAAATAAAAATGTTCTAAAAAAATTGGAAAAACATACTATGTCCACAGATTGGTAGATTTAACAAAGTAAGGATATCAATTTTCTCTAAATTGATTTATAGATTTAATACAATTCCAATCAATATCCCATTCAGATAATTTTGTAGACATAGACAAGCTAGTTCTAAAATTTTTATAACCTTCATACCATATACAAAAATTAACTCAAATGTATCAAAACTTAAATGTAAGAGCTAAAACTATAAAAACTGTTAGGAAAATATAGGGATAAATTTTTATGACCTTGGATTTGTCAAAGGAGTCTTATATATGACACCATAAACATGAGTAACAAAAGAAAGTATAGATAAATTGGACTGCAACAAAATTAAAAACTTTTGTGCATCAAAGGATACTATCAAGACGGTGAAAAGGCAACCCACAGAATGGGGGAAAATATGTACAACACATATACCTGATAAGGGTCTAGTTTCCAGAATACATAAAAACTCCTACAACTTAATAATAAAAGGACAAATAGCTCAATTTAAAAATGGGCAAAGGATCTGAATAGACATTTCCCTAAGGAAGATATACAAATGACCAATTAAACACATGAAAAGGTGCTCAACATCACTAGGTATTAGGGAAACACAAATCAAAACCACAATGAAATTCTACTTCACGTGTACTAGTAAGGCTACAATCAAAAAGTCCTATAATTACAAGTGTGGGCGAAGATGTGGTGAAATTGGAACCCTCACTGACTGCTGGTGGAAATGTAAAATGGTGCAGCCTCTTTGTAAAACATTTTGGCAACTCCTCAATAAATTAAACATAGAGTTACCGTATGACCCTGTAAGTCCACTCTTAAGTATATACCCAGGAGAAATGAAAACGTATACACAAATGTTCATAGTAGCATTATTCACAATAGAACAAAGGAGGGAACAAATGAAATGTCCATCAACTGATCCAAACTGATGAATGGATAAACCAAATGTGGTATATCCATGCAATGGTATATTTTTCAGTTACCAAAAGGAATGAAGTATTTATACATGCTCCAACATGGATGGACCATGAACACTAAGTGAAAAAAGCCAGTCACAAAGGACCACATATTATCGATTTCATCCATATGAAAGTTCAGAACAGCAAAATCTCTAGAGACAGAAAGTAAATTTGTCTAGGTTGCTTAGGGCTGGGATAATAGATAAAAAATAGGGATTTCATTTTGAGGTTATAAAAATGTACTAAAATTGACTGTGGTGATGGTTGCACCTATATGTGAATATACTAAAACAATTGAATTGTATATGCAAAATGGTTGAATTTAAGTGATAAGGAAATTATATCTCAATAAAGCTGTTAAACATTTATATGGAAAACAAAGGAACTAGAGAATAGCCAGAACAATTTTGAAAAAAAAGAATAAAGTTGGAGGAATCACACTACCTAATTTTAAAATTTACTATAAAAATATGAAATTTACTAAAGCTACAGAAATCAATAGTGTGAAATGAATGAAGTGGTAGACACATAAATCAATGACACAATGGAGAGTCTAGAAATCACACACACAAATGTGGCCAATTGCTATTCTTGTGTGTGGTAAAATACACGTAACATAAAATTGACCATTTAAATCATTTTAAAGGGTACAGTTTATGGACATTTAATACATTCACAGTGTTATGTAACCATCACTACTGTCTAGTTCCAGAACAATTTAATCACCTCAAAAAGAAACGCTGTTCCCATTAAACAGTCATTCTTCATTCCCCTCTGTCCCCAGGCCCTGTCAATCACTAATCTGATTTCTGTCTTTATGGATTTTCCTATTCTAGATATTTCATATAAATGGAATGATACAATATTTAGCTTTTTGAGTCAGGCTTCTTTTAGTTAACATAATGTTTTCAAGGTTTATCCATGTTGGAACATGTATCAGTACTTCATTCCTTTTGATGACTGAATAATATATTGTCGAATGGATATACCACATTTTGTTTATTCATTCATCAGTTAATGGATATTTCCACCTTTTGGCTATTGTGAATAGTGCTGCTATGAACCTTTGTGTACAAGTTTTTGTTTGAACATCTGCTTTCAAATCTTTTGGATATATACCTGGAAATGGTATTGCTGTGTCACATGATAATTCTATGTTTAATTTATTGAGGAACTGACAAACTGTTTACATGGTTGCTGTAACATTGTACACATATTACTTCCCAGTTTTGTTTTGTTTTATTATGGGCACCCTAGTTTGGGACTGAAGTGGAATCTCATTGTGGTTTTGATTTGCTTTTCCCAAATGACTAGTGATGTTGAGCATCTTTCCATGTGTTCATAGGCCATTTGTGTATCTTCCTTAGAGAAATAGACATTCAGATCCTTTGCCCATTTTTAAATTGGACTGTCTTTTTATTATTGAGTAGTAAGAGTTTTTTTATGTATCCTGGATACCAGACCCTTATCAGATATATGTTTTGTAAATATTTCCCCTCCTTCCAATTCTGTGGGTTGCCTTTTCACTTTCTGGATAGTGTCCTTTGATACAGAAAACTTTTAAATTTTGTTGCGGTCCAATTTGTTTTTTGTTCTATTGCTTCTGTTTTGTTGTCGTATCTATGAAACCAACGTCATAGAGATTTACAACCATCTTCTAAGAATTCTACAGTTTTAGCTCTTACATTTATATATATTTAGGTCTTTGGTCCATTTTATATTAATTTTTATATATGGTGTGTGGTTGGTAAATTGATTTCTGACAAAGGTACAAAAGCACTTCAATGATGAAAGGACAGTCTTTTCAATTAATGGTTTGTAACAACTGGATATTCATATGCAAAAGATGAACCTCAACCTATACCCCATACCTTTACTTTAGGAGAGAGAAGACCATAGATAAGCTTAAAAAGAAATTTAGAGAGAACACTGGCGTCCAGAGTTGTTTGGAAGTCAAATGGCAAATCAACAGAGAAGGGGTCATTCTCTTCCTTTTTACATAAAACCCAGCAAAGCTTTGTTATCCCAAGGATTGGAAGGTTTGGCATATGCAAACCTTGGAATATGCATATTTGCATGGATAATGGGGGCTCATGCTGGACAATAGCAGTGACAGCTTGACTATTTTTAGAGATGGGCTAATTTCATAGTACATCACGCAAAGTGCTGGTCCAAAGCAGCCCTCTGAAGGGAAGCCCAGGAAAGTACAAGTGTAGAACCCTCGTTAAGTAATAATGACAACCTAATGATACCCAGGAACTGGATGCATTTACTAATCCAATTCATTTTCTTACAATCCTTGAGAAGTATTGAAACAATCCAAAGTTTCTACAATTCTTTTCTCCTGTTGCTCGCCATTGGTATTTAGAGAGAAATGGGAATCCCATTGGGGAATGTCATTTCCTCTGAATTAAGGGAGTGGTAAGGATGGTGCCTGGCAATGGAATGAGAATTATAAATGTCTGACTCTGTGCATGATGTATCTTGGTCTTTCTTTGACAATAGGAGGCTGAAGTTCTTACATTTCCTATTACTCATAAATCCCCAAGGCTGAGGGCTCTTGGCCATTCCTCAGAACTGAAGAATGAATTCCAGTTGTAAACAACAGTTGCTGTGATGACAAGATGTTATGGTTTATCTATTTGCTTCTCAAAAGCGCACAGAATATGAGGCAACTAAGGTCTTTACATAAGCTTGCTCTTGGTCCGGTTGGGAGTCTCTTTGCTGTTCACTCATCTTCAGGAGAGCAATGTGAAGGGAACCTGGGCTTTGGAGTCAGATAGATACACCCTGTTTCAAACCTCAATCTAGTCAGGGTTTTAGCTGTGTGACAGTGAACAAGCTTCTTAAGCTAACTGAACTTCAGTCTCCTCATGAGTAACAATGTGAATAATAGCACCCATTTCACAGAATTCTTGGGAGGAAATATAGGTGGAAAGATAGAGAAGGTGCTCAGAAAATGTTAATCTCTCTTCTCTTTTCTACTTTAAATGAATGACGGAAATTCTGCTCTTTGATATCTGTAGCAGTTAGGAATTAGCACTGGTGTAACACCCCAAGTAACAGTGACTTAAATTTAAGAGAGAAGTTTATGTCTTTCTCATCTAGTGTCTGGAGATAAGCAATCCAGGTGGTCTAGGAACCCCATTGGTCCAGCATCCCCATGGTCCAGGGTGACTCCACATCCATACTCCAGACAGCAGGGTGCTCCTTCCTTCAGGGAAATAAACACTATTGCCTACATCCTTTCCCTGCACATCCTAGTGACCAGATCTTGGTCCCATGGCCACCTTAGCTATAAGGTAGGCTGGGAAATGTATTTATTCTGAGCAGCCATATGCCCAGGTGATAATTGAGGGTTCTATTATTGTAGAGGAAAGGGAAATGGATATTAGGGAACAGCTTACAGCCTCTGTCCAGTGTCTGTCCACTTTTCTCTTGCTCTTGTCACACAGTTGAAAATTTTAAGCATAAGTTCAAGCTATGTCAATAATAAGTAAAACCAAAATTGATCTCACACAATTAGAAAATGCATGGACTAAATTATATTAGAAAAACATGTAAACAAGAAATCAGGAAAAGGAGAGTTGAAGACAGAGAGAATGATGGAAGGTCAGTTTCTATTGAGGAGAGTTAAAGCACATAGGGACTTTTTAACAGTGTGGAGTCTTTGTGCTGGACACCTTCTGTGTTGCCCTCTGGACCCACCCTTCATCTCCTTGCTGCTCTGGGGCCCAGGAGACAGACCTGTAGGAGCCACATTTACAGCTCCCTTGCCCTTTGCTTGCACCTGGGTTTGGCCAATAGACAGCATCATCAGGAGATTGAGGTGAGGTTGGAGGCTGCGACTGGGTGCCCAGAAGCCTTCCTGCAAGGATGCCACAGGTTGTCTCTGTCCCTCCCCTGAGCCCACATTTCCCACAGGGGAGCTTGTTCCATATGGTGCTCCCTATTTCCAGGTTCCCATATCAGCTCTCACTCTTGCCCCTTCCAGCCTAAGGAAGATAATGGTCCCCTGATGTTTCTAGCCCTAGGGTGCTATATTACCACTTTGGTTTCACTGCACCAGAACCGCACCTTTGCATATAGTCTCTTTATTGAACCCTTAGAGTAGGCCATCTCTTTCCTTTTAGAACCCAATCGATGCTTAATGCTCCAAACACTATAGCATCAAAAGGCACAAAGCAAAACCTATCAGAATTGTAGAAAGAGACTTATAAAAGCAAACTTTCTTGAGATATTTTTAACCAACCACTATCCATCTAAACAGTTTAAGCAGTAATGTAAAATTTGCATCTTAGCTAAAAGAATATGTACTATTTTCAAATGCCCGATTTGGAACATTGAACAATATCTCCAATAAATATGGCAAAAAGATAATGTTCTTAAAATATAAAGAGTTTTGAAACAAAGTTATGAAGGCTAATAAACACATTTAAAACTTTTAACATGGCTGGTAATTAAAATATGCAAATTAAAGCAATGAGGTGTCTTTTTTAGCCTAACAAATTAACGAAGATTGAAAAAAATAGTGCTTGCAAGAGTGTGATATGACACTGTTATTCACAGCTGGTGGGAGTATGAACTGATCAAAATTTTCTAGAAAGAAATCTGTCCTCTATGTATCAAGAGCCTTATAAAGATTCATAGTCTTTCAACCAGTAATTCCACTTCTAGAAATTTATTATAAAGAAATAATAAACAATGCAGATGTGTTTATGGATGCATAGCACACGTTATTTATAAGAGCAAAATAGGAATAGTCTAGATAATTGACAATAGTTGAATAGTTACTTAAATAGTTACTTTAAGTTATACCTATGGAAAAATACAGAGACATTAAACTAGGGTTTTTTAAAAAAATAAATGAAATAGGACAATAACCCCCAAATAATATTAACTTATCATAATGGGACATAAAACTGTAGAAACAGTTTGATTCTTAAGTTTAAAATATACATAAAAGTATTAACAGTGTTCATACAAGTAGTGAATTGCAGATAAGTTTTACATCTCTCTCCACTTTTCTTCATGTTCCAGTTGTTCCACACTGAGTCTGTATTACTTTCATCACACTGTGTATTTTTAAAGGAGAAGCAAAGTTGTGAAAGGCCCAAGCTACTTAAGAAGTAAGTCATTTTCACAAACTGTAATGTTTCAGGAGCCCAAGTGATACTGAGGTAGAGCATACCCTCTCCACCTTCTCTGCTCCACACTGAGTGCACCATCTTGGAAAGGCGCATTCTTCTCACCCTGGAAGAGATTTGGAGCTATCTTAGTCCAGTTCAAATTGAGTGCTCTAATGTAACAATTCCAGAGCTCTCGGAGTCCCCCCAATTTAACATTGCAATAGCCCTTTGCGTGCCTCCCTCTGGAAGCTGTCTTGTCCATTTTCATATTCTCAACACCCATCCCTTGGCAGGTGCAGAAGTTTTGGACTCGGAATAAAGAGACCAGGTTGTACCTCTGGTTCTGCTAGCAAAATCTGTGTGAGCTTGAGTAGAACCTTGAACCTATCTGGGTCTCAATTACTTCATCAATAAGAGGAAGGAGTGACTTCGATGGGTCCAAAATTCCTTCCAGCTCTAACATCTTTTAATTTTCTGATTCTAAATTCTACATCTGTAGGCTGAATCAGTCAGAGCTCTGGTCCTAAACCTGCCTGCCCAGCATTTCCAGTTGTATGTCCCAACATGATCTCAATCTCAGAAACTCTGAAACCAGTCATCATTTCCTCTCACAACATGGTATTTTTTGTTTCTACCAATGTGACCATTGTTCTTCCAGACACCAAGACTCAAATATTTGGAATCATTTTTAATGGCTTACATGCTTTTATCACGTATGTTTAAGTGATCGCCAATTACCACTTTCTCTTCCTTAAAAAACTCTCGTAGTCATCCTGGTTTGGGCTCTTACTGCCATTTGTTAAGATTAATCTAGGTCTATCTATCTCAATCTCTCTGTTTTTCATATATATCTACATTGATAGTTGTATCTGTACTTGTGTCTACACCTACATCTACATTTATATCATCTGTATCCCCAGTCTCTGCCTTAAGTTTCAGGCCCATATCTTCAAATATATACTGAAAATGTCTACCTGGCTTTCTCTCAGGCAACCCAAACTCATTATCCTCTCCTCAAATGCCTACTTCTCCTCTTGTGTTACATGTCTTGAGTGGAGTTCTCACCATGCACTGGATTTCCCAAGCTATAACCTTGGACATAACCTTAACTCCCCCTCTAATCCCATTCCTTCTATCTCAGAAATGGCTCTCAAACCTTCCCCTACTCCCTTGAACGTACCTCCTCAAATTGCCCTAGGTCAGGCTTTTGTTACCTCTCACTGAACTACTGCAACAGTCTGTTAACAAAATCCCTGATGCAATTCTCAGCCTACCCGATTCTTTACATTGATGTTAGAGAGTTCTTTTCAGGGCACTAAACCCACTTAGTACATCCACGGCTTGGCACATTTCAAGGTTCACCCTTTTCCTATGGGATCAAATCCAAATGTTTTAACATAGCCTGAAATGACAAAATGATAAGAAGAAGGTGTCCTAAGGTGGGTAGGAGGTGTTCAGAAACTATTTCAAATGGTAAAGCTCCCAAGGGAATTTTCTCACTAACACAGATAAAATAAGAGGTAAACAAAGATGGAGACCTGGTGCATCCAAGGAAAATCAGATTTCATTAAGAACTCAGGCTTAAAAAAAAAATGCAAAATGATAACTTAAGTATTGGTCTCTAGTGGGATGACCAGGCTTCTATCTGATTTTCTCCTTCTTTCTCCCTCCTACGATGAGGATGCTCAAGGTTGAAGATTGGTCCATGGGACCAGAGGCGTGGTCTGCTTTCTCTCCTGAATTCAGTGATGACTTACTTTCACGGGGATGGCAAGTTGGGTAAACCTGGTGATGCTGCCACTGCTGAGGTGGTCCTCCTGGATCACTGCTGACCTGGGTTCTAGGGCCAACACCCTCTTCATTGCACACCGTCCTCTTCTTCCCCGGGGCAGGAGTGCTTAGGATTGCCTTTCCTCACATGGCGACAGCTCCAGGATCTGAGACTGGGCTCAGCTGGAGAGGAGAAAGTCACCCAGGGTAGCCAAGGGAGAACTGGCTCAGCCCTTCACTGGGGTCTGGATGAAGTCTCCACTGGAAACAAAGGTATCCTTTGCTCAATTTTGTCTTCTGTGTTTATTTTCCCTTTGGGGGAGTCTGGGGAATGCTTGTTGTTGAAAGCCACATTTGGGAGCCCATAGCTGGGCCACTTATGTCTCTCCATATACCCATTAATACATCATTCTGATACAACTCAAAACCCTCATGATTACTTTGTGTCAGACAAAGCAAGAGGAATAAGGAAGGGATAGGAACACGTTTTCTAGCAGATGGCATCTGGGAACAGATGACAAAGAGAAGACAGGTCAGTCAACTCCTACTGAAAGGAAAAATTGGCTTTCTCTGCCCAAGACAGAGATCTTCATTCTCGGAAGTATAGAACAAATGTGGTTAGGAAGGAATGTGAATATGAAAATAGAAGTAGGTGGTAAGAGAGCAACTTATTGCTTTTGAAAAAAATTTAATGGTAAGTTTTTTAACTTGAAAGAACAGTTTGAAACTGAAATGTAGAAAGAAGGAAAGCCACTGCTAGTCCCACAAGCCAGAAATGAACTTTATTATTATTATTTTTTTACTATTTATTCAATCAGTTTATTACCACAAACAAGGAAATAAGCAAACAGATCCATTACCATCCAAACAATTTTTAAAGGCCTCCACAATAGATCTACATAAAGTAAGCTGTTAAAACAGACCTATACAAAGAAGGCTGCCAAACTGATGCAAAGCAAGTTCAAAATAATGATACTAACATACTAAGGAAAAAACTCAAATCTGAAAGCAAGGATCCAGATTATATTATCTCAGAACAGCAAGAGACTCTGTTATTTTTACTTGCCAATATTTATATGAATATTGTGTACCAAATAATCATGTTTTAGTTATATCTTCATCCAAAGGCATGCAAGTCCCTATACGCTTAAAGCATATTTTCTGCCTTCGACTCATCTTTGAGAAGGATGGATATGTAGTACAGAGGTTGGCATTGTCACAACTCAGTGGCTTGGTGCCAGAATCTGTAACAACACTGCCTAGCAACTTCCCCATGTCACAAATAACACAACAATGTACTGGTGGTTTGAGGAGAGCAAGACAGAATAAAAATTTACATATAATAAATGACATTATAAGGGACAAATATTCATCTATTTAATATACTATACTAAAGTGCATTAAAGATTTTCATAAGCCAATAAAAATGTAAATGCAATATAACAAATTCTGATGACTAGAAAGCATTTTATTGTCTGATACTTATACGTTCTTTTATATACAGTCATCTTTGTGTGTTTTATTTTTTTATTTTTCACACACACATTGTATTTTATTTTTACAGGAGGTAGATAAACTGACACCAAACATTGTAAATGGATGACAACAACAAAAGCAACAATGATTGCAATTACCAAACACGAAACACTCATACTATTGTCATAATATTGACATTCAGTCCAGTAATCTTCCACTGTAACAGCTCCTTTACTTTGCAGTGAAAATTGATTTGTATATTTTTTTCCTCTGAGTCCTTGTGGGATTTTTTTTTAATTCAAACAGAAAGTCACAAAAATTATAATCATCCTCATTAGGTCACTCAGTCCCATGTAATTAATTTTTTTTCATCTTGATCTTTTGTTAGCACTTTTAGGAATTCATCCGTTTTCCATTAGAGTTCTGAAAATGCTTATTCATTCAGTTCAGCAGTATAGTCAGTTACCAGAAACCTGTACTTGTCAGAGTCTTTTCCATGAATTCCTTGAAGATGAAACCCTTTTATAGGAACATCTTTGCAAAAGCATCAGAGTACACCCAGAACTGTCTGTAAACGACAAAAGACTTAAAAATGGCCACGGTTAAAGATTTGATGAAAGTTCATCATAATGCAATTGACAAGGAAATATAGTTATTTCTGATATATACATTTTAAAGTAATAACTAGAATTATGACTTATAACATTATACCAGAACATATAAGATTTTTAGAAATTTCATGTCATGTCTGAAACATTAATATGAACATATTTCCAAACAAATAACCCAAAGAAAGTTTAGTAGTAGTTGTTTTGTTTGTTTGTTTGTTTATACTGCAGGTTCTTATTAGTCATCAACTTTATATACATCAGTGTATACATGTCGATCCCAATCACCCATTCAGCACCCCACCATCCCCACCCCACCGCGGTTTTCCCCCTTGGTGTCCATACGTTTGTTCTCTACATCTGTGTCTCAACTTCTGTCCTGCAAACCGGTTCATCTGTACCATTTTTCTAGGCTCCACATACATGCGTTAATATACGATATTTGTTTTTCTCTTTCTGGCTTACTTCACTCTGTATGACAGTCTCTAGATCCATCCACGTCTCAACAAATGACTCAAATTTGTTCCTTTTTCTGGCTGAGTAATATTCCATTGTATATATGTACCACAACTTCTTTATCCATTTGTCTGTCGATGGGCATTTAAGTTGCTTCCATGACCTGGCTATTGTAAATAGTGCTGCAATGAACATTGGGGTGCATGTGTCTTTTTGAATTATGGTTTTCTCTAGGTATATGCCCAGTAGTGGGATTGCTGGATCATATGGTAATTCTATTTTTAGTTTCTTAAGGAATCTCCATACTGTCCTCCATAGTGGCTGTATCAATTTACATTCCCACCAACAGTGAAAGAGGGTTCCCTTTTCTCCACACCCTCTCCAGCATTTGTTGTTTGTAGATTTTCTGATGATGCCCATTCTAACTGGTGTGAGGTGATACCTCATTGTAGTTTTGATTTGCATTTCTCTAATAATTCGTGATGGTGAGCAGCTTTTCATGTGCTTCTTGGCCATCTGTATGTCTTCTATCGAGAAAGAAGGTCTTCTGTCCATTTTTGGATTGGGTTGTTTGTTTCTTTAATATTGAGCTGCATGAGCTGTTTATATATTTTGGAGATTAATCATTTGTCCGTTGATTCATTTCCAAATATTTTCTCCAATTCTGAGGGTTGTCTTTTTGTGTTTTTTATGGTTTCCTTGGCTGTGCAAAATCTTTGAAGTTTCATTAGGTCCCATTTGTTTATTTTTGGTTTTATTTCCATTACTCTAGGAGATGGACCAAAAAGATCTTGCTGTGATTTATGTCAAAGAGTGTTCTTCCAATGTTTTCCTCTAAGAGTTTTATAGTGTCCAGTCTTACATTTAGGTCTCGAATCCATTTTGAGTTTATTTTTGTGTATGGTGTTAGGGAGTGTTCTAATTTCATTCTTTTACATGTAGCTGTCCAGTTTTCCCAGCACCACTTATTGAAGACTGTCTTTTCTCCATTGTATATCTTTGCCTCCTTTGTCATAGATTAGCTGACCATAGGTGTGTGGGTTTATCTCTGGGCTTTCTATCTTGTTCCATTGATCTATGTTTCTGTTCTTGTGCCAGTACCATATTGTTTTGATTACTGTAGCTTTGTAGTATAGTCTGAAGTCAGGGAGTCTGATTCCTCCAGCTCCGTTTTTTTCCCTTAAGACTGCTTTGGCTATTCGGGGTCTTTTGTGTCTCCATACAAATTTTAAGATGATTTGTTCTAGTTCCGTAAGAAAATGCCATTGGTCATTTGATAGGGATTGCATTGAATCTGTAGATTGCTTTGGGTAGTATAGTCATTTTCACAATGTTGATTCTTCCAATCCAAGAACATGGTATATCTTTCCATCTGTTGGTGTCATCTTTAATTTCTTTCATCAGTGTCTTATAGTTTTCTGCATACAGGTCATTTGTCTCCCTACGTAGGTTTATTCCTAGGTATTTTATTCTTTTTGTTGCAATGGTAAATGGGAGTGTTTCCATAATTTCTCTTTCAGATTTTTCATCATTAGTGTATAGGAATGCAAGAGATTTCTGTGCATTAATTTTATACCCTGCAACTTTACCAAATTTATTGATTAGCTCTAGTAGTTTTCTGGTGGCATTTTTAGGATTCTCTATGTATAGTATCAAGTCATCTGCAAACAGTGACAGTTTTACTTCTTCTTTTCCAATTTGTATTCCTTTTATTTCTTTTTCTTTTCTGACTGACGTGGCTAGGACATCCAAAACTATGTTGAATAATAGTGGTGAGAGTGGACATCCTTGTCTTGTTCCTGATCTTAGAGGAAATGCTTTCAGTTTTTCACCATTGAGAATGATGTTTGCTGTGGGTATGTCATATATGGCCTTTATTATGTTGAGGTATGTTCCCTCTATGCCCACTTTCTGGAGAGTTTTTATCATAAATCGGTGTTGAATTTTGTCAAAAGCTTTTTCTGCATCTATTGAGATGATCATATGGTTTATATTCTTCAATTTGTTAATATGGTGTATCACATTGATTGATTTGCATATATTGAAGAATCCTTCCATCCCTGGGATAAATCCCACTTGATCATGGTGTATGATCCTTTTAATGTGTTGTTGGATTCTGTAGGCTAGTACTTTGTTCAGGATTTTTGCATCTATATTCATCAGTGATATTGGTCTGTAATTTTCTTTTTTTGTAGTATCTTTGTCTGGTTTTGGTATCAGGGTGATGGTGCCTTCATAGAATGAGTTTGGGAGTGTTCCCTCCTCTGCAATTTTTTGGAAGAGTTTGAGAAGGATGGGTGTTAGCTCTTCTCAAATGTTTGATAGAATTCACCTATGAATCCATCTGGTCCTGGACTTTTGTTTGTTGGAATATTTTTAATCACAGTTTCAATTTCATTACTTGTGATTGGTCTGTTCATATTTTCTGTTTCTTCCTGGTTCAGTCTTGGAAGGTTATACCTTTATAAGAATTTGTCCATTTCTTCCAGGTTGTCCATTTTATTGGCATAGAGTTGCTTGTCGTAGCCTTTTAGGATGTTTTGTATTTCTGCAGTGTCTGTTGTAACTTCTTCTTCTTCATTTCTAATTTTATTGATTTGAGTCCTCTCCCTCCTTTTCTTGATGAGTCTGGCTAATGGTTTATCAATTTTGTTTATCTTCGCAAAGAACCAGCTTTTAGTTTTATTGATCTTTGCTATTGTTTTCATTTCATTTATTTCTGATCTGATCTTTATGATTTCTTTCCTTCTGCTAATTTGGCTTTTGTTTGTTCTTCTTTCTCTAGTTCCTTTAGGTGTAAGGTTAGATTGTTTACTTGAGATTTTTCTTGTTTCTTCAAGTAGGCTTGTAAAGCTATAAACTTCCCTCTTAGAACTGCTTTTGCTACATCCCATAGGTTTTGGATAATCGTGGTTTCATTGTCATTTTTCTCTAGGTATTTTTTGATTTCCTCTATGGTTTCTTCAGTGATCTCTTGGTTTTTTAGTAATGTATTGTTTAGCCTCCATGTGTTTGTGTTTTTTACGTTTTTTCCCCTGTATTCATTTCTAATATCATAGCGTTGTGGTCAGAAAAGATGCTTGATATGATTTCAGTTTTCTTAAATTTACTGAGGCTTGATTTGTGACC
Organism: Delphinapterus leucas; assembly: GCF_059928025.1. Classification (NCBI taxonomy): domain Eukaryota; kingdom Metazoa; phylum Chordata; class Mammalia; order Artiodactyla; family Monodontidae; genus Delphinapterus; species Delphinapterus leucas. The sequence goes on from NC_143141.1 coordinate 33,376,549, forward strand.
CAGGATGTGATCTATCCTGGAGAATGTTCCGTGCACACTTGAGAAGAAAGTGTAATCTACTGTTTTTGGATGGAATGTCCTATAAATATCAATTAAATCTATCTGGTCTATTGTGTCATTTAAAGCTTCTGTTTCCTTATTTATTTTCATTTTGGATGATCTGTCCATTGGTGTGAGATGTTAAAGTCCCCCACTATTATTGTGTTACTGTCGATTTCCTCTTTTATAGCTGTTAGCAGTTGCCTTATGTATTGAGGTGCTCCTATGTTGGGTGCATATATATTTATAATTGTTCTATTTTCTTCTTGGATTGATCCCTTGATCATTATGTAGTGTCCTTCCTTGTCTCTTGTAACATTCTTTATTTTCAAGTCTATTTTATCTGATATGAGTATAGATAATCCAGCTTTCTTTTGATTTCCATTTGCATGGAATATCTTTTTCCATCCCCTCACTTTCACTCTGTATGTGTCCCTAGGTCTGAAGTGGGTCTCTTGTAGATAGCATATAGATGGGTCTTGTTTTTGTATCCATTCAGCAAACCTGTGTCTTTTGGTTGGAGCATTTAATCCATTCACGTTTAAGGTAATTATAGACTTGTATGTTCCTATGACCATTTTCTTAACTGTTTTGGTTTTTTTTTTTTTGTAGGTCTTTTTCTTCTCCTGTCTTTCCCACTTAGAGAAGTTCCTTTAGCATTTTTTGTAGAGCTGGTTTGGTGGTGCTGAATTCTCTTAGCTTTTGCTTGTCTGTAAAGCTTTTGACTTCTCCATCAAATCTGAATGAGTTGCTTGCCGGGTAATCTTGGTTGTAGGTTCTTCCCTTTCATCTCTTTAGTATATCATGCCACTCCCTTCTGGCTTGTAGAGTTTCTGCTGAGAAATCACCTGTTAACCTTATGGGAGTTCCCTTGTATGTTATTTTTCATTTTTCCCTTGCTGCTTTCAGTAATTTTTCTTTGTCTTTAATTTTTGCCAATTTCATTACTATGTGTTTTGGCGTGTTTCTCCTTGGGTTTATCCTGTATGGGACTCACTGCACTTCTTAGAGTTGGGTGGCTATTTCCTTTCCCATGTTAGGGAATTTTTCAACTATAATCTCTTCAAATATTTTCTCGGGTCCTTTCTCTCTCTCTTCTCTTTCTGTGACCCCTATAATGTGAATGTGGTTGCGTTTATTGTTGTCCCAGAGGTCTCTTAGGCTGTCTTCATTTCTTTTCATTCTTTTTTCTTTATTCTGTTCCGTGGCCGTGAATTCCACCATTCTGTCTTCCAGTTCACTTATCCGTTCTTCTGCCTCAGTTATTCTGCTATTGATTTTTTCTAGTGTAGTTTTCATTTCAGTTATTGTATTGTTCATCTCTGTTTGTTTGTTCTTTAATTCTTCTATGTATTTGTTAAACATTTATTGCTTCCTCTCGATCTTTGCCTCCATTCTTTTTCCGAGGTCCTGGATCATCTTCACTATCATTATTCTGAATTCTTTTTCTGGAAGGTTGCCTATCTCCACTTCATTTAGTTGTTTTTCTCGGGTTTTATCTTGCTGTTTCATCTGGTACATAGCCCTCTGCCTTTTCATCTTTTGTGTCTTTCTGTGAATGTTGTTTTTGTTCCACAGGCTGCAGAATTGTAGTTCTTCTTGCTTATGCTGTCTGCCCTCTGGTGGATGAGGCTATCTAAGATGCTTGATGGGAGGGCCTGGTGGTGTGTAGTGCTGACTGTTGCTCTGGTGGGCAGAGCTCAGTAAAACTGTAATCCACTTGACAGTTGATGGGTGGGGCTGGATTCCCTCCCTGTTGGTTGTTTGGCCTGAGGCAACCCAACACTGGAGCCTACCTGGGCTCTTTGGTGGGGCTAATGACAGACTCTGGGAGGGCTCATGCCAAGTAGTTCTTTCCAGAACTTCTGCTGTCAGTTTCCTTGTCCCCAAGGTAAGCCACAACCTCCCCCCACCCCGCCTCTGCAGGAGACCCTCCAACACTAGCAGGTAGGTCTGGTTCAGTCTCCCCTGGGGTCACTGCTCCATCCCCTGGATCCCGATGAGCACACTACTTTGTGTGTGCCGTCCAAAAGTGGAGTCTCTGTTTCCCCCAGTCCTGTTGAAGTCCTGCAATCAATTCCCACTTGGCTTGAAAGTCTGATTCTCTAGGAATTCCTCCTCCCGTTGCCGGACCCCCAGGTTGGGAAGCCTGACGTGGGGCTCAGAACCTTCACTCCAGTGGGTGGACTTTTGTGGTATAAGTGTTCTCTAGTCTGTAAGTCACCCACCCAGCAGTTATGGGATTTGATTTTACTGTGATTGCGCCCCTCCTACTGTCTCACTGTGGCTTCTCCTGTGTCTTTGGATGTGGAGTATCTTTTTTGGTGAGTTCCAGTGTCTTCCTGTCGATGATTGTCCAGCAGCTGGTTGTGATTCTGGTGTTCTCGCAAGAGGGAGTGAGAGCACGTCCTTCTACTCCGCCATCTTGGTTCCTCCCCAGAAATGAACTTTATTAACAATTATTCACACGTTCCTCCCATACCCCCACTTTTACTTTAACTGTGCATACATTTTTCTTCTACTTATTTTACAAACTGCAGTCTTCATATACACAAAATTTTGTATTCTTTTTACAGGGACATTACAGAATAGTCATCCTTATGTTTTATCGCACAGCTCATGTAATTGTTTGTTAGTTTGATGAATACTCATCAAATACTTGCAGTGCCCAGGTATGGGCTGGTCACAATGAGGCCTCTTCCCTCATGGCGTTCACAGTTGAGTGAGGCCACGGCACAAGGACGTCAAGCCTGCAGATGCCTGAGTATGAGATAAGGGCAAAGATAGGAATATACAGGATCTGGGGGGAGCACATACGAGGAGCTCAGATGTCTGTGGGGTGGGTGTCATAGAAACTTCCTGGAGGAAGGGTGAGATTTGGCCAGGAAAAGAAGGTGAGGGAAAAAGTGTGTCCAGGGGTCTGGGAGAGAGCAAGAGCACGAGAGAGTGGAGGAAGTTTGATCTATGGAGCATGTGGAGAGCTGGGGTGTAAGCACAGGATGGGGGCAGGTTCCAGAAGAGGGAGAAGACAGAGAGGGGGCCTGTTGTGGGAGCGGAGGCAAGATGGACCCTGTCAGCTTTGCCCAGGAGTCTGAACGCTGTCTGGAAGGCAGTGGGGTGCAGAAAGCGCTTTCAGAAAGGGAGTGACAGGTTAGGGCTGCATTGTAGAAAGACTGCTTAGGCTGTACCGTGACGGACACACTGGGACGAGATGAGAGTCCAGTCAGGGAGATGGTCTAGGACACGCGGCAGTACTCCGGGTGAGAGCCGATGGATCTCTGAACCTGTCTTCTCTCCTTCAAGCCCTGCTCTCCACCAGGTGTAGAGGAAACAGCCTTCCACAGGCTTCTCCACTGACTCTCTTTGGGACCCGCTCCTGGCTGGCTTCAGGGGGCTCTTTGGTGACTTTCTTCTGATCTTCCCCTTTAGGACTTCTGCTTTCCTAGCTTTCCCCACACATTTGTAATGTCTTATTCCTATAATATATCCCCCATTTCTTAATGCTCACAGTGTCTCTGCTTCCTGACCTAACCCTCACAGATGCCATCCGCTTGGCCCCCAATCATGCTGACCCATGACTCTGTTGGCACTTATCCTGCGTGGAGTGGCCTTGTCTCCTTGTACAGTGTTTGTCTCTGCTACACCGTGAAGCCCCCAAGAGCCGGGTCTTGATCTGTTTTGTTCCTGAGAACAGTTCCTGGTCCATGGTAGGTGAGCAATCTGTTTGAGTGTATAGGTGCAAAGCTCAGGGGAGAGCTCTGGGCTGTAGATGGAGATTCTAGTCACCGAGGCCATGCCAGTAAATGAGATCACCCCGGGGAGAGTGTGGAGTGAGAAAGGAAAAGGAGGAGAGTCAAAACCAGAATTCTAAAAAAAGTCCCATGATGGAGAATGAGAAGACGCAGGCAGAGGTAAGAGTCAGTTCAGGGGGGCTGTGCCGAGACAGGCAGGGAAAGAGCATGGTGAGCTGGAGAGGTGGGGCCACGTGCTACTGAAATTGGATTTAGCAATAAGGAAGCCTTTGGCTGCTTGGAGAGAGAAGTTTCAGGAAAGTGGTGGGGACAGAAGCGATACTGCTATGGATTGAGGAGAGAGTAAGGGTGAGGAAGGAAAGCCAGCAAGCGCGTGTACTTCCGGGAAGTCGGCTGTGAACAGAAGAAGGGAGTGAGGGTGGCAGCTGGTGCTGTGTAGCTTTAACATGGCAGATGCTTGACCATCATAAATGCTGATGGGCGTGGCGGGGGAGGTAATAGAGAGCAAGAGATTGAATCACAGAGGGGGCTAGGGGTGCTAATTGCAAGAGGGATGTCCCCGAGGAGGCAGGAGGAGACATCTGTGTGGCTCTCACTGGGGATGGAGCCCAGAGGGGGCAGAGGCTTGGAGCAGACAGCTCCCCCATGTTAACTCGAGGGGAGGACCAAGGAAGCCCTGTATGTCTGGGGATAGGAGATCCAGGGATTTCCATTCCGCTGCTTCTCCTCACGGGGAGGTGGGAGCCAAGGACGTCTGTTCCACGGGCTGGGCAGCGGAGGGATAAATGGTTTTGGCTCCCGTCCAATTAGTACACTGAATTCTTACTAAGGAGGGCACCTCCCAGGGCCAGAATGCCACTGGTCCCTCAACTAGGCCCTGAAAGTGTTAATTCCCATCTGGAGTCTTTGACTAAGAAGAGTTTCCCCTTCTTTAGGAAAAGATCATTTCTTAAGCTCTTCTGAGCCTACTCCCCACACTTCCTCTGGGGGCAGCCGAGGGCCCGGCCTGCCTTCCCGCCCAGTGCAGTCCCCGAAGAGGACGGTATTCTCACAGGTGGGCCCTGTTTTAAGGAGTCCCCTTATAAGAAGACTCCACCTCTTTAAACTGGGGCCAATAAAAGAATTTGCCGAGAGGATCTTTGAAGTAATGACCTCCCTAGTTAGTGCCTTGAAACATATTTTTACATCTTGGAGGAGAGATTACGGGCTGGGGGGCCCAAGAGCTGTGGGAGGGCAAAGACCCCGAGGGTGGCAGAGCCTGGCTGCTGTCCAGAGGCCCCAGCAGGCGAGCCGAGGCTGCTGCTCGGGGAGGGCCCTGCGGCCTGGGGAGTCAGCTGCACAGAATTCTAAGCCCAGCTCCTGGGCAAAGCGAGATTCATCTGGATTAGACCTGTTTATTCTCCACAAACCCACCCCAGCCGGGCTCTGTGTGGGGCCCAGGCCAGCTGAAGCTGTGTGTTGTGGCCCCTTTCCCTGTGTCCCGTAAGAACGAGCAGGGTGTGGGCAGAGGACGGTGAGGGGTGAGGGCAGGAGTGTAGAGAAGAGAGAGAGGGGAGATGGGCCCAGAGGGAGGCTGACCCATGTGGTCATAAGCATCTTTAGCATGATTTTAAAAATTGTCTCATTTTCCCATCCATTCCCCAAATCTTTATTGAGCACCTACTATATGCCAGGCTTATTGCTGAGTGAGATAGGCTTGGTCCTGGCCCCATGGAGCTTACATTCTGTGGGAGAGACAGACCATAAACAAATAGGTGTGCCAATTTGTAATGAGGGACCGTGAAAGAGATACAGAGAGGAGCTCTCATAAATGTGAGCCATGAGAGCATATAACAGGGACCCTGAAGGGTAGAGAGTGCAGTGGCTGGGGTTCTGGGGAAGCCATCTTTGAGCTGGGACCTGCCGCCTAAGTGGGCATTCACCAGGGTTGTGTAGGATTTGAAGCCGAGGGAACAGCATGTGAAAAGGCCCTCAGGAGCCAGAAGTTGGCTCTTCTAGGAAGCAGAAGACCTTCAGGATAGTGGGACACAGAGATGGCGTGTGGGGTGTGGAGGGGGATGAGATTAGGGAGGTTGGCAGGGGTCAGATCATGCAGGGCCTTGTGGGTGGCGGTAAAGGGTTTGGATTTTATTCTGGGCATAAATTGGAAGCTCTTGGCTGCCATGTAGTGGACAGCAGAGGTTTGGTGTGGAGGCCTCCTGCAGGCAATGATGTGGCCCTTCTGGTCAAGAAATAGAAACAGAGGTCCACAGCACCACTCCCAGCCTCCCTTTCCATTGGATTTCTCTCCACCCAGGAATGTCCCCAGGGAACAGCTAGAAACAGAGGGACACCCCGGCTTCTCCCTGCTCTGGACTCTCAGGCTTCCCTGCAGGATCGTGCCATTGCCTGCAGGAGGACGCCAGGTGTGGTGAAGGGCCGTCCTCCTCTGGTCTCAAGGACGTACAGACTGACGTGGGAGCAGGCGGGAGCTCTGCAGCTCTCACGGGGCATTCAAGATGCCAGAAATGCTTCACCCAGGGCCCTCAAGTGCCTCCCACCTGCATGTTTGGTGAATCCTTATTGTGAACCAGATGCTGTAGGAGGGAAAAAAGCAGACAAGATGTGTGTGTGTGTGTGTGTGTGTGTGTGTGTGTGAAAAGAGGCTCAGAAATGCAATGTGATTTCTTTGGAGTCCTCTCAGCAGATTGGCCCATGTCAACATTAGGAATCTTGTATGGTGCTGGAATGCAGGATGAATTGATGGGGTGCGGGGTGAAGAGATGGGGGCAGGGCCAGCAGTTCCGAGGCTGCTGTGGTCTAGGAGGGAAATAGTCAGGTATGATTATGGGGGAGGCAGGGAGGTTGGGGAGGAGTAGAGGCTGGGGTGCTGTCAGCAGTGGCCCCAGTGGGACTTGTTGAGAGATGAGCTGTGTGTGTGTGCCTGTGCACGTGTGTGTGCGTGGGTGGTGGTGCTGGTGTGAATCTCAAAGGATTCACAGCCCACTTCCTGCTCCTGAGGACCTTTTCACATGCTGTTCCCTTGGCTTCAAATCCTCTACCACCCTGGTGAATGCCCACTTAGGAGTCAGGTCCCAGCTCAAAGATGGCCAGCGACACTCTTAGATGACTGTGGCATTTGGTCCAGGTTGGGGCGCAGGGTGTGGATCACTTTGGCCAGGCCCACGCTGAGGTGCTGAGCAGACACTCAGCTCAGGAAGCCAAGTGGAGAATTGGAGAGTTAAGCCTAGAACCCAAAACGGAGGAGCTCTGAGGTTAACTAGCTTCCGGTATGAATTCATCACCAATTAACAGATTATTCTATAAGCAAAATGCTGCCTCTGTGAATTCCCACACTTCTCAGTCAAACCCTGCCACCCCAGTTGTTGAATTCTGACTTGTCATCCCGGAGGTCAACCCCACCCTTGACTATCAGTAATGACAGCATTAGTTCATCCTTCATTCTCTACACCTCTACCTCCTCTTCCAACTCTGGGTGGAAACATACAGGGAAACTCACCTCTCAATTCCCATCTGACTTGACTTATCTCCTGAGCTTCCCTAAGGTTCCATTGCAACCCCAAGGCAAATGGCATGGCTCAGTCATTTGAGTTCTCACTGACATTTTTGCTCATGTGTTTGGTCCGTCCTGGTGCTCCTGCTGGGATGTCCACCCTTCTCCTGGCTTATCTCAGCTTTCCCAGGGGGGCAGCCAACAATTCTTGTAGGTTGAAAACCACAAGGCTATGTGAGCCCTGCCCATTTCCCAAGCCCTGTCCCTAGTTTCACCCCCTCCAGGGACTCTCCCATGATTACGCTCCAGCCAGCTCCCCCTACAAGGCCAGCAAGGTGCCAACTCTGTATTATACGGATTGCTTGGATTGCATGTGGCATTTGCCCAGCAAGCTAGAATTTGGTCCTCTTCTGCCTGTTTTTGCTGCTCCCTGCTCATTTCGTGCAGATGGGCTGTGCTAATCTGACTAGCCCAGAAATCCGGCCTCTGGGGAAGCAACAGGTTCACTGTGAAATCTCAGTAGCGTCACACGATGCAAGTTTATTTCTTACTGATGCTGATGCTCTGTGTCCCCTGTGGGCCACTGAGAGGCTCTGCTCCTTTCTCACTTGAGGATCTGGGCTGATAGTGACCTGAAATCTTGGAGCTTCACCACCTAGGTTGGTGTTGTCCAACAGAGTTTTCTGCAAGGATGGGGATGTCCTGGATGTGCTGTGCAATGCCATCTCTGCCCACCACATGTGACTATCAAGACCTTGAAATGTGGCTAGTGTGACTAAGAAACAGAATTTGAAATTTCACTTAATTATAACAGATTTAAATTGCCACACGTGGTTAGTTGCTACCACATTTGGCAGTGCAGATCTGTACTATGAGGTCTCCGTGTTCACCTCCCAGGTGTCAGGAGGAAAGAGTATGTGGAGGATCGTGGCTGCCCTTCTATGCTCAGCCAAGAATTCATCATTGGTCAGAGCTGGACTCCAGGCCCACCTGACTGCAAGTCTTCTAGAAAATGTGGGGGAGCCCATGAATATTCAGAAAGCAAGAAATAGCTTTGCCACAGAACTCTTCTCAGTGCAGTTGAAACTGCCTGAGGCTAAGATGCATGCAACTTTGGGGTTAGGGGAGCAGATTGAGGTGGTCTGGATGGAGGAGGAAGGGCAGGGGTGGACTGAGATAGTGCAGAGAGGTTGTAGCTTAGAGATGTAGAGACAGGCCCAGAGAGGGCAAGGAGTACACACAGCCAGGCTGGAGTCTCGAAGTCCTGGCTCAGGGAAGAGGGAAGGGGGAAGGCGCGATGCTCTACCTGCCCTTGGGGAACAGCAGCCCTGGCTGAGAAGCATCTAGCCTTCCATTCTGTGTCCCTGGGAAGGGAAGAGCTCAGAGCTGCCAAAGGCCTGTTCTCAAAGCCCTTGGATGGAAAGGGCCCCACAGGGCTTTCAGTTTTCAAATGGCCTTGGCTCTCTCCCCCTGAGGTGATTCACTGAGCTGCCTGCTGAGAGATGAACAGATGAACAGCAGGGCAAGAGCCCAGCATGAGGTCATCTGGGCCACACTTCCCGCCGACCCCGGCCCTGGGGCCAAGTTCAGGGAGTTTCCCAAGGCCAGTGAGGAAGGGGGTCATGCCCTGACTACTGCGGAGCTCCAGCCACTGCGAAGGGGATGGAGGTGGGCGGGGTAGGTACTGTTGGGGTCAGGGCCCAAGAGCCGCGAAATGGATCTCAGCTGGGGTAGGAAGCTGAGACCCAGAGAGAGGCCCCAAGACGCTCAGGAAGTCAGCAGTGGAAGGCCCTTTGCACCACACATGAAGGAGCCCCTGAAGCAGTGCTGCCCAGATTTCATCCTCACCGTCTCCAGGTTGGTGCCTATTCCAGCTGTTTCTGTTTTTCCTAGAGATCCACATAACCCAGGCTCTGTCCACTTCTGATTTAAATCTTTGCTGCTGTTGGAACCCATTTCTTTTCCTCTCATCCCCCCCAGGAGAGATGGGCAGAGAAAGACCAATGCGAGCAAAGGAAATGGAGCCAGGGAAGTTAGCCTCTGCTTCCACTGACCAGGTGGACACAAATCAGTATTTTCCAAAAGATAACTACAGTTGGAGAAATTCTTCACTTTACAAACGACTGCTCATTTTAGAGCAGACTTTACCATAGGTTTCCATTAAGGCAAAGAGTTCCTGGTGTATTTCGTATGGAATTTGATTCACAAACCATCTAATTTCATCAGCAAAATGCTATTAACAATTACCATCTATAAGGCACCAAAGGTTTTTAAAAGTATGGCACGTCAGCAAAGTCAGGCCTGCCTGTGGGTTCCTCAAGCTTCAGGGAACCCCAAATCAATTTGGACTATGCCGGCCTCCAATCTGTCCAGATTGGGAGAATTTAACCCCCATTTCATAAAGAGAAAATGGATGTTGGAGTAAAGAATTAGAGCCAAGACCAGGGAAACTGTCAGGCCTCTACTGTGCAGCGGAGGGAGTGCTGGGAAGCTGGTCCTTGCAGAGCTTCTCCTTGCCCACATCCTCCCACCTATTCCCATGGGTCCTGCGGGCTGGGAGCTGCCTGACGAAGTGATTAGCTCCCACTGTGCCAGAGGCCAGTGTGCATTCCAGAAGCAAACTCTCTTCCCCTCTTTCTAAATGCTGTTCAGAAAGCCCAAACCTCAGCGCAATCTGACCTGCCCTCTGCTGGTTCGTGGCAGACGGTATTTTCCAGAGAGCTCCAAATACCTCTGATCCACCTGTTCTACAGCGTGACCATGCCATGCCCCCATGGAGGGTGGAGTCTAATTCCCCTTGTCTTGTTTCTTATTTCTTCCCCCTTGATTGTTTGAACACAGTGGAAGTGATGCTTCTGAGGCTGGGTCAGAGAAGGTGACGCAACTTCGGCCAATTTTCCGTAACTTGGGGCTCATGGAAGAAATCCAGACACCTTGAGGCCTACCACCATGCTATGGTGGCTTCTCCACCACATGCAGGTGCTCTGGCCAGCGTTCATGGCCCAGGTGCCGGACTTGTGACCGAGTAGCCTTCAGATGATTCCAGTCCGCAGCCGTAGAGCCACTCCCAGCCTTGGGTTCTACCCAGCTGAACCCCAGACAGCGTGGAGCAGAGACTAACCATCCCCACCAGGCCTTTCCAATTCCCAGCCCACAGAGGCTGCGAGCATAATAAATGGTTGTTTTGAGCTGCAAAGTTATGGGGTCATTTGCTCCATGGCCATAATAACCGATTGATACTTCGTTCTCTCCCGTAGCACTCGGTGCAATGGTAATTAATGAACCCACTATCAGGCCATTCCTTCTTGACAGTCTTTCCCATTCAACTCTGAGTTCCAGGAAGACAGGGGATGCTGTCAGGCCCATCACGGTACTCCTCGGGAGTTGGCCACGGAGACGCTCAGTGAATATTTAATGGATGACTGATCTTAACGCTGTCCTCAGACTGACCCCTAAACCTGACCTCAGAATGACTCTGGCCCTGCATTCAGACTGACTTTAATCCTGGCCACAGACCAACCTCTAATTCTGGCATCAAAGACCTAACCTTGGCAACAGCCTGAGCACGGCCTCTCGCTCTGGTGCCTGACCACTAAGCCCAGCTTCAGACTGACCCCTAAACTTGACCTCAGAATGACCCCTGGCCTCGCCATGGCCCAGATGGGCTGGCCCCAGCCTGGGTCTCCTGGCTCGCCTTTCCCAGCGTCCCACCTCTATGTTCCTGCCGCATGGCCCTCCTTTCAGTCGCTTCAAGGAGTAAAGCTCCCTCGGGTGTCAGCACCCCAGCGTACACTTGGCCCTGCCAGGAACACTCTTTCCCTGCTAACTCTGCTCTTTCTTTCAATCTTGCCTAAATGTCACTTCCTTTAGGATCAGCTCATTTAAATGAGACCCTTATACATAGAATTAAGTAGACTGCCTGTGGCCCAATGGCCGGGGATGGTAGAGATGTTTGTGGTATTTGTTCCATCTATTAAATATTTATACATTAAAAAATAAAAAAATAAATGAGACCCCTTTATAAATGCTGTTAGCATTCTCACACTTTATACCTATAGATGTGTTTGCTATCTGCTTGATGTCTTTCTGTTCCTAGAGACTGGACTCCTTCTGTGAGAACAGGGACCACATTTGTTTTACTCACCACTCCATACACAGTATACCCAGCGGGGGCCCTGGCACCTACAAGGGGGCTCCTGATCAATCGTGAGATGACTGAATGAACCAATGACTGGGTATCCCATCTTCTAGGAAGCCATCCCTGTGGCCGTCCCGGCCCTGGTGGGGCTCCTGGTCTTTCCTGCTCTCTCCCCAGACCCCATGAACAACCAGGTGGGAGCGCTCAGCCAGGAGCTGGGTGATTTTCATGCCTTCCTGTCTCTCCCACCAGTGTGTGGCCTCCTCCAGCCCCAGGCCCAGCTTCTCCCCTTGGCAGCTCCAGCACGCACAGGCCCGGGCAGCTCAATAAGTGTTGGTTGAACTGTTGAACTAAACCAATCCTTCTCTCCAGCCTCCTTTCTGGCCTCAGCTCTCGACTGATTCATGTGAGGGGCCATCAGGAGCAGCGCTTCAAACAGAGAAGAAACAAACGAAGGAGCCGAGAAATCGGCAGTAGGAGACAGGCGGAGACATCCATCTCCTCCTGCCCTCTGTCCTCATCGCCATCCCCCTGAGGGCTGCAGGCAGTCAAAAGTTCAGGCTCCACGTTTTCTGGAAGAGGGAGGGAAATCTGTGTGTGGGGGATAAAAAAAGTCCCCAAACTCAAATCACGCACACAGAACAACAAGCCATAAAACAGAACACCACTGGGAGAAGATGGGGTCACATGGTGGGAATCTGGATTGCAAGGGGGGGGGTGGGCGGCACTTGAGAAAACGCAGCCTGCTCAATGGGAACCAGATGGGCTGCGTGTTCTTAAATAGAATCCCAGACTTGCAGCGCTGGCGGGAGCCGGGCCGGGGGGCTTTCCCCTTGGCCCCTTCGTGGGCAGAGGGTACGTGGAGACAGAGGGAGATGGTGGCAGGGCCCGAGGCTGCGACAGAGCTGCATCTAGACCCCGGCTCCTGGCTCCGGGTCAGGGCTCCACTCACCCTGCCACGCTGTCTCCCAGCCTTTTGCCAGGATCTCCAAATTAGAAGCATATCGAGAAGCAATACTATTTCCCCCTTTTCTGGTCTTTCTTCGAATTCCTTCTCTTTGCAGTATAATTTTAGAGGTGCCAGGAAGTCCTCCTTGTTCCAGTATCCCTGTTCCCACCCCCACCCCATCAACAGAACACACGACAAGACCTGTGACAGACCCTGGGGGGCAGGGGCTCTACAGCTCTCTGCTCATGAAATCTTCCCAACGCCTGCGAGGGAGGTGTCGGTCTCTTAGTTCTGCAGGATGGGAGGGAGGATGGGGTCAGATATGCCTTTTTGCCTTTTATTGACCACTTAAGATTTAGTATGTTAACCAGAGATCCTTGTGGCAAAAAAAAAAAAAGCAAAAATAAAGCTGTCCCTGCAGAAACCATTGTGTGAAGACACGAAAGTGGCCTTGCATTCCCTTTCCTCCCTGACCTCTCCTCCCAGGGCAAAGGCATCGCTGGTCTCTTTCCCCCGAGAAACAGACTCTAACAATAACCTCCGCGGGCCGCTGCATGTGGCCCTGTGCCCCGAACAGCTCCAGAGGCACCATTTAATGATGTGAATGACAGCGCCAGCCCCCTGCTGAGCCTTCCTGATGCCCACCCAGGCAGGAGGCAGGACCTCAGGCCTCCTCCGGGCATGGTGAGGAATCCCTGCTCCTCTGGGAACTCAGAGAAGTCTGTGTCTCCTAACAGGAGGGATAACAAATTAAGCATCCACTTAGACATTTGAAATCTTTCCCCTCTGGGTTGCCCTGGGGCTGGAAACCCTTCCTTTTTAACCCTTCCAGGGGTGAGAGTGTCACTAACAACCAGTCACTCAGTCGTCCAACCAGTGGTGGCCAGCACCTTGCAGTGCGCTCCTGAATTGTAGGTGAACGAGCTGCGGACACGGGGAGGGTGTCCTGACAGAGGAAGAGCCAGAGCTGAAAGGCCAGGAGGGGAAAGGGCTGGAATACATGGGGGCTGATGTGGCCGTAGCACAGGGAGGGGGGAGGAGGGCAGCAGGAGAATCAGGAGGTGTGAGCTTGAAGCAGGGACCGACCCCAGAAGGGTCTGGAAGGCCGTGGCCAGGAGTCTGGTTTCTATTTGTAGCGTGGTGGGGAAACCTTTGAAAGGCTATAAGCAGGGAAGTGGCATGACTGACACTTTTGCCGCATCACTCTGGCTGGAGTGGATTCGAGGGAACAGAAGTGGAGCGGAGCGTCAAGAGAGGATACTATTTCAGGGGTCCAGTGGGGGGATGAAGGTGGCCTGGACGAGGGCACTGTCAGTTAGATGGAGAAAAGGGGATGGATTTGAATATAGGTTGGAGAAAGACTCCTGGAGTTCTCGTGGGATTGGATGTGGGTGTGAGGGGCGAGGAGGGTCCTAACTTTGGAGCCTGTATAAGCAGCGTAGCTGGAGGGGTCATTCGCCGGGACAGGAAGTTTGCCTCCTTTCCTAACCCCCCGTCCCTGACTGCTGCAACCCGTGACTCCAGCAAGTGAGTCACACGTGCTGTGGCCTCTCTCTGCTCCCTTCCTTGCAAAACAGATGGCGAGAGAAGGAAGAAGGCCAAGCCTCCGCGGCTGTGACTGTACTTTCCACTTTTAGCTCAGCAGTTGGGAGCCCATGGCCTTGCCATTCCTTGCCTCCCACTCCTGGTTCTCCCAGCCCTGCTCTAAATCAAATTCGCCTCAGAATTATTTGCCGAGCACCTGCTGTGGCTCAGCCACATAAAGGCACTGTGGGCTAAATAGGAGAAGAAGCACATGGGGTCCAGCCATTATGGTGTGGGGACAGCCAGGGGCAGAGGCAGAGAAGGGCCCGAGCAGCCAGGGAGGCCTTCCTGGAGGAGGCAGGTGCTTGGCTTGGCATGAGGGATGGCTACAAGCTGGGTGGTAGAGAGACCAGGAGGGGAATCCCCATGAAATTACTTTCATGGGAGAGAAAAAGAGTCCTAGAAAGCTGTGGACACTTATTTGAGGTCAAACAGTGGGAATTGGAGGAAGAGTCAGCAGTTCGGATGAGCCCCTGAGTCAGGGAAAGGCCAGCACCAGCTGCATGGCTTTTTCTCTCCCTCTGTCTCTCTGTCTCTCTCTCACACACGCACGCATGCATGCACACACATACCCACATGCACACTTCCAGGAGGACACTCCTGACCTCTCACCTCCGGCTTATTTCTCCCTCCTCCCTGATGGGGTGGAAAGAAGGAAGGAGACGGGCCATCACTTGTCCACTTCCCTGCCTCACCATCCCAGACCACCCCCAGAGAGCCAGCTAAGAGGCTTTTGAAGACAGCCATTTGCTGACCTTCTGTTCTGAACTTCCCCACATGACAGGTCAGCTTGTCCATGCCTCTAGAAAGCTCCAGAGGTTCTCAAGGTGTGGACCCCAGATCAGCAGCATCAGCGTCAACCTGGGAACTTGTTAGAAATGAACATTCTCGGGCCCTACCCCAGACCTGCTGAATCAGAAACTCTGAGGGTGGGGCCTCAGAATCTGTTTTCACAAGTCCTCCCCCGGGGAATCGCGGGCATACTCAAGTTTAAGAACCTCGCTGTCCTGGGACAAAACTTTCCCAGAAAGCAGAGATGTATCTCTTCTGCTGCCGCCCCGAGAGGAAGCTCCCACTCGGCCCCTCCAGGGTCTAACCCTGCTCCTCCCCAGAAGTCGTTTCCGCCCATATGGACTCTTTAGCTCTTCAAGTTTACGGCCCACTCCCACCCGACCAGGGGCTGTGGGAGTGAAGACCAGGTGGCTGCATCTGCCGCCTTCTCACCCTCCCACCCCACCCAGCCTGTTCTGCCACATTAATGCAGTGTCCTCAGAGAAGCCAGAGTCATCCATGGAGAACATTCTAGGCAGCAGAATAAGTGGGTTGGCTTGTGAAAAGGAAGGGGGGTACCCCAATGGCCCTGTTCCAGTTCAGTTTACCTGGCTCCCACTTCTTCCGCAGAACACTCTCCCTCGCAGAGGGTCAACACCAAGCCGTTGGCATGCTGCTTGGCTCCTGTAGATTAAAGATGAAAGGCTGGTGTGCATTGCAGACAAAATCATTTGTCTGCTGGCTGCTTCCTGGGATGGGACAGTTTCATTGCCCCTAGGGAGCTCATGTGACAATGTTACCTCCAACCAGGGGCCCCTGTTTTCTTTAAAACTACAAGCAGGAATCACCCACTGAACAGTTACCCCTTCACGGAGCTCCTGTTTGGTGGGGCTCTTGGCTGAGCCCTGTGGGGGGCACTGGCTGGGGGTGGGGGTCTTAGTTGCTGTACTGGGCAGGGCCAGAGAGAAGGGGTCACGAGCCAAGCAGGCAGAGAAGGCTGTGTGGGTGAGCACGCACGGTCCAGCCAGCCCCTGTTGGCAGAAGGGAGAACTGGGGGGTCTAGCCCAAGCTCCATTACCAACAGACTGAGTGGCACTGGGGGAGTCAGTTTCTTCGGGCCTCAGTTTACTTGACAGACAAATGGGAACAATATTATCTCTGTCCCCCCCTCAGGACCATCATGATGACCAAATGAGTTAGCGTCTAAAATGGCCTTGAAAATATTGATACATAAAGCAAGGCATCGTATTCACAACAAGGTCATTGCCTCTTCCATGCAGGCTAAGACTGCGGCTTTCCCACGTTTTATATTCCCCAGGGCACCTGATCCCACGTGTGGCAGGTGGTCAATCAATACTTGTTGAATGGATGAAATAGAAGACACGGTCCCCATCTCCATGGAATTGAAGATCTAGCTGGTGGATGGTGGTGGGGATGAGAAACACACAGTGGAAGAAAATTAAGAAGAGTAGAGAGGCCCGTGTTAGCTCTGACATGTCTAATTTAGAATTTGTTGACGCTTTCGCAGGGCCAGAGAGGAATTGGACCCTGCTGATTGGAACGTGCGCTGAGCAAACTCTTAGTGGGAACGAGATAATGATAACAGGAGCTCCCGGGCCTCCGAGTGCGGGTTGTGTTCCAGATGGCAGAGGGAGCTCTGTGCCCTTCGGCAACACCCAGTTGCAAGGGAGCAGTTAGCAGGCCAATCACAAGTGAACTCTGACCTCATCTCTGAAGGAGCCACCACCTTTCCTTGACCATGTTTTGTTAATGGCCGTTCAGGGTGACTTCATGTATTTAAGGAACATAAAATTTTATTTTGTTAAGACTAGACCATTACTGGCCTCCCTCTGCCTCCTCCCAAGCATCTCAGATCCATTCACAGTTTTCAAATAGACTTGGTGACAAGGAGCCTGCAACCCATTCTATCTCATCTTCCCTGGAGGGGGGGACATGGGCTCGCTTGGCAGCAATCAGGGGGGCTCGTGGGCCTGGCAGAGAGCTCTTGTCTCTTGGGACTTGAGCCAGCCACTGGCCCTTTCTGGGCTACAGTTGCCCCAATAAAATGAGCAGGTTGGATCAAATGAACCTCGAGGTAGGCGCCTGCTGCATTGGACTCCCTAGCTCTTGGCTGAGGATTGCCCAGCCCTGGAGCAGTGCGAGAATACAATGGCTCCTCTCCTGGCCACTGCCTCCTGCTGCCTGGCCGGGAGGCGACGTGGGCTCCGCGGGCTAGAGGCAGAGGTGGCCCGGGTTGTTTTGTCCATCCTTCTTGGTCCCAGGTGCTTGGGCCAGGCTCCTAGTGGAAAGGGCCTCAGAAGGGAGGAGTGTCCAGTTAAGCCCTGCCAACAGGGGTGGGAGAGAGCACAGGTAAACGCATGAGCACTCCTGTGGCAGCGGGAAGGTGAGCGCTCAGGTCCCTGCTGGAGAGAGGGGGCCGTGGTTAGTGTGGAGATACGGTAAAGGGATGGGGTGTGAAGGCTTTCAGCTCTAGGGAGAGGGGGTCAGTCTTAACTGGTAAGAGGGAGTCATGGCTGGCTGTGATCGAGGTCCTGTGCACTGGTCTGCAACCACTCCAGTGAGACAGGCTAGGGCCCACAGGCTCTAGGTGGGAGGCCTGGGGGACCAGCTGGCTGCAGAGGTTCACCCCGAGGGCCGCGGGGCAGACAGTGGACTAGCAGAGCTGGAAACCCTTCTAAGGTCAGAAGTGCTAACTAGGGGCAGTGAGAGGGGCCCTGGAGAGACCCCTCTGCCCATAAATATCTCAGATAATAGAGATTCAGTAACCCCTGGCCCCAGCCTGAGTCCCACAAGGCATCTACATCTCTACAGAATCCTCACACAGCCTTCAACACTGTCGTTATTATCCTCACCTTGTGAATGAAAAACCCCAAACCGGAGGAACAAGCAACATAGCTGGAGGTCACAGGCTGGGAAGGGGCTGAGGCTGGTTTTGGAACCCCACCTGTCTGACTCCAGACCCCCTGCTCTATCCATAGTACTACCCCCCACCCCCATGCCTGCAATGGCCGCCACCTCCAGGGCCCGAGCTGGCATGGAGATCGGGCTCCTAGGGAAGGTGCAGGCACCCGCTGGGCACAAGGTCTTGTCTCACACCCCAGCCCTGGAGGGCAGCTGGGCCTGATCGGTAGAGGGGGTGGGTGTGGTCCTGGCGGACTCCACTGCGGAGTTTCTGGGTTTAAGTGGCAGGGGAAGGCTGGGTGACATCCTGCCCTAAACACACCCCGTGTTTTCTGCCCAGAAAGCCCTTATTCAGACGCTTTTTTTCTGCCAGTACTGCCACTTTCTGGCTGAGTTTCCGGTCAAGCCTCTTCACATATCTTCACACCTCCATTTCCTCATCAATAAACTGGGACTAATAACAGTATAGCGTGGTTGTGAGCGAATAAATGGAACAATATAGGCTGAAGTAAGTGGACTGCTTTATTCGGGAAGCCTTATCGGCAGACTTCTTCCCATTTCCCCTTGTTCACCTGTTACGCATTCCACTCATCTTTCAAAGCCCAGCGTAAACGCCTCTCATCCCTCTTGGCAGAATCTGTTTCCCTGATTTCTGTCCTGTTGGAAGCTTGGTAACAGCTTTACGGCATGATCTCTCGTGGTCTGGCTATAGCCAGTTGACCATATGTCTGTCCTTCCAGACAGTGAGCCCCCGAGGGCAGGGGCTGTACCCACCTCATTTGTTTGCTCCTCCCTGGCTCAGGAGGGGACAGCTGTTAGGACAGCTCTCAGCAGTCCCCAGACACGTGCCCTCTGGCCATACCCACTCACTCGGCTTCCTTAAGACCTCCTCATCTCTCAGCCTCCACGACCTGCTTCCTGACTCCCAGGCCACCTGTGACCCCAACTGCGATTCTTTATTTTGCTGTTGACTCTTTCAGTGCCCGATAATGCAGTGTCCACCGCCTTTATCTAGAAACGGATTTCTCCTTTTGGCAGTGTCATTATTTTCCTAGGTTTTTCCTTGTTCCGGCCGGTCTTTTTCTCTATCCTTCATAACAGAGATGGATATTCATAACACTTCAAAGTGATTCCAACTCAAGGCAGTTCTGAGAAAGGTCGCCCTCCATGGACCTTCCACATGGCTGTCCTTCTACCGTGTCTGCATGTGCTTCTGCTTTTCTGCTGTCAAATTAACAGATCTAGATGAGCTGACAGCAAATGCAATCACACTGAGCCATCAACATAGAGTGAAAGACAACGTCAATGTGTTTATATCCACAGAACGGCAGAGATGCTAATGTGTTCTCCAAACCTCACTTCCTCTGCCTCCTGGACCAGGCATCTCCCACCTCCCTTGCAGGGACTAAATTCTGGCCAACGGGATAAGAGCAGAAGTGATAGATGGCACTCCAGGCCTGGCCCTGAGAACCTCCCCTACAATATTCCATCCTGGCTGGATATGGAGAATCCAGCAGAGAGCTCTGGAACTACGGAGTTGACAGATTCCAGGTCCCTGAATCACAATAGGAGGAGAGTCACCCAATCAGCAATACTTGCATTGGATTGCTACAGTAGAGAGAAACAAACTCTAATTTATGTTAAGCCATTTCAACTTGGGTTACCCTACCCTGATTACTACAACCCCAAGAGTACTTATGCAGCTTACCCAGATATTTATATCAAGGATATAAGTATAAATAGCTAAGGAAATCAAGATGGGGGCAAAACAGATTAGGGAGGTAAGATGAAGTCGAGAGTAAAAGGAAGTTGACAAGGTCTAGAGGTCTAGAGACAAAGGCTCTGAGCAGGTAGCTTCCAAGTGAGTTAATTCCAAAGCCAATGCATATATGAAAAGATGCTCCTGAGTAATTAGGGAAATGCAGTTTAAAGAAAGAATGACATAATCACTCCTCCTTCGAGGAAATACAAAATTCCTCATCTTGGCAAAAACTAAACACTGTGATGATACCCGGTGTTGGTGAAGAGAGGGAGAAACAGCAACTCTGGGTCTCTTGATGGGCATGTTAATAACTCCAACCTCCTTAGATAATAATTTGACAATATCTAGTAAAGTTGAAGATGAGCACCTCTATAGAAACTCTCACACATGCACGACTGATACAGAAGGGATGCTAATTTGCCTCTGAGCTTCCTACCAGCCAACGCAGAGGAGCAGACGATTAATTACAAGATTCTCAATGCCCATGTAATAATAAAAGGCTCTGGGTTTTTGGCCATGAAGTTGGAGAAAATTTTCTCCTCTGAATTGCTCCTGGGAGCAATGTGTACTTTAATAAACAAGATCTTGTGCAACCGTCCCATAAAAAATAGTAAATTGCATACAACTTACTAAGTTTCAAAGCACATATACAGTAATATGAAACTTAATATTGATTATAGGAATGGAATTCAAGCTGAGGCCCAAAAGACAATTCAGTAACAGCCGTTATAGGAGAGTTCAAAGCCATGTGGTCCAAGTATGAGCTCTCCTGTAGCTTAGGATAGCCTGGCTTCATTCAAGAATAAGATACTTAATATCACCAGGAACCCTCCCTCCCTGCCCCCATGATGACTATTTCTCCAAAGCAGGCTTTTGAATAGAGCTGAGTAACAGAGAGTTCAGGTTACAATATCAGGCAAGCAACCAGAGTGAAAATATCCTCTACTATTGATTTAAGACATGACTATGAGCTTTGTTGATGACATAAGCAAGAAAATGGCTGTCTTTTCATGAAAATGAAGGAGTCCTCACTGGGAACAGTATCTAGATAGATAGGCCCCAAATCCAGAGGTGTGTAGAGGGGGTATAGGTAAATAAGGGAAAATGATATCAAGAAATCACTTAACCGCAAGCTATGGTTGGTTCTTGATCACAAACTTTTGATAGGAGCTTCCTTGTGGCCTAAAGGAAAATGGACAGTGACAGTACACAGTTCTATCTTATATTGCTTCTCTGTGGGAGTTCATTGACATTTGTTCTGAAAGGTCCAGGTCATGGTCCAAGTGCCCAGTTTTGTGGTTCAGGAGCAAAGCTGGGAGCCCCTGGAGGAGTGAGTACTTGCCTTGTCCCTTAGCCCAGTCTTTCTGGTGATCGTGGCAAAAGCTGCACACCTGAACCAAATGTTTGGTTCCGAGCAAGGAGGGGCCTCAAAATCAGTCCTCCTTTATCCCATTTCGCAAAGGGACTCTCTCTGTCTAATGGTTACTCCTGGGACTCCCAGTGTAGTAGGGTGGTCATAGAGGTTCTCAGGACATACCTGAGCCTTACTAAAACCACACAATTGGCCCCAAAGTGATTCCTGTCTAGGAGTTAAAGGCCAGGACTGTGGGACCCAAACTGGGAAGAGGATGCATGGTTTTCAGCTATTGCCTGTGTTGGGTAGAATAGCATGACGGGCGTCAATGAGGGGATCATTGTCATCCCAGATTTGAAGCTTACAGAAGAGGATCTTCCACTTCTTGCTAAGCTTGAAAGCAGCTGGCTGATAGGTCTGATACTTAGAGCAGAGGAGCTGCCCCTTCAGTGGCGACCCAAGGCCCTGCTTTGGGTTCAGCCTTTGTTACCTACCCAGGAAACGGAATAGACAGTTTGCAGGAATTTGGACCCGCAGCTTAGGGCAAAAGTTTAAGAGCTCTGGGAGCAAAGAGACCCTTCAGTTGCATTCCTCAGCTCTAGGAGGCAATCTTTAATCAATGACGTCGCCAGGTGAAAAGGATGATTTTGGGCTCCACCCAGATGCCTTTTGCGGTTCTTTGTGCCCATCCCCCAGCTCTTGTGAGCTTCACTCCTAAGAGTTTGCACCTTTGAAGGCTACTGTTGGGTCACTAGAGCCACTTCACCTAGACTCCTGCAGATCTAGAAATGCTGAGTTTCTATCTCCCTGGGGCAGACTGAAGCTACTGCCTAATTGCTGGAGGAATATGGCCGCCCAGTTTCCTTATCTCTGTGGGGAGAAACTCTGTGATGTAATTTATGCCCCAGAGCTCCTTGCAGGATCAGGTAGAGCCTGGGACTTCACCTGAAATCACACTGTTACTGAGCGTCTCCCCATCTCTGTCCTGCTTCCCCCACTTCCTTTGTTGGTTTTTCTCCTGGGAACATTTCCTTGATGAATCACTTGTACATGAATCCCCATCTCAGGTTCCGCTCCCGGGAGACAGCAGGTCCACTAAGGGGGCTTTCTGGGGCCTGATGCAGAATGGAGGAGGAGACCTGGGCCTGCGCTGACTTGTCCCCCGACACCTCATTCCTCTCACTCTGCCTGGGTCAAGGGCAGCAGAGTCCTGGGGTCTCTATTCATTGTCAGCCTTTCACGATGCAGCCCAGGACCTCCTCCAAGACCTGTGACAACTGGCTGGATGTCGAGGCTTTTGAGAAATGTGTTGCTCATCAAGTGACTGAGATGCAGTGCATTCTGACCTCCTCCACCTTGCTCCTCCGGGGCTGCCCTTGTAGGCTTGCCAGGGGACTTCTGGCTTCCCAGAGAACCTCGTAAAACAAGAATTTTATAGCCAGAGTCTCTGCTGTCCAGATCAGGGAAGTCAGACAGACATCAAGCAGCCCCACTGGTGCTGTGTGGCCACAGGGAAAGCACCACCAAGAGACGCGGCAGTGACTATGCGTCCACCCCTCAGACCTCAGGGTGGTCCCAACCCTCCCAATGTCTTCACAATCGCCTGACTGAACCTGTCCAGGTTCCCCAGAGTTTATCTGAGGCCACCTATGTGCAGGGGGAGTTTGCGGGTAGACAGGCTCCCTTTTGGAACCCTCTAGAACGCCCACGTCACAGATATGGCAGTTGCATCATCAAAGACACCAGCCCTTTGGCTGAACTGCGAGCCCATTTCCCATCAACATGTGTGATGGGCTGTGTTGAGCAATAACGTGTCAGTTGGATCGGATGGCCCCCTTCAGTCCCGATGACTTTCCCAGAGGTGTGGCCCACGGAGAGGCAGTCTTCGAAGACAGCTTGCCTGCAGATGGGGCCCAGCCCGGGCCCATTTGCCAGTATTCCTGGCATCCAGGTCACTTCCAATTAGCACGGCAATCAGTAGTGGGCTGGATGGGGAAGCTGGGACCCCGCGCCAGAGGAGCCTCCCCTGAGTCGCAGCAAAGGAACACAGATGGTGAAACTGGTCCTGTAGGGCTCAGTCAGGTGCCTGATACTCTCCAGGGGCAAGGCAGCCGGCCTCCAGCAGGTCACCTTGTCAGCCATTGGCCGGTAAAAGCCAAAAATCCAGGGTTCTTACAAAGAGCATCAGCTTGGAAAGAAGGGCCTGGGGCTCCACTTGGAGCTCCTCCCACATTCTAACCCCACCCACTCCCTGCCCTTCTCCCAGCTGGGCACAGCCCTCCATCTCACATCCAGAAACACCTTCCCTCCCGTCTCAGAGGAAAAGTGTCTAGCATGCTCTCCAGGGCTGCAGAGGGCTTCTGCTCTGAGAACCAGTCCTCTGGTGACTTCTCTGAGACCATGTCCCAGCACTTAGTTTTGTGATCCCATGTCAGTTATTGTTCAGCCTGTGATGTTAATCCCATCCTCAGACTGACACACAGGACTGGCCCGCTCCACCTGCCGCTGAGGTCTGGCCTCTGCTCTGTCCCCTCATGCCACAAAGGCCATCCACGTCCTCTGCAACCAGAGACGGAGACGTCTCAGTTGTCAGTGTGGTGTTCTCTCTCAGCCTAAGAGGCTGTTGGTCGTGTCTCCCTTCTTGACACCACCTTCGCTGTCCCCCCTCCCCCTGGCCGTGCCTTCTCCAGTCTTTTGCAGGCCCTTCGTCCTCTGCCTGTAGCCTGGGCCCCTCTCTCCTCACTCTTCTCACTCTCCCTGGACAGGTATGGCTGGGCTGTTGCCTGGAGCCAGTGACCATCTCTGTGCCGGTGACCCCTGGTGCCCCTTCCTGATGGTGTCCCTACTGGACATCTCCCTGGGAATGCGGCAAAGTCTCGGCCAGTTCACTTGCCCCAAACTAAACCCATCTTATCCCCACTTTCCCCCAAATCTGCTCTTCCTTACTAAACTCATCACGTTTTGCACCCACCTGCTTCTCTTCCTCCAACACTCCCCATCACAGCCAACAGCATCACTGGCTATGTAGGCGCTCACACCAGAAACTGGAGCACCACCCCACTCCTTGCCCTTTCACTCCTTGGCCCTGTGTGGGGCCCTGTTGGGTTTCTCTACACGTGACTTGTTAGTTCTGTCTCTTGTCTCTGTGGCCAGGGCCTAGGCTCTGCTCAGACCTCATCATCTCCTTCCAGCCCCCTCCTGGAGTGCTTTTGCCTTGGAGTGCCAGGAACAGGAGGGAGAATGAGGGCAGGGCTGGGGATGGGCCACAAGCCTAGCTCCTTGCCAGGAGGATCTGAAGCCATATGGCTGGACCTAGGTTAAGGTCTGTCAAGAGTGACGGGAGCCTTCCCTTGTTGGCTGTGTGTGTCCAGAAGCCTCTCACCCAGGCAGACTCAGTCCTGGGGGCATCTTCACTCCACGGCCACGCAAAGCTCCATCTGTAGAGACTTGTCTGGTGGGTGGAGTAGGGGGTGGAAGTGCCCCAGCTGTGACCTCATCTGGATGTACACTGCCTGCACCACGCTCCAGCAGCCCCTGTGCCTCCCCACGGCGTGGAAAGCTCTGCTCTGCCTGCCCCAGGACAGCAGCCCCTCAGCAGCACAGCCCCCTCCCCAGATCATTGTCTCCTAGCCCAGTCACTCTGGAGTCTCCAAATTAATTGTTTTAAAAATCCTGAACCACCCTGACCCAAACGCCACATGTCCGACTTGGGAAAAAACCTCTTCTGCACCCTCACTCCCAAATGAGGAAAAGTGGGACCTCAGGCGTGTAACGAGACCCCCTGGACCCTCAGAGGGGCTGCCTGTGGTGGTTTATTTCGGGGAAACTGCCTTGCTCCCCCCAAACCCTCTGACTTGATGCAAAGGCAGGGTACTCCCAGGAATTCTTCATTTCTCTGGGGCAGATGCTGCTACAGGCTGAGAAGTCCCATAGGTTTATCAGCACCTATGACTAGCCCTGTGGAGAAAAGGGACAGTGGCCTGAGGGGTGTGTGTGTGTCAAGGGGAGGCATGGAAAGGCAGGGTGAGCACCCCTGGGGACCTGCAGGCTGAGGGGAGTGCCGTGTGGACACATCGGGGCCCCTGGGAAGTCGGGGTGCTGGAGAGAATCCCTGGGCCTGGCCGGCTTTGGGAACCCAGCGTGGTGGCCTGGGGGAGGGGTGGAGGCCGGTGGGAGAGAGGCTTTCAGACTTTCAGGGAACGTAAATTTTACCCCCGGCTACTTTCTCTGGGATTTATTTCTCGGTGAACTTGAGACTTTGCCTAATTACGTTTGGGTCTCTTTCAAAGCACATAAATTGCATCCAGTTCTTCTGCCTCCTTCTTAGGGATAAATTGTCCCTGTGCAAGGAGGGGTCTGGGGGAGAGAGTGAGACTTTATTAATTCGACACAGAACTCTGTTCCCCTGCCCTCCCCTCTGCCCCCTGTTGAATAATAAAATAATGAAGATTTGACTTGGACCAGGATGTGTGGATAAATATATTGGTGACATGAATGGGAATGGATTTACTACACAAACAGGAGACTTCATCAATTTAAACCTGGCCTCCTTTCAATGGGCATAAATTACATTTTCTTTTCCTACCAGTTGCTGTTGTGTTTTTTTTTAAGAAACTGGATTTATCGGAATTGAGATTTCAGTAATTTATTTCATGAAGCCTCATGCTTCCTCTTTCTGCCCAACTCATTAAAGACAGGTTTTCTTCCAGCCACCCTTCTCGGGTCTCTCCCACCTCAGGCCCAGAGCAGCTCTGCGGCCTGCTGGGACTTCGTGGTGAGTGGTGGCCTTCAGCGTGGGCTGTCTCGTTGGACCTTGAGAGACGTTCATGCCTCTACTCCCTCTAGAGCCATTCAGTCCACCTTAAGAAGGTTGCTGCAACAGGGCGTCCAGCCCAGAAGCAGAAGAAGATCCCTTTCCAGGCCCTGAGGATGGCCTAGGATGATCTCGGCTTGTCCTAGGATGGGTCAGCAGGCAATGGCAGAGAGATTGTGCCAACAGGATTGCTGGAAGAGGTTTGGGTGTGCTTGGCCAGCAGTCCCAGGTGAGGTGGGGTGGGAGGGGCACAGAGAGTGCTAGAAGCTTCCATCAAAGACCAGTGGCAGAATGCTCATGGCACAAGAATTGATTTCAGGGTCCAATTTATATAGACTCCCTTCGTTCCCCTCTTCCCCCTTCTTCTGCTGCTTTCTCTTAGCAAAATGGGGGTTCAGAGCAGCAATAACCAAAATGTTTGGTTGGAGCAGGAAAGATAGCCGGAAACTGTCTGATAGTAGACCATGTGGCCTTTGGAGTCTGACTTGGCTTTTTCTGTATCTTTGCTGGCATGTCAAGGTTACTTCCAGCCTGGGAATTGCATGTATGGAGCCTCCTATCTGCCTTGCCCCAGGAATCTCCCCTCCAACTTAGTGCTGAAACTCTTGAATATTCTCATTGACTTAAAGTGCTAAGAAACTCGCTATGTTGACACTCCCCAGATGTACGGATGGCAAAGAAGTGTGTCTGCCATCTTACTTAGAGACCCTAAAGACAATGACTAACTCAGGGGGGTGACTTATGGGGGGCGTTTGGGGCACTGCAAGAACCAGCCAGCGAGAGATTCCTGTTCACTGACCCTTCCTGACCCTCGAGTCCCCTGTGGCAACGGGAAGGGCGCCACCTCGGCAACGCTGGCCCGGTGGGGGCTTAGGGAGGAGGGGAGAGGGACGGAAGATACCACCGCCACCCAAACCCTCACTCCCATCTCCCGACCCACCCTCTTCCCCAGCCCCTGGATGGGCAGGGGGGCCAGTGGGGGCTCTGCAAGCTGTCATTCACCAGGCCCGCTGTCTGGTGCAGGTGTTTCTAATAAGGGCTGCTTCAGGCTTGCTTCATCCAGGAGGATGTTTACAAGAAGGTTTGATGAGAAATTGTCTCCAAATGCTGTCTTGTAAGCAAGACATTGAGAAGGGATGGGGGTTAGTGCCTCAGGCTGGAAGCAAGCAGGGCTCCTGGAATGGGGCCTGGCCAGTGTGCCCCCCACCCCCAGTCCTCTTGGCCAGGACTGGCAGGCTGGGGCCTGGGCAGGTCTGGGCCCACTGCCAAGGGTGCTGTGTGCCATGGGGGTTGGGTTTCAATAAATAAAAGCAATAATGTTGGAAGAGCCTGTACCTAAACAGAGACTGGGGCATCCCAATATTGCTACCAGAGCCCTAAGGCCTTTTCTCTGATCCTGTGATCTTTCTTCAGCCCCTCCTCCTGCCCTAGGTTGGGGGCAGGCAATCACAGGTTTTATTACCATCAGAATGAACAATCCACACATCATTAAGGAGTGTCTTTTTGGAGAAGTCCAGAGAAGGAGGGGAGGTATGCTTTATCCAAGCCTTCACACACAGAATCTTCTAGTGTGATTAAACCCTCTGGGAGGAAGGTAGGGGATGTGCAGCAGAGGTGGCAAACTGTTTCTGCAAGGGCTGGAGAGTAAATATTTTTGGCTTTGGACCCCATATTGTTTCTGCTGCAGCTACTCAAGTCTGTCACCGTTGGGTGAAGGCAGCCATAGCCAACAGGTAATTGAGAGGACATGGCTGGATCTGATCCAACTGTAGTAGGTTGCTGACCCCTGACGTATAGCATCAAATGAGTCCCAGGGAGGTGAAGTGATCAGCTCAGATCACACAGCTTGTGGGCAAGTGAGCAGGACAGTCACCCAGGCTCCTGACCCCTCGCCCAGCAGGCTACACAGACTGCCGTGACCCAACTTGGTGTTGTGCCTGAGAGGGTTCCCTGGAGACCCAGACTTGGCATAAGGGAATTATAGCTCACGGAAGAGGTCAGTATGCTCAAAGTTGGAGTGGAATTTGAGACTTAGTCAAGTTAAACGTACAAATGATAGGAGGAATGTAGCTGCTGGTCTCAGTGTTCCTGGGTAAGAACTGCTGGTACCTTCCCTGGGTCATGGAGCTAGGCCATAAGGAGAACATCAAGGTCCCAGGTCTAGGCGCTGCTGCCCACAGGAGTCTGGAGATGGTACTCGCTCTCTGAGTACCATCTCTGTGTGTGCTGCTTATGTAGGGTCATAGGCTCCACAGGGCCAGGTTGTATTAGAGAATAGGGTACCGTTGAACTTGGGTGGTCTCTGTGAAGATGGAATTTCAGGTCCCTTCAGGTGTGAGGTTGAAGGGCACAGAGGGAGCCTGGGCTGGCAGTGTTCTGTGGTGGGTTGGTGTGTATACAGGATTTGAAGGCCCCGTGGGGCTGGGGGTTCAGTGCGGTTGGGATAACCAGTGAATAGTGAACAGTGGGTAGGCTTGGGGCTGCTATCAGAGTGCCCTCTGTCTCTGTGGAGGGCAGTGAGGTTTGGCACGGGGTGTTCAGCTCCCAGTCAGGTTGGGGGTTCGTGTAGTGTTTGGCTCTGGGGTCAGCATGTCTTTGCTGGCTTGGGCTGGTGGTAAGAGCACGGAGGGAGTGTGAGAGTCAGTGTATGCTTGGGACGTGGTCGCTTTGAGGTTAAGTCAAAGTCACTCTTTGTTGGGACTGAGAGCGATGTTAAGTTCTGTGGTTAAGGATAAGGCCTTGTTTGGGGGTCAGAGTGCCTGGTTTTGGGGTAGCTGGGACTGAGGTCATTGGTTGAAGATCATGAGGTTAATGAGTGCTCAGCTTGGGGCATCTATGCCAGTGGCTCTAACTGGATGGTGGGCATCCATGTGGGGCTTGAGATGGGAGTGACAGGCAGTTATTGGGACTGGGGGTCAGCTTGTGGTTGGAAAGCTGGCTCTGTGTCTTGTTGAGTTGAGAGGTTAGTGCATGTGCTGTTGGGACTGGGGAGCTGGTGTGTATTAGGGATTGCAACACCATGTGTGGGACTGAGTTCAGAGATAAATGTGTGGCTGGGCTGCATATTCCAGTGTGGTTGTGTCTGTGGGTCAGTGTGTAGGGAAGGGATGGAACCGAGGCATCCATGTGTGGTTGGCATTAGGGGCTCAGCGTAGTTTGGGGTCAGTCGTGGTTGAGGATTCAAGATATAGTTGGCCTTGCAGTGTGTGGGCCTTTGCAAGTTGTGTTATCAGATTGGAGGAGCAAGGTGCAGGCAGGTTTGGGTGGTCAGTGGGGGCTGGGAACCGGTTGGGCATTTTGAGGTTCAGTTGGAGAAGTCAGGATGTGGAGGAAACTGGGGATAGGGATGGATGAGTGGTCTCCGGGGATGACCCCCAGAGGAAGGGAAGCCCGTAAGCAGAGGTCCCAAGGCTGCGTTGGCATCAGATGGTGACTCGAGTGGTGGGTCCCACATGAAGTGGGGTTTAGAGGTCAGCTGGCCAGCAAGAGATGATGAGGGTGGGAAAGAGTCATAGGAGCTGTGGCGGAAAGAGTGTATTTGGAGAGTCAGTGCCTTGTTTGGGGCGGAGCGTTCTGGGTGTGGACTTTTGAAACTGGGCTTCTTAGAGCCTGCAGAAACCAGGGGATATACTGGGGTCAAGTTTACTTGAATATTTGGGCAAAAACACTGTCGTAGGGCTTTCCTGGTGGCACAGTGGTTGAGAGTCTGCCTGCCGATGCAGGGGACGTGGGTTCGTGCCCCGGTCCGGGAGGATCCCACATGCTGTGGAGCGGCTGGGCCCGTGAGCCATGGCCGCTGAGCCTGCGCGTCCGGAGCCTGTGCTCCGCAACGGGAGAGGCCACAGCAGTGAGAGGCCCGCGTACCGCAAAAAAAGCAAAAAAAAAAAACCACTGTCATAAATTCTACTGTTGCTCTGCCCATACCCCCTTGGTACTCACCATTCCTTATATGCTGATTGCTTTTGGCACCTGCAACTCTGCCTGGGCGCATGGTCTGGCTGTGCAAGCAGGTTTCTTCCTCACCATGCAGGTGCCCTCAGTGACAGCCCAACACTCATGACGGGCAGGAAATGGTGGAGAACCGGCTTTGGGTCCTCAGCAGGACTGAGCCCCTTTCCTAAAGAGTCCCTTGCTCATTAATCCCCCCTGTATGGGCTCCCTTCCCTGCCCTGGCTCGTGGCTTATGTGCCCACTCGCCTATGGTGCTTCCTGGGATCACGGCCCAAGTAAACAACTTGCCCTCATATCCTTGTCTTGGGTTTGCTTCTGGGGAACTCAACCTAAGAGAAACATTTATATAATAAAGCTAACGAAGATATATTATAGAGCGTGAATTCCACATGGTTTTTCAAGATAAAGCAAAACCATGATAGGGAGTGCATGCTCCTGACATTGGGGGCCCCTCTCTCACCTCACCAATAGGGGCTCTAATCTGGGAAACTGGCTGGAAAGCAGAGGGCAAGGGGGGCACGGTGCAGTTCCCAGAGGCCAGCCTCCTGGGCACAGACGGCGCAGAGAAGGGTGGGGCGGGAATTTGGGTGGGGGCTGGAAAGTACTGAGCAGAGCGGTGCCCTTGAGTTTGGGGGTGGGGGTCGGCATATGGCTGGGGTACAGTAAGGGTGCTGGTGAGATTCCTCTTCTGTTTCTTCTATTATAGGGTCAGTGGCAGACTGAGGTAGCTCAGCCTAATGATCAGTTACGTTGGGGTGGTCTGTGTCCTGATGACTTTGTGGGAATCGATATGGAGTTGCTGTGGGGTGACCAGTTTTGAGCATTATATGCTGAGTGGACAATCAAAGCACGCTCAGGATCGGGGGGATCAGCAAGTTACTTAAGTCAGGAGCTGACAATTATCATGAATTTTGATGGTGGGAAGCCTGTGAAATTTGGGAGTACAGGGAGTCATTGGATTTGGGGGTCAATGTTTGAAGCAGTCAAGGTAGAGATCTAGATTTATCCAAGGGAGTCTGTGAGCACGGCTGCCAATCATAGAGCACCTCTGTGTGGGTTTTTAAAATGCCCCACTCTGAATAAAGACACAGACCTACTAGAGAATGGACCTGAGGATATGGGGAGGGGGAAGGGTAAGCTGGGACAAAGTGAGAGAGTGGCATGGACATATATACACTACCACACGTAAAATAGATAGCTAGTGGGAAGCAGCCGCATAGCACAGGGAGAGCAGCTCGGTGCTTTGTGACCGCCTGGAGGGGTGGGATAGAGAGGGTGGGAGGGAGGGAGACACAGGAGGGAAGAGATATGGGAACATATGTATATGTATAACTGATTCACTTTGTTATAAAGCAGAAACTAACACAGCATTGTAAAGCAATTATACTCCAATAAAGATGTTAAAAAAAAATAAAAATGCCCCACTCTGGGCAGATGTAGCCCTGCCCCAGGGGACAGATGTGGACAGAATGCGGGTGGATTTCAGCCCTCAATTCTGTCTGCATGGGTGCCTCCGGGCAGTGACCAACCTGCGAGATTCCACACATCAGCCTTAGGGTTGGTTGGGGTCTCTGAGCTGGGGATCCCCACTGACCCCAGCACCCTCCACCCCCTCCCCAGCGTCTCCTCCAGCTGTCCTGATCTTCCAGAGGAGGCTGAGCAGGTTTCTGCAGCGTGAGCCCCTGCACCCTGTGAGGCTTGGGAGCTGGCTTCCTGGAGTGAGGGTCAGGGTCAGAGTTCGAGTCCTGGCCACGTCGTATATGTGTCAGAATGAGCAATGCCTTTTTAGTTCACATATACTTTGGGCTTCAACACTGCTTTATGTAGGCCGTAAAATTAATAGGTGGGAACGAGATTTATGGGCCCCACTGGGCTGTTCTTTGCTTGTTAGGTTAAACACACTGATTTCCTTGTACAAAAGTGCTTGTTAAAATAATCTCCCCTAGCATGTTCAGAGGGGACATATCTGTCTTATTTGGGGGAGGTGGGGAGAAGACCGCGGCGCCCCATCCCTGCCTCCTGAATGGCCCACCTGTCATGGCCTCCCCCAGCCCCAGCTGTGTGTGTGATGGAATGAATGATGATGTTTCTGGGTGGGGGCGGGCGAGGGAAGGAATGTGCCTCTGTGCAGATAATGCCAGAGCCAGACGTGCACTCCCATCATCCGCCCCCTACCCTGAAGAGCCCTAGTCTTTGTTTCTGCCACTGCTTGAGAAGGAAGGCTAGAAGCACGGGGCATGGTGTTGTTGGAGCGGACAGAGGATGTCCGCTTCTGAAGATTCGAATGTCAGAAATGGAAGCAGAGAGGAGAG